>NC_142516.1:119762500-120442500 GCF_057876585.1 Rhinolophus sinicus | reverse complement strand
TCCACAACTGAGATTGAAAAGACAACAGCTTGACTTGGAAAAAAAAGGCCTGGAAGCACATAGTGTTCCCCAATAAAGTCCTGTTCCCCTTCCCCAATAAAATCTTTAGAAAAAAGAAAGTGTTTTAATTATATACAAATATAAAAAATATCTACAAGCAACACATTAAAGTTAGCTTTTAGCATAAGTATAACATGATAATTTCTGGGTTTTAATAATGAATTTATGTGAGCACGTGAATAAATTTCTCATAATTTTGCTTCTTCTCTCCCTCAAACTCAAGCCTAGAAAAGGCTAAAATAATATAAAAGAAATTGAAAAGATTTTAATTTCCCTTTAACACTAAACAAACAAAAAATCAGTTTACAAAAGCAACTAAGGAAACAAATTAGCAAAAAAGAAGAGATCTACAGGATAGGCAAGTCTTTACAAGTTGGGGCTGTACTCCTGGTTGGAGAGGAATTTATTTTATTAACCCACAATAAACTGGATTAAAAGAAAGGTGTACCCGTTTGAAATGTTATTTCTCTTTTTCGAAAAGAAAACTAAAGACCATCTCTTTCATGAAGACTTTCTTTAGATTAGGCCCTGGTAAAATCAGACAAGCCCCAGAACATTTTTTTCTCCGAAGTCTTAAAGCATATGGGAGCCTTTTCCATATCTTTTCCACACCCTTTACACATACAGCCCTTTGTGCTGCTCTGTGACTGCTGCATAAACATGCATGTGCCCTCCCAGGGTAGGCTAAAGGAGCCACAGGACAGGGAGTGTATTTTGCACTATTTCCGTAATCCTGCCTGGCTCAGGCTGGTCACTGGAAGGGCAATTACATGTCTATGTGAAGGCACACACACATTTATAATCTAAAACCTGGTAAGAACTGGTATTGCCTCTGAAAGAGGTGGCAGGCAGGTCTCTGAAGATGCTTGAATGGATCATGAAGTAATTTACTAAGCTGTCATGCATTCAGCAAAATTAATTTTCAATACCCCTGTAAAATCACCTATATCATGGTAAACTGATTCAGAATTTCAAGCCAAGGGCCTCAAAAAAGAAATGCCTCAATTCCTAAGCCATTCGCTGAGCATAAAAATTTTAATTTTTTAAAACTCACGGTCACACACTACTAGTGTGTCTTTAGACTAATAATGTGAAGCTTAAGTGCATGGACTTTAGGGTGGCCTGGTGGCTCAGCTGGTTAGAGCGCGAGCTCTCAATAACAAGGTTGCTAGTTCAATCCCGCTTGGGATGGTGGGCTGTGCCCCCTGCAACTGAAGATTGAAAACGGCAACTGGACTTGGAGCTGAGCTGTGCCCTCCACAACTAGATTGCAGGACGACGACTTGGAACTGATGGGCCCTGGAGAAACACACTGTTCCCCAATATTCCTCAAAAAAATTAAAAAAAAAAAAAAAAAAAAAAAGAGCATGGACTCTAGAACCCAATCCCACCTCTGCCACTTTCTAGCTGATAACCTTGACGAACTATTTAACTTCTCTGTGATGGTTTCCTCATCTGTAAAAATGGGGCTAAGCCTCATAAAACTATGGTGAGGATTAAATGAATTTATAGGTGAAATGATTTACACAGGGGCCTAGAACTTGGAAAACACTGAATAAGTGTGACCTGCTATCATTGGCATTATAATTATTAGAAAGAGTTTTCCTCACTATCTCATCTTATTTGATGAGATACTCCAAAAAAGCAAAGATATACTTTGGAGTTGGTTGGTTATCACCACTTATAATCTGGTTTCATATATATGTCCAGGTTGTGACAAATGGAACAGCCCCACTGGGTTTAATTACAATTCTTTTTCACACTCATTTTAAAGCGTCACGAAAATGTCCATTTGAACTCCAGCTCTGGTTTTCTGCTTAGGTTCTCTGAAAGGATTTATTGAAAACCCCAGGTTGGCTGGAACATTCCCGCTGCTTACCTTTCAGTGCAGTAACTTTGTATGAGTACAGAGGATATCCATTTGGTTTCAATTTTCTAATACACAAACACTTCATTGTACAGTAAATGGCAACATGCTCTCAATGATCTAAGGGCACATTGTTTTTGCTCCTCTATTTTCTGTTCTACTTTTAACTCTGGTGATTAAGTTTCCTGTCCCCCACAACAAACACCTCTCAATTTATTGTGAACATCCAAACAAGTTTGTGGCTGTTCATTTTTTGAAAAAAATATAAATAACAAAATCAAGTCAGTCTTTCAACAGTTAAAATATAAAACCCAAATGCAAATCCATAAAGCGTCTGGTTACATTATTTTTTTTTTTCTGTTTATATATGGAAAACCATCAGGTAAAATACAGTTTTTAACACAGATTCAAAACTCTGGATGTATAACTTAATTATAAAACGTATTTATACAGGTTAATAAAAGCTTAATAAATTTCCCAATCTTTTCATTATGACTACTTTTCTCTCTTTAAGCCATCAAATTGCCTTTAAGGTAGTATACAGTAAGGGGACTTAATGCTTCATTCTTTGGTGGAACTGTTCCCTACATAAAAGAATCCCATCTTTTAAAATATACCCTGGGTCTCAGCTTAATTTCTGAAAAGTCGGTGCACTTCAGGTTTTCTGAGATCTGAGCATCATGTGGTCCAGAGAATCACACCAGTAGGAGCCACCACCCAGAAATTTATAGGAGCTCTAAATTGCCCCTAGAATGGTAAGGACTGCAAAAGGTGACAGGGCCTGACATTCTCAAACCCTCACACTCCACAGATGCAAAGGCTTTAGCCAGAGAGGGTAAATGATTTGCTTGCTCAGGCAGCTCCTGGGTTCCAGAGCGATGCTAGGACACAGGGCTCCTAACTACAGACCAGGCTGCCAGAGGCCATGGCTCTCTGTGCCACCAAACCACACGTGCTCCTCGCATCCAAGCAGGAAAGGAACTTCCTATCATCTGGCAACACAACAGTAAGAACCAACTCCCCCTAATGCCTCAACTCCCCCACGGTAGCAACACTGGAAATAAGGATCACTGCTTCGCCCAGTGTCTTTAGCTTCTCTTCCGTGTTTCTCCCCAAGGATGAATTCCTCAAGCTGACTGATGGAAACGGTAATGGAAACATATTGCTAATCCCTCTTCCTCCACCCATACTTCTTCCTGGGTCTGTGCCTCAGAACCTCAGGACCTTCATGTCAGGCCTAAGTCAAAATAAATCACCTTTAAAACATTTCTGCACATTACAGGCTTCTCACAACAGTAGGCTTCATAATAGGATTGGAAAATAAAGCCTAAAAATACCAAGGCGTGGAGAGGTAAAGAGATCCTCTGAGCTTTGGTTGGTTTTGTTAGTTTCTATACAGCGTTCTCACATGTGAGGGCACACAATGTTAGAGGCACTTTTTTTTTTTTTAGACCTTCAGTAGTAGTCACTATTTTTACAAGAGAACTTACTTCTAAATCTTTCTGACATGCCTTTAATTTGCTCAAGATTGTACCTGTTAAAATAAGGGGTGTTCCCTGCAGAGTATTCTCAGTCAGCTGGAATGGTTAGCAGGCTTTTTGTCTTAGTCCCTACGAAATAGGCTGATTTTTCCATTTCCTGTTCTGATTTGTCACACAGAAAAAGCTGTACACCTGCCAAATTTAGTAAGACACTTAACCGCTATTCTTGAAGTTCTCAAATTTCATAAACCTAGTATGATTTTAAAACTATTTCTAAAATACAACTAACATCAAGTTCACATTAGAAAAGTTTAACTTTTTAGTCACCCTTATATCCCTAAAGATTTATAATACATCTTCCAGCAAAATTCAAGAGAAAACTAACCTCTTCACATGTGGTTACGGCACATTATAAATTTAGCTTATAACACATGTTATGGAGCACTTACCTATTTGTAAAAAATTTAAAAATGAAATTATTCGTCCATAACAGGTACCCAGTTGTATATTTATACATGCATGCTTCTGAATAGATTATTAAGTTGGTTTACATACACGTATCTCTCCCAACTAGCCTTTACATGGCTCAAAGATAAGGGCTGTGTCTTCTACTTTTTTCTACCTTCCCTGGGTAAGAGGTGAATCTACAAAAGGTTAAATGCTTTAATGACAAAATGTTTTAATTCTAAAACCAAAACCCATCTTTCTGCTTTCTGACATGCCTAATTTTACATCGGAATAATTCATAAACTACTATAAGGCAAAGCTGAATTATTTTATTCTTACCAGAACTGGACACACGCCTGATCCTCTGAGAAGATAAAGCTCGATCGGAATTGAGATTTCTGCTGTCGATATTCCGCCTCAAACAGGAGACAGAAGGCCCCACTTTAGCTTTTGGACCTGGTGTCTTCCTCAAACTGGAGGAGCCAGGCTTGGGTACATTCCTGCCTGACGGGGTTGCAGTTTTTGAAGTAGAACCCTGTAAAGAAAGTCGTTAAGGTTTTAGTCCCAATCACACCTTCCCCATAACATTTCCCTGTGGTATTAGCTATGTGAAAAACAATCTCTGTTTCAGCCCAGGTATGCCAGATGAATATTTAATTTTCATTTTTACTGTGGAGAAAGTCAAACTCTTCATAGTTTGCTCAACTTGTCAACATGAAGCAGTGTCTAAAACTTGATTTTAGCCACCCATCTCAAAATTGACCTCTTTCCAAATTCACCACAACATACCCCGGCACCCAACTTAAACAATGAAAGCTGTTTCTAGGTGCTTCCTTTCTTCCTTCTTAACCCCCTCTTGATGGCATTCTCGCCTTTCTCCGTCCACCTCGGGACAGGCCTGCATCATTTCTTGCCAAGATTATGGACCTATGTCCTCAGGATCTTTCTGGTCTCACCAGCCTCCAATTCCTCTTCTGCTCTACGGCTAAGGTAATCCCTCTAAAGTCCAAACTAAGTTAGGTATCTTCCCTCTGTCTTCCAGATAAAGTCAACTCTTCTTCATAAGATACGCCAACCCCTTCTGGATGGGGCAGCCCCTGCCATCCTCTTCAGCAGATTCCTTACTCTTCATGGCTCTGCACTCCTGGCCCCGACCTACTTACTACCTGGAGTCCCCTTCATGAGAATATCCTGTTTTTTCATCTTTGGACACGTTATTCCCTCCACTCGCAATACCCTTCCAATTCATACTTGCCCTTTTAGTTCCAGCTAGTGACTAACATGGTATCTCCCCTAGGAGCCTTCCTGTTAACCGTCCCCACTGCCACCACTCCATTCCACCTCCTGCAGCACAGCAGCCTATATAAAGCCCCAACTTAATCCTTAACATCCCGTTTTGGTTTACTCTCTTAAAGGACCCACTGCTCTGGGCACCAGGATTAGTCAGGGGCTTTCTTCTCTATATCCCAATAGTCACCATTATATGTCGCACACAGTAGGTACCCAGTCAATGTTCCCGTTCTACATATCGGAAATGAGAGCCTGAGCCTTACTCAAAGAAGAAATTCCAGTGCCGCAAACTATAATTTGTATTCTCCCTTTACATAAAGAAAAATTGAGCCTCGTGGAGTTACTTCATACTTCATACTTAAGTAAGTTACTTGCCTGAGGTCACTTAGCTAGTGAATGAATGGTCACTTAGAGCTACAATTTGAAACCACATTTAACTCCAGAATCCATGCTCTTAACATCTAAGCTGCATATCGCGCACTAGTATCCTTCTTTCTTTGTTTAATAAGTCATAAGTAATTTCCAATAGAGATAGGTTAACCCCCAAGCTGATGGCAGTTGAATTCATACACTAAGTGAGTTAAAAACTAACTTACTTGGTTAATATCCAAAGAAAGCATTGAAAAGCAACATAAAATTGGCCAAGAAAAGCAGGCACTTGTACACGAACTCAAAGATCTTCCACCTCTACTGTAAAACCAGGTAAGGCAACCCCTCAGAGAAAACTTTTTGAAAGAAAGTAAAGCAAACTTTTAACCAACTTACAAAAGTGAATCTTTAACAAATCAGACTTACTCTGCCTTTCAGGGCAAACATTCCACAAGATTTTGAAACCCTGTGGTGCATAACGCAGAAAGGACCAGGATTCAAGTCAAGGGACCTGAGATTGAATGTCAATTTTATGACTCAGTAGCTGTGTTTCAAAGTAACCTCTCTGAAGCTTCCAAATGTGGCTAACAACTGCCCTGCTGTTACTGGAAAGAGTAAATGATAATACATAAAGCACCTAAACATCACTGGAAAAAGTAAGGGACACAAAATATGTAAGATACCTGAGCAAAGAGTTTGGTCCAGAACGGGCATTGAAAAAAATATCAATTTCTTTCCTTGTAGAACATTCACCACTCCCTTTATCCAGTACATGATCACCAAAACATAACCTGTCATCAGTAGCTATGCTCAACCTGCACCAGATTAAAATCAAACTCCTTCTACCAAATAAGAACTTGTTTTTAGTTTCAGACAAACACTGACCAAACATCTGTGACACTGTAGGCCACCTAAGGATTCAGTCCATTCAAGGCTCAATTTAGCCCAACACCAACCGAGCACACTGAAAATCCTTCTAGGACTGTCTCATCCCAGATCCAGGGCAGATTTCAAACCTTTGTGTCCTGCTGAAGTGACCAAGAAACATAGGCGTCTGAGTAAAACATGAAACAAATGTTCACTCTTTCAGCTCCCTGCAATTAGCACCAAGCCTGTGGCCTGCAATGGTTTGCCCTGCCTCGTCCCCCTGATACACGGAAATATGTAAGAAGTAAAATAGTGACATTAGAGGAAATTGTGCTTAAGACATTATCATGGGAAAAGACTGAGTTTGGTGTTGCGTTTTTTTTTTAAATACCAATTGATAAGTAAAAAGGTGTTAGTGCTGAAAATATGGGAACCCCTACTGCAAGATTTCTAAGACAAAAAGTGCTTCTTCTCCAAGTTGTATTGCCATCCATTTTAATCTTGTGATTCTATCACCTTTTCAGTATCACGTCTTGAGCCTGAAAAACAGGCCCTCCTTCTGCATAGGGAATATAAAGCTCAGCTTTACTCAATGCACACATCACAAAAACTTCTAATTTCAAAATTATATAGCCAATTTATATTCAAGGTAAATACTACTTAAAGAAACTTTATGTTAATTCTTCTGGCAGTTGGCAATAGATACACAATAAAGCTCTCCCATAAATCAAGGAGAAATACATGTATTGTTTTTGTGTCTATCTATAAACACCAAACGAAGAATACTGAATTACCAGACGTTATAATGTAATTCAGCAAAGTATCAAATTACAACTGATATAAAATTAGTTCTATGTTTGACTTCAAAAGATCTTAAAATCTGAGTTTTGAAATAATGGGCAATCCCATTACTTCAGACATAATTGTGGTGTATCATTCCTCCTAAAAAAATGGTAAGAGCCAGAACATCTCTAAACTGATCTAGCTCAAGAGTATCATCAAGTCTTTCCTAACCTTCCTTGCAAAAGGACCTAACAATCCCCTATGCACCCTGAAAACACTTCTAAACAGCTCTTGAACACTTGACCACACTTCATGCTCCGTTCTTCTCGACACGAGTCCTCCACACAAATGTCTCCCGTCTGCCTTCCTGCCCTGACACCTACCTCCATTCCTGGCGCAGAGGACACAAGCCCAAGAAAAGCCTGTGTGGACTGAAAATACACTAAGTTCCCACTGCCAAAAACAGGGCTGAGGACGAGTACACACAACCCCAGAGTGGCCTGCCAAATGTTTTTAAAACTCAGAAAACTAGTTTCTTCACGCTCTTGTTAAAACTATATGTATGTTTAAAGAAAAATAATCTTTGAACTTCACGTGAATTCTTTTTTAAGTGGAACTCTCTAGTTTCCCCAAATATCTGACAGGTGCTATAGAAAACATATTGCTCTTTCACTATCTATGAGAATAAAACAGGTTTTATTTATTTTATGGAGCAGGAATCAACCCATGAAAGCTGCAAGAGACATCAGATGTCACCTTTGGGTCTCAAAAGATTACTGGCCCAAAGTCACATTAGCTGATCAGAGGCAGAATCCAGAATACTCCTGTTCACAGGAGAGGACGCCACTTCCCAGAGCTGCTTCCTCAACAAGAGATCCGGAGTTATTTTTATGTTGATACTGTTTACCAGCACTCCAGAGCCATTTCTTAAATGTAGCCCAATACATTTTAAAAGTTCATAAACAAACCGTTTTTTCTCATAAACTATAATCAGGTGTTTAACTTCAAATGACTACACTAAAATATTAAAATAACTTGTTCTTTTAGCTTACTATTACAGCAAAAGCAACATTAATACTCAATACAAAATAATGAACTTCAAAGTTTTTTTTTTTTCCCCAGGATGCAGGTTTCCAATTAACACTCTACAATGTACTGCCAAGAGAAAGAATTACTGAATAATATATTAACACCTAAAAACAGATTTGCACACCTAATTCTGCAACATTATTGACTATGAGGGGATAACCAATTGCTAACACATCTCTCAGGTTCCTCCACCGTTCCCTGAAGCAGGCAAAAATTGCACTTACCAGAAACAGAGAACCATATTCAAAGGTCTCATGCATAAGCTCCTTTTTTAGCTCTTGTTTTTCCATAGGCATCCCATTTTCATTTTCGCCCTTCTTTTCAGGGCTAATCCTATCGATGTTGGAAGCATATGTCATTTCCAAACATTTTGGGCTTTCCATTTTAACAGGGAATATGCCTTTGATCTTCTGAAAAAACGTAGCCACAGACCCAGTCTTACACGCTGAATTAGAAGAACTTGCTCTGTCAACATCTTCCTGATTTGATTTCACGGCAGATGTTGTTCTTGGAACCTTGTGGGAAGCATTTTTAGAATGAGTTGCAACATGCACAGCCTGGCTAGTGATGAGTTTATTAAATTGCTGCTTATGTGTCTTGTTAATTAGGATTTCTGCTTTTGTGCCTGCATTCAGGTCAGACCGTGGTGTTTTGCTCAAAACTGTCGAGTGTCTCGAGGAAGACAGCGATGAGGGTGATGAGGCACTGCTTACCGGAGGAGGTCTGGGTGTGACCTTTGATAAAGCTGGGTCTTTGGACTGCAATGCTGGTCTCGACATAACTTTTGCCTTGACATTCTTGAAGTTTGGTCTTGGGTAACTTATGATTTCGGTTTTCCTAACTTTGTTGCCTATAGGGGTATTCGTCTTGGTTGTTGATTTTGCTAGATTAGGTTTAGATATGTTCATAGGTGCCCCCTTCAAGTTTGGTAAATTTCTAAGCTCTCGATTACTCTTCTCCACTTGACTACATTTCTCTGTGGCTTCAATAGGTGACATAGAAAAGGTTGCTCTCATGGGTTCTAGGACTGGCGTTGACATGCAAATTGTATTATCTGTGTTAATGACCATATCATTAGCATCCCAAGTCAGTTCCAATGAAGCAGCCACCACCTTCTGTCCTGGTGGGCTACTTGGTATCAATTCTACCGTACAATTTGGGGTTCCCAAATCTTTTTCACTGGAGACAATTTGTGTGTCGTCAGCCACAGTGACTTTATGTTCTGGGTTCAGCACTTGGGCTTTACATTTATCAAAAGCCGACACCAGTAAAGGGCATTCACCATCTATAAGACAATCAGAGACTGTTTCTCCTAGATTTTGGCCCATTTCCTTTTGCCCGTATGAGCTCTCTGAATGTGTCTCATTATTTGGTTCATCTTTAGACAAACAAAAGAACTCTTGTAACACAGACCCATTGGGAACATCCATGCCATCAGAAACTGGTGTTAGAGGTTGTATCTCTTTATCTCCAACTAGTGTTTGCTGTGGCCCATCTGTGTACTCACTGGTGACATTTCCTGAAGAATGCTGCCACTGATTTCCAATATCTGGAACAAAAACATCAGTCTGCATCACCACATCAGAAAATGCCGTGTACGTTGTGTCTTGGGCCTCTGATCCTGCAGCTTGAGAGTCTTCAAAGCTAACTGTATCATAACTCATTCCTCTCACCTGTATCTTATCAGAATGGGAAGATGTAGGAATGGAACAGGATAAAGGTTTATTTCCACTTTTCGTGCCAGTAGGCTGCAGATTTCCAGTGGTATTCAAAGACTGACTTTTTCCAATGGCATCACGTGTCATAAAGGTGCAGTTAACATTATCCACTTTCATGTCAAATGTTTGGTTTAGCTCCAAGGCAGCTAGGTAGGTACAGTTCAAATCATCATCCTTAGGTTTCCACACAAAAGGCAGAGATGTCTCAACACTCTGGTCCTGAAATGATTCTAGGGAATGATAATTGTAATGCAGGTACTCAGGCTGTTCCGTATTCACAACTTGTGCAGAAGACTGACATGTGGAATGTTGCATATGTAATACCTCCTTACTAATGAAACCACTTGAAGACTTCTGGTGATCACGTACTTCAATACACTCAGGATTCAAAGAAACATTTTCACCAAAGTCCACAGCAGAGTTGGTTTCATAATCAACTACCATGTCGTCTTCTGGGTTGGCAGAATTCCAATTCACACTGTCAGTTGCAGAGTTTTGTGTAGGTGGTGATTTCTTGTTGTATGCCTGTGTGTTTCCATTTTTATCACTGATAAATAAGGACTGCAGCTTATCTTCTGTCTTGTCATCTGAATTATCATCATTCATCCTGAAAATTAACTTTAAACCTCTGCCATTTTATTTCTTCTTTAAATTCTTTCAAATGAGAAGGAAGGAAAAACTGTCTCCAAAGTTTTTCAGCACAGTTGAAAGCTAAGACGATCTGAAGTTGAAATGACTTGTTCCCTAGAAGAAATAAAATGATTGACTCAAGTAAATATTAGAAAAATTAATGTGACCCCTTGACTAATTTCAATCACCTTATTTTTTACATTTAGAACCTACAACTATGGATATGGGTAATTACGATATTACCTAAAGTATCACCCCCTTTCAAAGATACTTTTTCATTACAGGGCATCAGGCAAAATGGAAAACAAAGACACTGATAAAATTCCCTGTGTCTGACTTCGTATCTGAGATGCCTTCTCCCTACTTCCAATAAGTCTCACTTGTCAGAGAGGAGGAGGCTAAATCTGACAACAGTCTTTCCTTCTTGGTGGTTGACAGAGTGACCACTGGTCCTAACTTGCCTAGGATGGTTCCAATTTATGCCTATTGTCCGGAGATAATTAGTAACAATGCCCTTTTCATTTTCAGAAGGGTCCCCTATTGTTTCCATGGAGAGTGATTACCAAACAGACCTGGCAGACACAACAAATGAGCTAAAGATCAATGAGGATTTGGGGCATTTGCATTTCTCTTTTCCCTGCTTTCATTCCCCATCTCAAACACATTCCATTTTCAAAGTTGTTGAGTCTTAATAAAGTGGAACTCTATTGGCAGTTCCTAAAAATGTTAAGAGTTACTGTATGACACAGCAATTCTACTCCTAAGTATCTACTAAAAAGAAATGAAAACAAATGCCCACACAAAAACTTGTACACAAATGTACATGATTATTCACAGATTATTCATAATAGCCAAAAGTGGAAGCAACCCAAATGTCCATTAACTGGTAAACAGGTAACACAATATACATGCACACAATGGAATATATTCTTCAGCAACAGAAAGGCATGGAGTATTGATACATACGAAAACATGGATAGGATGCTATAACTTAAAAAATATATATTATACAATGTAAAAGAAGCCAGTCACAAAAGGCTATATATTATGTGATACTATTTAACATGAAATGTCCAGAATAGGTCAATCTAGAGAGACAAAAAGCTGATTAGTGGTTCTCTAAAGCTGAAAAGGGGGAAGGAGGAAAGGGAATGAGGAATGATTGCTGAACGGGATGGTGTTGCATCTGAGGGTAATGAAAACATTCTAAAGATTATGAGGACGGTTGCACAATGCTGAAAACTATCGAATTGTACACTAACACAATATCATTTAAAACAACCCAGGAAAGCTTTCAAATCCAAGGATTTCTGCAAATAACTACATTTTTTTTATGTTCGTAGTCAAACAGAAGTGCTTAAGAAAGGCCCAAATGTTTAAGCTAGGACTGCAAATAATAAGGCAGGCAAGCTGATCTAATCCTGATAGTTACCAGCGATCAAATGGATGTCACAGCTCTTTTCTGAAGAAATAAAATTTCCATGAGAAAAAAACAGTGACATTCTGGGACCTATAAACTTGTGAATTAAGAGTAGATCTCATTTTTCTATTTTGCAATCTTTCCTCTGTATTCAAACTTCAGTGACCTAAATACCACTAGGAGAATAGAAACGATGGAAGAACTGCAAGGATCAGTATCTTCACTGACAGTGCTCTGTGTGTTTCTGGCCATGTATCCTGAAACCAGTCTGAACAGGGGGAAAGAAGAAAGGCTGCAATGTTTATCTCAACTGTACTCATGCATGTGCACACAAGCACGTATGCAGAGTCACACACACACTCAAAGAGAGATTCTGAATCCTAAAATAAGGCCTGTATGATTTACTTACTGATGAAAAATGTAAATTAGTCATTTTTCCCATCATAGTTCTCTAGTTAATAAATCACTGAAGTAGTAGTTTTTTGGCTAGGACCTCAATGAAACTTTTTGTAAAACCAATGAAGATTTTTAATCATTGGGTATGAAATATGTTCAAGTTAAATGTTTAGATCAAGAAGTACATTCAATCATTTTTTAGAATTCTGTGTGTGGGGTATAAGTTCAAAAAGCACTAAATATGCTGCACCTTTTTGTTTCTATGAAGGACAATATTCATTTAAAAGATTCTGGTATAAGCAAGTGTGAGTATTGCAAACAGAAACGTCTAACAAAAATTATAGAAGTTATCTGTCTTCCTAACCAGATTTATTAAATTCAATCGATGGAGCTTTTACTACCTGAGCTCCCTCCTCCAAAGTACATAAAAGATGATTTTTGTAAAAACCACCTGATAAAAACTGAATAAAGTAAATGGTTCATATGGCAAAGCATTTCAAGTTATTTTTTAAATAAATGTATAATAGGATAAATTATGCCACCAGTTCCACGTCATTCTGTTTAGGTTTTTAGTTTTTCTCCTTTATAAATAACATACTACATTAGACACCTTTGTAATCATTGACTACTTCTGGTTATTTCCTTTGGAAAACTTTCTGCAAATAAAAGCATCAGTGATACGATTTTTAAGGCTCTTGATATAGTTTGCCAAATTGTTAAATTTAAAAAAAGGCAGGATTATTTGTAATGTATATATTAATATATGTATATAATAGATATATGTACTAAGTATTACTTTTAAAGCTTATACATTTTGTTCAGCATTGTCTCCCAAGCATTTTCCTATGTCATCGTAATATAAAACATGTCCAATGGTTGTGAAATTTCACTAAAATCTAAATATTCTAGATTTACAAGACAGTAGTTTACAGAGTAATAAAAAATAAATATCAACCATTCAACTTTCATATAACTGTTTAGTACACTTGGGTTTATGATTTTTTTAGGTCACAAAAACAAATCGATTCTAAATTTGGTGAGCAACACTATCTAGAAAAGACCACCAAAAATGTATTGAGAAGAACTACTTAAGACAGGTTTTGATATGAAATCAATTTACTGAAATCATTTCTACCTTTGTAGATAAGAGCAAAGAGTAAGTGGTACAGAGATTTAAATACCAAAAATATTCTGAAGTTCAGCTTATCAGCTCCAGGATGAGATGAAAGGTCAACTTCACCATTCACTAAAGAAAACCATAGCTTCAAGTCATCATCACTATCGAAGATAAAGACATGAACAGCAAAGGGTTGACCAGCCTGACTTCAGGGATTGTGTCGAAAAGTTTAAAAAGTTAGCCATTTTGTCTTATGGCCAATTTCATTCCTCTCCTACTTTAAGAATAGCAGCCAAGTTTCTACCACATGCTAGACTCACATTCTTTGACTTAATCTCACTGGACTCATCAAGGAATATCTTTGTATTTCTGTAATTGCAATACAATTTGGAAAGCCTTCAAAGTTACTAACTTGGGAATTTATTAAAGCAGAATCAAAAAGTTTAAGAAAGAAAAAATAAAGAGAAAAGGTTGGAGTAAATCATTCTCATCCAAAGGGTTAATTTCTCAAATTGTCTTTGGTAGCATTGCCTATCAAAAGAAAGGAATGAGCAAGTGCCTTTTTAAGAGAGCCATTAGGGAAAATGCTTCTTTCAGAGACTATTTTAGACAAGAAAGAACAAATTCCCTACTTATTAAGATTTGAGGATATGATAGGGTAGCTTCTCTTGAATAAAAAGATTTACCAAAATACGTATTTCTCTAATGATGTGTAAGGTTAAAAAAATTGATAAATATGTACTAAAAGAAATGGTGAAAAGAACTACTAGTATAAGATTTGAACTATTTCAACACCTTGGGAAAAAATAAGGTTACTGTCTAAATCTTAGCTTAAGCAAAGTGATTGTTTATTACCCAAAGATAAAAATTCCTGTTTCTTACAGAGAATAGATACACCTGAAAAGTTGAATCATTATATTAAATTATTATTGTGTAATTGATTTATTACCATTATAATAATACTAGAAGACCTTTTAGAGATCCAATTCAAACTTCCTCATTTTACAAATGAGGAAACCACCTCGAAGAAATGAACTGCATGTATTGGCTAAATTAGAGGCTAGGCGCAGACCACTATTAGATTACATGATACCGGTGTGCCTTCTTTGCCAGCTGAACTATAAACGCAGTAGGGGCTAATACTTCAGTACCATCTACGTCCTCCAGTTACCGACATGCCTAGCTCAATAGTTTGACCTTAATCCAGATAAACTTGCTCCCCCATAGAGTAATTATGAAATAAAGAATTTGTTCCTACAAGTCACCGGTGAAACCTAGTTTCATTACTTTATAGCCATAGAGGACTTCAATTTTACTCCTTATTTATGTCAGCATATAGCATACCAGTCTTTTAAGATTTGAACACAAATACCATTATAATTTATAGCTTTCAAGTCATAAAATCATGTCAGTCTTCTTAAAAGTTTTTAAGAATTCACAAATCACAACAGTAGTTCATCTCTCTAGGCTTTAAAACCCGACCTATTACCTGATCTTCGACACCAAAACGAAAAAGAAGACATACGACATATGTGTAATATCTAAGCTACAATGTTCATTTTATTCTAAAGGAAATAAAGCACTTGAACAAAAAGTCATCAGCATGTGCTGTTATTATACTCATAAATCCCTATCTCCCGTTAAAACCATTCAAGGTAGCTAACAGTTTTACCCCTAAGCCTCATTATATTACTATTTTTCACAGTTCAGGCTTAAATTCTTAAACTAACTCCTACAACCTACCTGTTGACAAATTCAACCTCCTCCATCATGTCATTTAGTAAAACACATCTTACCCTGAGGGACCAAGCACAAGAGTATCTAATAAGCAGTCAGTTTCCTAAAAGCACAATGAATTCCAGGGAAGCTCTTTCAGCAGGAGCGAAGCTGGGGCGGGTTTATTTAGCAGATTTCAAAAGGAAGACTATGGACAAGCCACAGCAGAGTCGGACTTTATTTAGAAAACAAGTACAAATCAACTAGGTCTCCTGTGAAAAAATCATGCAGATTGACTTAGGAGGTCTGGGGTTGGGCCCGAGATTCTGCATTTCTATCCATCTCCCTGGTGAAGCTGACGCTCTTGGTCCATGGACGGATTGCCCTGGGAGTTGCCAGGATGCAGCAGAGAGCTTGGAGAACGCAACCTGTCTCACCAACCAGATCAATCAAACGAGTGGACTGTCAGAGCCAGTTCACTATACCATTCCACTATACAATTGCTCCCTCTAACTAGGAGTAGACTTTTCTTAACTTTAAACCCTTAATTTATACTTTTGAGAATACTTCCTTGATAGACAATCACTGGAAATTTTTCGTCATGGAGAATAGTGCCTCTAATTCCCTCTTGAGGTTATGCCTTCCATGTGGAGGAAGTTCAGTTAGTATTAACATTTCTGCTATTTTCCTGTCCTTGGCCTCACTTCACCCAGGAGAAATAAAGTGACTTAATGGATTCTGTAAAGGGAGGAAGAACAAGCTGGGCAAGGCCTCAGGTGAGGCGAGGGTGGCATTTGCCCCAGGCACTAAATGTAAGACAGGGTCAGTAACGGTGCCCCATTGAGCCACACTGAAACCTGAGGCAAAGGGAAAAGTCAGAAATACTGACCCTGCCTTTATTTTAAAATTTGGATATCATGTTCGTCATGGACTTTCTACATGAATTTTGATTTTTTAAAATAATTCATTAAATACAGAGGGTGCCAAAAAAAGTACACATTTTAAGGAAAAAGAAACTGTATTAAAATTACACTGAGGGTAACCTCTTTGAGCACCTCCTGTAGTTGCAGAAATCAAACATGACTTGCATTCATCTTTTGTTATAGGTATATATTGAGTATCACAATTTGAATATTTTTTCCTTTCTTAAAATGTGTCTACATGTTTTTGGCACCCTCTGTATTATTTATCCTGATCACTCAGGTTTTGGGGAGCACCCCTTAAATTCCCAACTTGAAGCGAGTGTCTCACTCACCTCCCCCTAGTCCCAGCCCCGCAGCCTGCGGAAACACAGCACAAGTTCCATTGGTCCCCCGGGGAGCAAGCCCTGTCCCTGAGGTGGGAGGGGTGGTGGCGCGGGTGAGGCCAGCCCTGTTTCTGTACTGCAGTGACTTGGGGGGGAAGGGGGGGAGGGGGAGGGGAGGGGGGAGGGGGGAATACTGAGTCTCTCAAACATAGCTCTGGTATCTGTAATTATACATGAAGTCCTACAATTACAGAATCTGTAATTATAATTCATCTACAATTTCATCTACTTGTATGACCGTCTATCCACCTTACTCTTTTTCTTATTTCTCAAATGGATCATAACCAGAGAGAGGAAGAAGGTAGGAATAATATTCAGAAGAGTTAACTCCAATCTTGAATGTGTGCTGGCCACAGCAGCTGGAGCAGAGTCCCAGAGATCAGGCCCCTGCTGAGCCAGGCATTTACCCTTCAGTTGTTGGATCGTGGAGGACATCCAAGGAATTACCCAGAAAGGGCTGCAGTGGCTGTAGCAACCCAAGGAAGCACATGGGCCTTTGGGCAGTGGCTATTCACACACCGCTGCAGGAGAATGTCTGTATTTCAACAACCAGCTCAGCCACCCTGAATGGCAGTCTTGAAAAGGGGGTATTATTTATTGGGCCTGCTCAAAACTGTGTATCTGTTACCTAAGAAACAAACCATGAGAAAAAAAAACAAGAAGTTTGCAGGAGCAAAACACATATGTGAGGAGATTAGGGCTTCTGTCATGGACAAGGTAAGTGGAGCTTTGATTCAAGGAATCAGCCCAAAGACATTGTTCTCATTGGTAACTTGCAGCCTCTATCCTGCAATCCACCTCACTTTTTCAGGTGAAACGTTGGTTTTAAATAACACAGACTGCAGAAGAGACTTTAAGCCTAAAATCATACATTCTTTTAACTTGAGTGGGAAACTCCAGTTCGTGGCAGCTTTGTCCCTAGGTAAGTGGTCATTTCCATGGAAGGAGAACTGCACATATAACTTTTTAAAAACAAGGCCTGCACTGCACATCTGAAACAAAGCCATGTGGGGCTTGGCACAGGACTGGCTTTTAGCAGGCAGCCTCCCTGTGCAGGCCATACAGCCAGATCATGAACTACCCCTGGCAGTTGCACCCGGGCAGCAGAGGCCTCAGATGACACCAGCAAAACAGCAAAGCTAGTAGTAGGCACCAGTGAGATGCAACTACAGCCATAGGGAAGAGAGTCTTTTCAGGTCCTTTCGACACATCGGTGGTCAACATAGTATTTATTGCTTTAAAAAGACAAAGCAGAAGGCTTCTGTGTGCCCTACAGAAAATTAGAGAGTCTCTAGCTTTGAATTGTTAATAATAGGTCTGGTAGGCAATGCTAAGTGAGTTACCCCAAATTCCATCCTGCATTAGAAGCAAGGAGGAAATAGTGGATGAGGTAGGCTGGAATCCATGTGGTTATTCCACTCTCCAGAGTCACAACACCTACACACACACACACACACACACACACAAAACAGTGTTTCCAATTAGTATTTGTTTGTATAATTAAATATTAGGGATAAATCTTCCCCAGGAGACAGGCTTTTTAAACTTAAGTAATTCCAGAGCAAGAGACAGTAGAAGCATCTCTTGCTGTACAAACATGAAAATGCCTGCTCATCAGAGAGCAGGTGTGTCCCTAGGCAGGGCTTTCTCTCCACCACCCCCTCCCTGGACAGCATGATGGTCTTTGGAAACACTGAAAACTTCTAGAAACTAGGTTCTAAGAATATCATTTTTCCCTGCATTACTATTTCAGGGTTAGGGGACTGGCTCATTTTCAAAATGCAGTGGTTAGTGGATGGGGAGAGGGGAGGAGGCAGTTCTGTGATCATCTGTGTCTTCTTCTCACACCAAGTGCTGAACTAACACAACTTCTGAGGCTTTGCAGTAATTACAGTAGTCCCCTCGCATCCATGGCGGGATACATTCCAAGACCACCCAGTGGATGTCCGAAGCCACAGATAGTACCAATCCCTATATACGTACTCTATGTTTTTTTCCTTTATGTACCTACCTTTAATAAAGTTTAATTTGTAAATTAGGCACAGAAAGATTAATAGGAACTAATAAAATAGAACAATTATAACAATATACTGTAATAAAAGTTGACTGACTGATCTTTCTCTCTAATAACTGAGATGGCTACTAAGTGACTAAAGGACGAGACCACCTACAGCACTGCGACACTTCACAAAGTGATGAATCAGTCCCACGTGGGGCAGTGGGACAGAGCAGGATGGTGAGAAATTTCATCACGATACTCAGAATGGCATACAACTTAAAAGTTATGAATTGTTTATTTCTGGGATTTACCATTTAATATCTTCAGACCATGGTTGACTGTGGGTAACTGACACCACAGAAACCAAAACTGCACATAAAGGGGGACTATTAAATAACTCATGTTATAGAAAATTAGTGCACTATTTCCTTTTATGGAATGGTTGTTTAGCATTCAGAACACTGTTTCCATTATTTAAAAAATACACATAAACAATTTTTAGGTTCCCAGACAGCCTATAGATGACATTTTAACCAACAATGGAGTATAACTGTTGCCCAATAGTACTGTTATTTCCCCCAGAATTATGTGAAATATAACCAGCATTGCACAGGGGGCCCTGAATGTCAGAAACACGTTTCCTTTGATAGAACTACAGCCTCTACAAAAATAAATCTTTTCTCCTCTCTCTAGTGGGCAACGTGGAGACAGTAATTACTCAAAAAAAGTGGTTTCTTGCTCTGTGTTGCCCAGATGGCAGGGCGTCTCTATCCTTGCTCCTCTCACCCACACCTGCAGCCCAGGTGTGCAGGCAGTGACAGAAAAGATTGAATTGCCTCCAGATTTCTCTCTCCCTACTTGCAGAGGCAGCAAGAGTTAAAATAGTCCTTCATTTCAAGGAGGAGCCACAACGGAAGAAAATTATTTGAGGTGAAGAGCTTAGTATAAATCCAAAAGTATCTTTACCTCAGGAGAAGCTGAACTGTTAGTAACAAATGCTTAGGAATATTGGAAGCAATGGAAAGAGATGTTTATCTTTTTATCATTAACATGATGCTTGTTTGGAACCTTAAACACTGAAGAGATCAAGACCTTGGAGCATAAGCACTTGCTCATCACAGGCTCAGTGTTGCTGCAGTGAACAACTCCAAACCTCAGTGGCTTAACACAATGGCCAAGGGTGTTGCCCAGGAGCTCTGCTCCTATCTCTGGTCAATCTGGGACTCTTGACTGAAGCGTCATCTCCACAAAAACTTCCCCAGTCACAGACACTGGGAAAGGACCACAGCAAAGCTTCCCGTCACTCTGAAGAGCTCCTGCCTACAAGTGATGCACATCCCTCCTGCTCACATCTCACCAAAGCAGGCGATAGCACAACACTCAACCTCAAGAAAGCTGGGAAGTACAATCTTACCACTTGCCCAGAAGGGAGAAAACTGGAAATAAGTGTGCAAAGCATTAAGGTAGTAAGGGAAGAATTGCTTTCCATCATGAATTAATCGTGTCAACATCCAGTATAGGGTACATCACACCAAATTAGGACCTTCACTAAACTCTCATGTGAGTGACACTATAGTTCCTCTGCCCAAATGATACCATTTCAGCCGAGAACATCTATCAGTGATTCAGATTTCAGGGAAGGTTAAAAAAAAAAAAAAAAAAGGATGAGAAATAAGTGACGGTTTCTGTCTATCACCAATATCTAACTGGTCTCAAAACGGAAGGTGGTTTTAACGACCAGAACTGTGGCACAGGCTGGCTGGTCACCAAACCCATTTTTTTTTTCTTTTCCCCCCATAAAACTGAAAGTACATTCTATTAGTAAAAACAAATCTAATCAATATCAGAGCAATTTTAAGGACAAGATCAGAACCTTGGAAACTAACGGATAATTAAATATCCACAGAGTGCCATATGCAGTATATAAGTTATCACCATCCTTGATTAGCCACTGAAAAAATGGGAAACTGTATCAATCCCACCCACCCCAAAGACCACGTACAAATCCTATTCCTCCGTAAGATGTCCTCCTGCTGCTCTTACACAATAAATGAAAAAGATATGACTGCTGCATGTCACTGTGACATTTTAGAATAGCTAGATTATATAACTAATAACAGCCAACATATGGTCAGACAATTAAGTTCACGAGCTCATTCTAGAAAAAGTGCTACATACCTCATTGCTAAATATCACTACAGTCACCTTCGAAGTACTCCCCTTTGGAAGCTATGCACCGACGCCAGCGCCTAGTCCACCCTTCAAAGTAATTTTGGAACTCTTTCTGGAATAGCCATCAGAGCTGTCGTCGTATTACCCTTGATGTCCTGAATGTCATCAAAATGTCTTCCTTTCAATATTTCCTTTATCTTCAGGTAAAGAAAGAAGTCATTTGGGGCCAGATCAGGTGAGTAGGGAGGGTAGGGTGTTCCAAGACAGTTATTTGTTTACTGGCTAAAAACTCCTTCACAAACAGCCACATGGTCTGGTACATGAATTGTTGGCAAAAAGTTCCAGTCGTCTAACTTTTTCACACAGGCTTTTCAGCATTTCCAAATAATAAACCTGGTTAACTGTCCAGTTGGTACAAATTCATAATGAACAATCCCTGTGATATCCAAAAAAAGTTAGCAACATCATTGCAATTAGTTTGCAAACTTAATTGTCCGACCTCATATGACTTATGCACAAAAAGCTATTCTAAGTAAGCTCTGTGTCCTACACCTAGATGGCAAGCAGCCTATACGGCAGCAGAGTCAGAGATCCAATAAGGATGTCTCCAGGAAAAACACAGAACTAATAAACATTGGAAAGTTTTAACCAACTGAAAAATTGAACTGAGAGAAATCTAAGGGTGTTTGTGGAGAATGTGAGCTGTTTTCTGTCAGATATTCAAAGAAAACAAAGTAAATGGAAAAATACAAACAGTTGTACAAGAAAGGAAACATCACCATAGTACACCACTTGGGTCACAGAGACAATATTCAGTCACATTTGTTTTAAATATGGAAGTAAACAAAAGAAAGAGTGAAGAGAGAGGAAACGTGATTGCCACAGAGCAGACAGAGTGGGCTGTTCTTTTGTTATAATCTTTTATTAGCATTACTTACTTGTCTTCATAAACTCTGATCATACAGTAAGAATTAAGCAATTATGTAAAAGCATTATTTTGAAAGTTTACTATCCATCCTGTTTTTTCCTTCCACTAAGAATCATCTTACCAAATGAGGCTGCTCTCTCAGTTCCTTTTTAAACCCTGAATACCTTAGCTCATCTCTGAGCTTCAGAAAAAGCTCAGTGAGACTACACACAGGGCTCCATGAAGAAACTGGCAAACTTGATCTGCAAGTGGCCTTTTTCTGAACCTAAACCTAGTGATTTATTCAGCTACTGCTCTATACTATTTATCCTGATTGGCTACTGGAACCTGCTCATTTTAAGCCAGTATTCATGCCTCAGCATTTTTCTGCTGTTAACTCTAGCCACTTCGGGGGATACCTCTGGGCCACCAAGGTCAAATGTCAAATTCTACTCTAATTATATGTCACAGCAAAGAGGTGGTCTTATAAAACATATCCTAATATCAGAAACATTAAAATGTGAAAATGTTTGTCTTAGAAATGATGAAATACAGCAATTTATTAAAACCAATCTCAACACTTCTAACTCATTGACTCTCAGGGTTAGGAGACCTTAAAAATGATCTGTAGAAAAATAAATAAATAAATATAAATAAATAAATAAATAAATAAATAAATAAATAAATAAAATGATCTGTAGAATCTTAACACTAATCTGACATTTAAATCCTCTTAGCCTATAATCAACCAGATCTCTGCAATCTCCAGAGAACGTATCTTGGTTCTAGGCAGTTCCTACTCCTGTCTAGACATTCCCTGTCCAAAGTCATAAAGCATATGATAGTATTGGAGATTCAATGTCTACCTACAGGAGACAGAAAACAGGTAGCAAAAAAAAAGGACAAAACTTCATTTCTGTCTCGTGCAAAAGTCCACATAGGTTGTACAAGATTAAGGGACCCAAATGTCAGGGACCCAGGCACCCCCTTTCTCATTCCTCTAATGTGCATGTCTTCAACCTATGGCCCAAATAGTACTATCTGTGTTTCATTCAACATAACATCATACTCACGCCCATAGCCACACCTGCCTACAAGCAGGCTGCAAAGTGGAGACCAATACCGGCTACCTGTACCCAGCTAAAAATTCTGCAACCATAAAAGGGGAAAAAAATGGAGACTGAGGGACAAATAGCCACCTCTGCCAGTTATACCACAGACCTAATCCCTTACTCTACAGAGAAGTGCTCTTCACTAATACTAAGAGACTAGGTTTAGACTTAGGCTTCCATGGTTATCTATTACATCTCAATAGAAGTTTCCTAGAAACCACGATGCTTTAAACTCAAGTTGAGTCTAAAGGTACCTTGCTCGACTTAGAGCTATGGTCCTTTTATAGTTTTGACATAGATGTCCTAGTTATGACAACTATGGCAGTGGGCTTGTACACCCTGTGGAAAGCTCTGGATCACTTTGAAGCATTCTGGTGTAACAGAAAAATTTAGTTTCCTTTCATAAAGATGGTCCATCAAGCTTACTGTCATACTGTCAGTCTGGTTTTGCTTTTCAATGAATACAAGTCCTTGAATGGTTCCCTTGTTAAAGTGTGATTATTGGCAGTTGCAATAACCAAGATTTTAGATCTTAGACTAAAATCTGTATTCAATCCAAAATTGTAGACTGGTAAAATCACAAAACAAATACAATTAGAGATGAGATTTGAAACACGTATGTGCTGTCTACATGTATGTGCTGTACTGGGCACAGTTAGGTTCTAGATTAGAAGCACTTGTGTAGGAAGTGAGACATAACAATGAGGTAAGTGCCTGACTAGAGAAAAGACCGATGTACTCATACAACAAAAGTAATGAACAGACCACAACAGAGAGAAAATTTAAGCTTGCTTAAGGAAGCCAGGGGAAAACATCAAATAAAATGGAAGGACAGGAAATGCAATCAGAAGGAATCACCATGGCTCTGAAGTGTGAAGGGACAGGAATGGTTGGAGAGTGTAAGAATCTCCAAGTGGCCATGAGTGGGAATGGGATAAAGGCCAGCAGTTGGGTAGCTCAAGAGTTTGGATTCTATTCTGGGAACAATGTGAATCTGCCAAAACTGTTATAACACTTAGGTTTGACTGAAGTATGGAAGATGTCCCAATGAGGAAAGACCAGTGGCAGGAAATTGCAGGGATGGATCTGAACTAGCACAACAGTGGTGAGATGGGAGACGAAAAGCCAGACGAAGCTTAGAAGGATCACCTCTGTGTCATGTGCACTGACTTTGGCACACAGTGAATGCCCAATACAAAACTGTTGAATTAAATTTTATTTTCAAAGACTATTTCACTTATATTAAGATTTTCAGAAGAAAGCTACAGCAGATAGTTATAAGAACGCTGCATAAATAGTCACATACTAGGTTATTAAAAAAGAACTTAAGCTTTTAGTATCAATTGTAAGAGTTTTATATTTTCTTTTTTTTAAATAAACTAATACATGAGTTTAGGATACTAATTCTGAGTGCACTAGGTGCTAAGAGATTTTTACCTATTCCAAACAACAAATAAAGGAGATATTCGAAGAACGAATAAGAGATCTAGGTTAAAATGAATAATGTATTAAGCATAGAGACAGATACTATTTAGTTTTATCATCCAAGGAAAAGTAATTCACTTCTTTCTAAAAACATAGAAACTTAGTTTTTATGTGAAAATACTACTCAACAATGAACACTATCAGAGAAACTTTGTTTAGACCAAGGCAAAACAATTGAAACTAGCTCAACAAATATACAGAGTGTGCCAAAAAAAAATGCACACATTTTAAGAAAGTAAAAAACTGTTATTAAAATTGTAATACTCAATATATACCGATAACAAAAGATAAATACAAGTCACGAGTATACATTTTTTTGGCACGCCTGGTATTATCACCCCTTCCCCCATTCAAGCCTACAATCACATAAGGTTTGTATTTGAAATATTTTTAAAACCTTGCGTTTCATTAATTAGAATATTGTTATAGGAATAATCAAGTATCCCCAAGTTTCCTAAAAGTATATAGATGCCCCATCTCAAAAAAAAAAAAAAAAAAAACTATTACAAGACCATCAGCAGATAACAGAGAATGTACTCAAAACTGATATAAAACACGCTAGAAAAATGAAAGAATAATCCAAGGGAAAATATTTTTGCACTAATAAGTAAAGATTAAACAATTAGCCGACATTCTGTTTAAACCTCATGAGTAAGTAAAGTTTGATAAGCCTCAGGTTTCATTTTAGTGAGAATTGGCATCTGAAAACTAACTTAATCAGTTAATAATACAGTATGGTCAGTCAGTCTCAGGTAATTCACAGTATGCAATTAAAATCTTTCAGGCAGATAGAGTTGGGCCCTAGATAATTATAAGGGCAACACCACTGAAGAAAAGTTCCCAGCTAAAGTCGGCTATAAGATTCAACACAAAGCCAATTAATTTGACCTACTGAGGTTCAAGAATTCTGATTCCTGGACTTTACTCCAAAGATTTTCTGCCTTAAGAATTTCCTAAAACCTCAAAACCAGCATATGAAAGGCCCTACACATTCACAAACTCTTAAAACTTCATTCCTGAAAGCTTAGTAATTTTACTAAAATGTTAACATTTTACAACTGTGTTTCAGTACATCCTACATTCTTTAAATATACAATAAAACAGCAGAAATAAAGCTGTGTTTACCCAATCCTCATTTTTTGTTGCTTAACTAAATTACCAAATTGCCAGGTTAAAGATGCCCAGAGCATTTTAAATCATGAATATGCAAATAGTTCGTTTTCTTCCAACCCTCCTTCCCAATCTGCCTCATTCACTTACTCTTTCTTCTCTCTCTCTCACATACAAGCACATGCATACATACACATATGTGCAGGCAGAGCTATAACCAAAAAATAAAATAAAATAATATAACAAGGACCTAGAAACTTCAGATGACACATAAAGTTCATATCGAGTAATTTCCTATACACTCCACGCTATTGCAGATGTAACCATAAAGTGACCATGCTCAGTTGTAACAATATCTTAAATTTTTACCCATTGCCTAATGAGATTTTGTATTTGACAAGTTAAGCTCAAAACGAAGCACCACATTTAACTCTCTTCCTCTCCAAAAAGTAGGTAAAAGTGCATTTACATTTGTTCTTAATAATCTTTGCAATTTCACGCATTCTAGAATTTATCTAGAAGTAGGGGTACTTCAATATTATAAATATCACAAAATGTAAAGTGGTGAAAAGTAGATAAGATTTTAAAAGCAGCTTATTTCAAAAGTATCACTTCTAAAACTTCAATCGACTCTGTTAAGTGTTTTTGCTGAATTTAAACATCTCAAATCAATTATGTCAAGGTAACTTACATTCCTCAGAATATCAAAATCAACAGCTGTAAAAATAAGCAAGAGAAGTAGTATTCAAGTTATTCAAGTTATCAAGTCAAAAAAAAAATTGCTTTTGGTTGTGCCTGAGAGACTGTCTTTTCATACAGCAATGCAGAAACTACCAGACTGAAAGAAATCAGAACACTAGACCATAAAATGAATCCTCTCAGGAGACCACAGTTATTCAAAGACCAGCTCCGCCTTGCAGCAGTAATACAGCTGAGTGTAATGACTTTTTTCTCCAAACTAAGGAATTTTCCTTGGTCTCTCTGCCAACAAAACATCAGAGTTTTCTGAGGCTTATGAGGCAGAAAACTCATATGCAGATGTTTCTTGGTTATACTGTACATCACTTACAGTAAAACTCAAAACAAAACAAAGTGAAGAGTTCTGTAAAGTAAGCAACTTACTGGTCTATCCAGACCATCTCTGAAAACAGGAGGGACTTCTGTTCCTCTGATTAAATCAGCATTCACTGTTACTAGGGAACTGCTTCTGGATTAAAGAAACCAGAATATTCCAGTGATTTCAATAATAAAAAATTTTTTAAATGGTTTCAAAGGAAACATGTTAAGTATTCATCTACATCATAATTGGAACTCAGATTTAAGATATAATCTTTATTAATCTATCTACAATTTTACTTCATTTCCTATACTAATAAATTCTTAGGAGTTTTATATCCTTTAAATTTAGGAAGTCATAAGTACTCAGAAATTCACAAATTAATAAGTAATATATGTGTAAGAGAAAGTTCTAGAAAGGTAAGAACCATTACAATGATTCACCCCCACCCCCTCAGGTGGAAGTGGGGTACAAAGGATCTCTCACATTATAAATTTGCTTCCTACATTTCTACTGTTATTTAAATATTTATAATTACTTTTGGAATCTTATTTAAATACCAAAATATTAAAAATATTTTATGCTCCAATGAAATAAGACACATTCTTCATGGACTGTACTTTTTTGATCAACATTTCTTTCCTTGAAACTGAAATTGAAAGATCTGGAAATCATTTATTCAGAATCTTGTGCCTGCTATCTGCTCAAAATAGTCAATGTAGGCCCTAAATGCATGGGACTTTCAAATTCCCACAACAGTTTGTCCAAGTCAGACACCTGAAATCCATGCCAAAAAGTTTTGCCTGCAGGCAGTCTACACATGAAGTCATACACTTCTCCTGAAATAAAGCACGACTCAAAGATAATTTTACTATTTTTCTGTTAAGAGGGCCCATTCACAGAAGAGGGACTGACAACACTGGTGACTGATTCATCTTCCAGTGCTTGAAGTATCCAGAGTTCATTGAATTCAACCTTCTTATTCTATATGTGAAAAAACTGTGGTCTAGAGAGTATAAATTGATTTCAATCACCACCTGTACTGTACAACTCTAGGAGTCACCGTCACACTATATTCTATGGAAAAGAAATCCCAGGGGTACCATTTACATGCAAGATGGTAATGGGGCCCCTACAGTTGTGCAATGTAGCAGCCCTGATGACTCCAAGTTCATGCAACTATTTAGAAACAGAACCAGGATTAGAAACTCATCCCCAGCCCCTTTGGCTTAGCACCATGTGGCTTCATAAAAACATGGCAGGGCGGTCGGGGAGGGATTCAAACAGTAAAGGTGAACTTAAGATAAAAATCCAAATGTTTATCCTCTTTCACGATATGCATTTGACCCCTCATGAACGATATGACTACCACAGACTAATCCTGCATTAAGAACATCAACTACACTGAAAGGAAAGCCTGCAGAAACTAGAGACAAGCCTACAGAACAAAACAACTTTAAGAAAATATAAAGATGTCCTACACCAATGTAACACTCAATCAACAGTCTGTGTCCCAATGCTATAGGTGAGAACAAGAGTAAATATTTCACTTGTAGTACCCAAATCTGAATCCCTATTGCTCTCTACCTCCCACTGACTACACCACAAAGGAGACAAATGCAGGGATTCATAATCACAACGGTCATGTGCATTTGCTAAAACAAAATTATCTGGTCCTGTTTCCTAGTAGAAGGGACCAGCTTCGTTCGTATTGATGTCATACCAAGGAAACACTTCCAGCTACAATCACTGATGCCAGTTAAGATAAGAAACCAGTACATTTAGTTGTCTACAGGCTCTAAAAACATTCAATTTTTCTACAAAGAGAAACTAGGCCAAAAGTTAATGCCATTATGTCCAACGTTTTTTGTAACCCAGTATCACTCAGTGATATGGAAGGCACTACATAAAAACATTTCTGGTCACTACTTAGTAAATAAGCAGAGAAGCTCTTCCAAGTTCTGAAACAAACAAACAAACAACAACAACAACAACAACAACAAAAACAGAGGAATGAGGGGTAAGGAGAAACAAAATGGACACAGGTCTTTGAAAGAGTAGTGGCATAAAAACTTCATGAAGATTATATAACAAGACTAATCAATGCATGTAAGAGAATCTCAATGCATGTAAGAGAATCGAAGAGATTAAATCTCCCCAGACATGTTCATACAAAGACAGACCACCTGCTATGAACTGAATCATCCTTCCAGCTTTCTACGCATGTGCAACAAGCATGCACACACAACTTTATTCTCCTTTCACCTGGTGGTTTGAAAAGTTAACTGAGGCTGAGAAATTATTTCTCTTTATGCCCTGAGACACCAGTGAGGATGCAAGAGACAAAAGCATACAGTAAAACAGAAAGAATAGGAATCAGAGCCCCCCCCAAAAAAACCCACAATAATAAATACCTCTGGAAATTAATGTCTCTGAACCAAACTTTTAAAACAGTTTGTGCTGCCTCAGATCACCAAATCCAAGTGCAGCAGTGAGAGAAGAGTCTGAAAAAGTCTAATATTAGCCACAGTCACTAGAGGCTGCCTGGAGGTGCTCTGGGGCTGCTGGAAGCAACTGAGAAAGCCCCATGTTTGCATCAGTGGTCCTCATGCACCAAGACAAACTTAGAGTAAGATGCTGCACTTTGATGTAGCACCAAAACCCAGAAGGGACTTCCCAGGAAGACTTCTCTCACATATCCCTCATCACTTCTGCTTTTGTCAACCAGCATGCAGACATCACACCTACACACACATGTATCAACAGCTAGCATTTCCAAGGTGGAAACGCAAGCTCAAAGCACACAATAGATACGTGGGTCTCAGATGCAAAGCTGCACATTCAAAGCCTATGTTGTTACCCACTCTGCAGCCCCTGCACACACCCTCCTCCTCCTCCACCTCCATGCTCCTAATTACACAACCTTCAGTTACACTGCTGGTACAGGCAAGCCCCTACTTACAAGCAGGTTATCTTCCAAAGTTCATTTGGAAATTTATTTTAAGGCAAAACTAATTTTCTTAGAGCAATGCTATGAATGATGATTAGGTTGCCAGGCTGGCCCCCAAACAGAAACCCATTTAGTCCATAAGGCAAACACTACTATGTTCAGGAAGACCTACCAATCTCTTAACATATGTATGAAGACCAAGAAGCTGAACATGAGTTAGGGTATTATTTCAATGGGGAAAAAATGCACTCCAAGTCAGAAAAAAGAGAATCGAAGAAGTTACTTTTTCTACTTGACTCTGGCTACCAACAGATACAATGGAATATTATTCAGCCATAAAAAGATAGTCTGATAAATGCTACAAATAGATGAACCTTGAAAACATGCTAAATGAAATAAACCAGACACAAAAGGACACATATGGTATGATGCCTCCTATATGAGGTACCAAGTAAAGGTAAATTCATAGCGATATAAAGTTGAATGGAGTTTACCAGGAACTAGTGGGGAAGCTGAATGGAAAATTATTCTTTAATGCATTTAAAGTTTCTGTTTGAGATGATGAAAAATTCTGGAACCAGATAATGGTAATGACTACACAACACTGTGAATGTACTTAATGCCACTGAATTGTATACTCAAAAATGGTTAAAAATGGCAATTTCATGTTACAAATATTTTATCACAGGAGAAAAAAAAGGTATGACTACAAACTAAAAGAGCTAGAGCTAATGGTTTAACTACATTGCTACCTCAAATTTCCCAATTTACAGGAGCAAAATCCTGTACAATGTATCTTAGAACTTCGAGCTGCCTCATGAATATCTGAGATCTCAGATGCTAAATCCACAAACGGAGAGGGTCCACACTGTAACACTCATCGCTGACCATTGTGGAACTCCACAGCGGCCAGGCAGAAGCTCTACTGAGCCAGACAGTCACACAGAAAAAACCCACTTGTACATATGAACACATACCTTAAGTGTGGAAGTTTTGTTGCTAAAATCTTCATTTAAATTCTCACTCTATCAATATAAGAGTCGTAAAACAAATAAATGGTATCACAGAAGAGTCAACTTATGATAGTAACCAGGACACATTTGCTGACAAAGATTTTTAGACAAGGCAATTTAAGATTAAGAAGGCAGCACTGAGACGAACAGCCTCATCCATGGCCAACAGACACAGGACAAGTCCCAGGAGAGCCCAGGTATAGACTCCAGGTGAAGCAGCCTGGCCAGCCTACTCCAGCTGGGGCCCAAAATGCAAAGTGAGCACAAAATGCACAACCCAACTGAGTCACACATCTTAGGAAAAGGCTTCCAGGCAGGCGTTTCACAGTTCACTTCAAGTGCTTAAGCTCCTATTGGTGCCCCACAAAACCACTCAGAGCCAGTGTTGATATTATTTCCAGAAACATTATCAACTACCTCTACATAGAACACTCCCTCTCAAGGCCCATGTAATAAGAAACCCCTTCTCTAGGGTTAAATTTCGACTTGATTGCGTGGTTCCAAGAATAAGAGCTGTCTAATAAACTTCCTCGTAGTATTTACAGAAGTCTCAGGCATAAACTTTTACGTTATGTAAGCATTCAATAAAGTAAGCATTCAATAAACATTGGCTGCCAATCAGAATTTTTTAGCTGTCCATTAAACATCGCTTACAGAGGATGAATCAAAATTAATAAATGGTAAACAACCATTTTTAATATCTGAACATAAATATAAAAAAGTAAAAGAAAACAGATAAATATAAAAAATAGGTATGTGTAATACTCCCCTGACACCCTTCTCTTTTAAGAGTAACTGTCTTTTGGAAAGCAGTGTCAAGTCATAAAAATACATTTCATGTACTCTTACTTTAAATGGAAAATGCTGAGTGTGGGCTCAGTTCACAACAACGCCCTTTCTCTGAGAACAGCCCCTTTTACTCCCAGAAGTGGGCCCCACACTACATGAGCTAGCCCTGGTGAAGACACCTACCTCAGATGGGGTCAGATTTTCTCTCCCCAGCATTTGGATTTAAAACAGCTAGTCAGGCACACTGTGATCATGGAACTCCCTGGAACTGAAAAACATAAATCCAAGCCCCTGTGGAACTAGCCTCCTGCCTCCAAGCATCCAGAAGCACAGGAAGTAAGTGTCTACAGGGAGACATATGCTACCAATGTTCCAACAGAAGCAGAAATGGAAAACAATGAGGGGACTGACTGACCTGACTTGGTTTCTGGTAACTTCCTTGACATTGAGTTCTAAGAAATATTCCACACTCTTATAAATAGTTACCCATTTTTTTTGCCCCAGTTAGCTGGGATATCTATTACTTTCAATTAAAAGTCGTAAGTAAACTTTTGCCAAGGATTTATCATAGGAAAGACTTTAGAGGTTTTTCAGCTTACTTTTTACACCAATGATGACTGAGCAACAACCTAAATGTTAATATGGGACTGAGTTTAAAAATTGCAATAGAGTAACTCAATGAAATACAACCATTTAAAAACTGTGCCGTTTACACAACTGTGGTTATACAACTGTGGTGGTTATACAACTGTGTTTGCCAAAATTCAATTAGGAAAAATGTCTGTGTGTTTTATCATTACAACGACATAAAATACAAAGAAAAAGGACATGAGAAAAGGAAAACAGTAGACCTACATAGGGGTATAGGGCTGTGGGTGATTGATGCTGTGTTCATCCTATTGGTGCTATTAATTAAAACCAGGAAGAAAAATGTAGTAATTGCCCAAAATGAGAAATAACACAAATGTCCATCACTGGTAGATGAATAAAAAAAATTGCAGTTCATCCATTTAAAGAAATACCACTCAGCAATGAAAAGGTAGGCCACCGACACAACAATAGCGAGGCATCTTGAACACATACGCTGAGTGAAAGACACCAGACACAAAAGACACATAATTCCACCTACATACTATCCGGAAAGGCAAAACGAGGAGGACAGGACTCAGAACAGTGTTTGCCTGGAGTGGAGGCAGAGGACTGAAGATGGCACAAGGAAACTTTTCGAGATGATGAAAAGTTTTGTTTATTTATAATTGTAGCTGGTGTTATACAACTGTGTTTGCCAAAATTCAATGAACTGTCCACCTAAAATAGGAAAAATGTTACTATGTGCAAATTCCACCACAATAAACCTGATTTAAAATTAAAGACAAGGAAGAGGATGGCCGTTGGACAGGAGTCCACCTTCCTCCCAGAATGCCAGCATTTTAAATAAACCTGCTTTTCTTTCAAAACATAAAAAATAAAATAAAAATAACAAAGAAGACACTAAGTTTGGAAAACAATCCAAAGCTAGGAGGAGGCACTGCTAAGACGTGTTTTCAAACACTGGGTGACATTCAGTCATCCCATGTATCAGGTACCCAGCAGATGCCAAACACGGTGTGAGGTGTGAACGTGGAGTGCACAAAATACACAAAGAATAACACAACTATGCAAACAGCAATTGTAGTCAGTGAAGAACAGGGTGGCACTCTGATTGCCATCATGGGAGTAGAGGGGTTACCAGCAAGTCATGTGTTTAGCTAAAACTTGAATAAGTAGCAGATTAAGAAGCAAAGAACGGAAAGGTTTTAAGTGTAACATTTTATCAACAGTCAATAGTAACTCAACTGTTTAAATAGATGAAGTGTGGTAATATTTTAGTATTCTGATATACTGTGGAATGGGACCTCCCAAGTAAGCATCCAAGCAAATGAAGGTCTTAAAACAGCAGTATGGACAGTGGCCAGAAGATGTAAAGAAGTATTTTGAACTTTAGGGAACCTCAAAGAATATTACTGTTCCTATAACCATTCCCAATACTTCAAAAATGATTAACAGAAGGTATGCATTTCCCTGAAATGAGGTTGCCTGAGGGCCACTAAATGTTCTGGTATTTCAAAGCAATTTATTATACTTCTTTTTACTTTTGGCTGAATTTACCAAGGTTTCCACAAGCTTCTCAGAGATTCTAAAGGATCACACACGTGTGTACACACACACACACACACTTACTTATCAAAAAGTGAATTTAAGTGTTCCTGTTTGGTAAACAAAAGTCTTCACTCCACAGGCGCAGCTCAGAGATACTGCAGGTTTGGTTCCAGACCACCGCAATAAAGTGAGTCACATGATTTTTTTTGTTTCCCAGTGCATATAAAAGTTCTGCTTACATTTTACTATCGCCTATTAAGTGTGCAATAGCATTATATCCAAAAAATGTACGTACCTCAATTTTAAAATACTTTATAGCTAAAACATGCAAACCGTCATCTGAGCCTTCAGCAAGTCATAATCTTTTTGCTGGTGGAGGGACTTGCCTCAATGTTGACGGCTATTGACTGATGGGGGTGGTGGCTGCTGAAAGCTGGAGTGGCTGTGGCAGTTTCTTAAAATAAGACAACAATCAAATCTGCTTCTACAATTGACTCTTCCTTTCAGGAACGATTTGTGTGTGACATAGGATGCTGTTTGATAGCTTTTTACCCACAGTAGAACTTCTTTCAAAACTGGAGCCAATCATCTCAAACCAAGTTTATGTAATATTAGAAATCCTTTGCTGTCATTTCAACAATCTTCACAGCATCTTAATTAGGAGTAGACTTCATCTCAAGAAACCACTTTCTTTGCTCATCCACAAGAAGCAACTCCTCGTGAATTAACCTTTTATCGTGAGAATGCAAGCACTACTCTCTCCTTATCCTCCTTAACTCACAAGCTGCTCCTTCTCAAATGCTTTTGCTGAGTCTTCTCTGAGCAGCCTCTAAATGTTGAGGGTAAGCAAGGCAGGGCTCGGGCTCAGCCTTTAAACCCTTCTTTTCCTACACTCATATCTTATTTTAAATACATTCTGTTTGGTAACAACTCCCACAAGGATAACTCTAGCCCTGACGCGTCCCTAAAGCTCCAGATTTGAATACCCAACTGTCAATTCAACATCTTCATTTGTCTTGCCTATCTAACAGGCATCTTAAATTTCACCTGTCTAAAAGAGAACTGCAGGCTTGCAGACCCCCACCAGCTTCCTCCTTGCTCCAGCGCGCCTTACTCTTACATAGATACCACTATGCATCCAAATTGATCATGCAAAAAAAAACCAAGAAATCAGCCTTGATTCCCCTTTTCCTGTCACCACAATAGTAACTCCAATAGGTGCTGCTGCTTCAAAATACATTCCAAATGCAACCATTTCCCACCTTCACTATCATTTCAACTCAAAGCCACCATTAGCCCCTTTCCTCCTTACAGTACATTCTTCACATTGCAACCAGAATGATCCTTCTGAATTGTAACTCATGCAAATCTCCTCTCAAAGCCGCCTATGGTCTCTCATCACACGTAACATAAAAAAATATACTCAGTGGCCTGGAACAATTGGCAACAGATTAGCCTTTGTGCTACGGTGACAAGAAATATGTTCAAAGGCAAGGGAGTCCTCCCTGCCACCCCCAAATCAGATGATATTACTTAAACCTCAAAGTCAACTCTGAGAGGCAGAGGGAGAATCTCTGAAAATCAATAACCACTCATTCCTAAATAAATGAGTGTTCAAACAAAAGTAATCTGGTTTCACCTTAAATAGAAAAAAATAAGTCTCTAAACAAATATTAAGTTTGACTGTGTTATACCCAATCAAAAAACAACTACCATTCTGAGATTATTTTGTATCTCAATTTCAGACTGAAGTTTCTTCTAGCTCATATGTCTTCAACATAAAAGATGCACCATATGTATCCAAAGAGTCATTAGTAAGTGTGTTACATAATTCCCCGCAGAAATTTCAACTTTAAATGTATAGGTCTTTGTTTAAATGACCTGTTGTCTGCAAGTTTTCAAACAATGCTTCACTTTGTGTTTCCCAGGCAGTATAGGAAACAAGGTATGCTACTGTTTCCATTCCTCAAACACACTGGGACTAACATTAAATACAAAATATTTTCTTGCAAATTAGAAACATCTAGAAATATAGTCCACTAAATCTAGCCTCATAAAAAGAATAACCGGGCCGGCCCGGTGGCTCAGGCGGTTAGAGCTCCATGCTCCTAACTCCGAAGGCTGCCGGTTCGATTCCCACATGGGCCAGTGGGCTCTCAACCACAAGGTTGCCAGTTCAATTCCTCGAGTCCCGCAAGGGATGGTGGGCTCTGCCCCCTGCAACTAAGATTGAACACGGCACCTTGAGCTGAGCTGCCTCCCGGATGGCTCAGTTGTTGGTTGGAGCATGGGCTCTCAACCACAAGGTTGCCAGTTCAATTCCTCGAGTCCCGCAAGGGATGGTGGGCAGCGCCCCCTGCAACTAAAATTGAACACGGCACCTTGAGCTGAGCTGCCGCTGAGCTCCCGGATGGCTCAGTTGGTTGGAGTGCGTCCTCTCAACCACAAGGTTGCCGGTTCGACTCCCGCAAGGGATGGTGGGCTGTGCCCCCTGCAACTAGCAACGGCAACTGGACCTGGAGCTGAGCTGCGCCCTCCACAACTAAGACTGAAAGAACAACAACTTGAAGCTGAACAGAACCCTCCACAACTAAGATTGAAAGGACAACAATTTGACCATTGTTCCCCAATAAAGTCCTGTTCCCCTTCCCCAATAAAATCTTTAAAAAAAAAAAAAAAAAAAAAAAAAAAAGAAAAAAAAAAGAATAACCTCTGGGCCGGCCCGGTGGCTCAGGCGGTTGGAGCTCCGTGCTCCTGACTCCGAGGGCTGCCGGTTCGATTCCCACATGGGCCAGTGGGCTTTCGACCACAAGGTTGCCAGTTCAATTCCTGGAGTCCCGCGGGGGATGGTGGGCTCTGCCCCCTGCAACTAAGATTGAACACGGCACCTTGAGCTGAGCTGCCTCCCAGATGGCTCAGTTGTTTGGAGGGTGTCCTCTCAACCACAAGGTTGCTGGTTAGACTCCTGCAAGGGATGGTGGTCTGTGCCCCCTGCAACTAGCAATGGTGACTGGACCTGGAGCTGGGCTGCACCCTCCACAACTAAGACTGAAGGGACAACAACTTGAGGCTGAACGGCACCCTCCACAACTGAGATTGAAAGGACAACAACTTGACTTGGGAAAAAAAAAGTCCTGGAAGCACACACTGTTCCCCAATAAAGTCCTGTTCCCCTCCCCCAATAAAATCTTTAACAAAACAAAACAAATAAAAGAATAACCTCCAATGTTTACTTTACTAAAAGTTTCTAGAGTTTTTTTTGTTTTTGTTTTTTAAGTCAATCACTAAAACTTTTTACCTCCTCCTACACAAGCCAGGAAGAAAACACTATGCCCTTCTCTTTTCACACCTGCCTCTCCACAGGACTGCCTCCTTAAGGGATCCTTGTCAGGCAGCAGGAAGGCAACAGGGCTCTGTGCTATTTAGGCCCTCCTCCTAAACGGGGACGATTTTTAGGCCTTCGGCCACTCTGATTTCTAACTTGGCCCTAGATTATCATGAGTCAATTTTTAGAAAGAAACCCTTCCGAAGCCAGGCAAGACCCAGTAGGATTAGCAACACTGCTAACCCAGCGAGAAGCCCCTGAGGGCTGTAGAGAAGAATGCCCTCCAAGGATAGTGGGGTCATGACCTTCATAGCCCAAACCACCCACTGCCCTCAGTTTGGAGCAGCCCAAGGCTGGGCTCCCATTGCAATGTGTCAACCCATACTGCCTGTAATTTAATCAGGTTAAAAAAGAAAAGGAAAAAAAAATATCAAAGATGAAAGAGATTTCCCAATCTTATGACAATTTTAACCCATGTACCAGAAAATATGAAACAACTCAGTGACAAGATTTTCTTTCCTGAAAAGTTATGCTCAGGAGGAACACTGAGATTTAAGATTTGTGTGACAGCCTTGGGAAGAGGTAGATATTGATAAAACTTTTCAAAGAAAATTTTAGTCACCTTTCAAAAAAAGAAGAGCATCCCAAGAAATGTAGTAAGTTAACTATCCCCTTGTGCTATTTATAAATATAACCATAAACTACAACATCTGTAATTGGAACGAACCTACCAGAAACCCTAAATATATCAGATGTTAAAACTCTACACCATTTACTACTACACCTCAGTAAAAGACAACTATAGTAACATGAGTTTCAACTTAAACGTTTGGTTGATTTTTCCATCTCACTACAACGAAGCGTAAGAACCTCAAACGAGGTTTGAATATTTTAACAACTGAAATTTTATGGGAGAGCACATCCAAAAAATAGAGGGAAAAATACATTTATACTATTTCATCCATACCTTTCCTTCAAGGACATCATGACATATCAAAATTATATCTTGTCTGAGCCCACAAGTTTATAAAGTCAAAAATATTTGCTATCCAGATTATTACTGATAACAGTAAATGAAGACCTCATGAAAATGTTAAGGACAACACATTGGCCCTCGTATTTAGAAGACAGTCTGCTCGACTCAGAGCTGTAGGTCCAAGGAATACTGAACATTCACTCACTGGTCCTGGCCGTGGCAGTGAGCATGTTTATTGGGAGTCTCCGGCCCTGAAGGTGAGTACACCTCTACCTGTCAGGTATCCTCCCCTCCATCTACTCCAGAGTTCAAGGATGGCTAAATGCGGGAGTGTGCCAAGAGAACAAAAGCACACAACATGGACCTCAGGAAGCAAGAAATCCAACCAAGTCCCCTCCCTTACTCTCATAAGCAGAACAAAATCTCATTGCTCCAAAATTGGCTACTTTTTGTACTTCTCAGATGCGAGTGTAGGATGCGGGAGCCTATGAGATCTTAGAATCTGTCCTCAACAGACTTAGAGAAATGGATGGTGCATTTTTTTTTTTTAGAGAGAGAAAAGACATTTAATATGCATATTGTTGTCCTATGTAGAAGAATCTGGAAATTCACAAGTTCGGCTTTGTTTAGCTTTATATTTCTAAGGTAAACATATTTAATGCAAAGTCATTAGCTCCATGAAAATGGTCCAAGTCTGGCTCCTAATTGTTTGAAGGCCCGAGAGAGCCTTTAAACTCATTGGTATATGAAAATCAATCACAACAGAAAACTCTAAATAATTACCCTCAGCAATAAATTCTCAATAGAAACAATTCAGTAATTTGTTGGCTCCACCCTTAACAGCAATCTGCAGCTTAGTTATGGCCAACAAATTCCATGCTGACTGAGGCCAGGACCATGGCTCCCATTCTCACAGATCTGTGGACCCTGACGGCATGACAGACTGACTCAGGGCTTTCAGGCAGAGATGGACACAATGAAGACGTGACCTTAAAAATGAGAGAGAAATATTCTACTCATGCTCACTCAGTTAATATTTGTAGAGTTCAATAGCCCCACTATTTAAAATGAATAATTCCAGTATCCCCCTCATGCCTTTCTCCAAATGATTTCAACCCCTGTAAAAACTACTTTAATCATAAGTTAAAGGAAATAGCATCTCTCTTCTTGAATACTAACTTCCTAGTTTACACATTCCTAGTAAATGCATGATGCTAGTGTGCTTTAATGTAATCCATATTTACAGTTGAGAATAATGCTATTCCCTGTCATTACACAAACAGAAGACATTTTAGTTAGCAATAAAAACCTTACCAATTTTCTCACAACTATTCTCTTAATATTAGAAACTTACAAAAAAAAAAAAAAAAAAGAATCCTTATATTGATTTTTATTATATTCAGAGCCTCCAATTAGATACAAAAGGAGGAACTCACACAATAGCTTTAGTCCCACAGAAGCTAAGTGGCTGCAGAACTGGAGCTGGTTACTTCATGCACCACCCCACTAGGTCCCTTATCCCTGCTATAAAGGGACCTTTTACTACAAGAGCTTGCATTCACTCAACAAACATTCATGAGCCACCTACCATGTGCCAGCTATTCTGCTAGGGACAGAAGACAGCCCCTGTCATCAAGGAACCTTCAAAGAGCATACAGTGCAGTGAAGAAAACAAGAAAGTAAATAATTACAAAAACTGTAAAAGTAGAAGCAACCAGAGCCTAAGGGACTAAGAGGATGCATTCCACGCCTGAGGATATGAAGAGAACGGTTAAGTGTAGCTCCCTGGAAAGGATGAAGCTTGAGCAGAGTATAGGGAACAGGCAGTGGGTGCTTCTCAGCCATTCAGATTTTAGGAACTAATAACATGTCCCCTGCAAAAAACTGGAGACAAAACATGGCAAAGCCAGCTTTTAATTTTCCACAAAGAACACTTCACACAAAATACCTTTTTACTATTGCCAGTGCGTTATAAAAGGACATTTTTTAACACAAAAAGGAAGTACAAAACTGCAGAATAAAGAACATTCTTTCAGTTTAGATTATATATTTAGCCTGATGACATGTTAGTACGGTTGTTTTTTTGTTTTGTTTTTTCCATTTCCCTCTGTGATGGTAAACATTTTGTCACCAAGCACCCCTGGTTCATAGATCCCCATTTGGAATCTCTGAGCTAGGGAAAAAGGATAGCCAGGGACAGAGAAAGGGAAGCCAGAGAAGGGAGGTGCTAGATGGGATATGGAGGGCAGTTTCCCAGCTCTCCGGGAAGATCAAAGACGAGGACCAGAGAGAAAGACACACACAAAAGGAAGTGCTGAGAGGGCCAGTGGACCAGAAAAGGCCTGGAACAGATCAAAGAAGAGACAGTGTATATTGATCCGGCCACTGGAAGCCACAAGAGAGACCACAGAAACCAGCACACACGTAGACAGAGCCATCTAAAGACCCATCTTGAGGAGCTGCCTCAGCAGAGGCCAAGACATCTGGAAGGCATCACCTGGACCAGACAACCCTCACCCACTGCCTGAAACTATGGTGCTATAAAGCTCCTCCAGGACCCTGGTTCCAACCCAGATGTGGGCGTGCGGCAAAGGGAGGAAAACAACCCTTAAGAGGAGAGAGCAGCGCTGGCTAGGAAGTTTGAATTGACCAAATTTAAATCCTGAAGTTAGGTCATCTGTTTAATAACCAGCACTTAAACACACTGTGGAATTAGCTCATCTTCAGGAATACAGGAGGCACGCACAAAATAATTCAGCCCAGGCCAGAACACATCATCACAGTTCTCTGGATTACTTAAGAGCTCACCCACCTCACACCAACTCATACTGTTTCACATATATTTCAGAAAGCAAATTAAAATAGAATTTTTTTTTTTTTTTTTTTTTTTTTACGGTATTACTTTCCTGATAAAGTTGACAAGTATTGTGGAGGGAGGCTGACCTAATGCTGTACAACTATCTGAGGCTTCTGAATGTCAGAAGGACTAGTGAGAGAAAAAAGGTGTGTCAACAATGTTCAGTGCATCAAGGGACTGACAAGTGGGGACTGTCCCTCTCTGACACATTGTCAACCCCTACTTGTCCAGCCACAGTTAGCAGAGCGTGAGGCCAGGATGGGGCAGCAGGCAGCTACGTCTTCCATGGATAAAGATAACAAAGTCAGCACACAGCACTTCAAAGTCCATGAAAGTGTTCTCATTGAAGTCATCCTCCCACCTGACAGCCAATGGGACAGACAGGTCCTATGACAATCACTTCCTCCTATCATGCCTCCCCTTTTAGAGATGTCCGACTTGATGTGTCCAGAAGTTCAGCACCTTGTCCAAGAAATAGAGTAAACAAATAGCAATGGACATTAAATCCAATTCATGTGTGATCTTGACCTCCTTGTCACCCTCCTTCCCACAGGAATAAAAGAAACTAATTTGGGGTAGCTCTATATAGCGATGGACCCACAGCTGCATAGACATGAGGGCATGTGTTATTTGTGGAGAGCTCCCAGTTACTCAGCTACTGGGTTACCTACGTTGGGCAAGCCAAAAGTAATCTTAGATGCCGTTTCCTCATCTGCAAAAACTGATATAACAACAATCCATCTCATAGGGTTGTTTTAAGAACTAAAAGTGGGCCAGCCCGGTGGCTCAGGTGGTTGGAGCGCTGTGCTCCTAAGGCCAAGGTCGCTGCTATGAGCGGCCGACCAACGACTGGCAACCGACTGCCTCAGCCAGGGTTGCAGGGAGACCACAAGGCTCCTAATACCAGCATGGGCCAGGGAGCTGTGTCCTACACAACTAGACTGAGAAACCACGGCTTGAACCGGAGTGGGGGGAGAGAGGTGGAAGAAGGAGGGGGGTGAAAGAAATTTTGGAAACTCTTTAACTCACAATTATTAGTTGCTAATAGCAACAACCTCGTGAAACAAGCTTTATTATTATCCTCACTTTACTTAATGACCAAAGCTCAGCAACTTCTTCATAGGGTCAGGGGAAATTTCTGGGGTGATGGACATGTACTATATCTTGAATGGTATGTTGGTTATATGGATGTGTATTTGTCAAAACTCATAATTGTACACTCAAGCTAGGTGCATTTCATGGTACTTAATTGTATCTAATTTTTTTTTATAGATCCTGTTGTCAGTAAACAGCAGTATATATTCCAGAAGCATCCATTAATACACATTAGAACCTATAGATGTTTTACTTGGCTCTTGTTCTGTAATCCACCTTCCAACTAATTCCTTCCCACCCAATATAAAAACGTAGAATGTTGACTATACCTACTAACCACAATTTTTGTCTAATCTCACAGACATCAAACATGCCCTACTTATGCAGAACTTTATGTTTTACTGCTACCTCTAGAATACAGAAGGTGCCAAAAAAATGTATATACATTTTAACAAAGGAAAAAACTGCATAAAAATTATAATACAATGAACGACGCTAGCATTCATTTTATTAACGCCATCTTTTGAGCAAACATTATACTACACATTGCTACTGTAATTCAATTCAACTTCGAAAAGTAATACATAGATAACATCTCTTAAAATGTGTACATTTTTTGGCAACCCCGGTATAGTCACCTAGAGCCCCCTAAAGGAGTTGGTCTCTGGCCTTGACCTTGTAGGGTATTATACCCACAGACCTAAACAATCACCTTGTAAAGTAGGTCAGGACCACACACCAGATGTCTATAATCCCAAACCAATAGATACCTGAAAATTTAAAATATTATCTCTCAGTCTAAGTCAGCATTCCTTCAACATTTTTTGAGCAACTCAATATAAAGGATGTAATATTCTATGGATTCCTGATAGATAGGTAAACAAAATTAAATTCTTACTCCTGTGGCTATTACCTCGTATTGTAGATAATTTTCAGAATTCCATCAAAAGGTAAGCTTTTTCATGAAAATCAGTAAAAAGTGTAAGATCAGAACAATACGACTAAATCCCAGGATAGCACTGAGCCAACACAGGACAGACTGTCCCTATAAAAGTAAAGAAATAAAACCAAACCACCATTTACATGCAGTGCTTATCAAGGACCACCACCTAAGACTGTATAGCTGCGTTAATAAAATAACTTGATGTAAAGATTCTGCATTCTGTTTGTTTCTAAATTATGTACAGCTAGTTAAAGAAATTACCCAAAGGACAGCACAGGCTGTTTGGGAGAAATGTGGGTAGACTGAATATGCAGGGCAGAGTTTAAAACTAAAATAAAGTATTTTCCTGAAAGTGTTAAATGACCACGAACAACTCCGTTTATAATCTTTTAGCCAGTTGCCTTATCTCTTCAAAGTTCACTTGGCTAAAAGGAAATAATTTTCCATTAGAGCGACGCCAAGACCAATTGAAAAATGCCATGTTGTGTGTGTATGTGTGTGTAGTTACGCAAGTTGGCACCTCACACTGTACCTCCCAACCTTCACTAAACATCAACTTCCTATGCCCTTTACTTGAAAATGATTACCTACGTTAGGTTTTCCACTGGCAAATAAAAGTTCCTTAACAAAGGTCAATGTATGTTCACACCTAACTAACAGAAGCAGCCCAAAGGAAGAGCTAATCTAAGTAAAGGCACTTTTCAAGTCCTAACACTGTCCATTCCTTAGAAGTCTCTTTGGTAATACAGAACTGTTGACTTCAGGGCTAGAAACCACGACTGATACCCAGGATGTAACCGGTTTTATGGGACATTCTCTTCCCAGCTCTGATTGATACCAGCCCTCATCTCCTAATTAAATTTCTACTGGGATTAGCTCCATTTACCCATGCAGCTTTAAGTAATGTAATGGGATTCAAAATTTCTATAGAAAAAAAAATGTTCAGAAAAAACAGTCATCCCTATTCAACATACATAACCTTGGATTGCTATCTGTAAAATGGATGAATTTTACAGTGTGTTATTATTGTACAATCCAATGATTCAAATAATTGTTCTGATGGATTTTATTTGATTCTTCTTGAAAGAAGTCTGAAAACTATAAAATCTCATAGAAATGTACTATATCATTGTAATGATATGTAACTCTCAATTTTCCATTCGTCTACTAATTTAATGGCTTACAAGATTTAACATTCTGTTTTATGTTCTGTGGTTAGAAAATAGAATAACAACTCATAATTCTAAGCTACGTTATCTGAAATGTTACGTATCCAAACTACTGCATGTCTTTGATCTCATTTCAGCACCAATGTGAAGAAAATCCTAGCAACAGCAATTTATTACTTCTTATAGAATAAAAGTAGTCAAGTAACAGTATCACACTGGGAGTGGGGAATGGAGCAAGAGGGAAGAAGACTTGGGTCCTTGTCCTGGTTCCATAACTTAACTCACCGTAATATAAAACACCTACCCAACTAGGTCCAGTCCTCAATTTCTTCATATACCTTGTTCCCCAAAAATAAGACCTAGCCAGACCATCAGCTCTAATGTGTCTTCTGGAGCAAAAATTAACATAAGACCCAGTATAATATAATATCAACTGCTACTGGTACCAACCAATTCTATCTAAGGAAGAAGGAAAGTTATCATACTGGGATAACCATTCCCCACTCCCAGTATGATACTGGGCTCTTGCGCCTGGAATTTAATTCCCAACAGAGAGCACCAACAGATCCAAGCAACAACTCCGACAAAGGTGAGTGGAAGAAATGAAATGAAATTTCCTGTCCATGAATCGGAAAAGGGTTAAAACAAGAAACAAAAGAAGGTTATTAGCACTTATTCACTGTCTACTATATACCTGACATTGTGGTAGAATAACCCCAGGAGAGAAGAGAGGTGTTATCTGCACGGTTCTCATGAGATGACGGGTACGAAGGCAAGGATGTAACTTACCCAAAATCACGCGGCCTAACGTAGATGGCCACATCTAACTTTGGTCTAACTTTGAAGTCTGTGCACTCTCCTGAATTCCTGTACCCAACGTTCTGGATTCCAGTAACATTTTTTGCAATTCTATAACAAAGTATGTCTCCAAAGTTTCATCAGTGACGTCAGGGTGAGAAAAATCTAGCAAAATGTTGACATGTCTCCATTTTATTACTCCAATTTTAATAAAAACAGGAGGAAAGAGGAAAAAAGCAATACCCTGCCCTGTAGGCTTCTACTTATACCATATAAGTAAAAAGTAATTTTCATTTGATTAGGTACTTATAAGGTTATGTTACATATTTAGCACACGATGTAACCAAGATTTTTCTACCAAAACAGTCATATCTGCGATATAAAAATCATTTCAAGTTTTTCATAACAAGAGAAATGCAGGCTTTTCATAGCTCCATTCCTTTTTCATTGATTAGACTCACTCTTCTTATCTGGGAATTAAAATGAATTAGTAAATCCCTCTGCATAGTTGTCATGAATATCTCCATAAAGCACCATCAGAAATTTTTAAGTATTAAACAAAAAATGTAATACTTAAGAGTATTAAATCAAATCCAATAATCAGCAATTCTAGTGAACCACCAAAAAGTTTCCCAGAAATGCAAAACTACTCTGAAACACAAATCTTATTAATATAATAAGAGAAAGAACAATCCCAGACTGAAAATTCATCTCAATTCCTCTTTAAAATGTAAATACGTGTTTCTCTAAACAAGGAACAGCCCAAGTCTCCCTACTGATAAGAAATTGTCAACTTGTGACTGTCTGCACAAATGGAGAAGGTCACCAATTCTCACAAGTGGAACTAATTCTGTACAAGTATTGGCACATGGGCATATGCCAGGTGTCTTGAGAATGGCACTTTATTAAAACACAGAATTATAACTGAGAAGGAATAAGAATTGTACACCTTCCAGCTCTGTGTTCGCCGAACTCCTAACAGCAGTCTTTCAGAGACACAAGGCCACACTGACCAGCCTCCCTCTCTTCTGCTTGCTGCGGATTTCACAGTGGATGCGGGGGCTGGGCACAAGGAGAGGACAAGGAGGGAAAATCGAGAAAAGCAATAAGGAAACTAACAGCTCTGGCTTAAAAGACCTTCTAGTAGCTGTGACTAATTGAAAAAGGAATTTCAAACTCCCATGCCATCAGAGCTCTTGATTTATTCCAGGCTACATCTGGTACAAATAATTCTAAAAGTGCAAATGCACCCAGCATCACAAGGTTTAGACCCTATTCTCAAGAAACAAGATGTAACCAAAAGCTATTGGAAAAGGTCACTTAAAAGATTATCCAGAGAAAGTAAGTGAAACCACAGACAGTAGTGCTAAGTATCTTGCCTGTCAACTCTTTTGGTGAGAAGGGAAAGAGAAAGGTGATCAAGGATCAGGAGTACATAACCAAAAATGTCCAAACAGCCTCAGGTTTACAAAATTTGGTCGAGGCAGTGACAGACTCCCTGACGTATGGCACAACGTTAACGACGTGGGAGACTATTTCTAGCAACTTAAACATGTCCAAAACTGTACTTTTCACAATGGCTGAGGCTCTTCTGACTGACTGCCCTGAGAACCATGTCTACTTTGCACGGTGTTTGGCCCATGGAAAACGCTCAATACATGGTTTGAGGCTGATGAAAATCCAACTTAAGATTCTAACAGCAAGGATTTTTACTCATGTCTTTTACTGACCACTCAACATGAAAATATAATCCTAACTATACATTATTGTATATATGACTTGGTTCTACTTACAGGGTCTAGATTGAGGATCTAATAAAACAAGTACATTTTTCTTAGTGGAAAATTTTATCTTACCCTTTGTAACCTATTTCCCATTTCTCCAATCTTTCTCTCTCATTAACTAGTAGGACTTCCACAATCCTCCCTTGAATGACCTTCTATTGGGGTAGGTTAGTAGAAATGTGCAAACATGGTTCAGTTCTATAATTTACCTAAGAATGAGATGACTGGGGAATAATAGTTTACTGTATAATAAAATATAGACTTTTTACAGCTGAACGTGACACACAGAGGCTGGGGGAAGGGGTTGAGCCCACGTTTGAATGGCATCTTAGACTGCTTCTACCTATACTGGCTTCTATTCCATGAAGCTAGCCAAGCGAGCTATGTGTTAAAAGGGCAGTTTCAACTTGATATCATTCATTGTTAACAATCATCAAAACTACGAGATAAACATAAGCGAGAACTTATTTGTCACTGACCACTGTTAAACACCTATGTTCAGAACTGCTTATCTGAAATGAGGTCAAGAAATATTGACTTTTCTTTCCAAACTGGTATATATGTAAATAATGCCAGTTAAATTTTACCAAGTTTCCAATGCAGAAAAAGTATAGAAGCAAGCTAACATTAAGTCAAGACTCAATGAACACTGCCATAAACTATATTTTAAGCTATATGCTTATTTACCCAAGAATATATATTTACACCTCTCCTTCCTGCTCTCCTGATAAGTGTGACTCTCTCCCAGAGGAAATCCTTTCTCAACGACAACAGAGGATACAAAATGTCTTAAAATGTTTTAGTTAATTGTAGAAGATCAGGGTAATTACGATTGATTGGCCTTCAAACCTAAACACTTATTTTCTTTGCAGTGAGCTTAACTATAAACTGACAAGGTACAAATATGTAAAAGTATTTAAAAGAATAATCATAAGGTAATGTAATGGCTTTACAACCATCTTCTCATGGCACCTTACCTGGAAGACTGACGTGTTGTTCCCAGCTTTGTTCCCCGTCTTCGCTCTTCCTCTCGCTGTGTGCACACAATGGAGACTGGCCAGGCCTGCCCTGCCGCTCAGCACAATTCTTACTGAAACATGAAATCAGTACAATTTCACACAAAATTACACTACCTGGAAGTCATTTCCTTGCCACTCCTTTGCCCTTTCCTGCTAGTCTGAGAAACTTACAACCTGTACTTGCACTTCATCTTTCACTGGCCCAAAACAATATATATATTCACCCCTACTCAAGAAGTAAACATATTTCCTCAAGGGAAACTTCAAGTGACTTTGAAACGCTCTTCGTTTTATAGCTTCAAAATGAAATAAAACTCCTAGGTTAGAATGAAATTAGGATGTGTGACTTTTCTTACTTTTACTCACCAAAGTAATGTGCGCATAAAAACATTCATTGATTTAGATCTGGGCCTCTTAGCAAGAGTTAAATACAGTTTATCTTTAAGTAAATAAATACATTTTCATTTCTCTTCAACATGGGGCTAAACTGAAGGTTAAGGAAAATCTATTAGCTTTAACGAACAAAAATAAGGTTTTAGAATCAAAGATTTATACGCAAATAAATATGTACTTCTGAAGTGCTTGAAAGCTATTTACTTTAGTAGAACACCTCTAGATTCAAGCTTGTTTACACTCCAAATTTGCTGAACAAACCCTTTCTTACTTGATTGTGTAACAGCCATCCGAGCAATCACAAGTTGCAAATTAGCTGAGAGTGTATGAAAATGAAATTTTATGGTTATGTATCTATCTGCATAGTGAAGATTAGCATCCAAATCTCTCATCCTCAAAGTGGGGGAAAGAAATCTTTTTTATCTTCAGCCAAATGAACAAGAAAATGTCATGCATTAACATCATGAATTACCGCCCACAGAAAGGAGTAATAACCACTGATTTCAAAGAATATTGAGGTCATTTAAAAAAATAACTATCATCAGGGCAACCTTTCATAAAACTTGATTCAGAAATACAGTTTTAGAAGCAGTAGCTGAGAATCAGACTCAGTTCCTAGTTACACTGGACTGCCACAAGCCAAGGATGGGGAACCCTCGTCAAAGCTGGCTTTATTAAACCAAATTTCAGGTTGGCTAAAGCCATAATATATCATCTAATGCCTTTTTCTTTTCTTTCTTTCTTTTTTTTTTTCCCAAACAAAAAAAAAATATATAGGGTGGAGTCACTCATCCTCAGTCACTCCTCTGAGGGCCAAAAGACACAACTGCCCAAGCACCTGGCAGCTGAGGTCAGGTGGGGTCTCCTCCATTGCTTCAATAGAAAGTCTGGGCCTGTTTCCTAGTGCCCCCACACACCGCACACCCTCATCCTCGCCATTCAGGTATGGTCGGTCCCCTGGCTTATTCTTAGGCTCTGAAAGATGGAAAGTGAAAGAAAAGGGACTCAGGCGCTGAAGGAGAGCACTCTCAGTGAGGCCTCTACAAGTCTTCAGGGTATACGTAAGCGTCCGTAGCATGGAAAGATAACTCAAGTTTGGGGAATCAGTCAGGCTTATTTTCCCCTCTTCAAATAAACAGTTTAATTTTTAAATAGTGTTAGAAAATCAACTTGGGAAGATTTGTAACTATATATACATCCAACCACACATCAGGAAAGAAAATTTAGGATGAAACTACAATAATGAATATAAAAAAAATTCTAGCAAAATAATACTACCTATGAACAATGGAAAAATAAATGGATTGTGCGCCTAATTTATATAACCACAGAATAACAGCTCTGAAAGACTTTCATTCCCCGGAATTTAAAACTTTCTGCTTTGATTTCCAAGAATATTGTTCCTGATGGTCTATACCATACACAACTATTTCTCATCCACAAACACAATCTGTTTTGCAACAGTTTCTACTCCAGGGCAATGAGTTCTTACAATGCATTTGAAAAGAATCTGATTCAGAATTTGGGGGGTAAAGATTCTTTCAAGTCATCTTCTGCCACTGTCCTATATAGTTCTTAAGCTATGATTCAGGAGCAGTAAAATTTTGTTTTTGAGAAAGTCAACATTAAAGTATACAATGTCTATAAGTCAAAACCACTATTAACACAGGCTTTGTGTTTGTCTTTATAAGGCAAAAACAAAATGGGAAAAAATACCTGTAGTATGAAAGGCAAAAGTTTACTATCAATCCATAAAAAACTCTTATGAATAGAAAAATACTAATATCCCAGGAGAAAAATTTGGCACTACATTCAATTAAAAGGGAAGAAAAATGGACAATAACCAGATTTTTGGTGTTCAACATCATTTGTAATCAAAGAAATGGAAATTTAAATATTGAGATAACACTGTTCACCTGTAAAGTTGGCAATAATTATTTTTCCTTTTAAGGATACTTTCCCATATTAACAAGAATATAGTAACACAGGTACTCTCAGAGTGCTGGTGGGAGCATACTTGGGTATAACATATTTTTGAAAGCAAATAGTCAACCTGTATCAAGAGATCTTTGAACCATCAACTGTATTTCAAGGACTCCATCTAAGGAACTATGTAATGTAGATAAAATTTTATAAAGGATATTTGTTGCTCCAGTATATATTTAATAACAATAATTGGAAATAAGTTAAAAGTTTAGCTATAAGGAAATGGCTAAATACATTGTTACATATATTGTTACATCTAGATAATGTAATATTATGTAGCCACTAAAATAAGATTCTTGAAAAACTATAACAGCACAGAAATTTTTTCATAACATGTTAAACAAAAAAATCATATGCAACAGTATATTTGCATAAATTACATAATTGTAAAAAATAAATATTTTGTGTTAGACATTAACAAGTATAAAAAAGTATTAATTGTGATTATCTTTGGATGTGGGATGATTGAACTCTTACACTTTTTCTCAATCTACCAATTTTTATACAGCAAGCATGCCTTAGTTTTGAAATTGTAACAAACAAGGCCAACAGAGCAGGGCTATTAAGTGACATGCTTTTTAAATGCTTAAGGCAGTTTCATGTCTAAGATATACCAAAAGAAATCTAGCTAGAATTTTATAAACCTATAAAATACTCCAAAATTGTAACCAATTACTGATAACATAATTAAAAGGTGAAGTCTTCTACAAGCACTATTTGCTCCACGTAATGCTGATTAAAAAAAAAAAAATAGGTGGAGAAGTTGGTGCAAGTTACATAAGTAACAATACATTGTTTTAAACTAAATTCCACTCCTCAGGTTTTTGGTTTGGTTTTGTTTTTAGGATAAGCAGCTCTAATCATTTCTTCGTATAACTTCCCTTATGGAATATTGCACTTGAGAAAAAAATCGATAAACACTTTATACATTGTAAAGCACTACACAAAAAGAGCATCATTGTTTCAATTTAAATTGGCCATCATTTCCTGCCCTTGTAGTTTTACCAAACACTGTTATCTGGGTGTATCTAGACTCCTCAAGAAAGTCCTAGGTTCCCAAAAAGCAGCGACTTTCACTTCGGGTTTTCCCCTCTCGCTCCTCCTTTCCCCTCCTCTTAACACCTCCACGCCCACCCTCCATCCCAGGCCAGACGACTTAGCGTGATGATTAATTGAACACCATCACCTGATGAAACCAGAACGCCTTCATCTTTCCCCCCGCCCCCGCCCCCGTGTTCTGCCTAAAACTTTGATTTTATTCAAACAAACAAAACACACTGAATTTCCTTTCTTAGTATGCTGACTACTTAAAATAAACAATATTAACAGAGCATGCGAAACTTTATGCAAGCTAAATGAATAATTAATCTCTCCATACCTACTCCAAAGTCAATTAATCCGAGTCAAAATCAACAAATAACTTAGTAGAAAAGCATATGTCTTAAAAAGAAGAGGACAAAAAGATTTAAGTAAACATAAATCCACTGGTTACTATAAAGTGATCAACCAGGTGACCTTAGGGGTGTATTTTTCTAGAGAGCTAGAGAAACACAAGTGAACCGCAGGAAGCAATAAGGGAAGGGACAAGAGGCCATTGGGAATTGCAGCAACCCCATTAAAGCCATATTCAGCCCTGATTACTTATGCTGAGAACGGACCTAAGCGAACCGCCCAGCAAGAGGGCTGGGGCTGCTGGGCCCTGGCGGGTCAAGCATCTGGTGGGCGGCTTCCGGCTGAAGGTAGCAGCCTGTCAGTCTGCAGTCTGCGTAACTGAGTCGACAGCAAACCCCTTCGGTCACTTTCAAGGTGACAGCTACGAGATCCGCATCCGTCTCTTCCGCACGAGCTTCGCTGTGCCCACGTGAGACCTGCTCTCTACAACCTCCGCTCCGCTGTGGCTGCCTCCCCACTTCCCCAACTTTGGCACCCAAGCTGCTAGATTACCCGCCCCCTCCCCGAAAGCTAGTCCCGTCACCCTGTGACGGTCGTGTTCACCAAGTCCTCTCTGCACCCTCACCCGCGATCCCCACCACGGACAGGCTGGGCAGCAGGAATCGACTCAACTCCACACTTACCCGCAGCTCCTCGTATCCAACAGCGAGCCCTCCAGGGAACCAGCAGTGCGGGGAGACCAGCACTCCGAGCCTAAGCGCCCTTTGGACCCTCGGCGGAGGCTCTTCAGGCCCACGCTGGAGGCCCGCGGTGCAATCTGTGCCCGCCGGGCAGCGTCTGCACCTGAGGACACGCGGCTTGTCCCCACCCCCACCCGCACGCCGGCGGCGGTTTCTGCCCAGCGGGATCCGGGAGTCCGGGGCGCCCCAGGCCCCCGCCTCTCGGGCTGCCTGGGGGTGGAGCAAGGGCGGGGAGTTCGGGAAACTTGTAAATACACAGGCTCCGCCGCCTCTGCCCGCTTCACCCGCTGCGGCTCCTTCCAGGCGGCCCCAGCCTGCGCAGCTGGAGACAAAGGCCAGGCGGCGTCCGAGGGGGCTGCGCCCCGAAAAACTTCAAAGACGCGCGAGGCTGTACCTCGGCTCGCCAACTCCGGGGGCTCCCGCAGCGCTCAGCTCGCCCGCTGCCTCTCTCCTCGCGCTCCTGGGTCCCAGTCCCGACGCCCGCGCGCTCCCGGGCTAAATGCGGACGCGCCCCGTGCCCCCGGCGTTCGCCCAGGACTCGCTGCACCTGTTGCCACGTGCGACGCTGCGCCCCGGGGCTGCCGCCTGCGCACCTGGCTGAACCTCACATCCCACACCACGCAGGTCCCCGCGGGCTACTGGAACTGTGCTGCTCCCAGTGCTGGGGGCCCAGGCCGGGCTGCGGAGAGGATCTGCCCCCTACCGCCCTCCTGGCACCTGTGTTCCCGGTGCGAGCTCTCAGGCTTCGCGCTAGCCGAGGGGCATTGCAGCGAGGGAAGTCGGGCTGTGGAGTAGGGCGTGGGAAGGTTGCAGAATTCTCGGGGCGAAGGTTTGCAAGAAACCAGCGTGGATTGTTGCTTCAGAGTATCACACTCCGGGTCTATTTTATTCACTAAAGAAATGAGCTCCAGCTGTTAGAACTTCGAATAAAAAGTGTGAAGGAGACTACAGAGGGAGAAGCTAGGCCCAACCCATTTGTCAATAAACAAATCAAGTCCTTCCTCTTTTCTAAACCCAGCAAATTTCATTCTTATTAGGCCCGTTTTTAGGCATATTTTTTAATTCAAAGCTTTTCCACAGATGCTCTTCCACTTACAAGAGCTGTAACATTGCTGAATCATTAAGTCAGACAACCTGAGTCCAAAATTTAAAAAATAATAATAATTACCTGTTTTGGATTTGCTAAAAGCTTTTTTAAGAGAAGTAAGCTTTTTTCTGAGAATTAATCTGAGGATACTGTACTTGACAGTTTCTATACTATCAACATTAGATCAACTAACAGCTGTATTGCCATTTACAGTTGTAAAGCCTTTTCACGTGTCCGGTGTTCCATTATTTCCTCGACAAGACCCAGGGGTATATGGTCAGATTATTATCTCCATTTTTCAGCTGAGGAAATGGAAGCACAGAAAGGCCAAGACTTTCCCAAGGTCACACAGCTAGTGAAGGGCAAGAGTAAACCCAACAGGCCTAACTCCTAATCTCTTTTTATCCCATTACATGATGACACCACTCACGTGCTTTTGAAGTTCCTGCTGTAAAGACAGACTCCTAACTAGCATAAGTATGACTCTAGGAAAAGGCATGTGATTATTTTTAGAGATACAGCATTAAACACCATTGAATGATTCTCCCTTATGCAAAAGCACCAAAAAACAAAACAAAAACAAACCACTGACATTGTTTCTGCAAGTCATCAGGCAGTAATTGCTAATCAGTAACATCCCTCCTCCTTAAGTAGAATACTCCAAGTGTTAAACATACCATTTAATCTGCGTAACCCTCAGGTGACCCAGATGATTTGGACCAACTCCCCCACCACACACACAGTTCTACTGTGTGGTTTAGTTATATCTATAAATACGGAACCTGTTTTACTTCATTTTTCCATGAAATAGATTAAAGAAAAACAAAACAACAAACAAACACACCCTTCTCTAAGTAATCCGAAGCAACTTTTGTGGCCATTGGATAATCTGAAAATTAGCTTCTAAGTGCATCCAAATAAAAACAGAAGTTACCTTTTAGGGACATCATTAGGGACTCTGTCCAGGCAAGTATGCTTGAATGGAGCCTGCTGGCTTTTCTTTCCATGTTGGTTCTGGGCATGTTGCCATGTTCTTGATCTCTGAACTTTAATGGTGACCTGCTACAGACTTCATAAACAATATTAAGGGTCCGATAATAACTCCACAAAACTTTGTGGCCCTTTGCCCTAAACAAAGGTTCGCATAATTTTTATTTCTCCATTAGAAAATTGCAAATTAAAGCTACATTGAGAAACTAGTTTTTTACTTATCAGATTGGCAAAGATTAGAAAGTTTCATAACCACTCGCAAACGTGTGGAGGAATGGGTAGTCACAAAGCAGATGTATGTGTAGATTAAAATGACTTCCATTGAGGGCCCTTCACAATACCTAACAAAATTATAAATGCATATATCCTGTGAGCCAGTAAGTCTACATATAAGAATTTATCTTACAACACACATGAGAAATGGCAAGTCCATATCAGCATCATTTATAATAAGATTGAAAAAAATGTATAAATGTTCTTTAATAAAGGACCGGTAAATTGTGAAATAGCCATAACATTACATCCTATGAAGGCGTTAAAAAATGAGAAAGCTCTTTGCACTTTTATGAAATGATCTTCAAGAGACATGTACACAACTTTTTGAAATGCAAAACAAGTATGCTATACTTTCTACTGAAAAGGAGGAAAATATACATACAACTGTATGTATATTACATGTATTGGTTTGTATATGGGTAAAATAGCTCTGAGAAGACAAATCAGAAATTGGTAAGATTGGTAGTATCTTGGGAAGGGACCTGGACAGATCGAGGGCAGGGTTTGAAGAGAAACTTCTCACTAAATGTAATTTAGTGTTTTTTGAATTTTGAACAATGTAAATACTAGTACACATTCCAATATTTAAAAATTTTTCAACACTTGAAGTTTTTCCATCAGGAATGACTCAGATTCTCTCCCTACTAATTTGACCTATAGGTAAAATAAATGATCAAATTTCTCATGCATTAATGGGGAGGAAAGCAAAATGCTAAAAAAATCTTTCAAAATATTTCTTTTCTAGTTTCTCTAAAAAGGAAGACCGTAGTACATAAAACTCTAACATGCTGTGATTTGGGTTAAAATGATGAGTTTAGCAAATTCCTTAGAATTTTATTAACATTGACATCTCCTAGGATAGAGCTTCCAGTTAATTTTCCCAGTCACATTCAATCAGAAATGAAAAAAGAATTCCAGGCTTATTTAATTCCTAAGGGGAAACTCCAGTATGTTGACCTGAGTAGTAAGGAAGTAATTCCATGGAGTCGTTTTATTTTATTACTAAACTTGATCCCCTTTTTTATTTGTTATTTATATTTACTTATACCACCATTTAAATGAATGAGGTATCTGAACAATTCTAACTACAGGCACAGCGAATTTTAAAAATAAACATTTAGAAGTATTAAAATAGGATCCAAGGAAAAAACATACAGGTAAGAGAAAACATACCATTGAGTAACAAATTAAACCACTGAGTTTCCTGTTGGCCAAGTGCCCCAACCAGTTACATAATTGCCTTTTTCAAAAGAGGCTAATAGATCTTCAAGGGAAGCAAAACTTTCCTAGCACTGGATTCAAAGAGAAATTTTTTTCACTCATGTTTCAGATCAAGACTATGGAATGGAAAACAATATAGTATTGATAATACTTTAAGAAACTTCATATGGTTATTTTTCATAGTGGCTTAGAATGTAAACCGAAAGTATTATAATAAAACTCAGCTTGATGAGGGTAGTTCCTGAACCAGGCCAAGCCTTGTAACAGCATAGTGGAATCAAGGATTGCCTGTAAATAGAGGTGTGTGTGTGTGTGTGTGTGTGTGTGTGTGTGTGTGTGTGTGTGTGAATAAGCAGTTCCTTGGTATATGCTTTTGAAAGTCAAATGTGGTTATGGTAAAATTCTAACATGTTCACAAATCCCTTGCCTCAGAGACACAGTTGCTTTGTACAGCATTCCAGAAATTTTCTAGTCAGCCAGCCATTTGTAGGTGCTGAAGAATTGTTAGAAGTGACGAAGACTCAGAATGCTGGAATTTTGTGATACTGCTGATGACTTTTTTCCTATTTCTGTTGAAAGAAAACATATATTACAAATATCCACATGACTTTTAATTTTTGTATCCCAAGGTGCTGAGACATCCATGGTCAAGTATAGAACTGATTATCTGTAGCAATGACTGACTAGCCAGAAAACAGCATGAAAGCAGTCACCAATCCAGATTTATTTATACATAACTCGTGGGTTCCTAATCTATTCTTCCTCCTAGTGGACTTGGAGACTCAACTGGACTTGGAGACTCTCCTCTCAATGTTCCTGGAGGGGAACTGTCAGAGTAGGGATGTTCTTGTGTAGAAGTCTACAGATTTATAAATAAAGCAGCTCCAGAAAGAAAGAGTTCCTTGTTGCAAGTTCAGGGTAGTAGCAATAACAAGTAAATGCAGCTTCCTCTTATCAAGATGACCTGAGAGCATCTGAGAAATTCCTCCCACACGGGGGAAGGCATCTTCAACAATCTTTCTAGTCCATTTATAGACTCTGTAGAACGAACCATTCTTATAGCATGATGCCAAAATTATTTTAGCTCATACACAAACAAGTTGTTCTGTAGTTCTTTTTTTGACCTCTTCATATTAGGAAGAAATTAAGAAAAATATAGCACCATCAGTTTGTTATGCAACCACTTTAAAAGTGTTTACTTTGAGTGCTGAAAATGTCATGAATAAAGTAACTACTGGTCTGCGTAATCCACTCCTGACAATGAATCATAACTGTGTCACAATGGGAATTGGTTAGTCTTTGCTCCAATCAGAAGGAGTCCTTCCTTAAAGGAAGGATGTATTTTCAATTTCAAAGTATTTATTGCTTTATGAAAAAATACAATAATAAGTCTGTGGCTTTCCAGTCTCATACCTTTGAGACGGTCACAATCTACTTAGACTTTTTGAATTTGCTTTTAATTTATGCCTGTGGTCTTGTTCTCTTGGCCAAGTCTAAACCCACAGAGAGCCGGGGTAGCTTTCCAACTTGCTCCCATACCCCTTGGGCCCTGCTAAGTGATGAGAGAGCACCTAAAAAGAGTGCAAGGAGTGGAAACCCATGAAACCTAATGGGTTCAGTGTTGCTGCATTGTGACTGGTACCCAGTATCCAGGCCTGGTCTACTGATTGACTTTTGTTTCATTCCTTTTGCAACTTTTGGTCTTGATTCATAGTTCCTGATTCATACTTGACTCTGAGATCCTCCACCCCCTGCAAAATGTATGCAGTAAAGTGGGCCTGGTGCTCTAAGCTGTAACAAATGTTTACAAATCATAATGATGTAGGAAAAGCTGTAAACTAAATGAACAACAGCAATTAGCCTTCATGCTGTTAAATAAGCATTCTTCAAAATTCAATCACTCTCTTAAACATAGGCTGGCAATTTAAAGCCATTGAAAATATTATTGTCATTATTTTCTCCATGTAGCGAGTAGGACTAACACTATATTTGCCTAAATCACATTGCAGTGTGCCAACATTGCAAGTCAGTGCCTGATTAGTTACCAGACAGTAAGACAATCTTACCTTTGCATATCTGGAACACTGAGAAGTCAGGTTGCTAATCCAGGACAGTAATTTAACACCACCAAATAGTTATCTATTTTGGATAAGTATATTTCTGATAGTTTCTTGAATACCTACAAAATTACAATTAATCCCCACTAATTTACAATCCAATTATCTGCTCTAGCTAATTGTTATTTGTTGTTTCCCCCAGGGGGAAAAATTTATTGTCTGCATACCGTAAACAGGGGAATAAATCTACTATGAACACCAAAAATATCATTATCACTCCAAAACTGAGGGCACAAATTGAAGTTAGAAGATTTAGTTTTGACATTGAGATTTGTTTTAATTGATTTGACCTCTCTGGATCTCCGTTTCTCTTTTATAAAATTAGTTCTTTATATATCATGGGGTTGTGAGCATAAAATATATTATTTATGTATTTATGATTTGTGTATGAGCTCATGTTTGGAATTACTGATATCACTCATTTCTCTTCCCATTGGCCTATGAACTTGAGGCTACAGAAAAACTTGTCTTCCCGAAAACATAATTCTCTCCAGTCTACCAATGCCTGCCGACTCTCCCCATTTCAGCCTTTTAGTTCACGCCTGAACTATTCAAGCGAGTAGACTAATAGCCTCTAATCCATTTTGCTTCTACTTCCCTATCTATAAAACAAATTGAGTACGCATGTCCACTATTTCTTTACTTATAAATTAAGCACTAGAGTACTGATATATTATGTACACAATAAACCATATGAGTATATAAAAATAGAAAAGGGTAAGATTTAAAAATAAATAGATAAACAGATAGCTAGAAGAAAGTTCTCATATTTTCTTCCCATACCCCACCAGATACGTTCTGGTCCCATTTCTCTTAATGGTATTTATTGTAGAAGAATTTTTCATTGGTGAAGTTAAAGGGCAAAAATAAATACCATTTTTGGTGTAAATACCTAGAGCTACCTAGTTTAAAAGTTTGGCATCCTTCAACAGGCTTTCATTAAAATGCATGTACCTGGAAGCCACCCTTTAAATATTAATTTAACAAGATCAAACTTTGCATCCAGAAAAATATAGTTGTGTGAAAAAGAGACAATAGGTCCAAAATGGAGTCACTTGTGCTAAGCCCGCCACAATTTAATACCTAACCTAACCGCCTAACAGTTTCAGCCTCTCCCAGGAGTGGAATTTTATACCAATCAGTCTGGAAGTTCTTGATCAGCATTAGCGAGGTAATCTGCCTGATAAGACCTCCTATCTTTCCCCAAGGGAAGGTGACCTTGCCTGAAATAATCCACTTTTAAAATTTTTGTGTCCTGCCCCCATTTCTACCTATAAACGCTTTCCATTTTGTACAGTTCTTCAGAGCACCTTTCTATTTACTATGGGATGCTGCCTGATTCATGAATCATTCAATAAAGTCAATTAGATCTTTAAATTTACTTGGTTAAATTTTTCTTCTTTAACAAATGAATTTTTTTAACCTTCTTCGATGTATTTTTTCCAACACAAGCAAGTCAATTCTCAGCGAACACTGACTGAGCAGCCTATAAATGTAACTCACTTCTTAAATAGCATCAGATCCCATAGGTTAAGGACTGAGTCTCACAAGACTGCTCCCACTTCAGATGCCAAATGCAAGTCCAGGTTCTTACCTGTGCTGCTGCTGATGACCGGCTGTAAAGTGGAGGTTCCCATGACTTCCTCCTTGGGTTGGATCAGTTTGCTCCAGAGAGTGAAAGCTCAAAACCTCTAATCACTTGGTCCTTCTAGTGACCAGCCCCATCTAGGGGCCCCATTTTAAGGTACCTCATTTGCATAAACTCTAGTGTGCTCAAAAGGGGCTTCTTGTGAATGACAAAAAGATATTCCTATCACTCAGGAAATTCCAAGAGTTTTAGGAGCGTTGTGCCAGGAATTGGGATCAAAGACCAAATATATTTCTTATAAAACCACATCTTTACTTGTAAAATATAACAGACACAAAGCAGCATGAAATAAATGTATAACTTAGTAAATATATAGAGTACACATCCTTTAAACCACTAACTACTTCGGTCAAGAAAGAAATAGAATAAAAATTTAAAAAAAAGGAAATAGAATGTTGCCAAGCACCCCTCCTTATCATGACCCCTCCTTCAACCCTGATAATAAACACATTCTGACGTTTATGATAATCACCTTCTTGCTTTTTTTGTAGTTTTATTATTCTTGTATCCATCCCTAAACTCTGTAGTTTAGTTTTGCCTACTTTTAATACTTATTTTAGTCTACCCGTTCTCTTTCCCTCTCTTTCTCCCTCTCTCTCCCTCCCTGCCTCCCCCAGCCCAGCCACCAAGTCTCTGGATTGGATTTGTTGAAGAAATGGGATCATTTGACCTGTGGAGTTTTCCACTGTCGGGATTTTTTAAAACACTTCATTTATTTTGACATTCAATATTATTTTATATTAATTTCAGGTGTACAGCATAATGGTTAGAAATTTATATAATTTAAGAAATGATCTCCCTAACTAGTCTAGTACCCATCTGGCACTATGCATAGTTATTGCCATATTTTTGACTATAATCTCTATGCTCTACTTTACATCCCCGTGAATATTTTGTGACTACCAATTTGTATTTTTTAATCCCTTCATCTTTTTCACCCTGCCCCCAACACCCCAACATCTATCACCCCGATAACTCCAGTACCCATCTGACACCATGCATACTTATTACAATATTATTGATCATATTCCTTATGTTATAATTTACATCCCCATAACTACTTTGTAACAATCAATTTGTACATCTTAATCCCTTCCCCTTTTTCACTTACCTCCAATCCCCCTCCCAACTGGCAACCATCAAAATGTTCTCTATATCTATTTATGAGTTTGTTTCTGTTTTGTTTATTTTGTTCTTTAGATTCCACATATAAATGAAATTGCACTGCATCTGTCTTTCTGTCTTACACTCCACTCAGCACAATACCCTCCAGGTCCATCCATGCTGCTGCAGATGACAAGAACCCATTCCCATCCATGGCTCAGCCCATTTTCTGGATTTTGATGATTGTACCCCCATGTTTGTTCTATCTTCAGTTCGTTGGTTGTTGGGTCTACAAGCTTTATCAAATTCAAGTTTGATTTGGGTGGGGGAAGAATACTTCATTGATGATATTGTGTTCTTTCACCAGGAGGTGGAAAATGTCTGGTTGACTCACTTCTCATGATGTTAGCAGCCAGTGATGCTTAATGCCTGCATCCATTACTTCAATAGGGGTTGCAAAAGAATGGTATTATAATTCAACCATTTCTTCTTCACTTAATAGATGGAATATTTCTGTAGAAAGCATACCCTCCTCTACTATTTACTTACCCAATGAAATGGTTCATATAGGAAAGATAGGAAAAATACTTGATACCCTATATTTCCCAATTTTAATAAGTCGATGAGTTGTTTCCCTGGAATCCTGCAAAGGTAACCAATAGTTCTCTGTTTTTGTTTTAATTATGAACTCATGTATTTCAATTCATTACAGTTATTATCAAATTTTTCATCTTTGGCCTTTGGGAGCCTTTTTAAGTTGGCTCCTGAAGTTTTGTCACATGAGATTAGTAACCTTTGAGAACTTTCCTGCTATCTGATATCACAATATTTTCCAGGATTAGCTTGTATATTTCCTGGCCCAGACTTGGAATCAGCCATTTCTCTTAGAGGCTAGTTTCTTTTAGTGGTAAGGTGTGTTCCTAGACCACGATCTAGGTGCTAAGGAAGTTTATTCATACTTGGTTTGTCAATGTTTCTAGGCAGAGCTAGGCAGTATTCTACATCCGTTATCTATTGTCTCCATCAATACCTAGACTATACATAAGTTTTCCACACTGAGAAGCTTAGTTTACAAGGACAAAAGAGATGATAGAATTAACATATCACATGATTATTTGTTAATCACACAGTATACACCCTTGATGGTCCCAGAATATCATACCATTAATACTAACTCCAGCAAGATGACTGAAAACTGAAAATGTTTTGTATTTGCTTCCCCCATTATCTTTCCATGTTTTTAAGTTGTATGTTATCTATACTGTCAAGTGTATTGCCGTTACAGATTGTACGCTCACATATCCTTATTAGTCTTATTGTGCATCAGACACACATATGTATATATGTGCATGTATACCTATATGTGCGTGTATATCTGTTTAATGTGCATGTATATCTGTTTAATATGTGTGTATATCTGTTTAATGCTTACCCCCCATCCTCATGTCAATCTCTCTCATCATTGTGGCTGTCTAAGCTTGTTATGAAGTGGATTCCTCAGAAAGTGCTCATGGGAAAAACTCGTACTCCTTGACTTTTTGCAGTAATAACATTTTATATGAGACTTTATCTTTGAAAGCCCTCAATTCACATTTTATTTCTTTGAATATATTAAATGTTATTACATTTTGTTCTAAGTCATTGCTGTCAAAAGTTTAATGACAAGTCTGATTTTTTCTTCTATAAGTGGACTCTTTTGCCTAGATGCCCCCAAATAATTATTTTATTTAAAATCTAGTACTTATACCATAGCATATATTTATGTTGCCAGTTCTGGATCAATTATACTACAGGTATGTAGTATAACTTTTCATATGTAGCTTCAAATATATAGATTTTTTAATTTCAAAAAAAGTCCTTGATTATGTGTTGTTTTTTTGTTTTTGTAATGATTTTGTCCATTGCTTTGGTTTTATTCTTGTGTGATTTCTTTAATGTCTTTTAGCTCATACTGAAATAGTAGGTAATGATCTTCACCTGTTTTGTGGGTGTGCCTTTCTGACATTTTTGTCATTGTAGGGTTGTTATTCAATTTCTTATTCTCTTTTTTCCATATAGTAATTTTCTATGGGATTTAACCTCGATAATTTTTTGTTCGTTTTTATGTGAAATAGTTTTCCTGAATTTTTGGAAAGGGGCAGGATTTGTAAAAACTTTTCTAATTTCACAGCTCTATTGCTCTCTTTTTGTTGTTTTTGTGTAGTGTTTAAAAATATAGCAGCTTACTTTCTGAGATCTTTTGGCTCTTTTCTTCCTCACTTTTATGTGGACCCTCTCTTTCCTTTGTGTCCATTGTCCCTGTTCTACTCAATTAGCATTATGTTCCCAGAAATTTGTCCTCTGTGCAGTGCTGGTCCTGGAGTGGAAATTTGGCTGGTTAGTTTTAAACATTCCTGTACCCCTCCAGGTACTTTGTACTCCCCAGCCATTGGAGTGTCCAAACTTTTTCCAGTTTCAGCTGTCATTCTCAGGTTGAACCTCGAGCTTTCCAGTGAGCACTTGTTGGCTAGTGTGAGATTCTCAGACCTATCAATGCCTCACTGCTTCCCTCTGCTTTCTACGATGTGCTGCTGATAGCACCCAGCTCTTGTAGTCTTCCTTAATTACTCGTATTTTGGGGTTCATGCAGATACATGTTTTGTTATAGATGTTGTCCATGGGTTTTGATTTTGCTATCTGTGGCCAGCTGATTTTATGCAGGGATTGGAAAAATTCAAAAATGGATGACCTCCCATCTTCCAGACACATGTGACAATCAAATGGAAGCTCTTAGTAGCCACAGACCCTGTTTAGTGGGCACTTCTTGACAGAACAGAGAATGAAATGTTCAGATAGGTTGGCGGAGGCCCCCGGTGGACGCTAAAAGGATGCCAGAGAGAAAAAAGGGAAAAGAGCCGAAGGCAACCAGCTTTTATTTGCAGTGTAATATGTGCCAGATATATATTTTTTCTTTTCTTTTTCCGTGTGTATGTGTGTGTGTGTGTGTGTGTGTGTGCCAGATATGTTGGTGGTAGTTTCCACGTACATTATTTTATTCAATTTAATCTAATAATCACCACAACCTTCTGAAGTAGAATTTAGATCCAGGGGTTTGTAAACTCTATGCTCACTTCACTTGGGATTGTGAGAAATTTAATTCCTGTGAAGGAACAGGAATTGATTACAGTGCAACTGAGTGGAGATAGTCCCTTCAGCATTAGAGAACCCTGTTAACTCCTCTTGCTTTTGTCAAAACTTTGTTGTTCGGTTAGATCCTTGAAGTAAGATCATGAAAAATCATTAAAATGCAAACAATGATAAAGGTAAAAAGAAAAAGCATAGAAAACATATATTTACTCAAATGAAAAGGAGTGTATTTGATAATAAAGATACTACTATGAAAGCAGAGAATTCAGATGATACAGAAACAGACCCCTGAGAAGTTATTAATTTAAACAACAGTAAACAGTAGCTTCATAGGTAGCGTGGATTCAAGAATTCCTTGGTTAAAATTCTGCATTGTTCAGATTAATTATGATGATGATAAAAACAACAATACCAAACCTTGATTGTATACCACGCACTATTGTAGGCATTTTACACTTGACATAGGTTAATTGTTAATTACTCATGACAACCTTATTGAGTAAGTATTTTTATACTCATCTTATAAATGATAAAATTGAAATGCAGTCTGGTTATAAATATGCCCAGAGTCACAGAGCTAATGAATAACAAGATTAGGATGGAAACCCAGGTCAGTCTGACTTCCAAGCACCAAACAACTGTGTCTTTATAATTCTTCATAGTTTGTTTTAGATTTACTTTTGTGCTCCTACCCCAGATGTATAGCTCAAAATATAATACACAACTATAAAAGTAAGGGTCATTTTTAAATGAAAAGGACCAGAGTAATTTTACAGGGTTTTTTTTAAAGACCTCTTAACAAAGAAACACTAGTCAGGTCTCACTTGAATCAATTTATGTAAAAAAACCAAAAACATAAGGAGGCACTCCTGTCACCACTGTCACTAAATAGGGAATGAAAATAAATCTAAATTTGCATATTTAAAATTTCAACAGAATCAAACAAAAGCAGTTATTATACACAGCTAGAAAACAGAAATCACCATATGAACAAATGCTTTAAATACAATGCATAAATTTAATTTGAAACAGCTTTTTCTTAATGATTAAATCCTAATGGAAAAATAAAATTAAAAAACATAACTAAAGAACTGTGCTATGTTTTTTTAGAGAGATTAAATAGACATCAGTATTTTGCATTCTAACATATAGATTTATTGCAGCACAACTAAAATTGTTGAGAGAACTATTGGTGAAAAATAAATGGCTAATAATGTCAAATATTTTCAAAGGTAATAAGGGTGGATTCAGCCTAACAGATTTGGAAACATGAATATAGTGCAACAACAATCAAAATCATGCAATGTTAAGTCATCATAGTTTGAAATATGAACCCGATCTATAATAGAGACAAAACAGACAGAGGTCAAGGGATAACTGCTTCATACACTGTTCCAAATAGTTACCTAACAAATTAGAAAGAATAAACTTAGATAGATAAACACATGAGGCCCAAACACTGCAATAAATTCCAACTATACCAAAGAGGAAAAGCCTTTAAAAATAAACTGAAGAGTACCTTATTTATCCCATATGTGGAGAGAACAATCACTGGAGAAATGAAGGTTGTTACCAAGAATAAGGTAGATTAATTGGATATACTTTTAATCTTTTTATTTTCATGCAATAAAATGTAAAAAGAAAATTTCTAATGTAGACTAGATGTGTTACAAATATAACCTGATAATAGAGTCCCCCCAAAATATGTGAGGAAATAAATGATTATGTAAGTCAATAACCACGTGCTACTTGATGAATGGTCCCAAAGTGCAGGGTCAAGAAAATATAGACTAAATCATGTTTTTCTTAAAAAAAAAAAAATCATAGTTGTATTAAAAAAAAAAAAGAAAAAGGCAAACCCAACAAACTTAACATCTTCCTTAGAGACATATTAAACTGGAAGAAATTTTAAAAATTGTAAAACTGAATCTTAAGTCTTTGGGGAGAGGGAGAAGATATACTTTACACATTAATGATAGAACTATAAATGGTTATATTTTTCTGGAGGGTAATCTATAACATGCTCTGTGATCTATCACCCATTTCCTCTGTCTGAGGAAGGAAACTAACTTATGTAGTAATTTGCGGTGCAGTATTACCTATAATGGGGAAAATTTGCATCAGTTCAAATGCCCCAAAATATTTAAATGTTCAGTAAACCATGGTATATTACGATATACAAATTAAAATGACAAGTGGAGGATGTAATACGTGGATATGTTTCTATGAGCTAAAGTAAAATAAAACAATTCGAACCCATGATAATATTGCAAAATTATATAGAAATATCTGATCCAGATCAGGAAAGGATTTTGATTAATAGAAAGGACGTGACACTGTTCATTAAATTCCTTTACCTTTTTTTTCAAAGAAAATGCAAACAATTACAATAATGATGTACAACATTTATAGAACATTTGCTATGTGCCAGGCATTGTTCTGTTTGTGTTTGTACATATATTAAATTTTTTTATCTTTGCAACAATCCTATGTACTGGATACTATTTTTAAGCTCCATTTTATGGATGAAGAAATTGAGAATAGTCAAATAAATTACTCCAGGTTACACTGTTTAGCTTAACTGTTCCAAAGTGACAGTGTCTTCAGAATAACTTAGATGATTCTATTAGCTGGTTGCTTTAACTTCCCCCCAAATTCTGGGACTTACATCTCTTGTTAATATTCCCATTCATTCCTCTAGAGTGAAAAAAGAAAAGTAGGAACTGAAAATCTCAAGAGCATTCCAAGAAGTCAAAACAGTGAATTATTGAATACAGAATTTGAAAGGAGAAAGAAGAACCATATCCGTAAAAAGTTTATTTAGGGAGATCAATATAATAATGAAATAGTAAAGATATTCTGGTATTCAAAAGGGAGTCTTTTCCACAGCCACCTCTCCACTACAGACACACACACACACACACACACACACACACACACACACACAAAACCATCTCCCTCTTCATCCCTTGATTCAACAAATTGCTCACATATATACCCACTGGCCCCCCAAATCCCAAGGTTTTGAGAAAATCAAGCAGTGCCCTCTCAGTAAAAGGTTAGAACTCCTCAAAAAAGTCCTCATGAAATATGGAACTAAAGGGTAAAAGGACTGGTCATTTCAATGCTCAGAAAATGGACTAAGAAATCCACTGCTTTTTTTTTTTTTATTCGTTTCAGGTACACAAGACAAAGTAATACTTAGAAGCTTATCATTTATATCCCTCACACTGTGTGAACCCCCCTCCCCCCATCCGCTATCCCTCTGACATTGCACACAGCCATTACATTTCCACTGTCTCTATTCCTAATGCTGTACTCCACTTCTTGTAAGTGTATACATACATATATATACATAAAATTATAGTTGGCATTCATTATTGTTCATCTTCAGCTTCAGGTTTACAGCGCAGTGATCAGGCATCTACATCATCCCTGAGGTGGTCTCCCAAATGGGACAAGTGTCCATCGGATACCCTACAAAATCTTTACAACATTATTGATTACATTCCCCAAATTAATTTTCAAAACCCCGTGGCCATCTTGTGGTTACTGACTGTTTTCTAATCCCCTCACCTACATGGATAGACCTAGAGAACATTATGTTAAGTGAAATAAGTCAGACAGAGAAAGACAAATACCATATGATCTCACTGATATGTGGAATCTAAAGAAAAGAATAAGTGAATGAACTAATCAGAAACAGTTTTGGAGACCTAGAGGAAAAACTGAGGGTTGCTAGATGGGTGGGGATAAGGGGGAAATCCACTGCTTTTAAATGGGGAAATTTTCCTAATTCGATTGATTCCAAACCTTGTGTAGGTTGACTGTCCCGAGGTAAGCCTGACCTGTCAGACTTCTTTGTTGCTGCTTAATTGAATTATTCCTTATCTTTCATTCAGAGACCAAGGTGAATTGGAAACTGGGAGATCTTTGAAACTGCTTTTTAAAAACATCATATACTGTTGACATGTCTTCTTTTTTGTACCCCAGGTAAAAATGATAAACCAAGGAAAATAAATAAAGTTAAATTCAATCTCAGGTTCGTGGACCCATTGTGGATAATTATGAGTACATATTATCTACATGCATGTGCTGAAGCTCTGTGGACCATGAAAATAGGATTTATAATAAACCCATGGCTAGTATTTCACGACAACAGCCATAAAGCAAAGACTTAAAAGGTTTCATCATTAGACTAATTGTAATTAACTTGATCCTTCAATGTAACAAAATCCTTCTATCTGCTTTCCCAAGCTATTATTCCTTACATTCAGCATATTGGTTTGTCTATCATTAAATATTCATTTTCTACAGTGCTTTTTGGAAGGCAAACAAAGCAGTCACTTTACTGTTTTATATTGATTCCTGGGTTGTCCTTGGGAAAAGCTTTCAGTAGGTTAATTGGTTTTGAATGACACTTAGGTTTACCACATGACTGGCAACTATATTTTTCTTCTTAGTTCAAACATGGAATGTTAGATCCTTATTTTTTCATCTAGTCTACACTCTCATTATTAATGAAGACCTGAAATTATACTGAACTGTAACTGAACTCTATCTATTTACAAGAATATTAAAATAAGAAACAGGACTATATCACATGCTTTTACCAGGCATGATTTTAATTGTTTTAAAAAGAAGTTATGCAACCAATGAAGAATGGAGCCTTCAGGGAGCCCTGAAGCTTAGGGCTTCAGGTATATTTTTGCCTTCTTTGGGAATGAACTAAATAGTTTTATTTAGCTGAGAAGGCCCTTTATCAAGATTTACTTACAACTGGTTTAAACCTGAGCTTGTGGTTTATAGAATCTTCCAAAACAGCCTCAGTACCTTTTTACAGGACAGTTTTCACAGATGTATCCAAGTTCTTGTGAGACCCATTTGGCTTGAATATATATGTCTTTTCTTCCATAAAGTAGATTTATATGAAATAGTGCCCTCTACAATCTCAAATATGTTAATTACATATTTGATGTGGTAAATATTTAAGAGAGGCCAATTATTATCATGGAAAAAAATACATAGATACATGTAATAGTAACTTTCTTTGTTTTCCAGCTTTACGGAGAGATAATGAACGTATAACATTGTATAAGTTTAAGGTGCATGTGTCACTTTCTTTTTATTATAGCTAATCCAAAAATGTTTATGAAATAGATACTATGTTCTCTATGTGCTTTATCATTTGCTGCTACTACTCTAAAAAATCCACTGTACAAAGTGTAAAGCAAAGGATGAAATGTAGTTCTTGTCCTAAATGAGCTAATAGATATGATAACTATTTGGAATTCATGTAAAGCATTTTCTTCCATTTCTTTATCCTCTTAATGGATTACTTTATTATTTAGGCTCCGTATACCCATTTTCTTACTCTGGTTGTGATCCGAAATTGCAAGTAACCTGTGAAATATCCTTCATTTTCCTCTATCACCAAAATTCCCTTAAGAATTTCAATAATTATTTTTATGACGAGCATTGTCCTTAATGTACATTTTACCAAACCAGTCATTCAGGAACTGTCACCATAGTAGTATTCATCAAAGAACTTGAAAGCTAAATCATTTCAAGTGCAGTTACCTGAGGTTCTAGGTTCTAAGCCCTCCTCCTTCACTGCTCCGGGCAGTGCCAGTGATTAGGAATCCAGTTATCTATGAGCAATGAAACAAGTCATGGTGTTCAGGACTTTATCAAATGCACTAACATAAAAGATTATTTTTTAAAGTGGTCATCTGTATTTTCGATTTTGGTAATGGCAGAGCAGCTTGTATCAGACTAGACCTTCTGCAGGAAACAATTATACTCTATGAAAAAAATATAAATAATGTCTATTGGAAGGCATTGCAGAGTGACCAAAAGCAGGCAGAAACTAGAGGAGAGTCAAGTCTTGTAAGAAGAGAACTATATATGACTTTTTAATTGAAGATACTGCCCTGTGATGAAGAATAGCTAAAACACAGGCAGAAAAATACAGTCTTAATGGCTCGAAGAGTAAAAGGACAGAATTTGGGGTACGTGATAAAGTAGATGCACTCATGAGAAAACCCTCAACACGCAAGGAATAAAAGGGAACTTCCTCAACCTGATAAAGGGTATATATGAAAACACTTTAGCTAACATCATACTTGATGGTATAGGGGAGGAAAATAAACTTTCTCTTTACCCTCTTAGTTTCAGTGGCTAGTGTCTGGGGCCTGCAAATTAAACTGACAAAAGACAGATTAACAGGTGAAAAGAACACCCGTGTTATTGATGTTAATATTTTTGTGTGCATGGGAACATCACAGAAAAGAAGTGATGATCCAAAGGAGTGTTTAGACTTGGGTGCGTATATACCATCTTAACAAAGGGCGATAGATCGTGAAGAAGTAACTAGACTTCTAGGAAATGGAGTTTGGGCTTCTGGGATAAATTGGAGGAAAGTAACCAGGAAATATATGGGAGAAACTAATGTGAGATAAGGGTTATTTTAGTAAGGTTTGTTTATGCAGCCTCATCTTGGTGCTGGCCCTCCATCTCTGGTGCTATGGGTTGCTCTCCTCTTCCTGGTACAAGACGCAGGGGGAGACAAGAGGTGTCATTTCTGTCAATGACACCTTCACAAAGGGAAAGGAATGCCCTGCATGTAGGCAGATAAGGGGAGGGATGAAGACTTTTCCTCATTTGTTGATTCTCGATTGTCTTTAGCTCAAAATAATCCTCGTGCCAAAATGGCACATTTTGTACCCCTTCACCTGTGAAAGATTGCTTTCTCCTAAGGTTGGAGACAAGGCAAAAATGTCCACTCCCACTTTGCCTCTATTCTACTGGTAGTCTGACCAGTTTGAACAAAAGATAAAACAATTAGAAGAAGGAAAATGATTCCTATTTGCCGGTAATATAGTTGTTTGTATGAAACAACTTAAGAAATCTTCAAAAAGTTACTGGAACTAATACATATTTTAGCAAGATTTCAGGACATAAAGTCAATATCAAGAACCATTTGTTTTCCACATACTCACAGGAAACAAGTCTGAGAATCAAATTAAAGAAAAAATCTATTGGGGCGGCTGGATGGCTCAGTCAGTTGGTTAAAGCGCAAGCTCTCAACAACAAGGTTGCTGGTTCAATTCCAACATGGGATGGTGGGCTGTGCCCCCTGCAATTAAAGACTGAAAAACGGTGACTGGACTTGGAGCTGAGCTGCACCCCCCAACCACTAGATTGAAGGACAACGACTTGGAGCTGATGGGCCCTGGAGAAACACACTGTTCCCCAAAATTCCCCAATAAATAAATAAATAAATAAATAAATAAATAAATAAATAAATAAATAAATAAATAAGAATATATCAATTAACAATAGTATTAAAACATAAAATACTTAGGGACAAATTTAACAAAATACATGCAAAATCCCAATGCTAAAAATGATAAATACTGTTAAGAACAATTACATAACACCTAAATAACTATAGAGGTACAATATATTCACGTTTTGGAAGACTCAATATTGTGAAAATGCCAATTTTTCCCAAACTGATCTAGAGATCTAATGTAATTCTAACCATAATCCCAGCAGACATTTTTGTAAAAGTGACAATGTTCTCAACGTTATGTGGAAATACAAAGAATCTAGAATAGCTAGAGCATAATGAAATAAAAGGATAAAACTGGAGGATTTATACTGCTTAATTTCAAAACTTAATATACAGTTATGGCAATCAAAAATTGTAATGTTAGCAATAAACTCATAGATCAATGGAACAGAATAAAGAGCAGAAATAGTCCAATACCTATATGGTTATTTCATTTTGGACAAAGGTATCAAAGCGATTCAGTGAAGAAAGGAAAATCTTCAATAAATTATGCTGGAAAATTGAATATCTGCATGGAAACAAAAGAACTGTAACCTGTACCTCATTAATTCAAGATAAATCATAGAGATAAATGTAAAGGATAAAACTATAAAGATTCTAAAGGGAAAACATAAATATATCGTTAAAACCTGGGGAAAGGCAAAGACTTCTTATATAAGACAGGAAAAGAAAAAAACATAAAATAAAAAAAAATTGTTAAATTAAACTTCCTCCAAATTAAAAACTTCTCATTAAAAAGCACAAGAAAATGAAAAGAAGTGACAGGCTGCAAGATGTATGTAAAATACATATCTGACCAAGGACTTGTATCCAGAATAAAAAGATAATTACTACAACTCAATAATAAAAAGACAGCAATCCAAGAAAAAAAGTGGATAAAAAAATTTTATGAGAAACACAACAAAGAAAGTTTTAAAAATGTCAAATCAGCACATAATGAAGTGCTCAATATTATTAGTAATCAGGGAAATGTAAATAAAAGCTGTGAGATACTACTGCATATCCAGTTATAATGGCTAAAATTAAAAATACTGAAAGTATCAAATATTGGCCAAGATGTGCAGGAAGTAGCATTCCCACATATTGCTAATAAGATCCAAAATGGTACAGCCATTTTCAGAAAAGATTTGATGACTTATTATAAAGTTAAACATACAAATTATTCTATGACTCAGAGATTATATTTCTAAATACTTACCAAAGAGGAATGAAAACATACATCCAGAAAAGGCATGAATAAGAATTTTCATAGCCACCAAAAACTGAAAACAACCCAAATGCTCATTAACAGGTGAAGGGATAAGCAAATTGTTGTATATTCAAATAGTAGAAAACTATCCAGAAGGAAAGAACTACTAATACACCCAAAACCATAAATGAATTTCAGAAATTATGCTGTGTGAAAGAAAGAAGCTAGGCACAAAGAGTACACACTATGTGATTCCACTTACATGAATTTCTTGAATAGGTGGAACAATCTGTGCTGAAAATCTGTGGTGTAAAAAATAAATCAAAGATGAAGAAAAACTAGAAGACCATTTGTCTCTGGTGTGGTGAAAATGGGAAGAGGCATAAGGAACTTTATGGAGTGAAGGAAATGTTCTAAATTTTGATAGAGGTGTGGGTTATATGGAAGTATGCATTTGTCAAAACTTATCAAACTGTATACATTATGGATGGATTGTGTGTGTTCCCCCCAAATTCACATGTTGAAATTCTAACCCCCAAGGTGATGTTATTAGATGGAGCGTTTGGGAAGTGATTAGGTCATGAGAGTGGAAGTCTCATGAATGGAATTCATGCCCTTATAAAAGAGACCCCAGAGAGCTCACTCACCCTCTTTCTGCCATGTTATACAATGAGAAGTCAGCCACCTGCAAGCTAAAGGAGGGCTCTTACCATACGTGACCATGCAAGCACTCAATGAGCTTAGATTTCTAGTCTCCAAAGTATGAGAAATAAGTTTGGTGTTTATAAGCCACTCAGGCTATGGTACTTTGTCATAGCAACCCTAAGACAATATATTTAAGATTTGTGCATTTCATGGTATTTAAATTTTACCCTGAAGACAAAAGAACCCAAAACAAATACTTAACTCTAGTAGGTTTTCTTTTCTCAGTGGGTTAGCAATTCCAAGACAACTCTCTGTGCATTCTAGACTTGAGCAAATGTATAAATATATTGAGGCTAATGAAAGCCAGGTTTTTCATTATTGGTGAAGGGAGTTAGAAATATTGAAAGGGGGAAGAATAAACTGTATCCTGTGGGAATGGCTTGGAATTGAAGGTATAAATATTAACACATGGCTTTTAATATCTAGATGTAGATTTATAGATGGTAACAGACTTAATGTTTGTGTCCACCCCTCTCCAAATTCATATAAGAAAACCCTAATCCCAATGTGATGGTATTTGGAGGTGGGGCTTTTGGGATGTGATTCGGTCATGAGGGTGGAGCTGTCATGAGTGGGATCAGTGCCTTCATAAGCAGAGGACAGAGAACTAGCCCTCTTTCCACCGTGTGAGGTCACCACAAGAAGATGACTGTCTGTAAACCTAAAAGAGGATACTCACCAAGAACCTGACAATGCTGGCACCATGATCTTAGATTCCCAGCCTCCAGAGCAGTGAGAAATAAAAGTTTGCTGTTTGAGCCTCCCAGTGCAAGGTGGTGATTTAACATTGCAGCCCAAAATGGCTAAGATATAGATACAGGCAGTGATAGTTATAGATATGGAAATAAATCTAGATGTGTGTATATTTGTATGTTTTATGTAAGTGTTAAGTATGTTTAAGTTTGTGTATGATTTCCTAGATTTGTCCTCTCAAAGGCCTTAGAAGTGCCCCTAGCACAGAACACAATTGTTATCCAGATCATTGTTTCTAAATACCTTTTCTCCATTAAATGGAACCTGACTTCCTTAGAGAAATGCTGATTCTAAAACTGGGGCAAGAGAAGTGTAAGATGAGTCAGGAACATCTTATTGGAGCTGGAAGGATATGCTCAAAATATGATGAACACAAATCAAAAGATATAGAAGTTGGCATTAAGTGGCTCTGACTCACCAAAACTGGGACAAACGGAGCATTAATATAGTGATAGTAATGGACTATAACCTATTAAATAAAGTTAGAATTGATGAGTCCATCTTGATATAAATGAAAGAACGAGAAAAGGGAAATGCTTTCTACAGTGCCAACTAATAAATATTGAGGGAATGGAATTAGAAATACATCATGCAATGACTGGAAGTTTCATGAGGAAAGGATATTTACAGTTTTTCCCCACAATATCATTCATTTAAGAGGGAAAAAAATAGGACCTTGACAGTGGAGAAAGCTTCTATACATCATCCTAACCATACGATCAAAATGATCATCACCAATGATGAAATCTAAAAGAAAACCTGCTTCTTACCAATTTTACTAAGCTAAATGATACTATATACATGTAATTCTGTGAAATCAATGAAAAAAAAATCCAAGTAAACTCAAAGTGCTTTGGATGTACTTAAGTGGTTATTGATGAGATAAAAGGATAAAAGGAAATAATTCAAACAAGAATAAATAAATAATTTTGAAGCTTCATGACCTGCTAGAATAAAATCACTATTTTTTTTTTTCTGTCTCATTTTTAAGACATTTGACCTCCAAAATTACTCCACAAAATCCGGTCTTTTACAATTCCCTGTGTCCAGGTCTATCATTATTACCACCTACCGAGTTGCTCAAGATGGAAGCGTGGGAGTTGTCCTTGACATGAATCTCCTTCAGCAGCCATATGCAGTCGTGCACTAAGTCCTGACATTTCTTCCCAAAGAGCTTCTGAATTTTTATTTTTCTTTCCATCTCCTCTGGCATTATCTCAATTCAACAGAAGTCTGCTCAGATGTTCTCCTTAAATTCCCCAAATTTCTTAGTCCCTACAAGTTCATTGATTCAGAATGCAAATCTGATCCCACCACTGCTCAGCTTCCTTTTGATAACTTCTCCATGCTCTCTGAGAAGGAGATCAAATCTTAAACATGGTCCATACGGCCCTGCATAATTGGACCCCTGCCTCCCTATCAAGCTTTTTCCCCTTACCCTCTTACCTTGTGTTCTAGCTACAATGGCCTTTTATCATTTCCACGCTTCTTCCTACCTGCGATCTCATTGATTATGATCCTTAAGCCTAGAATGTTCTTAACCCTTTCCTTGATTGTTACTTATTTAAGAGTCTGAGCTCAGCTTAATAGATCCCCTTCTTAGAGAAATCTGCCCTAATCTCCCAGGCTAGGTCAGGTACTCTGCACTTTTACATTTACCATACTGTGTGAATAAAAAAGAAAAAAAAAATGACAGAAAAAAGAAGAAAAAATGACATTTTTTCCATCACCACAACCATTAAAGAAATCACTTGCCAGAAGCTAACTTTATTTATATTGAGGATAAAATAGATGGACAGAATGAAAAAGCAGAGGATGGGAAGCCAAATTGCTAGGAGCTCTTCAGGATGAGGGGCAAGAAGATCTTGGGGAAAATCCATTTTTCTCAATGGCTAGCTGCTGAGAGCCATATGGAGAATGTAAGGAACAGGAAACAACATTAAAGATCTTTTGTTGTGCAGTAAGAACAGACTCCCCTGGGGTGTTTTTGGAGAGGCTATAATAAAAGTTTGAGTTGCTTTCATTTAATACGTTCTGCTGTACAAACCAAGAGAGTGGCTGGCTTCTATGGGTTACACACATTGAATATTAATTTAATGACTCTCTCTCCTCACCCTGACTTGCATTCAGACTTTTTAAGGTCATGTCCTTGTCTATTTTCCAGGTCATTTTAGCGCTGGTGTTTGTACAGTTAGTAGCAGACGCTGAGTCAATATTGGCTGAAATAACGTGATTTGGGGCACATTACTTAACCTCTCCAGGCCTCGATTAGTGCTGCACTTCATACTTCTCAATTTTTCAATAGAAATAACACCAACTGCAGAGGAGAGAAAAACTTTTACCCCCTAGAAGTCTGGGGTAGCCTGAAGCAGCCAATTACCATTCTGACATTTCTCTGGAATTTCTTTGAAGTTTCATGTTTCATCTTAAAAACTTGTTTCATCTTAAAACTTGTTTAAATTTTACATTCCATACCATTATATATCAGCATTTACTTAAAATGAAAGCAATTTTCCCTCAAATCGTCTAGTAAAAACGAATAGCATTGTACAAATTATCCCCATGGCTATACAAACCTCAACCCTTTTGAGAAACACAAATATTCATTAAGTGATCTATATGGCTCCCTTTTTGCTCAAAGTTTTAGTTAGATTCTTTGATTCTAACAAGTCTAACAACTAATATTTACTGAGTTCCTTTCCTGTTCAAGCCATGGGGGAGAATACAAGGAACAATCAGATAAACTCTGTGCCCTTAAGGAGATTGAACTGTGATGACAAGTCACACAAACGTAAAAAGATGTTATGAGATAGTATAGAGTGAGTACCAAATGAGTAAAGCAGCTTGTCAATACAGAAGAGTTCAGAAGAAGAATTAAGGCCTCTAAGCCTCAATTTCCACATTTGTAACATGGGGTAACAATAGTCACACCTTTTATCTCAGAGGGTGGTTTTAAAATCCAGTAAGATAAAATATGTGCACTTACAAATAAGAAGTAGTTTTATTAAGAGAGCAGGAGCATCTCAGCTGCATGGTGGAAACCTGACATATGGGTCGCAAACCAGTTGACAGGCTAGCATGGGGAATGGCCTTCATGAAGTCATGGAAAGAGAAATACACCACGAAGATACAGAAAACTAAAAATAACATAATCTTTATTGAGCTGAAAGCTCAATTATGAGAGAGATTTCTGAAAAAAGCAAAATATTGCAGGCCTTGAATTCTAAGTTAAGGGATTTAGAATCACTCCTGTGGACTTTATTTTTTTTAAGATAAGCCCCTTTGTATAATTTGGTTCATATTTTGAGACAGCTGGGAACGTTTTGGCACAGACCAAAGGGCTATTTTAAATATTTCAGCTCCTTTAAAGAATATTGAAAGGAGAATTGAAGAAACCAGATAATTGCTTGCAGAGATCAAATGTCAGAATCATAATATTGCTAAAAGAATAAAGGACAATATGGCTGCATTTTTTTATTAAAAACTGAATTGGCACTATGCCAGATGTGTGAGAACAGAATAGAAGTAAATTCAAAAAGGAGTTTCAATCTAACTCTTGATAGGAGGCTAAAAGCAAGTGGACTCCCCATAATTTGGAATAAATTCCAGCATTATTGAATGCATAACACATGGTTCAAATATTAATCTAAAAATAAAATCAGTTCTATGTGATGAGATCTTGACATCTGTAGAAGGCTGAGATTTTGGGGCATGATGTAAGGGAAACAGCACCTGGTGATAATGATAATTCTATATATTTGATGATTTAAATGGTATATTTGAAAATCAAGTTAAAAGACATTGTTAGTATAAAGCATTAGAATGTATTTAATGGAAGCATGTAAATGCAAAAGAAATCCCTATTTTAAGAAGTTTCTATAAAGCATACCTCGTTTTGCAAAACATAAGAAAAACCATAAAACTTAACGTTGAAACCATGTACATTTGAATACTATTAAAATGGCTGCATGTTAATAGTGTGTAAAGCGTGCTACACTTGTGTAGAAAAGGTGAAGAAGAAGACACCTATTTGCCAGTGTATGTATAAAATAAACCTGGAAGGATATAAAACAAACTGTTAATTTTGGTTTGCCTCTAGGACACAGGAGTAAATGGGAGAAATTGCTTTGTACGCCCTTTCGTATTTTTCTTTAATTTGATTCATGTTAGTTATGTAGTCCAATAATCAGACAGACAAATAAATCAAATGATGGCAAAAAAAAGGTAATCTTTGACATGGTTTCTGGAGAGTTGATGTTGATTGTATTAATAAGTAAGCAGTTTACGTCATGCTGTCAGGAGGATAAGATAGTAATCCCTCTCCAGCACATTCATCCCAAACTTTCGCATGTATCGGAATCGCCCGGGGCTTGTTGGAAATACAGTTTGGTCTTACCCTGAAGAATTTCTGATGCACAAGACCTGGGATGGGGCCAAACAACTTCCTGGGCGATGCTGCTGCTGGTTTGGGGACCATATTTTGAGAACCATTGTCCTAGCCGTCACATCAGTAATAAATCACCGGTACTGTAAAACTTCTCTTCACACCCCAAAGCAGAAATAAAAATGTATGATGAGTTAGACTATGGAAAACATAAGCAAAATCTTATAGGTTTAAAATGTAACAGGGCCTGCAGATAACCTTTCCAGGCAAATAGCTTTCCTAAGGTCTTCTCAGTGATCCATACATCAACACCGTGCCACTCACTCAGCTATGTGTTAAGAGTAGTACATACATCTAAGAGCCTGCTCTGCTATCAAGAAGCTTTGGGTCTAATTTAAACAAATGAGAGTCCCTTTTTGTTGATTGATTTAAATGTTTGTCCTAACACTAAGTTACATAGGAAGTATAACTCAAGGAGTTTTATAAGTTTTAGCGTCCCTTGTATTTATTACTCATGAATGTCTACCCAAATTTAGATCTGTCATGCTCAGTGAATAATTTACAGTTTTTTCATGGTAAATCGAAAGCCCATGAAACACAGATGTGCATTTAAGGAAACGGTTACAGCTAAGGTCATATAAGCTTAACTTCTCTCATACTGTTTTTTCATCTAAAATCATAAATACCCCAAGTTTGTTGGTCCACGATGGTAATAATTGCATTTAATATGTATTGAACACTTACTATGTACTAGACATTGAGCACTTACTAATATTTAATATGCATTCATTCATTTATTTTCCACAACAACCCTATGAGATGCGTACTATTACCATTCCTATTTCCAGGTGAGTAAACAGAAGCCTAGAGAGATTAAGAAGCTTTTCCAGGTTAGTCAGTCAGTAAGCAATACAGTCAGGATTTGAATACCTGTGCTTTTCTGGTAATTGCCATGTTATACCGGCAGTTGGAGGTGAAGGTAAATCTTTCTTACCTACCCTTAGTAGGATGTGGCCACGCAGCAGCCTACCCGTCTGTCCCTCGTACCTGCCCCTGAAGAAAGGAGAGTCTGTGAGACAGATCCTTTCAGGGACTTTGCTTCACCTTTGTGTTTGCACCTCATGTCTCCCTGTTTGGCCCCAAAAAGATGGCTGGTCAGCCAATGACGAGTAAGATTCCCCACGGGGTGGGGGGAGACAACTCAAGCCAGGCACAGTCGAGTGAGGACCAACAGGAGAACCCATGGGATTCATAGAGGTGGGCACAGCCCCCCATCTTCCCCAGGCTAAGGAAAGCCTCTACCTCTGTGGCTGCATTCCTTCCCACAACCTGCAAGGGAAGTGATTCAATGGTGTGCTCCCCATATATTCATATGCATAAAGGTTTTGTCCCTTGGGGAAGTACATACACCCTGTGACTTACGGCCCAGCTGCCTGCAGGCAAGGGTGATTGGCTTGAATCGCTTTCCTATTATGATGTTTGGGATTCACAGATCTTGAGATTGACAAGCTTTATCTCCTCTATTTCCCTACCTAACTAATAAAAGCTAAAGCGTAGGCCCGATTCAGGGTGTCCAGTCCTTGAGACTGGGGGTCCCTTGGCCCTGCTTATAATCTATTATTGACTAGTGTCTTTTCTTAATCCTGCACCACCCTCCTCGCTCCCCACAACTCTCCTCACGTGGGACGTGACAGTAGGACATATAATTACCTCCTGTTCTTTTATTATTTTAATATTGTGGGGGCAGAGCTCCAGAAAGTAGTTTCCAGGCTCTCGGCCTCACATAGACAGGTGCGGGCTCAGGTAGTAAATGGCCATCAATGTGAGTGGATGGCCATCAGCTGTGGCTAGTTGGCCGTCAGCTGTAACCAGTGAGCCATTGGCCACTAATATAACTGCTGTGGCTACGCTAGCAGAAAGAGAAGAAAATGGGGGCTGGCAAGAAGATGGTGGCTGGGCTGGCAAGCACGGATTGCAGTTAGGATGGTGGGTTGCGGACAGTGTGGATTCAGCCTCCAGTGAGACTATAGTGCTGCCAGAGAGAATATAGTGGTATGACTCCCCCATCTATGGCTCCGTGGGTGTTCCTTTTTGGCCTCACCATGTCCTGCGTTCTCTTGTGGGGAGCGGGAGCAGAGACTCTGCACAACACCCTGCACGACAAATGGCGCAGCGAGCAGGGTCTCCCGCATGACAAATATATTGTCCTGATATATTCTTTATAAGTTCTTATAAATGCATGGAAAACACATATACATATGTGACTGTGTGTTTGTGTGTGTGTGTGTGTGTGTGTGTGTGTGTGTACAACGTAGTTAGTATGCATTTGAAGACCAGGGCATAGAAAACTGTTAAATTCAGACAACATCTAGTGAATATTCATTAATTATTATACTCTTCTCTAGTTCCTAGTAAATTTTTATATTTTATTACGCAAGTAATACATAAGGAGGAAGAAATGTTTTCATCTAAATAGGAGTATTCGCCAAATATAGATATGGAACTAATTATCAAGACTGTCAGACAAACACTGAAGGAAGTACTTCATTAGCTCATTTATGTCTCCATAGAAATTGTTATTTTGGAACACAACCACTAACCAATCTATCAAACACTATAAATTCAGAATGATAGGATGAGCCTTCATAATCTTGTACTTGATCAGAAATTCATCCTTTTCTGGGCATAGACTACGATTTCTTAAACTGGTCACACAAAAAAACACTAATGACAGAAACAAGAGTGATAATTATGTCTCATTAAACTTAAGAACTATTCATCAAAAAAATACCACTAAGAGGCAAGTCACAAACTGGGAGAAAATATTTTCAGAACTTATATATAGCAAAAATCTTATGTCTAGAATATATAAAGAAATCCTTAGGAAAAAGATAAACATCTGAATTGAAAAATGGGAAAAGGACTCGAATAGGTACTACCTAAAACAAGATACCCAACTGATCATAATGGCATAAGTATATAAAAAGGTGATCAGCCTCTTAGTCATCAGGAAAATGGCTATAAAACCACACAGATACCCTACATACCCATCAGAATGGCTACATGTAAAAACAAACAAAACAAAACATCTAACAACGCCAACCGTTGGTGATGATGTAGAGCAACTAGAACTCTCATACATTGCTTATGGAGATTTAAATTGGAATACCACTTTGAAAAACTGCTTGGCAAAATTTACTAAAGAGAAACAAGCCTACCCTGTGAATCAGGTACATACATCAGAAAAATTAATGTGTTTGGCCCCCAAAAGGCATACTCAACAATGTCCCAGGAATATGTATAGCAGCTAAATTCATGATAAACCCAAACTGAAAGCACCCCAAAATGCTCAACAGTAGAATAAATAAGCAAGTTGTGATATTCTCACACAATGGAATATACTACAAGAAATAAAAAGGAATGAACTACCATGGCCTGAAACACAATGGGTGAATCTCTCTGACAAAATGTTTAGTAAAAGAAGCCAGGCACAAAAGTATCTACTTTACTGTTTTCTCTATGTATATGTATGTGTATGTTTATACACACACAAACACACACACATGCATTTATAAAAAGTTCATATATATGAAATTCAAGAACAGGAAAAACTATGGTGATAGAAGTGAGAATAGTGATTGTGCTTGAATGTTGGAGGGTCTATATTTTGATTTAGGTGGTTGTTATACAGGTGAATACGTATGAAAATCCATCAAGCTGTACAGTTAAGATTTGTGCTTTTTAAAGTATACATGCTACATCTCAATAAGAAAGAAAAAGCCAATCTCTCTCATTAATATTATGAACTATATATTTCCATGCTAAATAATTTCTGTGGAAAGCTGAAAAGACTGAAAAATTATTGAATATTAACTGAGTCAGGCGGATCCACAGGTGACTGCTAAATACGGAATTGACATGGTAAAATTACACTTTACCCATCGCATTATGTGCAATGCATCAGTGGAACATTTGGGGGAGAATATTGAATAACTAATACACAGTGAATATGCTTTCTGTTGAGTAATGCTTGCCTCTGGTACTTTAAATGTGTAAGTCAGACTCTGGAGGAGGAGGGAGTGGAACCATTCCCTCCTCCCCTACGGCGCCCCTACTGACCACAAATTCTTGGCTTTGACGCTTATTAGGGGTTTTCTGTCAGATTTTATGGTTTTCCACGTTCTAAAACACAAGTTATATAAATAAATGACACATGGCTAAGGCCCGCAGATGCCTTTAGATGTGTCCTGGAGGTCCCTGGGGGCCAGTTCTCTACTGCTCCCCGCCCAACCACTCTCAGCCCCCTTCATTCATAATGTAACACAGATCGAGCATTAGGACTTGAATTAGCAGGCAGCAATTAGACTTTTACTTTGGACTTTCATGGGCCTATTGTTGCAGTGGCTTTAGGTGAGGTTTTATTAGGGTACAGTCCAGAGGATTTCAATGAACAAACTTTAAGAAATTGTTTGAAAGGTCACATCCACCAGAATAAAATTTTTTTGGATGTCTCTGTGAAGGTTAACAACATGTTGGTGTATTATGCGCTGCATTTTGTAAAACTGACCTGGAACATACTAAACACAACTGGTAAAGGCAGAATACAGTTAGCTCCTACCCTCAGGTGCAAGATACATCCTGCCCGGTAGGTGAAAGGGACAAGCTGGAATTTCTGCATGGCAGCATGGCTGAGAGGTTCTGCAAGGCCAGCACATTAAAAACAGTAAAGAATACTTGTGAGCTCTTACCCCACTCAACACGGACTGTACCAACTCAGGGGGAGAGAAATACCTAGGATCCAGACGAAGGACTGAGCATCGTATGATCTTGGATGCTTATTTGGTGGCACATCATTTAGACATTGTGACTATTCCTCCAGCTCAACGCCGTCTGCCACGTGAAAAACATAATCTTTTCTAACTGCTCTGAGACCGAGAGTGCCTGAATCCTCATTCATACTGACTGAGTTTGGACTTCAATACAGAGACAATGATTGAAAGAGGGGCTTCCTTACCTTTGTCCTTGTAGGTGGTTGCAAAAGAATCTTTTAAGGCTTTTATCTTTGGGCTGTGCGGTCAGATTCATGAGGCACAATTACCAAGTGGCTAAATGACATCCAAAAGTGAATTTGTTCAACTTATTCTAACAGAGAAGAATTAGAATTGTATTAAGAACATCTTTCCATTTACCTCGACTTCAAATAAAACATTTGTGTTTAATAGTTATTTACCTTTCTTTTTTAAAGTGGAATTTAGAGAAATGGCAATTGCTAGCTCATTTTTCCTCAGTGGTTTTCTTTTAGTTTTTTAATTAAGAAATACTTTATTGCTAAAAAAATGCTAACCATCATCTGAGCCTTCAGCGAGTTGTAACCTTGGTTTTCTTTACACTGTCCCTTACTTCTTTCTCCTGAGTTTAGAGACACTTTACACAGGTGTTAAGTGTGTGAATTCTAGAGCCAGGATACTTAGATTCAAAGGCCAACTCATTACATCCTGGCAATGTGATCTTGGGCATTATTACATAACTTCTCTGTGCCTATTTCTTCATTCACCGAAAGGGGACAATTATTATAAAACCTAGCTCATAGGATTGTTGGCAGGATTGATGAGTAAGCAGTGACAAGGACCAAGAATAGCATTTGGCACTTGGTAAATACCACATTAAGTGTCAGCTGTATTCCTGTTCTTGCTGAGGGATTCTCTTGTACCTTTTGCCCCACAATTTGCCTCTTCCTGTCACTGTTTCTCTCGGTCCTAACTGTACCAAATCAGGGGGAGAGAAATACCTAAGATCCAGAGAAAGGACTGAGCATTGTATTCTCTTGCATTTCCTTCCCTCTACATCAACATGCTGACATCATTGTTTGTTTCTTGGTGTACATTTTTGCCAACAATATTGAATCATAAGAGTCTCTGCATGATAGAGAATGACTTTTTTTTTTTTTTTAGAGAATGACCTTTATTGACTACCAAGACTTTCGTAAAATATGTTAAGACTGTCACTAGCTAAGTGATTCATTTATTACCCACAATTGTCATGCTTTGGTTGGTCAAAAGGCACAGATTAAAAAACTAACTCATCTACTTTGTTGTGTTTTGGAAATAATGTGTAATACTAAAGCCACAACTCCAAATCATAAAGTGTAAGGTCTGAGAGAGACCAAAAAGGTCACTTAGCTTCCCAGTGTATCTTTGCAATATTCTCTGCAAAAAGTCCAGCTTCAATTAACTAAACCCCATGACGATCATCTTAGGGACTCAAGAGGCAGCTTCCTTTATCTTTTAGGTACGTAGCTATGATTCTTGGGAAGTTCTTTCTAATTTTAGTCAAAAGTAGCATACCTGCAGTTTCCATCCATCATGTACTTTAATTGATTTATTAAGTTATTCTTAAGGTCTTGTGGAATAAATATATCCTCCCATAGAGACCCTTCAGATATTTGCTGATTACTAGCTTGTTTCTCCCGGAGTTCTCTCTGGCTATCCCATCTGAGCTAAAGATGGCTCATCTTTGTGATTGTGGATGGTCTCTTCCGAATGAGCTTATGCTTTATTAATATCCTTTTCATTTGGGTCTGACATTGAACCTAATATTCCATATGTAGTTAGATAAGTCCAAAGTTGTTGCTACCTATATTATTCTAGATTCTAGATACTATGCTTGCATTAATAAACTTCAAGATCATATTAGCTTGTTTTTGGTAGCTACATCATCTTTGTGAATGAACAGTATTGTATTAATTCTGACCAAATGACTATCCCAATTCAGATCTATTAATAGCTCACTCTTTGGAACTTCCATAGCATTTTGTACAGAGTCCTATTGTATGACAACGTGTAAAGGTATTCTAATTATTTTATTGTTTTAATTTTAATTTATTCAAATTATTTTATTCTGCTCTTGCATTTGACTATGAACTCTGCATAGGTGTTTTCTATTATTTTATTTTAGTGGAATAACTTATCTGTTACTCGAAATGTTTGTCAAATAATGTTGAATTAATTCCTTTATAGTGCTTTTTAAAGCACTATATTTGTAACTAGTTAAAAAATATCACTGTACCATAATGTCACATGAAAATTTTGATAGAAGAGGCCCACAGAAACTCATAAGCCCATCTCCTTTCCTAGAGGTCTGCTTATGCCAAACCATTTAGCTGAAGAGTTGTATAACTTGAGTCTTATGAACATCAGGAAAAGGGATTATACAATCTAATAGCTTAGTCAAGCATATACCCTATGTGTGCCTCCGACTGTACAACCATTGGAAATAATATGTGACAGTATGGATTACGGTGCAGATTTAGCACCCAGCATGGCAAAGTAATCAGATTCAGAAGGCTGAACATGTAGAAACCTGTTCCAAAGAAACCTGATGCTGGAATCTTTCAGTGAATTCTGCTGCCTTGGCAGCTACATCCTCCCACAGTCTGGACCAAGAAAACTTAGAGAATAAGCATGGCTTTCGGGAGATTGCAATAAATCTTACCTTAAACACTAGGGACCTAGAAAATTATGGTTCCATGTCTGTGTTTTTATTTGTGCCGTATATCCATTCTTAATTGCTTTTTGTTAACAAACATTCTTTGGTAACGGCTGCTATATTGAACAGAGGAACAGCTACTTTAAGACCTCAAATTCCAAATTCTACTGGATTTTGCAATCTTGATATTCAATTTCCAGCTTAGCAATACTTTCAAGTCAGAATGAATTTTTAAAAATGTTGAAACAAGTTCTCCTGACAATGAGTTCCTGTGGCACTGAGGAGATTTGAAACACTGAAAAAATAGGGTTCATGTCTTTGATGTGGTTTACAGGGTGCATCCAGTCACAGCTCCCTTCATTTCAGTCCAGAAATTCCCATCAGTAAAGTTAGAATCAAAATAAATAGAGCTTATTGCTTGATTACTGAAGGGAATTTCCATTACCTGAGAAGAAAAGGAAGACATTCTAGGCGTTGGTGAATCAACACCTGAGATGGTACAAGAGAGATTCTATGTGAGGGACTAAGTCCCTGACAATCAGTTCTCAGGGACTGAACTTGCCCCCAGGCCCAGACATGGAGTCTTTGAAAGTCAAAAAGACCCTGAGCAGACTGAGGCAGAGAATGCCAAGCAGTAGTGAGGCATGCCTCTGGGCTGGCACCTCAGGGAGGAAGGACTAAAAAGGGAAGAGGAAAAAGCTGGATTCACTTAGGATTTGATCCATGAAGGAAGTTGTCTGTGGGTGGCGTCCTTTGCCTCTGTGACTTTGTAGGGTAAGCAAAGCTCTGTTACGAATTCACACCATACTCCCACCTGGGAAGCAGCAGGAGCAGGCACACAAAGCTGCCTGTGAGCAACAAGACAAGGCAGTTTCTCTGTCAGAACCACACTGTGCAGGCAGGGAGACAGACAAGGCCCAAACTGCAGCCGATTCTGCCAACAGTGGTCACAGTGTCTCACCGAGGTGGCAGAAGCCAGGTCACAGCCCCTCATGAAGGGCCTCAGGTCTGGTACATACTTTCCTGCTAAACTCATCAACACCAGTGCTAGGAAAAGCTAACAAGAGTGTCTTCGTATCCTGCCACTGCTGGAACATTTTTCCATCAACCACAAAATCCCTTCCTAACGTAGAAGAAGGCTTCTCATGCTTTTTTTTCTTTCCCACTTTAGGAAATTGAACAAAATATTTTTCAGGTAAAATACACAAATATTTATTTTAAAATATGTAAATATTTATATTTTAAAGCACTCTCTAGCACAGAAAATATTCTTTTTTGAAGATTAGAGTGAAAGACTCTTTTGGCAGCTTTTATTTATGCTTATAGGAAAAAAGGAGTAACTGAAAATGGCCAAGTAGTCTGCCCTACACGTTATTACACAGTTTTTTTTGTTGTGTTTTTTTTTTTTTGCTCTGGGCCTGCTGCCAGCATGGAAAAGTTTTAATCTCTAAATAGACTCCTTCAGGAAGTTTTGGATGATGGTGAAGATGGTATGAAGAGAGTTAGTCACCCTAACTTCAGCTCTGATTAATATTGTCCTATGAAAATCTAAAGTGATCAGTGAGCTCCAGAAACCAGTCTTTTACTAAATTATGAAACAAGGAGAAGGACAGCTGGCATTCATGCCCCCTTGGCAGGTATTCTGATCCAGGCTTGCTGACTGAAGGAATGAGTGTGGAGAGATCACAAGCTGTCTAAGCATCCTGGCTCGGGCATTTGATCCCCTGAAGAATTGGGGGGGGGGGGGGCACACCTGATAGCCATCTGCATGCTGTAGTCATCACTGAATTGCTTTTTTCTTGCTCTGGTTCAGAAAACTGTGTGAGAATATAGATCGAAACTTACCACGTAGGCTTTGGTCACAGTTAGGTTCATCCTGGAAGATTGTCCTTGAACGAATATGTCAAACTGCTCAACTTCCCTGAATGAGATAAGTGTTAAGGAATGACACCAAGGATCTTTAAACTTTGGGGTGAATCATATGTACTTATGGAACTTGTTAAAGTTTAAGTGGCCCAGGTTTACAACATGATATTAAAAACAGCCTTGAGAGGAAAACATGCTCTCCTTCCAAACTCCGAGCTTGTCGGAGTTACACATTCTACTACATGCTGACTCACATGCAAATTATATGCAGATGCTCTCTGAACCTAGGTTTCAAAAGATCCCTATTTAGAAAAAGTTCTTCTTAATCATAGTCCCCAAATTCCTTACATATTCTGAAAATTTTCAGAATTATGCTTTCTCTGGTCCCACTGGTGTCTGGGTCAACATGGAATTCTTGTTAAGATTGCATTTTAATTTGACATTGCTTTGTTTTGCATAATCATTGTGTATATAAAAGTCTATCAGCTTTTGACTTTTAGATAGATATCATTTAAAAAAATAGTATACGATTTTCTGCCTCATCAGCATGAGTAAATACACAAGGATATAATGCTCTTTCAAATCACAACTATTAGAACAGGACAAAAGTTGCAGGGGGGATGGTGATTTTCCACCAATGAGCTACTTAGTGTTGTTTCAAATTTAACTTTCTCCTAACTAGGGGAACATGGGCTATTTTTAATCTTTAAAAAAAAACTAATGGTGAAAAGCTGGTATTATCTCTACAGGCCCTTCTTTGAGGCATATGTGATTCCTAAGAATCTTAGTTAGTTGGTCACTAGAAAGGGACAGAGAAGCCTTTATAACTAACTGACTTTTCTGAGGTTTCATTTTACATTTCAAGAGCCCTGTGTTCCAATATCATTCAACTGAAAAGAGACACTGTAGGTGTACTAAAGGTGGAGAATAAAAGAGATGAAACAGCTGGCATATGTTAGCCACTTTTAAGAGCTCCTAAACTACCTGGTATTCCAAAGAATTATGGCATGCGTGATAATTCCGGAGGGTATAATCATTCCTTCTGGGAGAGAAGCCACAGCAGAAACCAAAACGTCAGCTCTATCCAACAAAGGGGTATCTGTTTAGCACCCTGAAGAAAAAAAAATCAAATGACCTCTAAATCAAAACTGTGTAAGCTTGTCATCTTCTTATGAACTTAAAAATCTAGCATGTCTAAGATATACTCTTGGCCTCATTCCAGTTGCTATATGACCTTGGAGAAAACTCTTTTGAAGTTTTCTCCGTCTATAAAACCTGGATAATAATACTATCTGTCCCAGATGGTTGGAATTGTATGAATTAATTAGTTCAAGCTAGAAAGGTCTTTGATAATGTTAAGTGCTGAATATTGTTATTGTTATAGGTGCAGGTGGAGGCAATGTTACACAGCACATCTATAATTAGGAAGGCCAAGAGACTGCAAATAGTGCCAACACCCCACGAGTTAAGAAACAATACCCTGTGTCGTTTGCTCCCTGAGAAGAAGTCAGCTGGTTATAACTGAATACTTAATTCCCTCTTTTATCTTCTTTGAAAGGTTGTAGCTTGTCTTGGATTTGCCCACCACGAAGCATAGTTTTACTGGTGTATACACTTTAAGGCAGTATTCTAAATGAAGTGGCGACATTCATTAGGACACAGGGTACAGTCTTGGGTTTATGAGGCTTATTAATTCATCGGAGTCAAGGGAGTAAGTCCTTCCCTAGAAATACCTGTGATTTGGAAAATACAGAAAATTTCTTGATCTATAAAATGAAGGGAAGGGTCTAAACCTTCTCTAAGAGAAGAAAAGCTTCCTTTTTCCCCCAAAGAAACAAACAAACAAACAAAAAAATCAAAGTTTTATGTGGAATCTAAATACAGAAAGTAAATAAAAACTGAGCTATGTGGAATGAAAGGAGAAAGGGGAAGATCTTCCTGTTCCCAGCAGTGTCTGTGTCATGCAGGGTCTCAGCTCCCGCTTCCCACATAAGAATGTAAGATACGGTGAGGCCAAAAAGGAACACCAATGGAGACATAGATAGGGGAGTCATACCACTATATTCTCAATGGCGGCTGGTCGAGAAACAAAGCAAACATCCGTCAGCACCCCAGCAAGGGGTCTTCCTGCACCCCAGTCTCGCTGGCAGCCAGGTGAGACACAGGAAGTAGGATCCACATGATCCACAATGTAATCCGCTTGCTAACTGCACTTGCTGTCCTCTTCTCTACCAACCAACCAACCCCCTAGCGTAGCCACAGCAGTTATGTTAGTGGCTAATGGTTAACCGGTAACAGCTGATGGCCACCCAATCACAGCAGATGGACATCTGATTACAGCTGATGACCATCTACTACCCGAGCCAGAACCTTTCCACGTGAGGCCGAGAGCCTGGAAACTGCTCTCTGGGCCTCTGTCCCCACAGACCCTAAGGCATGCTGTCAGAATGGAAGGCTCCCCGGAGCCGAATTTAGAGACCATTGGACCACTGGTAATCTCTAAACCAGATTTTAACTACTAATTTTTAAGTAGTTTAAATTTCACTAATATTAAGAACCTGAACTACTGAGCTCTTAAAGAAGATATAATTTACCCAGAGTCATAATTCATTTTATATGCTTCCTTGTCTGGAAAACCTCTGAATATCTCTCTTCACCTTCAACTCTTGATGAAAGTCGCATAGCACTACAATTCATTGTTACCACATTCCTTTTTTATCTTCCTCCTCCTTCTCCTCCTCATCATCACCACAGTAAATATTTACGGAACATTTAGTATGGGCCAAACACCATATTTTCTCACTTAATCCTCATGACACTACTGTGGGTTAGCTGTGTTATTATTCTTATTTTTGAGATGAGAACGTTCAGCCTAGAGATATGTCACCTAAAAAATGGCAAGGATAAAATTTAAACCCCAAACAGAGTGACTGTAATCATGGGTAATAGTATGTTGACTTGCCTTTCTCCCTAATTTTGTGTTGGCCAAACAATAGATGATGAACTGTATGGATATATATTGATTTCATGATTCACAGCCTTTCTGAAGCTGTACCTCTTGGACAAATTTGTGAAGTTTGTATTTTCAGGAACACCTCCCCTTTTCCTAAAAATACTTTTTATCTCTCCGTGGAAACACCTTCTGTCCATGTCAGACAATCAGAATTCTTACATTTTTTCTATGCCTTGCTCTATTAAACAAAAAACAAACAAACAAAAAAAACATTCATGAATTTGTCGGTCCTAATGTGTAATCAGCTTATATAAATTAAAAGTGTATTTGCAATTTAAAAAATAATAAAGTCTCATAAGTATAAGTAACTCTCTAATGAGGAAATTTCAGAGGAATTTATTTTAGACTGGGATCTTCCTGATATTTTGGCTTCACATAAAGCAATTATTTCCCTCTTTCACACCTAAACTCCTCAAATGAACTATCTATTCTGTCTGCTTTTTATTTCCTGGCCTCTGACTGTTCTCACCACTAGTCCAGGAAATGGACTTAAGGACACAAATAAGATTATCATTAAATCCAATGGTCTTTCATTAGAACGCTTTCTCTTCCATCTTTTTATGGCATTAAAGATTTTTGTGGTTTTTTTTTTCAATAATTCCTTCTGCGTTGAAAAACTATTACACTGAGATTTATGTAATACTATACTTATCTAACTCTCCTCCTACTTTTGGGTGGAATCACATATTTTTCACCTTTAAAAGCTTTTCTTCTTTTGATTTCCTAATTTTATGAGTTCTTCAGGCTAGTACTTGAGCAAATAATACTTGTACCTGTATTTAAAATTGTCACTGGTGCCCCGTTATTTATACCTTCCCAAAGTGTGATCTGTGGAACACTATTCCCACAAGACTGCAATAAGAAACAAATGTTCAGGAACCATGGCAAACACTTCTCTTGCCTTGCACATTCTGGAGACGGTAAGACTAAATATTCTCTTTCGTGATCTTACTGCCAGATGGAGTGACCAGATGACATAATTCTTGCCAATAAGGCAGAAACTGAAGTCTGTTGACCCTTCACTCTTCTTCATGCTTTTAAACATGGACTGGAAGCAGGAACTGCAGTAGACAGCTTGTGATTTTGAAGGAAGGACAAAGTGAATTGCAGACATATCAGCTTCCACACTGCAGTGCACTGAGCCTGGGCCAGCAACCTTCTATCTCGCGAGTCCTTGTTACGTAAGATGAACAAATCCCTATTTGTTTGGATTTCCAAAATCAGGTGACCTTGCAGCTGAATACACTTCTAAGTAGATATAAAAATTCAACATACTATATGTCCCTCTTGGAACTTCAGAATGCACATTAGAATATTAAAGCAACTGAGCAATAAGAAAAGAAATCCATGGAATTTTGTTCACTATATCATCTCCTAAACTCATTTGTTTGAGGAGCGCTTTTCTTCCTGTGTTAACTAGTACTATCCCACACCTTAGCTTTTCAAAGTGTGATTCCTACAGCAGCAACATCTGCATCATCTGGAAATTTGTTAAAAAACCAGAATCTTAAGGCCACCCTGCCCAGAATCATAATCTACAGTTTAACAAGATCCCCAGGTGATTTGTATGATGTTAAAGGTGGAGAAGCACCACTTCAGAAAACACTGGTTAGAGGATAAAGTACAACTAATCCTAACATCTTTATGTGACCCATTATTTCAAAACATCTATTATTATTGTCACTTAATGCCTGCTTCGCTAATAATCACAGCTACTAGTTCTTACTGACTGCTAACTTTGTGCAGGGTGTTATTCTAAGTACTTTACTTGTGTAATTCTCACTTAACCCTATGAGGCAGGTACTATTATAATCTTCATCTTACAGATGAGCTAGCTGAGGTTCAGAGAAGTTAAGTAGTCTACTCAAGGTCACACAGCTATTAAGTGGCAGAATCCTGGTTTAGGACATAAGTGGTTTAGGACATAAGGATCACTAAGTGATATTGCCTCTCAAATTTTTTTTGTTTCCATTCACTTTTATGCTTTGTGTACTTTGTGCCTGCAATGATTTCCCACATACACCTAATTAAAAGATCTCAGCTCAAAAAGTTTCTTCCAGGAAGCTTTTCTGATCCTCTCCCCACAAGCCAGGTCAGGTCCTCTGCTATACAGTCTCCAGGTACATATTTTTCCTTCATACTTATCAACTTTTAAAATTATTTCTATTTTTGTGATTACATGATTAGTGTATGTCTTTATTTAAAAAGACCCTGAGTTTGTGGGCTTCAACTGTGGCCTCTGTGCCTGATACTTTTTGATACTCAAATGTTTTGGGGTAATATCTTGCCATTAGTCACGCTTTTACTCTCTCTTGAAAGGTTCTGTCTCCACTTCACCTATCCAAGTTCTATGTAGAATAACCTGTAGCAGGGTAGCAAAACATTTCATTTAGCATCAGAAGACTTGGATTTAAGTCCTTGCCCCCATATTTATTAGCTTTGCAATTTTGAGCAGTCACAAAAATCTCAGATCCATAAATTCTCAGCTCTGTTAAATGGGGATAATAATACTTCATAGAACTGGTATAAGTGAAAGAAAGTATAGCCTGGATAAACATTCTAAAAATACGAGATAGTACTTTATAGTGAGTGATTAAGATCCTGGGTTGTGTTTATAAGAGTTCCAGCTCTGTAATCAGAGACCTGAGTTCAAATCCCTACTCACAATTTTTATTGTCCATGCAGTTGATTTGGCAATCCGTTATTTGCTGGATTTTTTTTTTTCAGGTTTTTTTTCCAACTGCATTCATACTTAACTTGTTGTGCATTTATGCTTGAGTCATATCCCAAGTTGTGGCATATGTTCTATGCTTTTAATCTTTTATTCAACATAAGCTCTTATCATAGCCCTCTGTACACAGGAATGCAATCAATATTAACATAATATACATTTATTTGGTGCACATCACATATTTGCTGTACTGAAACTGCAGTAATACAAGCAAGTTAAGAATGAAAAGTAGCACACATCACAATTATCACCATTGTATATCTGTATGTTCAGAATTGCTATTTTTCACATCCCTTTAAACCAAGATGAATTGCAGAAATGAAAGCCCACAGGGGACAATTAAACAATATTTGGAATAAAATCATTTGGCCTAATTTTCATAACCACGGATTTCAAAGAATACCACCATCCACGCCAAGTGTGCCAGACAACCCCATTGTCGGTTTCAGCACGGTAGGGGCCTGGGTAGTATAAACCATTCAGGTTTGCAGAGTGACACCTAGTGGGAGAAAAAATAAACACGGAACGATCAGACTGGAAAAATATCCTTCTCATACCCTTTTATTTTACTAGCAAATGATCAAAAACATTTTAACAATGAATTCTGCCATTTTCAGACAAGAAAATATTGATCAGTTTTCAGAAGCCAAGATATTTCTACAAAAAATGGGATTTTTTAAACTAGTGGATTTTAGTGCCATAACAAATCCAAGAATACAAGGCAAGACCCTTGTAGTGTATTGATAAAGAAGCATCTCCGTTCTTAATAGCCTTAAAACAAACAAACAAACAAACAAACAATAAAACCAAGCAAACAAAAATATAACCTTGTAACCCTCAGCCTTAGCAAGAGTGGTTTGGGTTAACAAAGCACAATGCTCTACTGCCAGATTTCAAGGATAATTTGCACTTACACTTTCATCCATCTGCTGCCAAAACTTAGATTTCATAATTCAAACTTTCTTCCTCCCCTTTTTAAAATCGCTAGCATATGAATTATTTTAACCTCAAGGGTAATAAAACAAAGCTTAAACCTACCATTTAAAGTTTTACCAGACATCAACCAATAATCACTTGTCTGAGTTGCTAAGTTAATTTTTTACTCTAATATACATATTGCTCCAATATAGATAAGTTGGTTAGGTTATCATAAATTTTAAAATGTCTCCCTTCCTCCTTTCAAATATGTGAAATTTTCCCTGATATGGATCAATTAAGAGGATGTGATAATTTTCTGTGTACTATTATGAAATGAATTGCTACATATTTCTTTATTGATCTAACCAATGAAAAGATGTCAGACAATAGAATGTAAGGGGAACACTCACAAAGGATAGTTCTAAAAAATCTATGGAAAGCACCCACATTATTGAATCAAGACACCATATAATTTACCCATAAGTGAGGAGCGCTTGGGTTGGATCACCTACTAGCTTAGAGATTAACTCCTGCTGACCATCCTGACCATCCTCCTAATTGAAACAGATGTAACTATCGAAACCATGTATACCAAATCCGCAAGTGTCAAGAGTGTGCTACTGTGTTTTTAAAACTGCATGGAAAGTAACATCAAAAAAGAAAATACTCTAAATTGAGCCTCCAGGATATATATCTTGGTGTGTCTCTGTCTTCCTAGAGACATCTACTACATACGCTTTTTCATTTCGTCTGTGATTTGAGTCTCCATTAGGAAATGACTATGGTCAACAGAGGAAACCTTAGCTATTTTGAGACTAATTTTCCAGCGTCTTTCAGGTTCTAGAACAGCCTGGACTTGGAACTAGATTGGGAGATGGTTGGGGCTCCCTTGGCAAAGCAGTAGCTGTGCGCGCCCACATGAGATGTTGTGCTACACCAGCAAGGCAGAGAAGACACCAACATCCAGTGACTGGGTTGCTATGTGGAGAAAGAACACCGTGTAGGTGGGTGATAATTATGAAGTGCCAACATTTCATGTAAATTAGAAAAACTATGGGGCAGAAAAAAATAATAAGAAGAAAGAGGATGATAAAGTTAACCTACAATAATAGCAAGCATGGTAGAAGCTACACCAAGCTTCTGGAACAAGTGACTTTTTCTCCAGCTTTTCTGATTTTCCACCTGCACAGCCTTATCATCATCTCCTTCGACTCCAAAGATAATGCCGTCTCCCTGAGGGGCTCCAGCTACTGAACTGCCTTTGTCTTCCCTGAACCCCTATCTTTAAAGTCAAGTAAATCATTTATTTTCCCAGGTTAATATGTGTGCCAGTTGTCATTCAGGCATGATACAAGCTAATCAACTGAAAAGTTTTGATCTCATGGTAATATTAACTGATATGATTGTTATTTCTGCATATGGAATTCTGTTCGAAATCAAACATTAAGGGATGCTTGAGACGTTGTGAATTATAGGAAGTTTTACATAATGCTGATCATTTTTACATAATACTAACTTAGTAGGACAGGGGAAGAAAAATGAGAAGAAAGAGAAGGTGACAAAGATGGTTTCTAAAAGAACAACAACAACAACAAAAAACACTGGCGAAAAGACTGTCATTTACCTTTGATTTGCTAAATAGGAAAGATAACTTAGTTTCTCTGTCCTCTCTCACTGTTGTATGTGCTCCAGTTCCCTTACAAAAGACCAAAACTTAAATGGACTCAAACTTTTACAAAAGCAAAATCCAGAGAAAGCACTGTTTTTACAACTACTTATATTCAACTTGATACTACCTACAGCTGGCTGTATCTCCATAGAAGCTACAACTCTAAATCAGCACCTCACAATAACTGATGTTCATAATGAGAACTCACTTGATTTTAGGGAAAATTAATATGTGTCTGGCATACCTCCACTTACTAAGATAAAGGACTCTTAAATGCTTTAAAAGTGCTTATATAACATAAATATCAACATTTGGATTGTGGAATTTAACTGGATAGTTCTCGATTACATAGAAAACCTGGCATTTCAGACTCACTTACTGAAAATTCTGTAATGGAAAGTTTCCATGTCCAGATATTTTGAGGTGGCCCCTGTCTTCTAAAGAGAAAAGATGTTCAAAACTCATGCACTGCCTAACAGTTTGAGCACATCTGCTTTGCAGATACAGCAGGCCCCTTAGGTTATTTTTAAGGAAGACTGTACAAAGCTTCCATTCCTACTTTAAACTTGCGATTACGACAAAGGGAGCTGTCTGGAAACCATCTCGGGTGGAGATGACTTAAAGGAATCAGGAATATCTGGCCTTGAGAAGAGAAAATATTGAGAAATACAATAAATATCTTCTCATCCAATGCCCGAAAACTTATCTTGAAAAGAAATTAAAATTACCCTGTAGCTACTGGGGGAAAAATTGGTGAAGTACAGGTGACAAATTTCAGGTTAATAAAAGAAAGAAGTACAGTCAACAACGGAATGAGCTTGTTGATAAAGTAACACTGAAGTATTCAATCAGAAGGTGGAATTAGGCTTCAGGAATATTGTAGAGGAAATTTCTGCCCTGGGAGGAACTTGGATTGATTTAATGAAAGTCACAGTAATTGAAAAGCAGTATTACATAGGAAAATTTACGACAATAACATGACCGTTTTGTATGATAGGAAAAGGTGAACAGCTACTTGAGTATTAGAATGCTGAAAATATCTTTTCTATATGTAGACGCGCTCTATTTCTTCATGCAATCTGTGGCCTACTCATGATGATAACTTACCCATAATTCAGCTTGCAAATAGTCTTTGTAAAAGTAGTCATTTATTTCCATCACATACCTTTCAAGTCTTTACTAATGTACACGATGAACAAATCCTCAAAATACTTCATCACTGAAGAATTCTAATAAAGACGATTACTTAATAATACCGGCATGACAAGGAAGATCAACATTACCTCACACAGGTATTATAATTAATGCCCACCAGAGAGATGCCATCAACGCCATTACAGCTATGCTTATACAATGTCAAACCTGTTAAACCACCAGCCAGACTGGTCTTCTTCTGCACAGTTCCCTTCATAGTTGTCATTATCTCTGTCCCATGTGCTGAATTTCATGCTTTGGTGACTACCCCACCATTGCGTCTCAGGATGAAAATTGATGGCAAGCGCGTCTCCAGCTGTTCCTGAATATTCCCCGATATTCAACTCATAGGAATTCTAAAGGAACAGAGGCAAATTCTACTACCAGTTATCACTATTTTTAAAATAGGCTTATTTAGTAAATAAAAGCATAGGTTCTATTCTGTATTTTTGTTTCCACTGACTTCAGGGATTATCTTGCATGTTTTAAGCATAATTTGTGGTACTTATTTGAAAATTTTGTACCTTTTCATCTCCAACTTTGAAATTTTTATATTGGGCGTAACAACTATTTTTTTCAAAATCTTCAAGGTCGATTTTTAAAGTGTAATCTCCTGGATAAGAAAAAAAACAACAAGAAATGGTAATTTTTTTTAATGTGTGAGATGACACTGATTTACTGAGACTTAACCACAATTGATGGCTCTATTTTACTTAGACTATTTCCCTCTTCCATGAGTCAGTTTTTCAAAGACTAAACAGTGACTTGTATTTACAACACGAACGTTTTATTGTGTGTTTTACTTGAAAAAAAATTAAGCATACAATATTAAAGGTAGAAAATTTCTTCTAGATCTATCATAGGTGAAAGCTAGTGCAATTTAGTTGGCAAAGAACAACAGAAAATGTCATCATTTAGTTAATAAATTAGAAATCTAACAGTGAAAAATAAGCAGTTTTTAGAAGTGTAAATGTTTATCCTTTTTTCCTTAATTTCCATAAGAATGTTGATCTTAAACATAAATAATGACTAAATAGTTGGTGTCTTCAAGTAATCATCTTTTCTTCATTCTCCCATCATTTGCAAATAACAGACTATTTTTCAGAAACACAACTACCGTCTGGAACATAGGAAGTTATAAATCAAACTAAATGTTAAATAATGTATGTTCTATCCTCCTACTTAGATAAATAACATTTCGCAATGACCTGTAAGACCAAGTTTGAATTTAGAGTCTTAGAGTACTGAGGGTTTCAGGCCAGAACATGGAGGCCCAGGAGAGAGAGGCCCTGAGCCCCATCACTCAGGCCTGGTCTGTGGGCTGCCTCCCTTCTCTTCCCAGCACTGTCTCCATCACACACAGCAAGGGGCCTTGTCCACACTTGTAGACTTTCCAGATTGAACATCCAAGCTTTGTTTATACCTACAATACAAGCTGTTCCTTCACCTCCCCTCAGGCTTAGGGGCACACACCCCAGCAGCCCACCTTCCCACAGGACAGACAGAGAGGCATGAATGGATCCTGGAGACAAGCTCATGGGTGTTTGGGACGCTGGATTCTCCATTACTGGAGTGAGTCTAGGAGGGATGTGGGCGTCTGTTGGCCTTGGCACTTTGGCCTCACAAATTCCTTGTCCCATGGAGCTCTCTAGAATGGGGTTCCAAGGAAGAGCCCCCTCTAACCTGATCAAAAGGCAGTAAAAGGTATATGAACCAAGACTATGAAGTGGATGGGAGCAGTAATGTGGGCTGTTAATTCTCCTAAAAACTACTTTGCATCATAGAAGAAATAAAAAATCAGTCTCAATTCTTCAGGTAGCCATCTCTTTGGTCATTAAAGTAAATAAAAATACAATTACAGACCATTTCTAAATGAACCTTATTGCAAACCCCTCCAGTAGAAATTCTGCAATGAGGATAAAGCTATTTTCAGAGGCAACTGCTTAGCCTTGAGTATTCTCATAATTAAAGAATGCAGGGACAAAGGCACTGGTTTTCCTTGGGATGATGTGATACGTGGTTGCAAAGCCTTGAACTGATAAATACATTTTTTTTCTACCATGAGAGTAGCCAGACTGAACACTAATCAAAACATGAAGGGGAAGCAAATGTGTTGGCAAAGTGCATCCAGGCGAATAAGCATTTAATAATAATTTGAAAAACAGTAAGAATTTTAGGTATTTAGAAGGAGCAAAGGGTGACTTTTTTGAGGTTTTCATAATTTCAGTAAGAAACCATATACATATTAACAAATGAAAGAAACAGGAGCTGCTATGATAAATATTATGTATCTATCATAAAATACTTAAAAGTAGGATAATAAGTATGTTGAAAATTAGAGAGTATTGGACACAAGGACAAAGAAAGTATTAGGCTTCTAGGATTAGCCATCCTAAAGTGTTATTCTGGAGTTTCAAAAATCCCTGTAATTATAATCCTACTGACAGTTATGAATATAAAAATACCAACCACTTCCCTTTACTTGGATGAAACAACCCTGCTCTTACATTTAATGCATTGCCAGTGTGATTTTGTATGCTTTCTTGAGCAATACAATTGCCTTTTATAAAACATTCAGAATCAGACCTGAGTGGAACTGACTACAATCTCAGATTGTAAATGAGGCATGGAAGACAGTGGATTGCAGCAAAAGAACATGGAAAACAGAAGTGTGGAAAATTGTTATCAAACTAATGATATTTTAGATAAATATTGAACTCTAGTTAAAGGTATCCATGCAAAAATATATAGGGAGAATTTTACGGATGTCTTCAATTTACTTTGAAATGTGTCAAAAAAATAAAATGAATCGATGGACAGATAGATGGATAGATACGGGATAAAAACAAGCATCATAAAATGTTACTGTAGAATTTAAGTGGCAGGTTGAAATGTCTTTCAGTTTTGCTGTATCTTTGAAATTTTCAAAATAAAATTGGAAGGGGGATGGAAACAAGTACATTTAATATAGTATGGTTTTGATGGCAAAAACAGCCCCAAATCCCTCAATTTTTCACCTTCCCCTTAGCAATTCCACTTTGTAACGTCTCTTATTAAGTAGATTTTCTTTCACTGTACATCTGAGATGGTCCTTTCACCAAACAAAGCAGTGAAAATGATTGTGTGCCAGTTCGAGGACTCAAGAGACTTATGTGCTTCCACTCTCTCTCAGAATTCTGCCTGTGTTACAAGTCCAAGTCCAGGCTAGCTCGCTGGAAGATGAATGACCATGTGGAGCAGAGCTGAATTGTTTCATCTGAGGCCAACCTAAAAGAGCCAGCCTCCAGCTGACCAGACGTTGATCACAGACCCATGAGCAAGCCCAGCTAAGATCAGTAGAGCCACCTAGCCAACTTGTAGGTCTGTGAGACATAATAAATGGTTGTGGTTTTAAGCTGCTAAATTTTTGAAGTGGCTTGTTATACAGTATTCTTGTGGCAACAGATAACTGTATACCATACTTATTTTGAGGCACTCAGGACATTAAAAAAAGAATGACTATGACATTACATTTCTTTCCCAGAAATAGAAAACACATATATGAGAAATTCCCCACCCCCTGCCCAGGTCTAGTTTCTTTTCCTCGATTCTTAGTTTTAAGCAGTCACATTTTGCAAAGGGGATTATTGCCCCAAAGGGATCATCGTCATCTGCAAATCATGGTAGTTACTGAATTATTTCTATTGCCTATGATTTAGTGAAAAACATTTTAGTGTTGTTTTATTGTATTCCAAATGAATTTGACATTAGGCAAATCTTACCTTGCATGGTTAATAAGTGAAGATTTTTATTACCCAGCCAATATTCACCATTTTTTTTGACAAAATTTCCAAAGCCATTTTCATAGTCTTCCCAGCCTCTACAAAATTTAAAGTGAAAGCTGATTTTAGCAAAATCCAAATAGACCTATGCAGTACCCAAGGTGGTCACAAACTCCCACTGCTATTCCCCGCTCCCAACCCCAATGTTTTCTTGATTAGTTAATATACTTTCAGTATTCTTATTTAGAGAGTGAAAGTCTGTCTAATTAAAAGACTTCAGGATAGTGCAAAAAGATTTACTTATTATAAGTCTCACTCATTATAAATCTCCAAAAAAATCCTTATTTCATAATTAGCATACCTGCTAAAGTTCTCACTGCCATCAGATCGTCTCTGAATTATAGTCCATCCTCCTCCATCAGACATATCACAATAAACAGAGAATTCTGCTGGGCTCTGGAGAGGTTTGATTTTGTAAAATCCACTGTGTTTATGTCCATCATTGAAAATCTCTGAACAATCTGTTTACAAAACAAGGTAATGTAACATTTGTTATGTGTCTTTTTTTAAATTAATAAATGGAGCCTCTGAATGAGATTACTGAATACTAATGGGGACAGATAAACACATGATGTAGACAACCAGCTTTTTAAAATTGCCTCTTGTGCATCTTCCAGTGGATATTAGGAAAGTCTTATTTCTTTTCCTAGTATTTAATTATCATCTGACTCCTTAATATGGTCATGGACAAACAGGAGTAAAATAGGGATCTGATTTGTCATTTATAATTTTTGTGGAAAACAATTTTAAAAATTATATGTGTTTAGTTAATTACAGTATATATTACAGTATATATAAGTGGAACTTATAGCTTTATCAGACAATACTCGAAATTCTCTCTCTTATGAAGCTAAAATGAAAGTAGAAATATAACACCAAACAAATAATTTAATATGGGTTACCTTGACTTAGAGCATTATAAATCATTCAGAACATTTGGAAATGAACTCAAAATAGTACTCTTCTTGTTAGAGTCTTACAACCACCCAGTCTTACCAGAGTTTTTACTAACCCACTGAAATTTCTAACAGTCCATGTATTCTTAGATATTTTGCTAAAAACTGCAAGTGCCTGCGATTCCTTTTATCCCAGCATTCTTCTTTGCTACTGGATTTCTTTCACCATTGAAGCAAACATAGCTACCAATTTGTCACCAAAAATCAGTATCTGTTCCTTAAACCACTTGAGAGTGACATAAATTAGTATTATTGGGCCTCAGCTAGGTTGATCTTTACAGACTTAGAGAATATGGCAAGAATGGACATTGCTATTTTTAGATGCCCAGGAAGCTGTGTTTTAGGGTAGTTGAAATAGTGGCCACTATACAGAGATATTTTCAAGGCTACCCAGTCACAGACTTTTGAATAAGAATACTATAACATGGCATCACTAACTTTCTAATTTTATGCTTATCATTTTGTTAATTTCCTCTTGTTAAGTTGTCTCTTCCTGATTGAATAACTCCATTCTTCTAGCATATCTTTAAGTTCTTTCATCATTTCCATTGTTTTGATGCCAAATTGTCTACAATTTTATTTTGTTATGAATAAAATATATTCCACATTAAATAGACTAAATAGGCAATAGGAATCAGAAGACAAAAGAAAATAAAGAGCTTTAGTCACTTTCTAAAGCCCTCCCCACGTGGAGACCAATCATACACTACTGTTTTAGTGAGATGTCATCTTTGTCATGATTTAAGCTTTATTCACATATTTATTTTTGAGCTTCAGAAGCCCAAGTGTTCTTTATATGTGCTGAAGTATTAAAAAAGATCCTATTCTGGCAATTAAACATGAAGAAAAACAATGGGAAAACGATCACCTAAGTTCAGTGTTGTTCAAAAGTTTCCATCTTATAGTCAAGTATATTGCACACCACTTTTCATTACAGTAGACATATTTTAACTTTCCTTGTTAGGAAAGGAGCTCTTCACTTATATTTAACCTCCTACCAAAGTGCTGAATAGTAAAGGCTCATAAGGTTCAGACTATTTTCCAGGAAAATATGGAAATAACTAGCTATAACGTTTGCCTCTGGAAAACTTTGTGAATGTGGAGTTTTCAGCCAGCATTTTATATTTGTTTTTATTTTATGCCAAATGTGAGTTTGTGTTTTTAAAAAACTTTCCTTCTTCCCAGAGGAAAATGTCAAATACAACTTAGGATCCAGATGAAAGCTTTCAACTGAATAAAAAGAAAAACCAACCGACCAACAAATAAATAGAAATCAAATAAGTGCCTGTAGCAAAATTGCTTATAGCAGATACATTAAGAAGCCCACCTTGGGGAAATGTGACTGACACTGTGATAGTATAAAGTTGAAACAATGTAGAGTTTTAAACATTAACTAGATATTTAAAACAATAATTTTTAAAATTTTATTAAATTTATTGGGGTGACATTGGCTAATAAAATTATATAGGTTTCAAATGTACAATTCCACAATACATCATCTCTATGTTATATTGTGTGTTCACCACCAAAAGTCACATCTCTTTCCATCACCATGCATTTGACCGTGTTTACCCTTTGCTACCTTACGCTGCCCTCCTTTCCCTCTGGTAACCACCATACTGCTTTGTGTCTATGAGTTTTTGATTGTTCACTTGCTTTCAAAAAAATTTTTATTAAATTTATTGGGGTGACATTGGTTAGTAAAATTATATAGGCTTCAAACGTACAGTTCTATAATATGTCTGCTATATATTGCATTGTGTGCTCACCACCCAGAGTCGGTTCCCCTTATCACCATATATTTGACCCCCTTTACCCTCTTCTACCACCCTCTCCTCCCCCCTTACTCTCTCAGAACCACTAAACTGTTGTCTGTGTCTATGGGTTTTTGTTTCCCTTGTTTGTTTTTACCTTTCAGTTTTATATCCCACATATGAGTGAAATCATATGGTTCTCGACTTAAGTGTGGCGTTGGTGGTATAGTGGGGAGCATAGCTGCCTTCTAAAACAATAATTTTCAAAATGTTTTGACCCACTCAACCCCCTGGAGAATAGGCAGGAGAGGGGATGGGCTAAAGAGCTCTGTGTTCGTGGGAGTTAAAAAAAAAAAAGAAAAGGATTTTTGAATACTTACATAATACTGGAGTGAATCAAGGGCTTCCTGCCGGGTTTGACAATCATTGTGTTAAACTGGGTGCGGTCAGTACTTTCTCTGATCATGCAGAAAACAAGCTATGTTGGAAGGCTAAATGCTTAAACTTCATAAAGTGACGGGATAATCTGCCAAATGGGCTTTTTCCTCTTGTCCCAGAATGGTGGCTGAGCTCAAAGCTAAGAACTAAAGGCACTAAGCATTCCACATTGTAAACTCAACGGAGGCCAGCTTCTTCTTTTCTGTAGGGCATGTTGGGAAACGCCAGAACTGGCCCTGCCACCATCATTCTCAACTCCCAGGAGACATAAGAAGGAAACGTAAGAGGAGAAAGGAAGTTGGGTCCTTGGAGGGTACAGTATTCTTGTAGGGTGGGCTGAGTGGGCTCCCTCCTCTGAAAACCAGGGAGAGACATATACAGTAATCCCCCCAGCTACCCATGGTTTTGCTTTATACTGTTTTAGTTAGCTGTGGTTAACTGCAGTCCAAAAATATTAAATGAAAAATTTCAGAAATAATTCCTAAGTCTGAAATCGTGCTCCATTCTGAGTAGTGTGGTGAAATCTCACAAATCCCAGTCCGTCTGTCCTGCCTGGTCGTGAATCATCCCTTTGTCCAGCATCTGCACGTTGCAGGTGCCCCCCCACCCGCTGGTTACTTAGCAGCTTTCTCAGTGACCAGTTTGACTGTCTGAGTATAGCAGTGCTTGTGTTCAAGTCACCCTCGTTTTACTTCATAATGGCCCCAAAGCACAAGAGAAGTGATGCTGGCCATTCGGACTTGCCAGCATAAACTGCTTCCTTAGGGTGAAAAAGTATGTATGTATAGGAAAAACATAGTCTATATGGGGTCTGGCATTGGGGTTTCAGGCATACTGAAGATCTTGGAACGTATTTCCTGCGAACAAGCGGGGAATCCTCTAATAACATAGATAGTTAGCTGACATTTATTGAGCTAAATGCTTTTGTAATCATGTATATGTACATTAACTCATTTAATCTTTTCAACAAAGAAACAGGTATTATTATCATTCCTATTATACAGATGAGGAATGAAGCACATAGAGGTAAAGTAATTTTCCAAAAGGCCACAGCTAGCACGATGGGCAGCTGGACTTTGAAATCAGGCTTCAGAGTCTATACTTTAACCACATCACAGATGGCCTCGAGAGACTGTTTCACAAAGTTTGCAGCTCCTGCGGAATGGGACAGGGTTAAGCTAGTGCTTTTGTTGGCTAAACAGATGTTGTGATGCCATAAGCTGTTGTGATTGTCACTGATGAATGCAAATTTGATACTATAATCTTTTAATTTAGGTACCTAATTCAGTAGCACCCAAAAGCTTAAAAAAAAGATGTATTTAATTATGGTATATAGAAATCATGTGATTTGTGCATTGTTTGCATAAATTGCTAGGTTGTATGTAATTAGGTGTTGTCTCCCATGAGATGAACTAGAATTCAGAAAATAACTAATTTAGTAATAATATAGTAGTTTGTAAATAAGAACAAAAACATTTGTGTTTCTGTAGGTCACATACATGGATACTTAATGTGTTTAAATTTAAGGACACCAAAACCATAAATTTTGGTGTGAGCAAGTCCTTATATATTTTATATAATACATGTTATATATATATAACATATATGCTATAATATGTATTTTATTAGAATTTATGTGTGATATATTTTATTTATCGAGTGTTTGCCTTTGGTAGGCTCTCCAGTACAATTGCCTATATGCTGAAAAATAAAGCACAATTGAACTGTATTTATATTTCACAGTTTATTCCTCCTTCTTCTCCTTCATGCTTTCACCACATATGATGAATATTAAACATGGATCTACTAACTTCTGGATTTCTTTTTAGCTGTTTATATCCAGAAACAGTCGTCTAGAATGTCTATCTTCCATTATTCTAAGTGTTATGTTATAAGAAACACACACACACACACACACACACACACACACACGCTCACACACACACAATAATGATTTGCCTGGGTCCTGTCCATATGACTCTTCTATCCAATTCCTGCTTATGCAGTCAGTCCTGCTCTGACCTTGACAGTTTAATTTCTTAGTAACTGATTTCTTGTCTTACTCCTTGGTGACCTCTTGTTTCCTAAGGTCTATTCCCAGCACTCTCAACCCAGGGATCAGATTCTTAGCTCTTAAACTTCAGTCTTCTCATGGCAGGTGGCACAATCCTAGGACCAAACATACACTTGCCTGCCTCTGGCCATTATCAGACATTAGAATTTGTGTTGATAACATGCTCAGGTTGTGTCTAAATAGATACCCTGAATCAGGACCTTGGTTTAGAATTTGGAATAATGGTACCTCTCCTGCATCCACCAGTTCGTTGTCCTTGGGGTGAGTTTTGTACCTAGCTTTGCATTCACATATCTGTACGCTCGTCCCTTGAATATCCAAGGTGTTGCCTTCCTCTCAAGCAGTTATTCAAATACCTAGCTTGTTCTACTCTAGGGGTCAGTTTGAAGTATTTGCCCTCACTTTCTTTCACCTGATCTGTTCCACCAATTAAATTTAAAAAATACTGGGGGTGCCAAAAAAAATGTATGGACACTTCGGTCAACATTGTTCAAGCAGTAGCTCACCATAATCAGAAATGTCTGAATGCTGATGGTAACCACTTTGAGCACCTCTTGCAATTGCAGAAGTCAAACATGACTTGCAGTCATCTTTTGTTATCGGTATATATCGAGTATTACAATGTTAATATAGTTTTCCTTTTTAAAAATATGTATACATTTTTTGGCACCCTCTGTACGTGTGGAACTTTTACTATATGCCAATCACCATGATAGGTGCTGAAAGTATTAAGCATGCAGTGACAATACCCTAGGATTAGTACTAAGACAGAAAAATAGAGGATGCTTTTGGAGTGCATAGAAGTGGTACTCGATCCAGACTTCAGGGTCAGGAAATGTTTCTTGAAGAGCTAAACTGGGATCGGAAGAATGAATAGTACGAATCAGCCCAGGGGGAAGGGATTGAGTTCTAGATAGAGAAAAGGGCTAATGCAAAGTTCCAAAGGCTCAGGAGAGCAGGGTGCTGCTGAGAAAGTGAAATACGTTTAGTGTAACTGGAATGTAACATGCAAAAGAGACACATTCCAACAGATAATGTCCAAATTCTGGTTCCACCACACACTTCTGACACCATATCTATGCTGCTTCCACAAAACCAACACACTCATAATACTAGCAATCTCTCTGCCAGAGCAATTGCCTCCATCACCAAACACACCTTCAATATCTCACGGTGCCACTTTGAGTCCTTGTGGTCTAGAAGAGGGGCCATCCTTGGAATCAAAGACTCTCCTCTCTCTTCTTCTTGTACCACTGCACTTTCCTCTTTTCTCTAGCTTTGATCATGCACTTGGGGGTTTCCATCTCTGCTTCCTCTGATCTCTCCTCCCTCAGGCCTGACCCCTTTTCTGACCTAGGTTGCTAGAGAGAGAACAAGATGGGGCTGAGGGTGACAGCAACAAATCATGGTCATGTGGGAGGTTGTGTCAAACTTAAATGGCAAAAATTTTATATCCATTTTCCCCAAGAAAATTGGAGTGGGAGAGAAATAGATACGATAGAGAAATCTGTTGATTTTTGTTAGGATCCCTTCCTAGTTTTATATCTAGTTTCTTGCGTAACACAATTTATCTTTGAAACATTAAAAAAAATGATAGCGATACTTATGAGCACATACTATGTGCCAGGCACAGTTCTAAATGCTTTACATGTATTCATTCATTTAATCCTTACAACAATCCTATAAACTATCTACCATTATTATCTGCTTTTTTCGGCTGAGAAAATTGAGGCATAGAGATGATACCTCATTTGAGGAAACATTGCTAGTAGTGCTGCAGTCCATTCTCTAAACAATAAGTAAGACAACCTTGGTTTAAAAATAGACTGCTAATATGTGTTTGGGCGTCAAAGAGCGGGGCCATACAGAGAGGGTGGATCCAGGCCCTTGTGTTGGAGCCCAGAGCTCATGTGCACTCTCCTCACTGTCACTATCAGAATCTGTGCTGTTCCCTTAGGAAAGTTCACTGGCAACAAAGAGCCTTCTAGACTTCCATCATTGGAGTTGGTTATGCCAATTTTATGGGCAGGCTGTCTGGTTTCACACTCCCTGAGCCCTGGAGAACCCTGAATGAAGGGTACTTCTAGTTACATTTCTTTATAAAAGTACTACCTTCCTGGGCCAGAAGCTGATATCTAAGGCAATGCAAGGTGTATTAGTTTGCTAGGGCTGCCATGATAAAATACCATAGATGGGCTGCCTTAAACAACAGAAATTCATTTTCTCAGTTCTGGAGCATGAAAGTCTAAAAATTAAGGTGTCAGCTGGTTTGTTAGGGCTTTAGTGTATGAAATGGGGGGTGGGGGGGTGGAGGACAGAATTCAGCCCATAAGGCAGGGTCATCAATCAAATGGCCTCCTGACTGTTCTGATCACCCCCTTCTCAGTGACTCATTTCTGTCACCCACAATGACTGACCCAATCAACTGAGTGAGATCTTACCCTCCAACCTGTGTCTTTTGCTATTTCCCCCAGTCTCTGGATAGGGACCTGAAGCCTGCTGAGTGGATAGCTGATTATATTACAGCCAGGCCCCAAATTTCACGCACTGAAAAGGGTACCAAACTGCCACAAGACCCCACCTCCTTCCTGAAAAGAAGTGAAGCTTTCTACTAGGTGACCCCAGGAAACCTTGGCCCTCTTAGCCTGTGGGAAGAAATTTGGTGAGAAGCATGACCTGGTTCTGACCTTGAACAATCTCAACCACAGCCAAGAGTGAAAGCACAAATCCTTTTCACCCCTGTAGGGATTCTCATTTAATTGGTCTGGAGTGGAACCTGGGCACTATTTGTGGACAGTTTCTTACGGATCACTTGCATTTCTGCGTATTTTGCAAGCAGAGCATATGTTCTAAAATAGTGTTTTCAGGGATGTTTGTATAGTGAACAGCCTTGGAAGATAAGGGTAGTATCTTCCTCTAGAGGAGATGGCAGGTTTGTTTGCTGTCCACTCATAAAGATAATATCTCCCTCTGGGGCAAAGGTTGGGCAGGATTGTTTGTCATCCATTAGAAAAGATTGATGTTTCCTAAGCTCAGGGTGCCTCAGCTGTGACATAGCCCACTGCCTGCACATTTTCCATCCGAATTACTCCACACTGCTTCCTTAGGATTTGCAGGCAAGGAACACTGGTGAAAACATGAAGGACGTGTTTCTGACCTAGGAGTCGCTTGTCTTTTGCCAGAGTCCCTGAAACCATGGCAGGTTAACTTGTTAGTTTGCAAATAGAGTAAAATCTCAGACCCCTCACAGTACTTTAGGAGCATTTTAAAACGTCACCAGGTGATGCTAATGGCTGAGAATCATTGTCTTCAAGGAATTGCTATAGATTCTGCTTCTGGTTTAACGGCTTTCCAGAGCTTTCTTTCACAGTCTTGCCTAATCATTGTACTAGTTCTCTTCTTAGGTTCCAGTTCCTGATTCTTTGCCCTGTGACTCACTAAGGCAGTCCCTTTGTTTTCCAAGTCTGTTTTTACCAAACTGTTTTTGTTTCCTCTTTGTTCCATGCTCCAGAGGCACAGGCCATCTTCACTGTATATCTCATTCCCAGTGACTCTGGCCTCCTTCTCTTCCTTAACAGGGAAGGGCAATTTTACTCCAAGGATTTAGGATAAAGGATCAAGTTGCTAAACAACAGAGGGTCTGAGCAAAAAGAGATTAGGATCTTGGTAAAGAGAGAAAAAGGGAGCATTTTATTGAAGCATACGTTCTAAGATCCTCACCACTCATATCCATCACTGGTGAATATATTTGAAAACACAAAATAAAGACGGTGTCATTTTCATCAGCTTGGCATCTTTTTAGCCTCTACAGCTTTTCAATTATAGTCCAATGTATTTTCCAATTTGTATTTGACTATCTTGCTATTCCTATCTCTAGGTATTACCTTGCTTTCATTCATAAGTATGAAGAGCTACTATGTTCCAGGCACTCGAATAGGCAATAGAGAGGGAAGTGCATTAAACATCATCCCAGACCTTAAAAGTGCCCAGCTAATTGACAAAGATAAATTCATAAACAGAGAAATTATAAGACATCATAGCAGTAGCTGGAATAGACATATCAACAAAGTGCTCTAGTTGTTTCTTGTTGTTTCTGACAACTACTGGTTGTCTACTTTAAAAGATGCCTGCAGGAAGCCAGGTGAATAGTTTTCTATAGGGAATAATGACATGTGCAGTGATGTGCACATGTGTTGACAGTTGAAGATCATTTAGTCTCTGGGGGAAAATACTGGCCTCATCAAAAGGAAAATTGCCAAACCATAAAAATACACACTTAAAAACAATTCTTTTATTTCCTAAATAATTCTCATTCTTTTTCCTTTTCTAATCTTTTATTCAATTACCTTATTTATTACCCTAAGTCACACCAGAGTTTCAGAAGGAAAAACTGTATAAATGTAACAAGAAACGATACACAAATAAAAACAAAGCTCAACTGTAAAATTTCACAAATATAATCTGTCACTTGCACACTGATATTTAAACAATCTATTGTTTTGGTCTCTTATTAAACTATAGAAATCCTCAAATATTGAGCATTGATGTTAAATGTCCCCTGCTGAGATAATAGACAAAAAAAGGATAAAAAATGGTTGAAGACATTCAAATTTGGTGTAATGCTTTATGTTGCTTGTAACTGGAATAGGAAAAGCTCTTTAGCAAAACCTGATGTGATCGAATAACTAGCACCATCATTGCACATGGGTATATGACATAAGTTATTGAAACACTTAAGAAAAATAGATTCTGACCTGCATATTGCCTCTTGCCGCCAAGGTCAATGACACTACTCTCCTCTCCGTTTTCCAGGAACTGGATTTCCTTCTCATGCAAAAGCTGTGTGATCTTGACTTGTTGCTGTTTGACCCGGGTCTCAAGCAGGCGCACCTGGGCTCTAAGACGTGCCTGCTCCTGGAGACAGTTCTCAAGAGCCTGCAAAGTAACATGCATCTTGTTCCCATGGAAAATAAATGCTCCAAGTAAGTTGGATAAATTAATGATTCAATTTTGTCCCCAACGCCCATTTCAGACTATTTTTCCAACAAGAAAATAGTTTGAAAATTCTAATACTATTTGCTATTTGAAGAATAAGAAATTATGGCTTATATTGAAGTGCTAGAACTAAAAAATTATATAATAAAATAATCTGAATGACTATGCTAAAAGCATTGGAATTGTGGTCACATTTGAGTCTCATAATGATTCCATAAGGTAGGAATGGACTCAAGAATCACCAGTAGGTAGGAGGAGTCAGAATTTATATCAAGTTCAAGATTTCTGTTCTCAATTTCTGCATGACGCTGTGTAAGTGCTTTCTTAGGAGTAAAATCAATGAGGCTTTTGAATGATCTTTTGGTGTTAATGTTTTCAAATATAATTGAATGCTTATAATCTGATAACATATGGCCACCTTCATTAGGGACACTATTTAGGCCTGAATATCTTACCCATTTCCTTGTTGCTGAAAATTCTACTGGAGCCACTTTAACTTTTTGATTATTTATTGTTTTTTCCTCAATCACTTTAAAAAGAGATGGGAGGAGACTCAGTCTTCCTGTTAAGTCATTTGTTTTCTCTAAAAAGGCAAATAACCCAAGAATATTGCACGGTGAGAGAGTTTATCAGCTCCTTTCTAAAGTGGCATCTGAGCCACTCCAAAGATAATGTGGCAGAGACCTCCAAAGATAAAGCAAATGGGGAGGTGAACTGGGAAGGACAGTTGCAGAGGTGAGTCTCCTGGGAAGAGGTGCTAAAGCCAAGAAACTTTAATAAAGGCTCTCGAATGCTCAATGTTGGGAGAGGTAATAGGGGTAGTTTAAAAAAATAAGGACAAAAGACAAATTTTAGCCATTTTTCAGTTTTTACCTTGACATCTCTATTTGCAGCCCATCTCATGATCTCCTGTGATAAGTATAAATGTTCACTTCTGAGAAATTATGACTTTTAATGTGTAAGTGCATCATACTGCTTTTATATACATTACTTCCTAAAATAGGCATTTGGTTATAGTCAGATATATTTCCCAATTTATATGTGCGTACCTTCCTGTTCCTATCTTTATGTGCTACCTTGTACTCATTCCATAAATACGAGGATGTACTGTATTCCAGGTACTCTGCTAGGCAGTCAGAACAGCACAATTAGATATCCAATTTGGGACAAAGGAAAGAGGTACACTGCTTTCCTGCAAAGGACTAGAATATAAACATAGCAACTTAGCCTCGAAACTGGAAGTCATATAACAAGAGAATGGAGAGGTAAGAGGCCTCCTCTCTCCCATCTCCTCGTCCAAGTCACTGAATCTCTCCCAGGTATTTCTCTAGGACTATTTTTTATTGCTCTTAGTGTTCTCTCCTCCTCACTCTTTGATTTAGCCTCTTTGAATGAGTTATTTGCTCAGGCCCCCGAGTCATAAATGTCTATTGAATGAACAGCAAACACATTTATGATGTCTGGAATCCTGTCTTGCTTTCTGATAGTGGGAAACTGGTAGTGATATTGTTAAAAATAGTAGACTAGGCATTTTAAAAATAACTGAAGGGATTACAGAGCAAATATGTTCAATCTTTATGTGACTGGATATACAGTGTTAATAAGCTTATTTAAAACTTAAGAATTTTCTTTCTCCCAGAACTTGGAGCAAATGAGTATTTTCACTTTTTTACTCGTGAATGAAAGAGGGCACACATTCATTGTAATTACTTTCAAACAATCTGTTTAGTTTACACTAATAGTGTCCGATATTGGAAAGCCCAAGGTCAATTTTAATGGACAGTTTTAAATTTCTTATATTATGTAACTGCCCAAATAACCCCAATAAATTAAAAAAGATTTTACTTATTTGTTGTGAATATTGATTTTTACTTAAAAATTTTTTTAAAGTATTTGATAAGTGCCTATTATGTGTGAGGTACTTCCACAAACTCTTTTATTTCTCCCCACCCCTTAGATTTTTTTCAGTGAAAACTTACTATAGGTTTTCTGCAAAATAAATGAAAATTCAGGTCAAAGCAAGCATTATAAATTCAACAGTTTTTGTAATGAACTTACCCAGCTTTCCCTGTTTATTACCAGAGTAGTGGTGACAAGGATAAAACTAAATATCTTTGCCATTTTTCCCATTGAAGAACTGCAAGAACAAAAAGAATTTCATACAGTTATTTACTGTGAATTTTTCATGAGTTCAGTTAGGTTAAGGCTCAAGGCAATCAAGGAGGTCCGATGCAGTTCCAGGCCATCAACGTGAGAGTCATGCCCCCAGGATATTCTCCTGGACTTTCCCAGGCTTCCCCCACACAGAATCATGCCCACTTTTACCTTCAATAGAATTGAGCCTGTTCAATTGCAAAAATAGAGGAGAGATTCTGGATCTCTGGGTGGTCCTAATGTGCTGCTTGTATGAAAGTGTGGAAAAGGCACAGGCTCTGTAAACTTGAAGACCTGGGTTCCTATTTTGGCTGGGCCGCTTTCAGTGTTGTTTGGCCACATGCAACTTACTAAAATGCTCCTGATCTGTAAAATGGAACTAATTCCTACCTTATAGGACTGTGGCAATTTTGATGTAATATTTTTAGATTGCTGGCATATAATAAGTGTTAAATAAATAGTAACTCATTTTGTATATGGAAGACAGCTTTTATTTTTAAAAGAAGAAAAAGGTTACAACAAATAGCTGATATAAATTGTTTTACTTAATGTCTCTATAGGCAAGCTATCAAGATATAAAAACTTTAAGTCCTATTTAAAGTAATGGAGGAAATTTCACTTTACCACTTCTCAAGATTATTTTAAAAACAATCTTGAAGTCATTAGTCTTGATGAAAAACTTCCCTCATCCTCAAAATAACTTCTGTGTGCTGCCAGTCGTGAATTTTCATTAATTGTTGAAGCAAAGGAGCCTAGAAGGACAGAAATATCTGCATAATCTTTAAACACATTTTACCTATGGTTTCTTCTAAAAAATAAAAAAACTGGAATCAACTGAATTGTTATTTGTCTATTTTTATTCTTATAGAACCTATGACCACTAGGTCCTTTTAATGTGTCTCTTTATCAATTTTTATATAATTAGCGAAATGATTCCTAAACTTTGCTGTCTATTAGGATCTCTTGGGAAGCTTTAAAAAAAATCTCCATGCCCAGGGATTGAATCAAATGTCTAAAGGCGGCCATTGGGCTTTGGAATTTTTTTTAAAGACTCCCAACTGATTCTAATGTTCAGCAAAAACTGAGAAGCAATAATTGATTTAAGGACTTAATAGACAAAAGTTTTTTAGTCTTTGTTAATAAAGTAAGTAGTCCTCAGTCTTTCTGAGGCCAACAAACCAGTTACAGAATGGCAGAGGCATTACTTAAATTCAGTGACAAATAGCATGCATGGCCACATTGGGAAGCATTGTAAAATATAATGTGAATTTTTAGAATATGTGAAATTTGTGCATCACAGATCATAATAGTCTGCTAGATATAACTGTATAATTTTCACTTCACACATTTTTACCTCTGGCTGACATTTTTATATAACTACATACCTAGAACTGTGTTATGTATTTTATAAGCATCTTATTTCTTCCTCAAATAATTGTACAAGGCAAGTATTATTATCCTCATCATACAAATGAATACTAGATCAGAGAGGTTAAGTAACTTCCTAAGATCACACAAATGGAGTATGGAAGACCAAACACTTGAGCTTTCCACCTTGAAGGCTCATGCCCCAGGGTGTACTCTACATGGTCTTCTTTTCTACATACCTGTATCCCTGCCATCTACTTGGCCTTCTCCACTGAACATCACTCACTCCTGAACATGCTGTGACTTATTCTTGAGACACATGCTTCACCAAATGAACATTAAGTTAACTTGAGGAGAGGAGACAGCTGCATTAAAGCAGAAGCAATCCTAGGGAATGATAGCATCAGCACAAGTTTATCGATCATCAGCTACTTAGTCAGGACTATGCTAAATGCCGTGAGAGAATAAAACACGGCTCCCTCAGCAAGGCAATGTTTTGAGGAAGAAATGAAAATAAGTATCAAAATGGAAATGAAAGACAATGTAAATTCAGTATATATGACATCATGTGTAATTAAATATAAAAACTAAACTCTCCCAGACCACCCTTAAAGACAAAATGAATTACTTCCTGCACTGTGATCCCGTGCTATATTTATAGACCAATGCAGCATTTATTCACTTAATAAACTGTGTGCTTCCCTGCTATGTTCTAGGCACTGTGCCAGGTGATGGAATTATCGTTTAGTCAGTCTTTTGCATGTCTTTCTCCAACTGTTTCCCTTTATCGATGTTGTTTTGCTTTGAATAAAATTTTTAAAGGCAAAAGCCACACCTTGCTAATTGCTAATTGTTGTATCCCCAACATCTAACTTACTATGGTGACTCTGATAAATGTTTATTTGTTGCCTCTGCAGAAAATATTCCCCAAGAGGGAAAATCTTTCTCAGAGGGGGAAAATGTGATTTCCCTCCCTTAAAACCACAGTCTGTTTATAGTGACATATTTCCTCCTCAATGCTTATTCTGGTCAAGGGGAAAACAATGGACTAAGTGCATTTTTGAAAGTGTTAAGAAAGAATTAGAGATTTTTGATTGGATTAAACACATGATTTTTTTTTCTCACAAAACCCCACTCCAGAGCCCCCTTAGGTCTCCTGAGCTTCTTTCCTTAGTGTCTAGTTGTTCCTTTCTTAATATATTAAGTTGAAATATAACAAATGGCATATGTTTGAATATTTTTGATCTACAAAATTGTCAATTTCATATGATTCAAATTAATACATATTGGTTAGATGGAAAGAACACACTTGAAATCATTGTCATCATGAAATCATGTGTCGCCTCCACAAATGACACACCCATGTTTTATATTTAAATGAGTGCCAAGAGATAGTTTTAAAATAAAATATTTGTAACTTATTTAATGAAAGAAAACAATTTAGTAACAACCTATTTGTATATGAATGCTGCCTCCATGTTAATACACCAATTTAATATGACAATTAAAATATGTAAACAAAAATTGCTAACACATGATCAACATGTGGAATCTCGTGGTTCTGTCACAAGCCAATCCTCAGGATGTCTTTAAAAGAGAAATCACAATATTCACTTTTAACTAAAGGAAAAAGTAGAAAAGCAAAGTAATTTTCCATGGAAATACTCTACATTCAAAATTTATGCACTATCCAACCACCTCTGAACTACCTCTGTTGCTACCATCTGGTCCAAGTCACCACTGAAAGATTTCGGTGATACAAACCAGAACATTTTTTGGGAATGACACCAGGACAACAGTCCAAATTGAGCCTTACCTGGGCAAATTGGGATATATGGTCACGTACCTATAAGGCTTTACATAATCTTCAAAATACTACTGTCTCACATCTCCTTTCCCTCTATTAGCCCCAGTTTTCCTTGCTCTGGCCACATTGGCCTCTTCAGTATTCCTTGAACACAACGAAATGCATTTACTTCTCAGGGCAATTGTACTTGCTGCTCCCCCTAACCGGAATGTTCTTCTTTTGAAAATCTCCATGGTTTGCTCCCTTATATCCCTCAGGTCTGTTCAAATAGCACCTTCCCAGAGACACTGTCCCTGGCTACCATATATAAAATCACAACCATCTCCCCCACCCCCATACATTCCATATCGCTTTTATAATGGATTAATTATGAATGTGTTATATATAAATAAAATATATAAAATTTAATGAAATATATATGTGTTTATTGTCTGCTACTGATCCAACTCTTCAGTTATTTATTTCTTTTGGGAATTTATAAGTCCAAATATCTCTTTAAAACCATTATAAGCTCTCACACACCCCAATGTACTGTTATGGTCATTTATTGTTTAATTTTAAAATTCATCATAGAATTCAAGTAGTAAAAAGTAAAAAAGAAACACTCCTCGAGATAATGGAGATTTCCTAAAATGTAATCAATTACATAGTCATAAAGATAAAGTGTTTTAATCTTACAGAAAATAAGAATAATTGTTTTATTATAAGCAAGCAAAAGAAAATAAAAATGGATGGAAAATACAAGATGCTTTTTAAAAATGTAAGAAGAGATTTTTAGAAGTAGAAAGTGTTATCCCATGAGGATAGAACACCGGTTCAAAATATAACTAAAGGAAATGAGATTATCCAAATATAGTCAACATTTGTGTAAACAAAGCTCAGAGAGGGAAAATAATTTGCCTAAGAAATAAAATAGACTTTCACTAAGTACATACACACTAATCTGGGAGATTAGTATAAAATTTTGATAAAATACTATTTATTTGTGACTGATTCAAATTGTTCCTCTAACTAAAAATAACTAATATATTTTAATGTATAATTGATCAGGATTTCTCCTTTTTCTTCCTAGTAGTAAAAATAATGTCTCATTTTTCTAATGTGATAACAACCAGATCTTTATAATTTTAATCCACTTCCAGCTATCAGATAAAATATTCTGGAGTCAAGAATTTAAAGTCATGAAATTTTGTGTGTTCCAGATTTTGCGTTAATGTTGTCTGTTGAAATTAATATATTTTTGTTTGGTTCATCAAGTTCCCTTATTTATTTGTGGGGTCAAGTACTTTCTTATAGAAATGAATAAATTAGCTTATAGAGCTTTTTAAAAATTATGTCTTCATGTCTCTGTCTGATATTGGTTCTTGCATAAGTGACAGTATGTGTTGAAAGTGCGCTGGGAGGCACCTCCAAGCCCAGGACATGTGGCAACCATCTGCAGATCACTTTGCAGCTTACACCAAGTTTCCCTGGGTAGGGCACAGGCAGCAGCTGACCTTGGCCTGAAACACAACCCCTCCCAAGAGGCCGTAGAACCAGCACACCCAGTGGCCAGCCTCAGACCATACCAGAGCACCACCGAATAACCTCCACAAATGACACACACAAAGGGCAGACTGGGCTGGAACCAGAGCCCTGCTAAAGGGAATCCTGCTCCATGGGGTCAGCCCCTGCACAACAACTCCTCCACTGTAGTCACAGCCAGTGCTCACAACAAATCAGCCTGAGAGTCAATCCCTCCCACTGATGTGCAAACAGCAACCAAGGATCAACTACAACAGGAGGGCACACACAACTCACAGAAGGGACACACCTGGAGCACCTGACTCGGGTGATCAGAGAGACTGTGCCACTGGGCCCCACAGCACTCCTAGTACATAAGGCAACTCTACTAAGACTGGGAAATATAGCAGCCCTACCTAATACATAGACACAAACACAGGGAAGCAAACAAAATGGGGAGACAAAGAAACATGTCCCAAATAAAAGAACAGAACAAAGCTGCAGAAAAATAACTAAACAAAATGGAGACAACAATCTACCAGATGCAAAGTTCAAAACACTGATTATAAAGATGCTTGATGATCTCAGAGAGAACTTCAACAAAGAGACAGAAAGCATAAAAGTGAAGCTAGAAAACATAAAAAAGAACCAGTCAGAAAAGAATGCAGTAACTGAAATAAAGCATACGTTAAAGGGAATCAACAGATTACATGAAGCAGAGGATTAATCAATGATTTGGATATTAAGGTAGCAGAAAACACCCAATCAGAACAGCAAAAATAATTAAAAAAAAAAAGAGGATAGTTTAAGGGGTCTCTGTGGCTTCAGGGGACATCAGTCATACCAACATTCATATCACAAGCGTACCAGAAGGAGACGAGAGAGAGCAAGGAATTGAAAACCTATTTGAAGAAATAACAACTGAAAACTTCCCTAACCTGGCAAAGAAAATAGATGTACAAGCTCAGGAAATACAGAGAATACCAAACAAGATAAAACCGAAGAGGCCTATACCAAGACATATTATAATTAAATTGCCAAAGGTTAAAGACAAAGAGAGAATATTAAAAGCAGCAAAAGAAAAGCAGTTAGTTACGTACAAGGGAGCTCTCATAAGACTGTCAGCTTATTTCCCAACAGAAATTTTGTAGCCAAGAAGGGAGTGGCAGGAAATATTCGAAGTAATGAAAAGTAAGGACCTACAACCAAGACTAGTCTACCCAGCAAGGCTATCATTTAGAATGGAAGGAGAGATAAAGAGCTTCCCAGACAAGAAAAAGCTAAAGGAATTCATTACCACCACGCCAGTATTACAAGAAATGTTAGAGGGACTTCTTTAAGAAGAACAAACAAACAAACAAACAAACAAGAGAAGATAAAAAAAAATGTGAATAATAAAATGGCAATAATTAGGTACCTATCAATAATTATTTTAAATGTAAATGGATTAAATACTCCAATCAAAAGACACAGGGTAGCTGAATGAATAAGAAAACAAGACCGGTACATAGCTCCCTACAAGAAACTCACTTCAGATCGAAAGACACGCACATATGGAATGTAAAGACATGGAAAAAGATAGTCCATGAAAATGAAAACAAACGAACAAGAAAATCTGGAGTAGCAATATTTATACCAGACTCAAAATAGACTTTAAAACAAAGGCTATAACAAGAGACAAAGAAGGACCCAGTAATAGTACTTCTGGGTATTTACTCAAAGAAACCCAAAACATTACTTCAAAGGGACAATGTGTATCCTCATGCTCATTGCAGTGTTACTTACAATAGTCAAGATATGCATGGAGGCAACCTGGGTGTCCATCATGGATGAATGGATAAAGAAGATGTGGTACATATATACAATGGAATATTACTCAGCCATAAAAAAGAATGAAATCTTGCCATCTGCAAAAACATGGATGAACCTAGAGGGTACTGTGCTGAATGGAATAAGTCGGACAGAGAAAGACAAATGCCATATGATTTCATTTATATGTGGAATCTAAAGAACAAGATAAATGAACAAACAAAACAGAAACAAACTCATAGATATAGAGAGCATTTTGATGGTTGTCAGATCAGAGGGGGGTTGGGGGCACAAGTGAAAAAGGGGAAGGGATTAAGAAGTACAAATTGATAGTTACAAAATATTCATGAGGAAGTATAGCATAAGGAATACAGTCATTAATATTGAAATAACTATGTATAGTGTCAGATGGGTACTAGATTTATCGTTGTGATCACTTTGTAATTATATATATGTCTAAAAAATATATATATATATAATCACATTATATAAATGTCTAATCACTATGTTTTACACCTGAATCTAATATAATATTGTATGTCAACTATAATTGAAAAATTAGAAAAGCTACTTTTAAAAAGTGCTCTGGGAGATGCTGGGAAATTATATAATATATATACATATTGTTCTATGTTAGATTTGATATAAAATAAAGGGCCAAAGAAATGTTTTTACAAGTCTGTCTCTAGGTGTCCTGAAATTTCCATCTCATTGTCATTAAAATAATCAAATCTGATCATTCCCAGGTAAAGAAAGCAGCTTCTAGTTTGGCAGATATTTAAACAATAAAGCATTTCAAAATGCCATTATATGTATTTTAAAAATCATTATATTAATTTGATCAAATTTAAAATAATTCCTAAAAATATCTTAAGTCCTCTAAAATTCCCCAGTGCCCTCCTTTGTAATTCTAATCATCTTCTGCAGTACTGAAGAAATGTTTAGGTTTTAAGAAATTTGCTTTGAAAAATCTAGTCTCCATCATTCACCAGAGTAAACAAGTATTATTCTGCAAATCTGGCTTGTGGTAAAGTTATATCAAATGATTTAGTTCCTCACTATGTAACTATTTGTATTTCTTTTACAATGTTTTTGCTTTGGGCTGTTTCAAAACTTTTAGTTATTATAAATTGAAATAGCATTCCAATGGCTATTCTTTGATTTCCCATATTATTTAATATAAATTATTCTAAGTCTACAAAGTCTAATTGCTTCCCCCCTAAATTTTTTATTTTAGGTTAAATGATTATAGTGAAGTAAATTTAAAGTCAAAAATATTAAGTTTGGAACTTAAAAAATTACACAGCTGATAGGTAAATTTTAAAAACACAATTACAAAACAAAAGTACATTAGTGGCATGCAAAATCTCAAAACTGTGTTTTAAGTGGGCAATTATGAAAGAATATAAAAGAAATAAAAAAGGAAGAAAAAGTTATTGAAGAAAGCATGTTTAATAAGATAGCACTCACAAACGGACTACATCCTTAATGGAGGACAGTTAGTTAAAAATTTACCCAGGAACACAGAGTTAAAGACTCGTTCTATGCTATTCTTTACCAGCCTTTTTTCTTTTTCTGAAAATGGAAAATAACAATATCTTTCTTATTTATCTTAAGAATTTATACTCAAGGAAAGCCTGGAAAAGCTAAATGAGTTTGATTCCCAAAGATAGAAATAAAAATATTTCTGAAGAATTCACTTATTTTCCATTTTGTATAATGAAATTGCAAATCCTATTATTTACATCAAATTTCCACCCAATTCACTTAAAATGTACTGGTAATGGAAAGGAGATATAATTCTAAATCTCTTTTCCAAGCTGCAGAAGCAGCCTTCTCTCTAATCAACATGACCTCTCTCAATAGCTGATGATGGTTTCTTGAGTTCTGCTGAATATCATACCTATGAGATAAATTAGCATTATTACAATTATATCAAATGTGCAGAGATGTTAAATACCTTGCCTAAAGCTAGAAACAAGTCAGAGACGGAGCTCAGTTCACGTCCAGCGACTCGGCTTGCCAGGATCCTCTAACTGCACTCAGAGTTTGTAATTGTTTCTCCATTATTTGATTAGAAGTAGGGACAATATTGATTCTGGCTTTAACCCAGAAATAAATATGTGAGGAAATCAGTTTAACTGGAAGGAACACTAAAAGAGAGATTCAAGGACAAATCTCAATACTCTGATATTTTCTTTTTTCCTCCTATTTGTATGAACTTTTATGACAGATCCAATAATACAAGGGGTGCCCAAAAAATGCATCCACTTTTTAAGAAAGGAAAAAAACTATTAAAATTACACTGATGGTAACTACTTTGAGCACCTCTTGTAATTGCAGAAGTCAAACATGACTTGTATTCATCTTTTGTTATCAATATATATTATTACAATTTTAATACAGTTTGTTCCTTTCTTAAAATATGTATACATTTTTTGGCACCCTCTGTATATCTTTACAAAAATACATCTCTGATTTTTTAACCTGTTATTATTGTGCTCATTCAGAGAATTTTTGTACTTTGATTAACTTCAGTCATCATCACTTAAAAATTAAAGAAAACCAAAGTTCAGTTGAAGCTTTGTTTTATAGAACTAATGATAATAAAACTTTACCTATAAAGATATGAATTAAGATGTTATTTCAACTACAACATGGAGACAAGCCAAATTTTTCTAGTTATAAAACATAGGACTTTTAATAAATTGTCCAGATAAAATAGTTTATTTGATCTTTAAGAAAGGCAAAAGGACTCCCTGAGGTGCAAAATTGTGAAATGTAACTGTAAGCATCAATTACCCCCAGAACGAATTGTTCCTTTTGTTTTAAACTCTAGAGGATTTTCTAATGTGTAAGAAACATCTTGTTAGCTCTGTTCATCATATTGCATAATGGTTTCTGACTGCAAATACAGGTTCATCATTTCGTTTTTCATTCTGATGTAACTCAAGCTGTTGTTTGCTGTTTGTTCTGTGATCCCTATTTCTTAACTCATATTCCGGTAAAACACTGACGCTGTTTTCTTTCTGTTCTTTGTTGTTTTCTGGACTCAAGTGTTGCCGGTGTTTGGCCTTCCCGTTAAACATTTTTCTGTCATTCACTCAGAATTTTTGAAGTTTATTGAGGAAACAGTAATCCTGATGATTTACTGGAAAGAAAATGTCAGTTAGGTTGAAGTGATTTACATCTATAGGAGAAGTGGAGATTATACATTCACAATTGTAGTGGATTCAAAGCTGCTGACATTAAACTTCAAAAGCAAAGGTGTAGGATTATTTGGCTGATTTGATAACTACCTCTGCGGTAAAATGAAATATTTTGAAATAGAAATCTATTTTTTCCTCCTTGTATCCCTTTCATCTTCTCCCTTTTCAAGCATTTAATGAGTGATGTGCTCACTTCTTCAGAGGACAAATAATAATAACAATAACAGTAGTTAGCACATGTGACACACGTATTATGTGCCACGAATGATAAATACATTAAGTGATTCAACCACAACAGCCCTACGAGAAGTTCTCGCTACTATCTCCATTTCCCAAATGAGGAAACTGAGGCACAGAGGTTTAAGTAGCTTTCCCAAGGTCACACAGCTAGCAAGAAAGAGGTGGCCAGGATTCAAAGGCAGACTAGCTCAGAATCTGTGCTCTCCACCATTAAAGATAGACAATGCTGTCTGTCAAGGACTTAGCCAGGATCACTGCCTTCTAAGAAACCTGGAGAAAGCTGATCAGACAAAGGACAGAATCAAGGTCAATGTTCTGGGAAGGCATGCCAGAAACTGGACTTGCTGGGAAGAATATTCTTCCTTTAGTCCGTGGACTGTCAGAACATGGTGGAAGGAAGAACTGTCATCCAAATTTGTGACCTTGTACGATTGTACTGAAGCTATGAAATGAGAATGAGATCTGAGATCACGGGCTGAAAGAAGTACTCGTATGAGAAAAGACTGATATAAGAGGAGCAGGTTGGATCCAGTGTTTGAGGAGATGGACCAGAAACAGAAGGCTTGGGATGCATAATTTAAGGCACACCTTGACCAGAATAGTGAACTTATTAAGGCTTACATCTTAGATTAGCTTGTCTAGAAGTTGGATTTTATGCATTTACCCTATGAGTGATTAGTTTCTGGGGAACTAACTTACACTTAATAGTTTCTCAAGGGATATATAAAACAGAAAAGCTAACACATTAATTTAGAAAAAGAGACGTACTTGGTAAGATAACCCATTTAGTTATTTGCCAGAAGACTTCCTCATAGGGGGTAAAATCAGCCTGGAGAGTAAATCAAGTGAAAGGAGTTTTGGTGAACAAAGAACATGCATAAAGGGTATTGGATAGTCTTAGAGGTTTTTTTTCAAAGTAAAGTAATTAAATATACTATTCTCTGGCCCTGGAATATTTCCATTGGACAACAGGTTCAGTTGTACCAAGATCGGGTCATTCTGGCTCCTGGACAGGATTAGATGAGCACTGACAAGTTCTTTTCTTCCTCTTTTGGGAGACCTTATTCATAGGACTCTCTCAATTAATACATCAGTTATAGCACAATTGTCATCCAAACCCTCTGGACTCTGTATTGTGTCTGGTGGATTGAACACCTGCCCATTACCTGATACCAGACTCAGTCCCAGTGGGAAGGTTTAATTCCAGGTCTCTCCATCTCCAGTACACTCACGCCTGCATCAGTGATCATGTCTGTTCTCAACCCTATCGCGAACTAGACTCAGACGACTGATCTTACATCCTATAGTGTATTCTACCAGCATATATTTCTGACGGTTACATTTACGTACCCTGACTCCCAATTACGAGACTTATAAAATCCCATACTGTGAATACAATGATATTTTAAACTTAAAATGTGCCTTTTATTAAAATATTTAGAATGAAGCATATTGTAATTCTCAAGAAAGAGGTAATTAAGAATAATCTTCATTTCAGGCAACAGAGCCTTCTTCGGTAGAGGTAATAAAACTCCTTCCTGAAGTGTTGGTTTGGATATCATCTCCGGCAAAGTCCTGAAAAAAAAATCCTTGGTCATGTCTTAACCCTATTTCCTATCTTTCTTCACAAGGAAAAGACATTTGTAGCTCCCCAGTCGGTAAAGTAATAAGCACTAGTGATATAGCTATTGGCACAATACAGAGAACCATTTATAGGATTATGCAGAGAAATTTTGCTTTTTATTACCACAAAGTTTCCATTTTAGAATATAATCTAGGCTGAACTTCTGCATCATAAAAGCTCATGAAAGTGTCACCCACCAAGAAAAAGGAAAGTTTTTCCCAAAGATAAATTTGGTTCTGCCCCTAAACAGAAAATTGTTACTAAAATCTTCTTATTAAATATGGTAGATTGACCACACATTTTTATCTGTACTTCCTCCCCCAATCCCTTTCATATGACAGCAAATAAATAAAAAGACATAAGCCTACAATGTCAAACAAACAGTAATGACACATAAAGAGATAAAAGATAACAACAACTTATTGGAAAACTTGCTGCAGAAACCACAAAATTCAAGGGTGACTGTCAAGGCTGAAAATAGGGGGAATGGTGAAATAATATATAAAGTGCAGTTGTACCCTATAGCCCCTTCCCCACCTTATGTAACTCCCACTCTCCTTGTTCATATACCACCTATCCCTTGCCCATCTTTTATTCCTAAGAGAATTTGATCTGGAAAGTATTTTCATTTAAGGATATCAGGAATATTGGAAGGTAGGAGTCACAAACAGAGAAATTAAGTGAAAATATGCACAGAAAGAGTAAAACAGACACTTCTTCCAACCAGATTGCTGTCAGGCAGGCTTATATTTCCTAGCAGGAGACAAGGATTCTCTTTGGAAGAAATGGAATGGCCCCATAGAAAAAAATGTAATGATACTGAAATATAGTGGTTCCTCCACAGATATGCCAGCTCACCACTTAATCATATTGAAGCTCATCAATCCACAAGAAAAAGAGAGAGAGAGAGAACCCAAACAAACAAAATCAGAAATAAGAGAGAAGTGATGGGGCGGCCAGGTGGCTCAGTTGGTTAGAACATGCGCTCTCAACAACAAGGTTGCCAGTTCAATTCCCACATGGGATGGTGGGCTGCACCCCCTGCAACTAAAGATTGAAAATGGTGACTGGACTTGGAGCTGAGCTGCGCCCTCCACAACTAGATTGAAGGACAATGACTTGGGGCTGATGGGCCCTGGAAAAACATACTGTTCCCCAATATTCCCCAATAATATTAAAAAAATATATATGTATGTATATACATACATATATATATATATATATATATATATATATATATATATATATATATATATAAAGAGAGAGAGAGAAGTGACAACCAACACTACAGAAATACAAAAAAATGTTAATAAAATACTACAAGTAATTACACACTAACTATAACTAATTGGACAATCTGGAAGAAATGGATAAATTCCTAGAAGCTTACAATCTTCCAAGACTGAATTAAGAAGAAACAGAAAATCTAAACTGAATAATTACCATTAATGCAATCGGAACAATAATCAACAAGCTTCCAACAAACAAAAGTCCTGGGTCAGATGGCTTCACAGGTGAATTTTACCAAACATTCAAAAAAGAATTAACACATATTCTTTTCAAACTATTCAAAAAAATTGAAGAGGAGGGCAGGCTCCCAAGGTCATTCTTTAAGGCCACAATTACGCTGATTCAAAAGCGAGACAAACACATAACAAAAAAAAAGAAAACTATAGACTGATATCTCTGATGAACACAGATGCCAACATTTCTCAGCAAAATATTTATTTACCAAATTGAATTCAGCAACACATTAAAAATTTCATACACCATTATCAAGTAGAATTTATTCCTGGTATGATTGGTTCAACATCCACAAATCGATCAATGTGATATACAACATAACCAAAATGACCTAAATAAAAATCATGTGCTCATATCAATAGATGCAAAAAACATTATTTGACAAAACCCAGCATCCACTTATGATAAAAACTCTCAGCAAAGTGGGAATAAGAGAACATATCTCTCTTTGTCATATATGACAAACCCACAGCTAACATCACACTCAACAGGGAAAAAACTAAAAGCAATCTCCTTAAGATCAGGAACAAGACAAGGATGCCCACTTTCATCACTTTTATTCAACATAGTACTACAAGTCCTAGCTACACCAATTAGACAAGAAAAAGAAATAAAAGGCATCCAAATTGCAAAGAAGTAAAACTCATTATTTGCAGATGACATAATACTATATATAGAGAATCCCAAAGATTCCACAAAAACTATCAGAACTGATAAATGAACTCAGTAAAGTAGCAGGATACAAAATTAATATTCTGAAATCAGTTGCATTTTTATACACAAATAGTGAACTGTCAGAAAGAGAAATTAAGAAAACAATCCTATTTACAATTGCATTAAAAAATGCCTAAGAATAAATTTAAAAGTAAAAGACCTGTACTCAGAAAATTATCAGACATTGAAAAGAGAAATTAAAGAATAATTAAATAAATGTAAGCATATACCCTCCTCATGGATAGAAAGAATTAATATAATTAAAATGTCCGTACTACCCAAAGGAATCTATAGACTCAATGCAATCCCTATCAAAATACCAAGGGCATTTTTCACAGAACTAGAACAAATAATCCTAAAATTTATATGGAACCATAAGACTCTGAATAGACACATTTGTTCTATCTTGAGAAAGGAGAACAAAGCTGGAGATATCACACTACCTGATAGATATCAAACTATACTACAAATAATCAAAACAGACACATACATCAGTGGAGAAGAATAGAGAGCTCAGAGATAAATCCATACCTATATGGTCATATAAACTATGACAAAAGAAACAAGAATATACACTAGGGTAAATACAGTCTATGTAATAAATGGTGCTGGGAAAACTGGACAGATACATGCAAAAAAATGAAACTGGACACCATCTTATTCCATATACAAGAATAAACTCAAAACGAATTAAAGACTTACATGTAAGACTTGAAGCCCTAAAACTACTGGAAGGAAACATAGGCAGTAAACTCTCAAATATTACCCTTATTAATATTTTTATTGATACATCTCCTCAGGCAATGGAAGCAAAATAAAAACATAAACAAATGGGACTACATCAAACTAAAAAGTTTTTGTACAGCAAAGAAAACCATCAACAAAATGAAAAGACATCCTGCTGAATGGGAGAAGATATTCACCAACGATATATCCAATAAGGGGTTAATATCCAAAATTTATAAAGAACTCATATGTCTCAACACCAGAAAAACCAAACAATTCAATTAGTAAATGGGTGGAGGGCCTGAATAGACATTTCTCCAAAGAGGACATACAGGTGGCCAATAGACATATGAAAAGACTCTCAACATCACTGATTATCAGATAAATGAAAATAAAAACCACGATACTAAGATATCACCTCACAACTGTCAAAATGGCTATCATTAATAAATCAACAAACATCAAGTGTTGGCGAGGATGTGGAGAAAAGGAAACCCATGTGCACTGTTGGTGGGATTGCAATTTGGTGCAGCCACTATGGAAAACAGTATGGAGATTCGTGAAAAAATTAAAAATAGAACTACCCTATCACCCAGCAATTCCACTGCTGGAATTTATTCAAAGAAATCCAAAACACTAATTCAAAAAGACACATGCACCCCTATGTTCACTGCAATGGTATTTACAGTAGCCAAGATATGGAAACAACTGAAATGCCCATCAACAGATATTGGATAAGAAGAGGTGGTATGTATATACAATGGAATAGTACTCTGTCATAAAACAGGATGAAATCTTACCATTTGAAACCACATGGACGGACCTAGAGGATACTATGCTAAGTGAAGTAAGTCAGACTGAGAAAGACAAAAATCATATGATCTCACTTATATGTGGAATCTGAAGAACAAAATAAATGAACAAACAAAACAGAAACAGACTCATAGATACGGAGAACAAATTGATGGTTCCTAGATGGCAGGGGATTTGAGGGCTGCGTGAGAAAGATGAAGGGATTAATAAGTACAAACTGGTAGTTACAAAATAGTCATGGGGATGTAAAATACAGTATGGGGAATATAGTCAATTATATTGTAAAAACTATGTATAGTATCAAATGGGTACTGGACGTATTGGGGGGATCACTTCATAAATTATTTAAATGTCTAACCACTATGCTATACAACTGAAACTAGTATAAAATAATATTGCATGTCAACTATAATTTTTAAAAAGTCACGGGGATATAAAGAACAGCATAGGGAATATAGTCAATAATATTGTGATGAATATGTAAAGTGTCAGATGGGTAATAGACTTATTGGGGTTATTACTTAGTGAGGTATACAAATGTCTAATTACTATGCTGTTTTGTACACATGAAACTGATAAAAAAATAAAATAAAGTCATAAGATAGATGAAGACCCCAAGGCAGTAGTACAGATTCAGAAGGGAAGGAGTACAAAAATTGAGCCCTGGGGTAATTCAATGTTAAGAAGTTGGGGGGATGAGAAAAAAGAGTCAAGGAAAGTAGAAATGAGTGGTCAGTAAGGTAGGCAGAAACCCAGGAGTCAATGATGTCCTAGAAACCAGGTGAGAAGATATTTCAAGAAGGAATTAGTTTATGTGTCTAGGAGATAAGGTACTAGAACTGATCCTTGAATTAAACAATATGGAGTTCACTGGAAACTGTGAAGAGGTCAGTTTCAGTGGTATAGTGAGGGTGAAAGCCTAGTCCAAGTGAATTTAAGAGAGAATGGAAAGGGAGAAATTGGAAACAGCTGAAAAGAAGGACTGAGAAATAGGGATAGTATTGCTATGAGGGGAAGTAAAGAAAAGATTTTGTTGTTATTGTTGTTGTTTTAAGATGGGAGACATTTGCAAAAGAAAACTCCCCCTAAAATATTTTCAGTATTATCAGAGAAATAAGAAACAATAATAGAATTATGTTATTTCTTTTTAAAAAGGAACATTAGCCCAAAGAAGAAAGAACTCAAATAAATTAGTCAAAATTATTTTAAAAATAAGACTTCACTAAATGGATTAGAAGGTATATTCAAGAAAACCACCTAGAAAATAGAATTAAAAGCAAGTTATGAAAAATAAGAGAGAAAAGATAAGAAAATTAGAGGTTTAATTTTAGTAAGTGAAGCATGCACCTAATAGAACTTGCCAAAAAGACTCAGGAAACAATGGAGAGCAAATTATCAAAGAAACAATAGGAAAATAATTCCTAGAACTGAACTAGATGAAGCTGAAAGAACCTATTTAGGGCCCAGCACAATTACTTTCAAAAACAAAACAAAATAAAAAAACACTCACCCTCGGGCATATTATCATGAAATTTTGAACAATAATAGTGAAAATATGCAAAAAGCTTTCGGAAGGAGTGAAATCACATAAAAAGTACCAAGACTCAGAATGGTGTCATGTTTCTCCACAGAAAGAATGACTTAAATTCTGAGGGAATTTACATTTTACAAATCAGGACTCTACATAGCCAAGCTAGCAATTACGTATGAAAATAGAATAAAAACATTTCAGACATGCAAGAACAACAAAGAAATTTACCTTCACCTAGCCTTTCTGAGAGTCTGACAATATGATCTAAAAAAAAAATAAGGGTGAAGATAAGGAAAAGGAATCAAGAAAAAGTGGGGTGTTTTGTCATGTGGCAATTTGACTAGGCTAAACTACATTTCCCAGAATCCCCCTTCCTTTGTTTCCAGATTAACCACAGTTGGGATTCTTATGGGACATTTGGAGGGCAGAAATGAAGAGGCAACCTTTGTAGCTCTCACATGCTGTTGCTTATCTGTTGACTCATCTAGTTCGCCTATATTGGTTGATCAGGCCTGCAACTGCCCAGTCTTCCCTGGATCTTCCTCAGCACATGACAAGGAGTTCTGCTCCTACAGGACCTCCACATCACCAAGGTCAGTGGCAACAAGAACTGCCTCGGGTTTCAGTCCGTCTTCATGGTCTCCAGCTCCTACTTCCCTCACAGTCATCTACCCTTCTCACTTACCTGCCTTGCATACTTGGAGCTCCAGCGTCATATGTGAAGAAAAGAGCCTTTCAAAGACTGCTTAACCAGCTCCCACAATTGCACACATGTAAGACCATCCTTTATATATCCTAGAGGCTCTGCTTCTCTGATTGAACTCTCTTACAAACAGGAGCCAAACAGGAAAGCCAAATGCCTGAGAAAGAATTTTTCAAATGCACTGTTGTTTCTGGAGGTCTCCCTGCCAGAGTCCACTATTCTTTTGCTCAAGTCTGGACCATTTCCCAACTCGGCAGGCTCCATGAAGCATGTAAAATATAATATTGAGAGACACAAGACAGATCCCCCAAAATGTATTGCTTCAGATCCCACAAAACCTGCATCCTCCCTTGCACACAGTTAAGACAAAATGGATTACTTAGTCACTATTCTGCTCTCCAGAGGTTTCTCATCTGAGGAATGTCTGAGGAAAACAGGATAAAGTCAGTATAGCTAAGCTGACTTAAAATGGAGTCTGTGTAGTCAAGCTGATGAAACTGGTTCAGGCCAAATAGGCTAAAGCATGAGGAATAGATTTTAGGTTACTTGAACTGGCCTGAGGACTTAACCCTTTGAACTTTTCTGTTGAGCATAAATGCCTGGCTATATAGATGTAGATGTAGATATAGATATAGATATAGCTAACCCTCTGAAGAACTTAGGAAAAAATGTTCCCGTGTCCAGACCACCTGACATCCATTATCAGTGCCATTGCTACAACCTCAACGCCACTGCCACTTTTATTTATGTCCTCATCACCTTAGCATAATGTGTTAGTACCTCTTAGTAGATCAATCTACTTCCGGTTTCTTTCCCATGCAGACCATCTCGTAGGCAGTAAAAACAACAAAAATGTTGTCTTTATAAAAACAAATGTGACCACATCGCTCCTCTACTTAAAAAGGCTTGGTGACCCTCCATAATCAACAAGATAAAAAACAATTTCTTTCATCTGGTGATCTAGCCTGTGTCAGTATCCAGAGGTAATCATGTAGTCTGTGCAGTGAAGCCATCATGACCCAGCCATCCTGGCATGATGTGGATGCTTTGAAATCTATGCTAAAATGTGAGTGCGGGAAAGGATCCTGAAAACTTGGCGGCCCAAGTCAGTATTGTCACAGAGCTTTCTTTGTAAGCTTAGTAAGTATAAACACACATATGTCATATACTGTGAACCAGGTACTATCGGAACACTTTCTGTATATTAATTCATTTAATCCATGTAGCAGCCCTTTGATATATATATATATATATATATATATATATATATATATACACACATATATGTGTGTGTATATATATATATATATATATACACACATATATATATTATTTTTAATCCCTACTTTACCAATGAGATAACTGAGACAAAGCAAGCAACTTGCTCAAGGTCACATATGCCAGAATTTGACTAGAAGTATGCTGGCTCTACAAGCATGCTCTTATCCACTTGCTCTAGTGCGTCACTAGCTGCAAACGGAGGCAGTGAGGTCGCCCAACCTTAGAACATGATTACAGCCTGTGCAGGGATGTATGCTAATCAGAGGCAAAAAGTGGAAGCCCAAGCCAGTGGTGGCTGAGGGCAACCTAAACCTGGAGCATAACATTATAAGGAGAATCCTTGCCTTCACATCTTCCCAGTGCCCTGCAATTCCCCTACCCAAACACACACGCAAACACACACTCCATGAGACGCTTCTGAGAGCAGAAGATAATAGAATCACTGCTACAGAGGATAATGATAGCCCCAGAGCTCATGCAAATATTTTCAAAAATGACAAGATGAGGGGAGTGTAACAAAAAATGAAAAAAGAGACCTATCTAGAAAACTAGATATAGTCTCCATTCCTCTCTCTACTATGAGTTTGGCCTAACGACTGGCCCCCAAGAACTGAGTTAGCTATCTCTCATTCCAGTCTTAAGTAACAAGGGAGAAGTCAGGGAAATGGAATGTTTTCTTCTTACAATATATGCTAAATAGAGTAAAGGGTCTTATGCAATTAATTTTAGTAATCAAAGAAGATATGACTTTCTTTGACCTCCATGCTGAGTAAATGGGTCATACTAATTAGTGGAGCAGAGAACGAACCGTGTTTATTTAAATAGTGGGTCTAGCTGGGATAGGCTAGAAGGGAGAACAAGGGAACAAAATTGTTCTGTTAATGACGAATTTGGAGTTTGCATAGGTAACCCAAGAGGAAGAGGGTGAAAGCGAGGGGTAAATGAGATTGGAATGAGGAGTAGAATGTGAAGAAAGAATCCATCAGGATGACAGGAAGTGAACAAGAGGCAGCCATGAGAAGTTACAGGCTATGGCCAAAGATCTTTAAAAAACAGGGTGTCAAGTACTCAGTTTTAAGATGTTTGTTGCAGTGTAAATTCCTCTTCCTCTTTTCTCTTCCACTGTTAATGCCAAAGCTATTACTCAAGGCACAAGAGGTGTCTTGTGTCCATGTATTTTGACAAAAAAAGGGGGAAGAAGCTGCATTCTGCCATGGGGATGAGGTGGGATGGAGAAAAAGAAAAGCCCAAAGAGGCCAGACTTGAGGGAAATGAAGCATTCAGCAGAAGCAATAAATAATAGGAAAACATTTGCTCCAAGGATCCTGGAAGCCATCAGCAAGTGAGATTTGGTTTCCTGCTGTACATGTGATGGAGATCTGGTTAACCAACAACTTCAAGGGCTTGGGAACATTCAAGTAGCTGACATTTGAAGTATGTAAATAAAGGGGGTATGTTTCTTATGCCACAAACTTGCATGTGAAAGATATATGTGCTCTTGTTTTTCTAATTGGATTTCAGGACTGTATTCTATGGGCTTGGAGAAACCTGTAATCTCACTCAATTCAGTATCATATCAGACAATTTAGAGTCTCTCTCCATCCTTGGACTGGAATTGACTTCCAGGGCTTATGGTAAGTGAGGTTTGCATAGTGCCACTCTACCCATCTATTCCTGTTGCAGTCACCGGGCTCTCTAAGCCCTCCTCAGTCATCAGTCCACACACATGGCACCTTCCTCCATTCCTTTTCAGAGATGCGGGAGAAATCATCAAGTTCAGTTGATTTCCCATCAATTCTTCCTTTTCCCCCCCCAGGCAAATTGCGAGGGGTGGGAATTGCTCTAACTGATTTTAATCTTTTATCTTGAATTTTTAAATCTTTTGTTTCTAGTGTTACTGGCTGCGTATGCCTGCAGCTAGTCTGAATGGGGGAAGACAACATACATAAGAAAATGGTACAAACTAATACCTATAAATATTGTTCAATTGCGATTGCTTTATATCCTTCCTTTCTTAGTAGTTCAAAATATTCCTTATAAAATAACCCTCCTGCAAAGTAAAGATACTGCATTTTCTTCCATAGCTAATTTCTCCTTTATCATTAATTTTCTAAAAACTTAAAACATTCTGTATGCTACATCGAGAATCAGCAAACTATGGCCTGTGGGTTAAATTGGACCCACTGATTGTTTTAATATTTTTAAATGGTTGAAGATTAATATTTTCTGCCATGTGAAAATTATATAAAATTTAAATTTGTTCCAATAATAATGTTTTACTGGAACACAGCCATGCTCATTCATTACATATTGTCTGTCTGCTTTCACTCTACAATCACACAGTTGAGTAGTTGGGACAGAGACTGTACAGCTCCAATACCTAAAATATTTAATAACTGACATTTTACAGAAAAGATTTGTCAACCCCTGCCCTACACCATTCTGTTGCACCCATTGTCAGGGTTTTACTTTTTTCCTTATCTAGATTGGATTGTCCATCCTGCCATCCAATATCCCCCAGGTTTTAACCTTGAAAAGTATTCAGAACGCTTTGATAAAGAAAGAGTGTTCTAGCCTGTCTTACCAGGTTAATCTGAGTTTACACGTGTTTTGCCAGTTCTCCCCTGGCTTTAGAATCTTTCTTATTGAAGGAGAATTGCAGTGTGGGAAGCCTTTTACGGTGAAAGAGTAAAAAATACAGCCTATCTAGCTGTAGCTTCCCTACAGAAAGCAGTGGATTTAATATGGACCAATGTAACCCCAGTCACGATGGACATTCTTCACTAGCCCATGCTTATTTGCATGCGTATACCAAATCTAGGTGTCACCTGCAAATCTCCTTATTTATGTGAGAAAGGACACTTTTCTGGCTCAGAGTTAACCTTTTATAAAGTGACTCCAGATTACTCTTATAACTGTGGTAATCGTTGAGTACTTATTTCATATATTTTTATTTTTAAATAACAGTTTCAAAAATAAAAGCTGAAGATTAATTTTCATACCTTTCTAACATTTTTCCTATTAATGAGGAAACAAAATCTGTATCAGCTTATATTTCCATATTTTTGGAACCTTCCCTCCTGATTACCTGGTTTTTCTGCTTAATTAACATCTTACATCTACTTATACTTAATATTTTTCTGCTGTAGGGTGGTGGAAGGCTAGGAAAAAGACATAGATTATTTTCTTTGTAGTCTTTTATTGTTACATCATCCCTTCGTTTAAACCCTCCAACTTGATATGTTCTGGGAAGCAAGCATTCCACATAGGACTACGCTATTGCACCTCCGATCAGGTTTACAATGAATAGAGAAGGTGGACTAAAAATATATAGACCCCCAAGAATATATACAAGAAAAATGTAGGAAGAAGTATATAGTAATTATACCTCTATAGATGTAAAGCCATGTAAAAATTGAAGAAATGTAAATATGGATGGAATTGTCAGAATCACAGAGTTACCTTTATTGAATGAGTGATTTTTGAAAGGACATAAATTGGCTATGAAGGACAGGGCAGTTCAGACTGGTATAAACATTAATATTGTATGCTGAGAGCAGCAATTGGGTATTTTGGAATCTAGTAATAAAAAGTCTGAACTAGGGAGTAATGAGAGATGTCATGGTAATTAGATATGGGGAAAACAGAGGAAAGTAACAAGAGCCTTGGAACATTACTTATACATGTGGATTTGATATAATTGGATGATATAATTATGTATAGTAATTAATTGATTTAATTATTTATAAGTTCAGGTTTGTGAGCAAAAGAGGTACATAAGAAAAATCATAATTAATATGTTTTTTTCAATGGAAAGACTAGATCAGTGTTTCTCAACAGGGAGTGATTTTGCCCTCATCCCCCATTATGAGGGATATTTGGCAATGTCAGGAGACATTTTTGGTTGTCACCGCTGGTGAAACAGGGTGCTACAAGTATCTAGTGGGAGGCCAGGGATGCTGCTAAACATCCTGCATTGTGCAGGACAGCCTCCCACAACAAAGAAGCATCCAGCCCCAAATGTCAGTTGTACCAAGATTGAGAGACTCTGGGCCAGCTTAAGGCAGAGAAGTGCTGAAATTTAAGCAAAAGGCCTAAGAACTAGGTCAGAGAGCTCCAACTAACCCCTTGTTTAACATGATTAATCTCTTCTTTCATCAAGTTACCCACAAAGCTAATATGAAGAGTAAATATAAAATCAGTTATATTCAATTATAGAAATATTCCAAAATTGCCCTTAATAGACTTTGTGTTTGTAACCATCAACATGGATGAATCTCAGAAACATAATGTTGAATGAAAAAGCAAGTCAAGTAAGAATATATATATATATATATATATATATATATATATATATATATACACACACACACACACACACACACATATGAGGTTATATGAGGAAAATTAAGGAATGATAACACTGATATCATTCAGGATTATATTTATGTCTGCAAAGAAGGAAAATGTGTGTGAAGAAAAGCACAGGGGCCCTTAAATATGTTGATTATAGTCTATGTTTTAGATTAGGTAGTGGGTTCTTGAGTGAAATTATTGTACTTTATAATTTACATGAATGTCATATATTCTCTTGGTATATCAAAAATCACATAATAAAAACAATCATTAGATTTAGTTACAGTAGTAGTATAGAGGTCACTGAAGATTTTTCCTTTAAATTCTATCACCACCTGCAGGTTAAATCTAGGTACTGCACAAGACTGTCTTCTCAAAGACCAAATTAATGAACATCAAAATAAATGAACCTGCAAGGCATTCCGGACATAAAGAAGTACAAAAGGCAGGGTTTGGGTTCTAGCCATGCTTAAAATCCATCTTTGGATAAAGAACACACAGAAAACATTAAAGAAATAATCCATATAGCCCAAAAGGTTATATTGCAAGTACCCCCCATCAGTGTCATACTTAATATTAAATAATAGGAAACAAATGGTAATTTACATGATTAAAATAAATAACATTTTAAATGATTTAGTTTACCTAGCATGAAACATGGATTTAGTTTACCATTAAAATCCAAGTCCTTGACTCATTCTGTCACTACCTTAGGTCAGGCCTTAGTTATCTCATGCCAGTTGCCACCTGTTATTCTTGTCTTTCTCCTCTCTTCTCCCTACTTTGTTCTAAACATTGCCACTAAAGTATTAAAATAGCTCCTTAATTATAACATTGCCGCTTCCAAAATCTCAGTTGGTTTCACACTATCTATAGAACAAAGCCCAAACTCTTCAGATCAACATTTAAGATTTTCTAGCTTAGTATCAGCCTGTTCATCAACCTTAGTTTCTTCTTCTGCCTTCCCAGCCCCCACTGCACATGCCGCCTCTGCTTCACCTAGCCTGCTTTCTGCATTATCTATTGCTTATTCTGGATGTATCGTCTGTGTTGAAGGTGTGGTCCTTTTCATTGAACATGGTTCTTCCATTTAGGCCTCCTCCTCCATCTTTAATACACCTGTTAAATTGTTCTTAAATGTGGAAAACTGAGATATAGTTTCAATGTGCATCTCTTAGCGGCCACTCATGTTCCACATCTGTATTTCCACCAGACAGTTGCCCCCAGTTTCATCCTACTTGGAAATCATGGAACGATCATTATCTTGGAGGTAGTTTGTCAATATTCTTTCTCTGACTTCCTACAGCACTTACTGTCTGTATTATTTATTTGCCATATTCATACACTACTGGTACTAAACTGATCATTTGCACAAGTTTTCTTTTCTAAATTAGATGGTACTTTTTTTGGAAGTCCGGATAGTTTTGTAGTTTTTTTGTTTGTTTTTTCTTTCCTCAATCCCCTGCTAAGATCAGTAATGCCCATATTTGAGTTTAAGTACCCCTTTTAAATGCAAAAAATTTTCAGACTTCTCCCTCCACCACAGACATATTTCTGGGTCCGTAAATTAGAAAAACATGAATGATCATACTGATTTTAGTAATGTTTTTGAATTCATATGAATTGTTTCAATGACAATAGCTTCAAAATACTTAAAAATAATGTTATGTATGTATATGAGCGAACCAAAGTTTTGCCACCCCAAAATTGCCTTTTGGCATATTGATTTTAGGCTGGTTGTTAAGAAACAAGACCCTTTGCCTTACCTGCCTAAAGGAATTCAGGTAGGAAAACCTGCTTAAAGGAAGGGAGCATCACTTAGCACAAACTAAACTAACAGTAGCAAAGAGAGAAATCTAGGAAATCCTGTTTGTTGAACTTCCTTCTGCATACCATTGTTTCTATGTGGCCCAGCAAGAATTTGTTTATCACGTTTGCTCTTTCTACTTACCTGTAAATTGCCTGCTTTCCCTTTGACGTCCCAGGCATCTGTCTTCTCTTTTGTCCAGAATGGCATGTAAGCCTAAACTGCCCAATGTTTCCTTGGGGCTCATGTTCTTATGGTACTTCGCGCAGATACATCTGTAATAAATTCTGGACATTTTCTCCTGTTAATCTGTCTCATGTTAATTTGAGTATTATCTCAGCCGAAGAACTTAGGTGGGAGAAAAAATTATTTTGCACCGCCTCATATAAAACAAATGGTGATGATAATGATGATGACAGCTAATATTTTGGGGTCTTATCATATGCTAGTACTTATTTAATCAGAAATCCTTCCAAGGCCTCAGTAGACCTCAGTTTAAACCTGGGCTCTACCACTTGGAGTCAGAGCTTTGGTGATTTATTTAACCTCTCATTTGTAAAATGGAACCAATGTAGAATCAATCTCGTCAGTAGAATTGTGAGAATTAAGAAAACCACAACAGATGAAATGCTTAATCCTGTGCCTTGTACAAAATAAACATTACTTTTTTAAAAAAATCCCAGGTAGGCAATATTATTATTCCCTCCCCTTCATTTCATAGATGGGGCAATTGAGGCACCGAAGGGCAAGTAACTTCTCTAAGACCTTAGAGCTGCTGGACTGGTGGAATTAGAATGAGGCCGAGGGTACCCTTCACTACAATAAATACCTACTCCTTGGTTTCTCTGAGTTCCCACAGCACTTTGTTTTTACAAAACAGAATTTACTTACATCACACCCTATTTCTTCACCATTGACTAAAGTATGAACTCTTCAAGGGCAGGGAGTATATTTTTGTTACCTGATTAGCAATGTTAAGACACACAGAAAGTACTAAAAAAATGCATGATAGAAAAATAGTGTCAAAGATCATTGCACTGACTAAACCTGGATACAGTAGCAAGTTACAATAGGCTGGAAGAGCTGAATTTATCTAAATTATGTATTGAGTTCTAGTAATTGGTTTTGCAAACTATTTCTGTTGGTTATTGAGAACAATTTGTTGTTGGAACCCAGGTGCCCATTGTAATGCAGGGTCTTAGATCCCGCTCCCCACACAAGAACGCAGGATATGGTGAGGCCAAAAAGGAACAACAGCCATAGATAGGGGAGTCACACCATTATATTCTTGATGCCAGCTGGTCGAGACACAAAAGCAAACATCTGCCAGTACCCCAACAACGGGTCTTCCTGCACCCGTCTCGCTGGCACCTGGGAGAGACACAGGATCAACACGATCTGCAATGTAATCCACTTGCTAACCGCACTTGCTAGGTGTGGGGACAGAGCCCCAGAGAGCAGTTTCCAGGCTCTCGGCCTCACATAGGTGCTGGCTCGGGTAGTAGATGGCCATCAGCTGTTAGCTAATTGGACGTCAGCTGTAACCAGTGAGACAATTAGCCACTGGTATAACTGCCGTGGCTGCGCTGGTTGGAGTCAGGAGTGGAGTCAGTGAGTTGGTTGGTTGGTAGGCAGAAAAGTGGACAGCAGGTTACAGGTCGTGTGACTCCAGCCTCCAGTGAGACTATAGTGGGGTTGTCCAAACAGTGGCCCGCGGGCCAACCGCGGCCCACAACCCATTTTTTATTGGCCCACAGCAAATTCCAAAAATATATTTAGTTTACTTAAATAAACTAGGTGAGGCAATACATACTTCACCTCGAGTGAGTGGCCCGGCTGTTTGTGTATTTTACTGCATATGGCCCTTGGTTAAAAACGTTGAAAAAAGTTTGGACACCCCTGCTATAGTGGTATGACTCCCCTACCTATGGCTCCGTGGGTGTTCTTTTTTTGCCTAGCCATATACTGCGTTCTTATGTGGGGAGCGGGTCTAGAGGCCCCACAGGCCGCCTCACAGGACACTACGTGCAATCCGCTGTCTGCTTCTCTGCCAACCAACCAACCAATCCCTTTACCAGCCTAACCATGGCAGTTATATCAGTGGCTAATGGCTAACTGGTTACAGCTGATGGCTACTTATTAACTGAGCCAGCAGCTTTCCACGTGAGGCCGAGAGCCTGAAAACTACTCTCTGCGACTGTCCCCACACCCATTCCTCATTCCTCCTTTTGCTTAAAACAAACTTATCCTACAATTACAAACTGTCTAAAAAGAGAATGCCCTTACACTCAAGTAATATTGACTGGTGTTTTAACTTCTCAGGTAGGCACGCTGAAAGCCTTAATTATTTTGTTGTTTTACGAGAGAACCTGTCAACTTACTAACCTTAAAAAATCTGCAGCTGAGAGGAGCGTAAAGAAGTCAGTGTATAGTTTTAGAGAAAATTTCTCGATATAATATTTGATGTAAATCATCTGGTTCTTCTAAGGAAAAAGTAGGACATTAACCCAAGGTGGTATTAATCAACATTTATAATTCTCCCATTAACTGTATGACTTCAAGCCAATTAACTCCCGTGGCTTTATCCTTCACCTATAAACCTAGGGCGAGATAGCAAAGACCGTTTTATTTCCATCCTTTCGTGACCAGGACGTGGGTGGACAGAGACTAGAAAAGCTATCCCTGTCTTTGGTCTTTTGTCCTCCTTCCGGCACCGTCCGGAGCTGACACCCCCACGGAAAACAAGAAGGCACCCACGCTGTTTTTCCAGCCTCCATGAAGGAGTTGGGGGGTGCGGGGCCGTGAGGGGGGTGGGGTCAATCCACTTCCGCTCGGGCCTCGACTCCCTCGTTCCGCCGACCAGCGCCGGAAACCGCATAGTACGCTGGGATTTGTATTCCTCTCCCTCGTGGCGGATGGGCCGGAGCTTACATCCCGGGGTCGAGCTGGTATTCTGGGATATGTAGTCTCTGGTTGTTCGTTGGTGTAATTGGAGTCTGGCTGAAGAGCCAGGGGTTGATACCAGACTCCGGCGGGTCACATGATTCCAGTCCAGAGCGTTGATCGCACTGCGGCTTCGGCCCGGGAGAGTGCTCGCCTGCGCGCGGCCGTTGCCGAGGAGACGGCGCACGTCCCACCGCGCTTGCCCCCTCTGCAGTCCCCCGCCCCTCTTCTCCCACCACAATGAGATCCTAAGATGGCGGTGGCTGCGGCGGTTGGCGCCGACTAGCTAAAGTAGGAAAGGCGGCCATTGGGCCGTAGGCAGCCAGGGGACTTGAGGACTCCCCCTGCTGTGGTCTGTCAGGGAGGACCGCTGTCGGTGGCGGGTCGTGGGGGCTGACCGCTACTCCGCCCTCGGCAGGAGCGGCTGTTTCGTTTACAGGTAATGCCTGCGCGTCCCCAGCCCTTGGCAACCGAGGGCAGCGCGGCGCGCAGGGGCGGGAGAGCAACAGTTCTGGGACAGTTGACCCTGTAGGGCCTGGCTTCGGGCCCACGCGTCTCCGTGGGCTCCTGGGTCTTCCTGTTGCCTGGGCCGACAGTCCGCTCCCTCCGCGGGGCTAACCGACGCGATCTCCGGGTGAGCATCTGGAGACTCGTTAGCGACTGCGGATCCCCCTTCTTGCGTCCTCGCCCCTTTGTTTTTTTTCTGGCCCTGAGGGGTAGGCCGCCTTGCGTCCCGGCTGCTCCAGGAATATCCCTTACAAGCGGAGGAAGCGGAGCTGGGGCTGTGGTTTGGTTCCCAGAGGCAGGGGGTCTACTTTTCCATGGCAAGGACTTAGTGGCCGGTCTTCGTCATTGCGCCCCCTCCACCCCACCCCACCAATTCCATTCTGTGGGGGCATTTAATGTCCAGATCGGGTGAGATAGGACGGGTGAGGAGCGAGGCGACTTTTGGGTTAGGCTGTGAGCAGCGGGATTTCTGCTGTTTCGGGTATTAGAGCAAAAGGGCCGCGCGGGAGGCGTTCCTGACTTGGGCTAAGTGGTGCTTTATACTTGCGAGGAGAATGTTAATAGCTCTTACCTACCTTCCTCCCATTTCTTCCCTTCTCCATCCCTTACTGCACTCCAGTTGGAATGAGCCCAGTATGGGGAAAACTAAACGCCAAATGGGTTTCGGAAAACGTTGCTTGCTTTGCAGAAACTGGTGTTTGGGGAGAAGGTAGTAGGCCCCACTAGTGAGACGGGTTCTCCAAACTTTTCATCCCGCGGCTTCAGGAGTTAGCATTGTCTGGGGGTAAAAAAAAGTTTTTTTTTTTTTTTTTTTTTTTTTTGGCTGTTTTGAGGTGTACCTCATGTGCCCTGCTGGTGACGGATCGTGTTTTGGCGCTGGAAGAAGCGGGCTTTCTGGGCGCCCCTACCACCCCCACCCCATAACTGCTTTCCAGACTCCGCCTACTGGTATTCTCTAGTTACTGGAGTGGGTGTTGTAGAGCTCCCCGGTGCACCTGCTCATTCCTTTCTCTATCACCTTCCCCGTGATAGGGAAGGAAACCATTAAAAGACTGAGTTTTTGAACTGAAGGCAAACCTGGTGTTTATGTAGTGACAAGGTTGTTATGAAACCTAGCTTTAAATAAACGTTTTTTCTTCATCGGATAGGCAAAGTTCCTGAATCGTTTGAGTGATAGGAAGTTAAGGACTTGATCAATCCGAAAAGTAAACTTTGGCATGGATCTTTACATAATTAGAGTTAACCATTGGCCTTACATTCCAAAGTAGGTATCAGATTGTTGTTTGGTAGGATCTTGTAAGTTTAGAGGATTTAAATATTTATGTATATCATCACGTTGTTTTTCAAAAGGATTGAAGTAACAAGTTTAAAATACTGGATTTTTTCTTTCCTTTGGTTTTCTAAACGTATTTTAGGTTATAAATGTATTTGTTATTCTATACTTCAAGTGTAAATAATTTATTGAAGGTTTTTTTTTTTTTTTTAATCAAAAGCAGGCAGCAGCTTTGAAGTGTGAAGCAGGAAAAGAGGTGTTTCTGAGCTGCAAAAACTAGTTTCTAACAGGTAATTTGACATCTTTATATATGCATCGTCCTTCCTATTGAAGTAGAGGGATACTTTAGGATGGAGAATGCTGTCAAAATACCAGTGCCTGGTTGAGGCCCTCTCTTAGTAAACAGACCATCTGGGTTTGCTGCCCTGTTTGCCCTGCTTTTTGGCATGCCACTTTAGTCTGACTTCATACTTTTGTTAGAAAGGAGCCATGCCATTCCTAATTATAAAATACTAGAATAGTTTATGTAATACCTTTTGAAATGTCTTTGTCTTCATAGAATTTTTTCAGTCCATTTGAGTTTGAATTTGTCATATAACAGCTGTTTGGATAGCCAAATCATTTCATCTTAAAGTTATCTTTTACAACTTTTCTATTAATTAGCTGTTCCTATTTTTTATTCAAAAACTTTACTTTTTGAGGTTGTTACATATATTACTGACTGAAGTTTTGTTTTTTCTTTTAGCTTTATAAAATTACTTTAAACATTAGTTTTAATGCATACTCATTATCAAATGCCAGTTAGGTAAAGATATTCTCTGACCAGAAGAAAAAAGTCAGTATAAGTTCATTGAGGGAAACTGAAGTTTGCTAAGAACAACTTAGATATTAAATGACTAATGGATGGGGATTAGAAGAAATTTTTGTTAAAAGAGTTTTCAAAATGTTCTTTGAAGAAAATCTCAGACAGTCTGAATTTAATTCTGGTAAAATTTTAGGACAGCCCACTTAAAAAATTTTTTTAGTATGTTCTTGCTTTCAAGGAAATCAGACAGCTCTTCAGCTCTATTACGAAATAAACTGACCCTCATGAGAAAATAAGGATTGACGGTAGATTTGTAGCTTATTTGTAATTTTCAGTAGTATTTTCTTTTTTAATTGGAATACTATAACAAAGTAGGACAAGAAAAATTGAACTCGGGAAATGTCAAATATTAGTGTGTGTATTAGAGTTTTTAACAAGAGTATATGGTAGGAATCTGGTAAAAGAATTATAGGATCAGATATAAACTAATTTTCCTTTTAACACATTAGGGAAGGTGGATAAGATGAAACAAAAACAGGGCTATTGAGTCAACTCACATTAGAAGACCTTGGTTTTCTCGATAGGGGATTTGGCTATTTGTGAAGGAGGCAAGTGTATTTGAGACTTGGAACGAAACATGAAGCATTTGGAATTACCACGCTAGGGAATTCAATAAGCCAACAAGGGATACATAGCAATACATTCATCTTACAAATTTAATTGAGTGCCTCCATATGCTACTTAATGTACTGGAGATACGGCAGTGAGTGAAATAGCCCAGATGTCTTAACTCATGGATTAAGTTGACATTTTGAAAATGTTCGTGTGTGTGCGTCCGCACGTGTGTGTGTACAGTATAGCTTAGTATACCTTATGGTGGACACAGGAAGTACCACTTTATAACTTTTCCCCACTGCTTGACAGTGTGAGAGGATTGGTTTGGCAGAATGGGCAAATAGGTAAGGAAGTCAGGGATGCTAACAAGGTACTTTTGGTATGGCTCACTTGGGTGGATTCCTGGAGAGAGAAATGACAGGGTCGAGAGCAGGTTCAGCAGGAATGAGAAAATGAGAGCTAGAATACAAGAATTTATGATCAGAAAGAGGGACTTCAGAAGTTCAGGATCTTGAACAAATTACCACTTCAGAGTGAAAACAGTATTGGAATAGAGAAGATGAGATGGACATTGGAATTGAGTCCAGAGTCTTAGAAACATCATTGCAGATGTTCAGGTCATGCAAGCAGGGAATGAAGTGGAGAGTGAAACCATGAGCTAGTGGTTATCAAAATTGCAAGATTTTCTTGGGGAGGAGAGTGGGAAATGGTGCCCAAGATAGGGGGAGTGATATTTTTGATGGCTAATGTGTTCAAAAGAGGAAAATTAAGCATTAGTTAAATAAAAAAGGTCTGCAGATGGTAGCCTTTCCCCATGAATCTGGAAGATTAGGAAGAGTAGCATTTTTTATAAATTATTTCCAAGGAAATAGTGCTTTCAGAGGGATTGGAATTTTATTGAAGCCAAAGAAATAGGAATGTTTGGGAACAGATAGAAAACGGATGTAATACCAAACACGTAATGCATTTTGTTTTCCTCAGTTTCCATTAAAAGTGCTTATTGTACACTGTATTGAGACTTTCAAAACTGTACGCAGTATTTCCTTTTTATGATTTGTAAAAGAAATACCCCAAATTATGCAATGTTTAGAAAATTTGTACAGATACATAAAATGCCAGCTTTGGGTATTTCTGATTTTAAGTAAATATTTTGGAAAAAACTATACTTGATACATTATTTTATTTGGATGAATATTTCTAAAACCTTGATTTACAGTGGTCAATTGATAAGAGACGATTATGAATAATTTATTGCATTTAAGAAATAATATCTGAACTTTAAAGATTTTAGGAAAATAATCTTTTTTCTTGATTACTTAATTTCTTTGAATTTCTTCTTTGTGTTCTTACTTTAAAAGTAAACCTTAGTTCTCGCTGGAGGGATGTCTGTGGGCAGTGGGACACGGGGCTGGGGCACCTCGTGAAATAAATACAGGAAAGTAAGGGGTGAAGAGGCCCCAGTTTCCCCTCACCCCTCGTGCATATCTCGTTTCATAGTTAAGCTGCACCTTCGACTCACCACTGCAACTGAAACTTTATAGTCGACAAGAAATGAAGCAGGTCAGCAAACGAAATATCGCCCCTGTAACTGATCAGGATTTTACTCTGAAATTATCTGAAAATGGAAACCAAAAAATGTCAGAATCCAAATCGTTAAGCGTGTTCACAGTGACTTGGGAATCTTTCCACAGTTTAAAATATATCCACTTATAAACTAAAGATGGTAACTTGAGTGCAGACGGATTCATTTTATAATCAGAATTCAGGTTTACTTAATTTTGATCATACCTGTGGCACCGTCCATTCCCTTTCCCACTTACATATTTTGCTGGTGGGACAATCTCAAGAGCTTTTTTCCAGTCTAATAAAACGGCACAAGACAAAACCAAAACCAAAAGTAAACCTTAGTCATAGGCATTTTCATGGCAATTATGCTGTGATATTCTACTTACTAGATATACAGAGGGTACCAAAAAATGCATATACATTTTAAGAAAAAAAGAAACTATTAAAATTGTAATAATATATACCGATAACAAAAGATGAATACAAGTCATGTGTATACATTTTTTTGGCACCCCCAGTATATGACACTTTGCTGTAATGAATTCTGCAACAGGATTTGCTTCAAAAAGATCACTCACTGAAAGTAGCTTATAAATTGTGTTTTTGCATTTTGTATCTGCAGATAAGAGCCAAATAAGGCTGTCATAAATAGCTAAATGAAACTTATAAATAGTAATTTCAACGTAGTTTAGTAGGTCAGAGGATGCCTAGAAGTGCTTTTTTAAAGTAGAATTTTCCTTTTATCCCCATACCATCACCCATCACTTGCACCACCAATTGTATTCCAATGGTTTCACCTTTTCAGTCTCATTGTCCGTTAAACTTGCCTGGAAAAATCCCAACCTTGGATGGATTCAATGGAGTGTTTATATCAAGGCTGATGAGAACTGCTGGGGGAAAAAAAATTAACACTGCGGATAAGTGAGATGAGTGAATGTTCTCTGCTCTTACCTGGGTCCTTAATGCTCCCATCATTCTCTGTTTCCTACTTTTCTCAAATCTTTCAGACACTGCCATCTCACCTTCTCACATTTAAAGAATAATTCTTTCTACTTCATATCACTTAGGAACTCCCTGAACTTCCAACCACAAAATCTGCTAACCAGCCTTATCCAATTCCTTTTTCCCTTTCCCTTTTTCTTTCTGTGAAGAGATGTTTCTCTGCCTGTCTAAAGCTAATCATGTTTCTCATGCTCTGGATAGTTTATATTAGTATGTTACAGAATAAAATTGAAAAGGTAGAAATACTATATTTTTAATGGTGACTTTGAGGTGGTTAGAGATGTTGGCATGAAGAAGAGAGAAATGACTTGCCTTTATTTTTTAACTGTTATATGGGGAGATAGTTACTCACTTAGAGAAATCAGCTGAATGTTAACGTAATGAATATTGATCCACATGCAGTTATTTAGCTTCATACTAATAATTTTATTTATATAGGGATGTGCCTTTTAAACACTTTTTTTATCACTTTGTTATTAAATATTCTAATTGTTTATGAGACCTCGTATGTCAATCACAATATAGCAGTAGACAAAGTTGTTTATTTTGTAAACTAAGAGACTTTGCTTGGTAAATAGTCTTTTAAAAAAGATTTAGAAAATATTTGATGTCTTTTCCCCAAATTAATTTCAATGTATTTAAATTGTTTTAGAAACTTATTTTAATAGTGTTCAGTCATTGGCCTATAAATGGATCCTTAGAAACAGCTCTTCATTTTAGGGGGAATTTATCATAATATAAAGATAGGATATAAAACATTTCTCCAAATATGTTTTTAATAAGTTTATCTTAAGTAAATTTGCTTTATTACTCTACTGATAGAAAGTATAACAATCTCTATTTTGAGAAAAAATTGATACGTAAGAGTTTTTACTTAAGTAACCTTAATTTCCATTTTAATTTACAATTTTAGACAGTTTGCGTTTAGTACTTTTAAATACAGTATCACCTTTACTGCAAATGTATTTTTTGAGCTCCTAGTTGCAAAATGTTGAGTTATTTAAATGGTTCATTTCAGTTCACCAGACATATTTCTCTACGGGTATCAATTATTTTGTCAAATTCTTAAGTATATTTCCAGTATAAAAAATAAGGTATTGCTGAAAATTGATAAAGACAGAGGAAAGAGGAAAAATCATCATATTCTTAGCCCTGTAACTGACAATTTCTTTCATGCAAGCATTTTAGTATATGCGTATTTTCTTAAAATCTGTGTGCAATTTTGCATGCTTTTTTCCTCTTTTACACTATATGATATAAACAGGCAGTATTGTTCAGCCTTCATAATTATGTGTTTTGAAGGGTATTCTTGTCTAATGGCATTCAGGCTATCGTTTGATATTTAGTTTATTTGCAGTGGACCAAAATTACAGCATAATAAATAATTTCCTTCCTTATAGTGCCCCCTCCATATTTAAGATTGTTTCTTTAGACTAGCTACTGTCAAAACTCAATTTTAATTCTTGATACAGTATCGCCAAAATGCATTTCAGAAAGGTTATACGAGTTTAAATTCTCACCATAGTGACAGAATTCTGGTTTCCCTTTGCTGTCATTAGTATTAGGTAATACTGAGTAAATTTAATAGTCCCTTATTTTAATTTTCTACTGGACTTTATTAATATTTTTATCATTTTACGTTTACTGATTTCTTTGTAAATTGCCCAATCATACTTATTTTTTTGGGTTTTCTTTCTTTTTTTTTTTTTAGTGATATTTGTGTTATTAATTTTTAACAAATTCTTCATGTAGTAAAGATAATAACTGTATACATTTCTTTTATAATTTTTTTCCCCAGTTTGTCATTTACTGTTTATTCTCAGCATACTTAGGATTCACTTTTATGTGACTAAAATCTGTTGAGATTGTTGTCTTTTTATTTCTGCTTTCCAAATTAGTAAGATCTCTCTTTTTAAAGGCCATTCTATTTTCTTATTTGTCTGTTGTTTGACTTTTAAAATGTTATCTATCTATTTTTTATCTACTTACTATCTTGGTGTTATGGTATTAAGGCAGCCTTTCTCAATTGGAAAGAATTAAACTTAATGCTCTAAGGCATCCATTGTTTACTGTGAATTAATTCCTCTTTTGTGTCTGGGATGGTACTGGGTATGTACCATCCTTGGAAGAATTGAAAAAACAGTCATTCAAATCATTTTTCTGTGTTCTATGTTTGAAATGAAGAATATCAGTTAAAGAAAGGCTGGTAAAGCTCTAAATCTTTTTCAAAATAGTTAGCAAATTGTCCCATCAATTAAGTAATCCTACATCATAAAATTGTAAAGATTAATTGATAAAATGCACATAAAATATTTAGCATGGGACTTGGCATATATATACATATATATGTATATATATGTATATATATGTGTGTGTGTATATATATATATATATATATGCTTACACATATAGTAAATACCAATATATAGATGTTAGATATAATTGATTTTTCTCATTTTTTTCTAATTGGGTATATTTGAAGATTTTTTTGGGGGGGCTGGTACTAATTTGGCTATGTAGCCGCTTAATGTGGTTGAATATCTTACTCTCCCAACCTCTACTGTTGCTACTCTTGCTCTTGCTTTCATTTTTCAGATATTAAAATTTTTTTCTGGCTTGTTTATTCTGACTTGCTTTGTCAAATTCCAAGAAGAATCCCAGTGGGTTTATTAAGCCTATACATTTAGAAAAAAATGGTATGTTTATAATGTTTGTCTTCCCACCAGGAAGGTAGTTTGGTTTTTGATTTATTGAAATTCTGTTTGTTTTTTTTTAGAGTTTAATAGTGCTTCTTCACATAGGGCAAAATTATGTTATTCCTAGATACTTTATTTTTTTTATCAGTACTATAAGTGATTATTTTCCCCTGGTATATTTTTTAAGAGGCTGTTGGTGGCGTTTTGAAGTTCTCTAGGTTTTTAAGTGCATCTTCTTTAAGAGTGCCACCTTTTCTCTTTTCAATATAAATATTGCTTTCATATTTTTCTGTTGTTTAGAACTTTCAAAACAGTGCTAAATAACTAATAAATGGCATTCTTGTTTTGGTCTTTATTGTAATAGGGATGTCCTTCATGTCTTATTTTAAAATTACTGGTTTAAAGCAATACTTCTTTCAACTCTGTAGAAATTTATTAAAGTAATATATACTCCTTGAAAAAAACAAACTATAAAGTACATACAACTGTAAGAAAGTGTCAATGTATTGTACTTTTTAAGATTTTTTTCTTTTCCAAATTTGAAGTGTTGAATTTTATTACATCATTTATTTCGAGAACATAAAATTTAACCTACTACTTCGTCTGTTAATATATTATTCTAATAGATATTCTAGCGTTAAAGCATCCATTTGATAAATACTACTTTGTCGTGGATGATAACCCTTTTAATATTGTGCTCTCATGAGTGGGATAAAGTAGGATCTTAGAATCCAAGCGCCTGGGATTTGTATTCCTTTGACGTTTTTAGCTGAATGACCTTGGCAAAGTTATCTTCTGTGTTTCCCGAACATAACCAGACAATCAGCTCTAATGCGTCTTTTGCTTAATATAAGACTGGGTCTTACAGTAAAATAAGAGCGGGTCTTATATTAATTTTTGCTCCAAAAGATGCATTAGAGCTGATTGTCTGGCTAGGTTTTTTGTTTGGGGGAACACGGTAACTCCTTTGAATGTTAGTGTTACTGTTTGTAAAATGAGAAATCTATTATAACCCTGATGTCTAATGGCCTTCCCTTCCCTTGAATGATAAAGTTATCTCACCATCTCTTCTTTCACTCAGTCCTCTAACCTGTGCAGTTCCACTCCCAATGGAAATCCAAAGTCTTCCACCAAATATGTAGAGATCTTAGTTTCTCATGATCATCTCTGCTTCTGAACCTCTGCTTCTACCATTGCTGCTTCTGTTTCTCATCTCTCTGACCCAGGTATGAAATTCTTTACTATCTTCCTTGATTTTCACAAAATCTCCACAATACAATTTAAAATAGGATAGTAGACACTAATATTTTTAAAGTGTTTTTAGCCACTGTCTTTGCACTTAGTCCTACTTCTTTCTTCCTGCCTTCTTCTCATCTTACTTACCATTACTTTGCTTCCTAGTAAAACCAAACCTTTCTCCATGTTTCATGCAGAGCAGTTTTGCCTTCTGAATCTTCGACACAAAATGAATGCCCAGGTCTTTGGGGAGTGGGGGTCTTTAGGTTCTTTGCTAAGAGCACTTTTGGTTCTAGCTGTTAATAACTTTTTCTTACCTTGTTACCTTTTAGGACTGTATTGAATAAATTAAGTACAATAATCTTAAAAGCTTTCAGGCCAGTACACTTAGTGTATATTCTGAGGTTTTCCTTCCCCTCACCGACACTCCAGCTGTTTAACTCATGTTAATCATAATATGCCTTCAACTGCTAAATCAATTTGTTCGTGATGAGTGGTTGACGGTGCCTCTTTTTATTTTATAAAATCAACTTTTCTGAGATTCCTTTATATTGCTAAGCTTCATGGAATGGTTTAAAAATTAGAGTTTGTTTTTATGTGTTAAAAAGGTTAGTTTTCACTTGTTTTACAGAAAGTTAATTGTTAAAGCCAGTATGGCCACAGGAGGAGATCCTTTTGAAGAAGGTGTGAATGACCAGGATTTACCAAACTGGAGCAATGAGAGTGTTGATGACCGACTCAACAATATGGTATGATGTCTTATTGATAGTTGTATTAGTAGTATTAAAACACAACTTTCCCTTACTTAGCCAAATAGAACTCACTTTGTATGTTTGTAAAGCAAACATATTTTTACTTGCTGGCCAAGCTATTAACTGACGCAAGATATTAGTTGAAGATATTTTTGTTTGCAGGTAGCAGATATCACTTGAGTTAGCTTAAACCAAAAAAGGAAGGTTTTTAAAATAAGGATGTAAAGATGTTTTATGGAAAACAATTAAAAGGAATAAAGCTGGGTTTTAGGAAGGGATTGGAAAAAAGAACTAGAAGGTTGTCAAGAATTAATTTTTTGCTGCCCTTACTCTGCTTTTCTCTGCTTTTAAGTGCCTCTGCTTAACACAGCTGTTTCTTCACAGACCAGCTTTCTCTCTTGTCCACATGGAGCCGCCTTTTCATTCTAAGGTTTTCAGTTATGGCTGCAATTATATACTGACTAGTAATCTCTTAGCTACAATTTGAAATTTTAAAATATGATTTTCCCAATTTGAATTAGATACGCATCCCTTTTTCAGTCAGCTATGGTCAGGATGGGGTTGGGTAGGTAGAACAAGAGGTTGGCAGGAACACCCACACATGGGTTGGGGTAGAGGGACAGTTTGTAGAGAAGGGAGTTTTGTAAATGAGGAGGATCTCCCAAAGGTTTTACTAGCAAAAGCTAACAAAATTGTTTGGTGGGATTTGATAGACTTTTTTTGTTGAATGAGTTAGGTTATGTGGGTATAATTAAGTACATAAAAATGTGTTTTAGATGAACAAGTGTTTTTTATCAGATCTTATACAATGCATTGTTGCCTATAAAAAATGTTATATATATGCTTACCATGTACTAGGCACTGTGTTTTTATGTATGCTATTTTTAATTGTGTTTTAAAGGTGACACTTCTAGAGATTAAGAAACTGCGACTGGGAAGTTAATTGCCTAGGGTCACACAGTGGAGCATTTTTCCAGAAAACTTTACTTTAGAACTCGAGTTGATTATAGGTCTGTTTTCTTATACATAGTGACTTTAAAGGAAGTCAGTAAAAGTATCTAGAATTCATTTCATTATTTAATTATAAGTAGTAAAGAACCATTTCTAAAAATGCTTTTGAAAATAGACTGTCTAGGGTTGGAATTTGGGGGTTTACATTTGTTAATGATCTATGAAAAGGAAAGTAATCTATTTTTTGAAGAACAATCCAAGAAATTTAGGCTAGACATAGTGGGAAATTGGTTAGTAGAAGCAAATAATTGTCCCTAGGACTGTGTTTATGTGAACAGTGTTTTGCCATTTTTAAGACTGACCAACGTTTTTTTTCAGCATACCAAATTATTTTCCTGGTTTGGTAGCGGACATAGTAACTCTTGCCTTTACTTTTTTAAAGGATTGGGGTGGCCAACAGAAGAAGGCAAATAGATCATCAGAAAAGAATAAGAAAAAGTTTGGTGTAGAAAGTGATAAGAGAGTAACAAATGCTATTTCTCCGGAGTCATCACCAGGAGTTGGAAGGCGAAGAACAAAGACTCCACATACGTTTCCACATAGTAGATACATGACGCAGATGTCTGTCCCAGAGCAAGCCGAGTTAGAGAAACTTAAACAGCGGATAAACTTCAGTGACTTAGATCAGGTTTGTGAATTATTTTAAAAATCAAGTCATAACGGGGGGAAATTTTGAAATGGATTAATCATTTGTCTTAAGAATAAAATACTGAGCTGTTTATTTCCTTTTCTTAGTTTCTGTGCATATGAAAAGAATTTTAATCAGTGGTTATGGTACTGTGTTCTTTGAAGGGCAACAGAGTCTTATTTCTAAACTTGCTAAGGACAAGTCTTTCTGGACTTTATTACTATAGGATCTGACTAACTTAAACAATTTCGTTATGAAACTAAATTTTGCATGGTAGTACTGAATAAGAATGCTATTAAGGACAAGGGAAGATCCAGTTTAGAATATTTAGTATTGGCTCATAGTGGAATGTTCTGGATAACCTCAAGTTTAGAGTAAAACTATAGTTCGTATTTGTAATCACTGAAATAAAGTTTAGAACTAAGAGCAAGTAGAAATGATAATGAACTTGTAACAGATAATTTACTATCACATCTATACTTGACAAAGATAAACAGGTTTCCAAATATGGATAAAGGTAGATCAAGTCTAGTATGGTGAAGATAGTGATCATATATCATTTAGTCATCTATTTACTAATTGTTGAACACTTACTGTATGCCAGGCACTGAGCTAAGTACTTTTTCAGGTAGTGCTTCTTAAAGACACATTGTTATGCTGATGTTCATATTAATTAACATTGATTCATTGGGACTAAAGCCTATATAAGATTCTGTGGACAAAGAAGAATAGCAGTATGAGTTATAAATATGGTTCATAGTCCTAGTACCTCATTTAGACTAATCTTGCTTACATTCATCAATTGAATTCTGTGATAAAATTAGAAATTGGAAGTACTAATCAAATTTTGGTATTTTAGTAGAATTTTGTAGATCTGAAGCTGTTTCAAATCTTACTACAAGCTGTATATGCACACCTCCCGAATCAGTATGTGATGGTGAAACTAAGTACACTGGAATATTTTTTAAAAAATTGTTGGAAGATTAATGTTTGTGGGTTTGATTTCTTTTTTATATATAGAGAAGCATTGGAAGTGATTCTCAAGGTAGAGCAACAGCTGCTAACAACAAACGTCAGCTTAGTGAGAACCGAAAGCCCTTCAACTTTTTGCCTATGCAGATTAATACTAACAAGAGCAAAGATGCTGCTACAAGTCCTCAGAAGAGAGAGGTGATTGGATCAGCACAATGTAAAGAGTTGTTTGCTTCTGCTTTAAGTAATGACCTTTTGCAAAACTGTCAAGTCTCTGAAGAAGATGGGAGAGGAGAACCTGCAATGGAGAGCAGCCAGGTCATAAAATTTGCTTCTTTTACTCTTTGCTTTCACAAACCTCAAAGTATAAACATTAACATAAAAAAAATTAAATTAGGTTATGTACATAGGAATTTTAGTTAGGTAGAATTAAAGTACTTCCCTGACACTCATCATTAATCTATCACATTTATTCAAAATAATGCAAATTTCTTTTACCCAAAGTGACTATAGAAATAAATGGCATATTGAGGTAAATCAACCTTCTGCCAAATGCTATATTGACCATTGTTAGTAAAGGGGGTCTGGGAACAATGGGATTAATAGATTATTGTAAGAATTTTTTAAAATTATGATATAATTCTTTTAAAAGTGCTTTCAAAAGCATACTACTTGAAATTTATAAATAAATATAAACATTAGAAAAACATAGTTTGGTATGCATCTCTATAAATAAAAATTTTTAGGTAATATAGATTAAAACTAATTTTGAAATTTTAAAATTAATAGTAGTTGGAGCTGTTACTATTGGCAGTTACGTTTTGGTTAAATTCTAAATTTGATTCAGATCTTTTGCATGTATGAATTCACACAAGAATTAGAAGTATCTTTTGTTGTTACATCTGAAATTTAAAATCCATAAAATTGTTGCTGTTGAATGAGTTATGCTAAATTTTACATACTGTTTACTTTCATGTTCTTTTTAAAAATATTTCCCTCTGCAGATTGTAAGCAGGCTGGTTCAAATTCGTGACTATATTACTAAAGCTAGTTCCATGCGGGAAGATCTTGTAGAAAAAAATGAAAGATCTGCTAATGTTGAGCGCCTTACTCATCTAATAGACCACCTTAAAGAACAAGAAAAGTCATATATGAAATTTCTCCAAAAAATCCTTGTAAGTTTTAGACCTTTTAAATAATGTATTAAGTTATTTTGTAGCATGTCAGTGTGTATGTACTGATGACATTCTGATGCCACCTCAGAGGAATTGATATATTTTCAGAAAATCGTGTCATCCATTATAACATTTTATTGCCCTTTTTAATAGTTGTATGATTTATACCACTAAAATATTTCAGGCTAGAGAAAATGAGGAGGAGGATGTTCGGACTATAGATTCAGCTGTGGGATCTGGTTCTGTAGCTGAGAGCACATCGCTAAACATAGATGTGCAGTCTGAGGCTTCAGATACCACGGTAAGCGGCTTTTTGGTAATTAAAGTGCTAGAAATGAAGACTTAAACTTTTCCTCCATTTTTGAAGGTGATATTTTTATCAGCATTCCTTAATGCAAAGTGTTTTTTGGGGAAGAAACCCTCAAATTATTAATGCTGAATATATTCTTTTTAAACATGGAAGTTAAAGTTTTATTTATTACCATTAAAGATAGTTTTAATAGTTGATTTTAAAATCTAGTAATTTCCGGTCTTCAGCTTACAGACACATGGTTTTTCTAGTTTGTTTCATGAAGCACAGCTTTATTCATTTGGAGGAACATGGGGAAAGTTCACATTCATCGCGGATGTAAGAGCTATAAGTAGAGAATATCATTGCTTAGCATATTGTCTATTGGAAAAGTCTCTAAGTTCATTGGCCATTGAGGAGTTATTTTAAGGCTAGTAGGATTTTTCGTTTCTCAGGCTAGCCTAAAACTGGAATAAATCAGATGACTGAAAAGTGGAGATAAAAATGGGACAAGTTAGCATTTCCATTGTGATTCATTCACAGCGAGAAAAAATACTATAATTTCTGACTGCAAAATGAAATTTATTGAAATACTTCTTTCAAAAAAATAATCAGGAATTTATTTTTGAAGAAAAATTTGTGAAATAAACTTAGTTTATAGAAATTAGTGTGCTTTGAAACGAGTTTGCTTTTTAGCATTTTTATTTTATGCATAACAGATATACCTATAACCATGCAATTGTAAACTTGAAAACCTGTTACCAGTAATGACTTTTCTTGTGAAAGGGTAACGATGTATGTCTATCTTTTGTTTTTGAGATATGTTCCAAATACTATTCAGCATTAGGAATTGGAGGGTTTGTTTCCTTTTAGAATTGACCTGCATAGTTTATCTGCCTCCTTTCTCTTTCCTGCCCTTCTTAATTTGAAGAGGAAATTTGAATTTTTTTCACTACATTATTTTCACCAGTAGATACTCAGGCCTGATCCAAACAGTTGTTGAAGAATGAATTCTACTGTGGGGAAATTGTTTTTTCTATTTACAGTGGTGCTGGGAATAATTTCTTCCTCACATTTCATTCTTGCAGAAATCGAAGGGTTGGGGGTGTGTGGGTAAAGGAATGCTATTGGGTGGGGTGGGAAGTGGTATAGTTGATTATTATAATTTATATACTAGCACTTATAGTGATTACTGTGAAGATAATTTTTTTATAACAAAATCATGATATTATGAAAGTTGATTAATAGCATAAATGTTAAAATATGCTTCAGCAGTTGTTATATAGCTTGAGAATTGCCCAGCGTAAGATACTTAATTACAATAAGCAATAGTCTAGTGTACAGAAATTTAAAAGTCTTAATTAAGCTTATTGCCACTTGGGGGAGGGTGGATTGATTTTTTAAAAGATGGATTGGTAAATTTTTTGTATTTATAAGGCGGGCTTGTATGTTAAACAGGAGTTTGTGTTAAGAAATTAATATGCTACACTATTTAATAAAGGAGGCATCTTTTAGTCTGAGAATTCGGCCGTGCATTGAGGACAAACTAGGGAATTCAGCTTCACAAGAACAGGTTTCAGACATTGACGTTACTACAAGTCCAAAAGGGAAAGTTGACAGACCTCCTCAGAATGACAGGGAACTGAGGCCTAATAGGAAATATAGCCGAAAACGTGGATTTCCCTCAAAGGTATACTTCACAATATTAACTTGGGAAGTCTCTAAATGAGCAACTCTTTGTTAATATTTCCTTTTTCTTATTTGCTTTTCTGTTGTTGCTATTACTCTCTTAAATATGTAAATTGTTAACATGCTTAATTATACTGTAATTTGCTATAGTAAAATGCTGTCCTTTAGTGTTTTTACTCTTTTCTGTTTTCTTATATTCTTCTCCATAGATTATATTTGGCAGCTGTTTTTATTTGTGTGAACAAAGGACTTGAAACTTAATCCATTTTCCTTTTTAAATTTTTTTTGTTTTTTTTTTGTGCTAAAATCCATTTCCTTTTTTTGCTACTGAGAACTCATAACACAAAATATAGCAAAATATTTGCCTGGACCATTAATTGCCTTTTGTTTCTGATATTTGTGTTCGTGGATTAAGATGATACTTTTAAGTTTTGTCTTATTTCCTGTAGTCATTCATTGAAGAAAAACAAAATAGAGCAAGTTATTAGCATTCCTGTCTTTGTAAGAATGAAATATTTTTAGTGTTGGTTTATGGTTTTGATCCTGTTGGAAACCCTTACCATTTTTTTTTTTTAAGATAATGCTTAATTATCCAGTGACTTGTTTGCTTATATCTTTGCTATTTTTTTTCCTTGAATGTTTGCTGTAAAGGTTCTTTTTTTTTTAAATTTTTCATGATTTGCCTAAAGGCACTCAGGAAAGGTTTAAAGACAACTATTTGTGTACTTTCACTTAAACAGTTTGAATAAAAAAATAGCATTTGTAAAAGGGCTCATATCCATTTGGCAAGAATAAAGTACTATTTTAATAATCGAGTATTGATAGGACTAATTTCATGTTTTATTACTAGCTTATTACCTAGGATTAGTCTTTCTTTTCTATTATGTACCGTGTTTCCCCGAAAATAAGACCTAGCCGGAGAACCAACTCTAATGCATCTTTTGGAGCAAAAATTAATATAAGACCGGGTCTTATTTTACTACAAGTAAAATTTTACTATATTTTACTATAATTTATAGTAAAATAAGACCTGGTCTTATATAATGTAATATAAGACCGGGTCTTACATTAATTTTTGCTCCAAAAGATGCATTAGAGCTGGTTCTACGGCTAGGTCTTATTTTCAGGGAAACACGGTACATATTTTATATTTTTGTGTCTGTTTAAAAATGACAAAACTTAACCTGTAGGTATTTTGGCTTTTTTGTTTTGTCTGACTCTCACAAGAGTTTGAGGATATGGTTGGAAATAATCTCTGGTGATGCTACCATCAAGTACCCCAATTCAATAGAAGAGTAAATAAAAAGGTAGCCGATTATTTTTAAATGCTATTTCTTTTAGCATTGGAGAAGAGAAAATGAATGTGAAGCACAAGTAGATATCCTTTGGAACTTATTGTTCTTCTTTTTAAGTCTTCTGAATAGTGACAAACAACTTAAGAGTTGACAATTACTATAGCATAGTATCTGCCAATTTTACTTTTTTTCCCTAAAGCATTATATTTACTTTTAAAAACCACTTTCCTCTTAAGTTTCTTCGGATAATATCCTTATAAATGAATACTATTCTCAAACTTTCTTCTTGGAATTTATTCTAATTTGAGTCTCTTTAATCTTACGATTCTTAGGGCCATCCAAGGGTAGTTCTATCAATACTCCGTTCACAAAATGATTTTAATTTCTTTAAAAAAAATTCCTAATTCCCACCATCTGACTATTCTTTTTCTGCTATGCAGAATCTGTTCTCCCCACCGCATCTTCATTCCCTCTTTAACATCCTTTCAAAATGTAGTATTCTGTTAGAAGAGGAGGAAAAAAAGTTGAGATCTTAACTGAAATTCAGAGTTTAAAGTAATCTTGTGACTTGCAGTTTAATAGGAAATGATTAATATTCTTGAGTGCCTAGAAGGGCAGAGTCCATTTTGTGGAATATTTTATAAAACTTGATATTTTGCATAATTTTTAAAAAGAAGCCTTCCACAAATACCCATGCCTTCATTATTTTTCCATACTCATCTTTCCCCCTACACTTAATCTTAGCTTTTACAGGATTTATAAGCTTATTTTATACCATCTACCCTTTTTTGCTATTATTTTCATCATTTCCAGTTATTTCATATGGGTTAGTTTTGTCTCTCAAACCAGACTTCAGAGAATTGTATGTTAGACTTTTGTATTTAGAACTATCTAAGTGAATAATTTTGGGGTAGACTGGTGTGAAAACCACTGAACCTAGAATTCTGACTTCCCCTAACTGTGATATTGGATAAATTCACTGTTTATCTCCTTTGGGCTTATAATTCCTTACTTTTCACATGAACAAAATTGGAATATTATCTGAAGTATTTTTTAACTGTAAAAATATATTCAGATCCATGAAGAATTACTAGAGGAACCTCAGTTGAGTAGAGGAAAGGAAGACTTTGGGTTTTCTGAAATTGGTCTGTTACCTCTATATAACTCAGGATTTTATACCCAAGTTTTTTGTTTCTGTTTGATCTGTAAACTGAAAATGTGCTTGCTAAAAGTGACTGAAGAAGTTTAGATGAAAATATGTATTGGAATTGTGGATATAGTCCTAACTCCCTTTTTGTATTTCCTTTCCATGTAACATTCTCTTGGCATGTTCCTATCCCTAAGTATTTTTATTTCCATTTTTTCATCTTCCCTTTCTTTATATTTGATAGTAGTCCCCACCCACCTCCCTCAGCTCAGTTTTTCTAAGTATTCTTCTTAAATGTTATTTTTATGGATGCAGGTTATTAAGCAGTAATAAAACCTCTTGAACTTAAAAAATTGTTGGGAATTCATCTTTGGATTAGTGAAAAATCTGAAGGTAATTGTGTTTACTTCAATAAATAGTTCAGAATTCTTTATAATTAGAGCATCAAAGCTTTGCAAATAAATGTGACTAACAAGGATTAAAGTTCTTTTAAAAAGTTTTTTTTTTTAAAGTGTAAAAATCCGTGATATCAAATTGTTTAGTACACTATTTAGATAGCTTTCAAGATACTTTGATGTCTAAACTATTTTTGAGCGGTGGGAGGATTATAAATTGGGTGTAGATGTACATTTTTGAAGGTTTGTAGCCTAGATGACATTTTGCCTTATTTGTGTAGTGTTTCTTCTAATGAATGGCCATTGATAATTCGTTGGAGTATTTGGTTGATACCAATTTGGAGAGACTTCTCTTCGTTATTCAATTGAGATCTGTACTTATTTGGGTCTGGTTTTACATTTTACCAGTGATTTTGATGAAATTATTTTGGATCAAATATGAGAAAGATAGCTATTGCTATGTATCCATCCCCCTTCAAATTGTTTTTTCAAAATGTAAACAGTCTTGAAATATTCCAGAACTAAGAAGAGGAGTTTTGACAGAAAAGAATGTAATATTCTAGGTTAATAGAAATATTTTATGTAAATATTAGGTAAAATCGTAAGATTTCTTTTAGAAGGCAAGTCAGTGTTGAAAAATACCATTATGGTATAATTTCAAGCATAATTTGGCTTGTTTTTTAGTTATATTTAAATTTGTCTTTTTGCTTCACTGACTTATTTTCTCTTGTTGAGTTACGTTTGAATAGTTTTAAGCCTTTAAAACTTAATTTTAAAGTAATGTGATCCTTCACTTTCAAGCAAAATGCTAGGTTTTGGGGGGAATTTTAAAGTATCCTATTTTTATGTCCTCAGATTCAGGTAAAGGAACATATTTTAAAAGAAAAAATAGTGATATTTTTGATACAAAATTTTCTGCTTTATTGTTTGCTTATATAATGTGATGCAAGTAAATTAAAGCCTTTCATATCAGATTATCAGATAAAAAATTTATTTTTTAAATTACTGTCCTTCATTAGAAAATAGTGTGTTTGTTTTTGTTTTGTTGGTTTTTTAAAACATCATAGGAGTAGTGTGATCTTTTCCAAGGATACTTTTAGGGCATTAATCTGGTGTGATCTGCTCCTTCTATGTAAGGCCTGGATCCTGTGTGTGTGCGCTTGTAGTGCCTTTTACCTTCATAGCCTTCCTGTTTTCTTTTTTGTGTGTCTTTTTCTTTCCTTTTGTTAATTCCTCTTTATGCTAAGCCACTCCTTATGGTCTTTCACCGTGAAATTACCTGACTCTTAATATGGCAGGCTATCTCTGTGTTACCATTTTATTTTTTCTTCAAGTCTACTAAAATTATATCCAGGGTTGTATATTTAATACTAATTTATAATCTACGTATATACTTGGCCATTGCTAGTTGAAACAGGAACGTGAATTTTAATAGATATAAATATGGTTGGTCTTATTTTCTAGGCCAGAGATCCTCAGCAGGAGCCCTTGGAAGAGATAGAAAGTTTGAAGAAACAACATGATTTATTAAAAAGGATGTTACAGCAGCAAGAGCAACTGCGAGCTCTGCAGGGACGACAAGCTGCTCTTCTTGCTCTGCAGCATAAAGCAGAGCAAGCTATTGCTGTGATGGATGATTCTGGTATGCCACAGTCTTAGAATGTTGTTTTTATAAGCAAAACTCAATAAATAGTGGCATTGCAAGATGGATGCTGGTTATTGTAGTCAGATCTTGATTGTTGACTCGTTTAGAAACCTACACGTGAGGCTTACCCTGTCCTGTGCTTTTCTCTGGTTATGCAGAAAAGATTGCAGGGACAACTCCTGGCCATCATACTGTACCGTGCAGACAGCCAGCTCGCTCTCCTTTTCATCAGAGAGTACCCTTAAGAGGTAAAAGGACAGGCTGTAGTTCTGCTTTTGTACATCAGACTGACAGAGCTGTTGATACTTTTATTTCTACTATTTGTACATCATTTAACTGGGATTACCGTACTTTGATTGCCTCCTAAAAAAGGATTAAAACCTTGAGATAGTGATTCAATTTACAGACCTTCTTTAACGTCTAAATTTTATTAAATTCTTTAGTATTGAGTCTAATTTTATAGTCTCATCACCTTCAAACCTAAGTGTTTAATTTCTCAAGTTGAAAACAAATTGTTACTAAAACTCAGTAAAACTAAGATGTATTTTCTAGTGGACTGTCATCCCAGTCTAATAATAATTTATCTACTGTGGGCTCTCCATTTTAGGTCCTTGCTGAGGTTACCCTGTTTTTACTCAGTTTATCCTGCTGCCCACACCTAGCCCATTGGTTCAGCCCTCTGATCACTGTTATGCATAATTTAATTTTGCATTTTCATAAGGAACTTTATGACTTGCAAGTTACCTACTTTTTTGTATAATTATATAATTATATGTAATTTATGTAGTATAGTATATAGTAACAATTATACAGATTTTTAGCCCCACTTTTTACTTATAAAATCCAAACTGTCGTTAGCTTTTACGTTTATATTTAGGAAAAAACAAAATATTTTACCAATGACCAATACTAGTTTGGTTAATGACTAACCTATTAAATACTTTTCAAATCTGGAGTATCAGATTTCAGAGACTTTCCTGTGATAGTTATGTTATTTCAAATACTTACATTTACATCATCCCATTTGATCATCACAAAATTGTAGGTTAGTTGCTGGAACCTTTTTTCTTATTCTCATTTTATAGAGAAGGAACTCTTAACAGAGTTTGTGACTTATCTAGGCTTATACAGAATTTTAGAATCAGATCCCTTGAGTTCTAGGTCAGTGGTCCTTATTTATGAATATGAACTTTTAAGTAAGCAGATGATTGCTTTAAAAAAAAATGTGTACCATCATTAAGCAGGGACCAGGAGTAGAATGAATAAAAGTATAATTTTATTTTATATATTATTTTAAAAAGAATTTTAGGTTAGAAATTTTAAAACAGATTTCCTCTTGGATTTTTGAGATTGTGTAGGGCAATACTGAATGAAAACCAGAATTGTAGTATTTAATCTTCCGGTATATGAGAGGCAACATAATTGTCGTGGGAAAGAGTGCTCGTTTCATCATTTAACTAGAAAGTTATTTATTATCTAGACTGATTTCATTATTTTCAAAATAGAGTTTGGATTACATATGTGGGATTCTCTCCAGCCCTGAAATTCTAATTTCTCAGTGGAGAAAGCTAGTATTTTCCTGTAAAACATAAGTAGTTTATAGCTAGTGTCTCTTTTAGAGCTGGAGAGGATAACCAGAGGTTGGGTAGTAGAGCAGTAACTTATCAAAATTGTCATCAGCATACTGCCTTAGGAAGACAAAAACAACTGTCTTTTAGTATGACTCATATCTCAAGCAAAGTACTTCAATCAATGATCTGTTCTATTGCGGGGATCAGCAAACTGTGGCCAGCTGGCTTTGGCCCTCTGCCTGTAATAAAGTTTTATGGAACACAGCCATGCCCATTTGTTTATGTATTATCTGTGGTTGCTTTTGCCTTATAATGATAGGGTTTGGGCAGCTGAGACAAAAACTGTATTTTCACAAAGCCTAACATACTTACTTTCTGAATCTTTAAAAAAGTAGTTCAGCCCTCAAACTAGAGCATTTATTCTGTTGGGAGACGTGTTAGAATCTACTATTCTTTTTCAGACTACCCACTTTCCTGCCACTCCCCCAACCCAACCTGGTAGACCTGCCCCCACTGTGAATGTTTGAACAGAAAAAGATAAATCACTATACTAGAGTTTTGTGAGTTTCCCTTTATTTTCAGCTTAGATGGAAACTTAATAAAATGATTGGTTGGCAGATAAATCTGAGGGTTAACTAATTTCAAATTATGTTAGGTGAGATTTTTTTTTTTTTTTTAATTTCCTTTTCCCCCTACAATTTAATTTTAGCTTCTCAGAAATTGTAAAGGTGTTGTATTTATTTGCTTTAATGAATATTTGTTAATTTTCTTTCCAGCTGTAACAGAAACTACTGGAAGCCTGTCTGGCGTCAGTATCACATCTGAACTAAATGAAGAATTGAATGATTTAATTCAGCGTTTTCATAATCAGCTTCGTGATTCTCAGGTAACAATTTTTTAATGGTATAGTTGAGTTTAAAATCACATTAATTGAAACAATAGTGCTCAAACTTGACTGAGTGTAAGTATCATCTGGCACGATTGTTAAAATAAAAAAATGTAGATTTCTGGTCAGTGGGATCCCCCTATCTTCAAAATTATGATTGATACATTTGGGGTGGGCTTCCTCGAATGTGATTCCAGTACTGGTAGTGTGGGGCCTATAAGAAATACTAAATTAGGGGAAAATCTACTTTGAAATGATTATTGAAATTTTTCCGTTGTATGCTACTAGATAACACGTTCTTTTTTCCTGTCTAAGGTTAATGGTCACAACTTTTAAACTTAAGTTACGTTTGAATTTGTGTCCTTACAGTATTTTACTAACAATTTTAAGAAAGTTCTTAAGTTTAATTTCAGAGGCAGTAAGTTTATAATTTGTTGACCTTTTAAAATAATGATACAAATGCAAAATTTTCAATCTGTGCGCCTTGAGTAAGAAAAGGTGAATTATGAATTAATACGTGTCCGCTGGAAATAAATATGATTGACGATTCGGTGTCTCCTGACCAAGTGAAAAATAAAAGCATAAACCCTAACCACTTTGGGGAGTTATTTAGCAATATGTATAGTACATTTTTTTTTCTAGTAACCCTGCAGTGGCCCACCTTAGAGAAACTCTCATGTTCACAAAGAGATATTTGCAAGAATGTTCATGGAAGCATTATGTTAATAGCAAAAAATCAGAAACAATTTAAATGTCCATGAACAGGAAAATGGACTAATAAGTTATAGAGTGAACTCCTATAACCTGTTACAGTAACTGAACCAGAGCTAATGAATTAAAAAATACAAGTTTAAGAAGGCTACCACTTAGGTTATGTTTAAAAATGTATGAAAAATGTATAGTTTTTTATGGATACATACGAAGGCATTACAAAATAGAAACATGTATAAGAATGGTAGATAATCAAATTTTGGATTGTGGTTATCTCTGGAGAGAGTAATGGGATTGGGACCTGGTACATGTACAGCTTTAGCTATATCTTTAATGTTATATTTCTGTTTGTAAAAAGAATTGATGCCATGTAGCAAAATATTAAAATTTGACTGAGCTCAATGGTGTTTATTCATTATATGATTTCCTAAGCCTTAGTGGAGTTTTGAGATGTTTTATGTATATACACACACACACACACACACACACACACACACGTGTTTTTTTTTAAACGTAGGAAAAGAAGTGGTAGGAAAAACTGATAAGTTAATAAGTTAGAGTTAATGGTAGTAGTTCTAAAAAGATGGCAAGAGAGAATATTTTTGAAGGTTTGTTTTGTGTAAAATGTGGCATTTCTAGATTAATTTAGACCCACTGAATTTGGATCCAGATAATGTCCAGTGAATCTGAGACCACTGTTTACAATAGTTATGTGTATCTATAAAACTATGTGTACGAGGTGTGATCAAAAAGGATGGTGAATGTTTAAATTTAAAAAAAAATTATTACAGTAAAAGACACATTTCCATTAATCCTCCTCAAATACTCCCCCTTGCTTCGAACACACTTATCCGATTGTTGTTACCACTTTCTGAAACAGTTTTGGAAGTCCTCTTTCATGAATGTCTTTACTTCATCCTACATCATTACAACGCTACGTGTCACACATTGCTTCTGGTACGGCAATTTCTGTCAAATAAAAACATTACGGTGTGTCCTCATTCACTTTATTCACCAGTTCTGGCACCGTGAACTTCTGGTTTTCTCCCAGAGTCAAGATGACCATGAAAGGTAAACATTTTGAATCAATTCAGGACATCGAGGCAGCCACGACAGTGCAACTGAAGACACTCATGAAAGAGAACTTCCAGAAGTGCTTCAGAAGGTGGCAAGAACGATGGGATAAGTGTGTTTTAAGTGAAGGGGAGTATTTTTAGAGGGATTAATGGCAATGTGTCTTTTACTGTAATACATTTTTTTTATTCAAACCTTCACCATATTTTGTGATCACACCTTATTAAAATGAGAATGCAACCTTTAGTTGCCTTAGTTTTACTTTTTCTTTTTTCTTTATAACAGCCTCCAGCTGTTCCAGATAATAGAAGACAGGCAGAAAGTCTTTCATTAACTAGGGAGGTTTCCCAGAGCAGGAATCCATCAGTGTCAGAACATTTACCTGATGAGAAAGTGCAACTTTTTAGCAAAATGAAAGTATTGCAGGAAAAGAAACAAAAAATGGACAAACTGCTGGGAGAACTTCATACACTTCGAGATCAGCATCTGAACAATTCACGTAAGTCAACCTTAGCTGCGTTGGGTGTAGGACATGTAAGTATTATGGCAGCACATGGAACTTAGTGAATATTTGGTGAATGAATGAACATATAGTTCCTCAAAATTATAATTTTTGTGGGGAGATAGGACTTGCATGTGAAAAGATTTTAAGTAAAAAGGCAGTGTATGATAAAAGCCAAATAGATGGTAGTTCTGTTCTATAAGTCATAAAATAGAAAGGATAAAGTTGGGCCTTGAAAATTGGTAGGGTTTTAATGAGAGAAAAGAAGAAGAGAAGGTGACTGTTAGATACTTGGACATAATAACACTGCATTTTCTAGCATATTCAAAATTTTCTCTTAAAAACTAATCCAAATTAGTACTTTGATTTAAAAACTACGAAACAGCTTTAGAAAGTATACAAAAACAATGAGATATGGAAAACTTACATAATACACATGGTTTAGTGCAGAATTTTTATAACCTGCATCCTTTTTTAAAATATGTAGTCATCTCAGGTGGGAATAGGAAAGGCATAGTCATCATAGTTACACTAGTTCTACAGGAAAGGCAGTGATCATCCTAATTATACCATGGGACCTGTCTTCTCTACAGATGTTTTATTTGCCCCTAATCCAGATCTGGCACACTTCCTATCCTCATACCTTCCCAAGCTTGGTTCCTACCTCCTTCCCAAGCAGTTAGCAGTAGGACCTCAAACATTGGAAATTGAGTCAGTAGGGTCAACCTAACTTGTCATTATTCTTCAACATAGCTGCTGTTTTATTAAAGAAAAAACAAGGGATGGAAACATTCCTGGGGTCCTTGTTCCTGGTTTTTTACCCATCTCCTATTTCTCTGCCACCTCCAAAAGAACCTGACTATTTCTACCGTGAAACATACTCCTTTCTTTTACCTGACCTCTGTTAGTCATCTCTTCTACAGTATAATCTAATCTCAATGCTTATTCTTCCTAAACAGATTAACACAGCTAAGAAAACCTTAAAATTTGAAGGTTGTACTCAAGGCCTTGTGATCAGTTTTATACATGTAAAGAAAGTAGCACTTTGCCTACTGATGATGCCAAAAAATAATTTTCTTCCCATTGGGAAACAATGAAAGCAGCAGCAAAAAGTAGAACAGTCAAGGAATAGAGTGAAGACACTACTTGGAAACCAGCCATAGCAATAGATAATATAGGCAACAAATAATGATAGTTGTGAGAAAGAGATAAATGACAAGTAGTTTTAAAGTGGTAGATGAAGTGCAAAGGTTCTTAATCTTCATTCATTAAACTCTTAAAGGCATAAGATACTCTGATCTTTGTGGACAGAAAAGTAAAATGTAGTTCAAGGACTATAGGGGATTAGCCATCATCTACTTAGAACATTTTATTGCTGAGCAGTATTCCATGGTATGTGTGTACCACAGTCTCTTTAACAATTTTGCTTTATCTTTTGGAACAAGAAAAGTTTCATCTTGGAGACCATATACAATTTCCTCTGTGCTGTGGATTTGGAACATTCTTAAGGACATAATATGCTAGGGCTGCCCTGTAAAGATTTGTAGGTTGGTGTACCTCACATCAGATACAGTGACCTTGTTTAGCTTTACCTGGAACCAAGTTTATCAAGGAAGACTAGTTACGTTTTAAAGGTTGAATATCATAATTCTTGTCAATTTCCATCTTGCCTGTCTTTATTCTTTCCTTCCTGTTTTAACTGGTTGAGGGACATGTTAATGAATAAGTGGCTTGGATGTTGTGTCCTTAAGTTTCTACAATTTAAATCTGCAGAATTTAAGATGTTAGTAATTTATACTATTTTTTTCTGTATTCCAACAAACTGAATAAGTATTGTTTGATGCCACATTTGTTTATTATTAGTAACTAGTCTTTTTTTTTCTGTAGTTGTGCCCTCTTCAGCCTCTCCACAAAAGAGTGTGGATCAAAGAAGTATAACTTCAGCTCCCTCTGCTCCTATAGCACCAGTTGTCAATGGAGAATCCAATAGCCTAACATCATCAGGTCCTTATCCTGTTGCTTCTCTGGTTTCTCAGAATGAATGTGAAAATGAAGGCCATCTAAATCCAACGGAAAAACTCCAGTAAGACACTTTTACTTATATTGTTACAAAGATTCGAATTGGATAATGGGGATAAATTCTGGGATTTTTAAATTTTTTTCTTGGTTGTTGAAAGTCCTGAAAAAACTGAATTTACTTAATATGCTAAACATTCTTAAGTGATATGGTGGTAGAAGTGTGTGTGTGTTCTACGGGCAGTCTTTGAATTGTCCAGGAGATATGTGACATTGTAATACAGGTAATTTCTGTGAGGTAATGCATTCCCATTTCCAAATAAAGGATTAGAAATGGCTGGACTACAGTTAAAAGATTTTTATTAGCTTGGTACAAAAGTAATTGTGGTTTTTGGAATTATTTTTAACCTTGTAAACCGCAATTACTTTTGCACCAGCTTAATATATTGAAATGGTTTAGAACCCAGGCTTTAGAGTCAGATAGCTCTGAAATTGTATCTTTCAAGACTGTGTGACTATGGATAAATAACATACTTGCATTAGTCTCTGTTCCTTCATCCATAAAATAGGCATAATAATGTACCTGTTCATAAAGGTGTTTTAAGGATTAAAAAACATGGGCATACCTCCTGGCACTTACTAAAATGACTCAGAAGACTTTCTTGTTATTTTTGGTAAACACTATATATTCTTTACGTTACAGACACATCAGGAACCTTCTGTAAATGCTCAGTAGTGCATGCATACCTGCATTGTCTGAGAGCTAGCATTCAAATTGAGTTATGCTTCTCATTTTTGATACATATTAAGAAACCTAGGAATATTTTTGACACTGAGTTCTAAACTGTTAACATTTATACTGCTTAAGGTGAACACTTGAAACTGGTTTTCTTATGCTTTTGTCCCTAACACAACATAAGAAAATAAAGTGATGAGATTTTGAGGAAGCTGTATTTGAGATTAAATTCTTTATAGTCACACCCCTGGTTATTTAACTAGGTTTACATTTTGCTTGTTCTGGCTGCTATTATATGAAAATACTGCTTGCTTTACTTTGTTACTTTTTTTTTTTTTTTTTGAGCAATCTGTTTTATTATATAACTCTATAACCAGAAAGTGAACAGAAATACACACTATGCTTACCTGTACATGTAAACCTATTGTTTATCAGGAAGTTAAATGAAGTTCGAAAAAGATTGAATGAACTAAGAGAATTAGTTCATTATTATGAACAAACATCAGATATGATGACAGATGCTGTAAATGAAAATACAAAAGATGAAGAAACTGAAGAGTCAGAATACGATTCTGAGCATGAAAATTCTGAGCCTGTTACTAACATTCGGTAAGAATTTCTTTAAAGTTTGTTTTTCTAACATATTTATCCTACCATAATACTTTTAATATGGAACCAAAGAAACCTCAGTAGAGTACTGACTATTTGCCTTTTATTTAAACTTTTCTCCTATAAGTCTGCTGTTTTGGTCACTGTAATTTCACTTGCCCTGTAAAGAAAAACAGAGAAATATTGAGTACAGTAATTTAGTAAATTTGCTATTAGATCAAATGCAAGTAAATCATAAGAAGTATCTAATTTAGCATTTTCCTACCTCTTTATTTGTAGGTATAATTTTGATTTTTTTCAGATGTTTTTCTTAAATTTCTAAACAGCAAAAGTAATGAAAAGCACAAGCCAGTTATTCACGGTATGAATTTAAATGGGGAAATAGCCAATTATGTTCATAGTTTATTATTTTATTAATAGTTCCAAAACTTTGATTTTTATTATTTTTATTACCTAAAATAACTTCAGGCTGTTTTTTTTCTTTTAGAAATCCACAAGTAGCTGCCACCTGGAATGAAGTAAATAGTAATTCTAATGCACAGTGTGTTTCTAATAATAGAGATGGCAGATCGGTTAATTCTAATTGTGAAATTAACAACAGATCTGCTGCCAACATAAGGGCTTTAAACATGCCTCCTTCTTTAGGTATGATACTATGAATATGACTGTATTCACAGAAATTTTTGCCATATTCTTGGGAAGTGTATTTTCTTTCATTAATGCTCTTGAGTTTATTAAATTATTGATTTAATGATACATGTTTTCCACAGATTGTCGATATAATAGAGAAGGAGAACAAGGGATTCATGTTGCACAAGGTGAAGATGATGACGAGGAGGAGGACGAAGCAGAAGATGACGGAGTCAGTGGAGCTTCCTTATCTAGTCATAGGAGCAGTATGGTTGACGAGGCTCCAGAAGATGCTGAGTTTGAACAGAAGATCAATAGACTTATGGCTGCAAAACAGAAACTTAGACAGTTACAAGATCTTGTTGCTATGGTACAGGTAACTATGACTTGGTTTTTTAAAAAACTGTCACATAGTACATTCTTACAAGGTAAAATTTATGTGTTTGATAATTATTGGTGTAATTTTACTAGTACACATTTATGTGTTGAGTTCTTACCATATTCCAGGTTCAAGTGCTTAATACTTTACATGCCATATATCAGACATGAGCAAACTTTTTTATTAAAGGCAGGTTAGTAAATATTGTAGGCTTTGTAGGCCATACAGTCTCCATCACAACTACTCAATGCAAAAGCAGCCGTATATGATACATAAACAAATGAGCATGACTGTGTTTCAATATAACTTTATTACAAACACAGATTTGTTTCTTTTTTGCTGGAGACCTCAGTCTTTATTTTTTTTAATTTATTTTTCAATTACAGTCTATTTTTTCACTATTTAGAAAGAATGCTCCAGTGAGCATTATTGCACAAGCCTCTTTGTGTATTTGTGTTTCTCAAGGGCAGATATGAAGAAGTGAAATTGCTGTGTCAGAGTTTATGCACATTTTAATGGTCACTGCTTAATTGCTCTCCAGGTGACAGTATTAATTGTTGATCTAAGCAGTGGTGTATGAGTCCATTTTCCCATACCTTGATTACATTTTATTATACAGATATAATGTGGCTCGTTTAATCATTACTGAAATTGGCTTTTGACTTTTTCCAAGTTTTCCCTATTATAAGAAGGGTTTTTGTTATACACACATATAGAAACACATGTAGGTATGTATATACACACATACATGTTTTTGCTTATGTATTCAAAGTATATCTGTAGGATATATAAACATAACATTGGTTACCTATGGAGAATGGAGTCAATTAGGAGACCTTTTTAAATGTCTTTTTTACTTTTTGAACTTTGATCATAGTATTGCCACTTGAAAAAATTAAAACAGCTTCTAAAACAAATAGTAATAGGTTGTGCTATCTTGAACGTCATTGTACTTGTTACTTTCCCATTTTCTTTAAGATGCCTTTCTTTAGATGTATTACCCAATATGGGAATAATAGATCAGAAATGATGAGTAACTTAGTGGCTTACAGATGAATCAGCTTAATTTCATGCCTGTATTTAATGGAAATCTTTTGCTTTAGGGAGTGTTTTAAGACTGTAGATTGATCTATCTATCTATCTCTCTATCTCTTTCTATCTCGCTATTTCTCTATCTATCTATATCTATCTATCTAATCTAATCTAATCTATCTGAATGAAATGAAACTGCAAGCCAGAGGGATTAAGGGATCTCTTCCTGAAAGAGAGCTGTTAAAAAAATAATTGATGAATTTTACTCATTGTATTAAGAATAGTCTTTTTCTTGTACCTTATACATATCCTGTTTCCCAAGAGACTCAGGAGAGGGTGTAAACAGTTACATAGTTATCATGATTATACAAAGCTGTTACTGTTCTTGGTTAGATTAGCTTAGACAATTTCCGTGGCCCTTATGAAACCTTATGTGTCCTAGAAGTGTCCAGGTATCTATCTCTTTTAGTTCCTTAGTCTGTGATATGTATCAATACAATAATTCTTTAGTCAGTCACTTAGTTTTAGTGTTAGAGATTATGCCATTTCAGAGATTATGCCATTTCAGTTTTTTAGGCACCCTTATACTATCATTTGAAACTTCATGCAATGTTTTTTGTGTCTTGTATCATATTTTAATTTTTCTTCTTTTTATTATGTGAAAATGCCTCATGATCTGGCTTCTCTATTCTTGAGTCCCATAGCCATACTAGTAATGAATTACGCTAGTTTTTAGATTGCAGAAACCAGAATAAAACCGTCTACAAACTTACAATTGATTACAGTGTTATAATTAAGAGTCAGTTCTAACTTTTTACAGTTTTATTAGAATTATATTTCCAAAGGTTCAAGTTTTAGTTGAGGACTTCAGAGAAAACATGAATGCATAAAATTATGTAGAATTAAATGTTAAGGAAAGTGCAGAAGTTCACCCCAGATCCCCTATTTTAATAAGTACGTTGATTTCAACAGAAGATGTGGGTCTACTGTTAGGAAGATACGAACTTCAGTTGTTTTTTCAGTACTCATTACAGATTTGAGATGGTATATTGTCATAAGTTTTTGTATTGTGAGCCGTTGGCACTTGTTTTGCAAACTAAAGAGCAAGTGAGGAAATGGAAAATTTTAAGTAAGCAAATGGATATTGATTATTTAAAATTCTTAATGTAGAAGTTAAATCTTATTATCTAATACCAAGCATTGCCAGCTCCAATAGTATATTTTTTATCTTCATATTTTCTGAAAAACTGTTCTTTAATAGCTCAGATCTGGTCAAGATAAGAAAAGGCAACTTAGTATTTGTCATTACTGAGTAATGGGCAGGTCAAATTTAAATGTACTGTTTTTATAGTTTTAACACTGCATTCCTGTCATTGGTAAATAGAGGATGAACTTCATTGTTTTCTAAAAAACACTCACTTTTTCTACTTCTTTAATTTCATGTTATGTAAATTTGATAGATTAGTGATATTTATTAAGGTATGAAATGGATATATCAAGGTCATTTTAATATAATGATGTGATTTTAGGATGATGATGCAGCAGATCAAGGAGTTATCTCTGCCAGTACTTCAAATTTGGATGATTTCTACCCAGCAGAAGAAGACACCAAACAGAATGCAAATAACACTAGAGGAAATGCCAATAAAACACAGAAAGTTGCTGGAGTAAATGAAAAGGCAAGGTGTGTTAAGCTTATAGCCTTCATTTAAGAAAAATGTCATGCCTATTATAGAGAAAGATTAGGTGTATTGTATTACATCATGCTTAATTCTGTCAGATTTATTGGACTCTACAAATATAATGTCAATTTAATTATAGAGAGAAATTTTATGAGGCTAAACTACAGCAACAACAGAGAGAGCTCAAACAATTGCAGGAAGAAAGAAAAAAACTGATTAAGATTCAAGAGAAAATCCAAGCACTGCAAAAGGCATGTCCTGACCTTCAGGTAATTAGGAAATTTCTTTCTTTCCATTTGTCTGAAAAGAGATGTTTAAAAACCAGTGCCAGTTGAAAGTACTCTATCTTCTTGTAGTACTGATCTAATGGATTTTTATCTATTTTATGATTAATGAAATGAAGTAATGAAATGGGTTAAGGATATATATTTACAGTGGAAGATAACACATGGGAATTGACTGATTATTTCCATTCTTTCACATGTTGGGCTAGCTAGATAAAGATTCAGAACATGACTATATATAACTATTTATTAAAATATTCTGGTTTGAACTTAGCAATTAAGGGACTAGCATTTCCATCTTTTATTGGCCTAAAATTATAATAAAGCTCTTAAGCCATCATGCGGTATCTAAGAAATTAATATATATATATATATATATAGTTTGAATATTGACTGTATATACCTTTGCTTATTAACGGTACTCTATGCATAGGTCTTTGAGATTGAGCAGAGGATGAGCAGTCTTTGACTGTCATGTAGTCAGGAGTAGGGTTAATATGGGAAGGGATTACCAATTCTTTTTGAGATTTTTGTTCCTGAAATTTATTGGTTAGCTTTATTCTTTAGTCAGGTTTTGTTTTCAAGGAAAAGGAAACACATTAAATGATATTTCTAATATAAACTGTTGTTTTCTAGACTCTTAACCTTTTCCGCTTTATCTAATCCTTTTTTCCTTGTTCCTGATCTAACAATGTCCAGAGGAATATATGCTTGAGTTGTATTGAGTATGTGAAATTTTCCACAACAACATTTTATCCTTCTTGTAGCTATTGTGCCTGAAGGTTGGTTAATAACTCATTAACTTTAGCCTGTGTTCTCATCTTTTATTATGTTGGATTTTCTTTGGATCATGATGGCGATTGAGGTCTGGTAATAACAAATTAAATATGTTATAGAACTATAGAGAAGTAGTAAAATAGCTGCTTTTATGGAATTAACGTAATTGCTTTAATTCCTCATAATGATTTTTACAAATCCTTTTTTAGCTGTCAGCCACTGGTGTGGGTAATTGTCCCACAAAAAAATATATGCCAGCTGTTACTTCAACTCCAGCTGTTAATGAAAATGTAACTAATACAAGCAAATCTGTTTTTGAGCCTGAAGATTCTTCAGTAGTAGATAATGAGGTATTGTATATTATACCGTTGTTCCTGAATCTTAAGTCATATCTTTTTTTAAAATTTACTTTTCAATTACAGTTAACATACAATATTACATTAGTTTCAGGTGTATAGCATAGCGACTAGACATTTATATACCTTACAAAGTGATCCTCCTGATAAGTCTAGTACCCATCTGACATCATACATAGTTATTATAATATTGTTAACTATATTCTCTATGCTGTATAAGACACATCTTAAGAAGTGAAACGTTTTTAAATGTGGCATGTTTTGTGTCTTTTAATTGGAAGAAACAGTTTGTTCCAAAAAGTAATTAAGTTAGGATCTTTTCAAAATAGTCTTGATCTTTATTAGCAAATATTTGGAAGAATTATATACGTAAAGGATAGTTGGCAGCAAGTAGTAATCATTTCAGTTACAAAGACTTATCCTTTGGCATTTTATTTATATGTGATTTGTATGAAACATCGTAACTTTCTCTAAATAGTTAATGAAGTATATTTGGGTGCTACTTGTTTTCATTAAGAGTTAATAATTGCCTAATTTTTTCTTATTCATCATTAAAATATTATTATTTTAACCTTCATGGGTATCTCAGTGTAAAAAGGATCAGTGAAAGTAGAAGTCTTTGCTGCAATTGACAGTAGTATTAGCTCATTATTCTTTAAAATGAAACAAATCCAAATATTTTCGCTAACTTGACTCTGATTTTTAAATTAATAGTTGTGGTCAGAAATGCAAAGACATGAAATGTTAAGGGAAGAGCTGCGGCAGAGAAGAAAGCAGCTTGAAGCTCTGATGGCTGAACATCAGAGGAGGCAAGGTCTAGCTGAAACTATATCACCAGTGGCTGTTTCACTGAGAAGTGATGGATCTGAGAACCTGTGTACTCCTCAACAAAGTAGAACAGAAAAGTAAGAGAGTGTTTTGTAAATCATTGTTTTAAACATCACCTACCTGAGGCATGTAGGATAGGGCAGTGAGGGTGGTGTTTAAGCATGACCCTTGTGACTCATTTTCACTAAATTGGGCTACTTTCTATTCAAACTTCTCATAGCATCAACTTTTTTAATTACTAAGGAACTTGATTGAATATTGGTATAGATTTTCTTGAATTAAGTTTTAAGCTTATGAAAAGAAAATGCTTGATGTTTTGTGGTTCTTTCAGGCCAGAAATAAGCACTTTATTATTTAAATTGAGCATCTGCTGTTTGTAAGGTCTTTATAAGTATCTTAAAACTTTATTACATAACATTTTTAGTTTTTAGGGTTTAAGTTTGAAATTTTCATATGAAGAATATTTCTAAAAGAGTTAGTCACCAGTAAGATCAGTTAATCAGTTATCTATATAGAAATACTCAGATCTAAAATTTTGAAATCCAAATTTGTCGTGGCCTAACATTTTGATATCCTCAGGTGGCATTTCTGGGACATTGCACCGAGCCTTACTCTCTTTCTTCTTCTTAGAAGAACTTTTCCTGTTCTTGGAGTCCCCACGTGCATTTATTGATCAGACTATACCTACAGTATTTTATCCTGTTCTGAGTACCACACTTTAACAAAGTTCTTTAGCAAAGTACTTTAACAAAATTCTTTGGTTTTGATAAGCATCTAGGTTTCAGAACCATGGGTCTAGAATTGTGCTTTCTAATATGGCAGCCATTAGATATAGATGACTCAGTTAAAATTAAATAAAATTAAAAATTCATTTTCTCAGTCACACCAGCCACATTTTAAGTGCTCATGTACCTAGTGGCTATTGTATTGAACAGCACAGATTCAGATCATCCCTACTATTGCAGAAAGTTCTGTTGGATAGCTGTGATCTAGAAAACGGTTACTCAAGGAAAAGTTAAAAGTTGAGGGGGTTTAGTGTAGGATAAAAGTTCTTGGGGATATTATTACTATTTTAATTTATTTGCAGAATTGTTTTGTAGAAGGCAAAGTAAGCATTCTATAACTGCAAGGGGAGAGTACTACCCATCTCATAGTACTGTGATTAAATAAAAATTTATATACACATACACATATATTTATATTAGGTATAATGTCTGGCACACAGTAGGTGGTGAAGTATTTAGCTTATCTACAGAATGATCTCGTGGTTTTATCTCTTAATCTCTAGAACAATGGCAACTTGGGGAGGTTCTACCCAGTGTGCACTAGATGAAGAAGGAGATGAAGATGGTTACCTTTCTGAAGGAATTATTCGGACAGATGAAGAGGAAGAAGAAGAAGAGCAAGACACCAACTCAAATGATAACTTTTCTGTGTATCCTCCTAACAGCGTGAATCATAACTCATACAGTGTAAAGGAAACTAATAATAGGTTAGTTTCACGTTTTAATTTTTTGCTTGATTTAAAGAGTCTCAGGTCTTTCTGACACCAAGTTGATTCTCTGAACCAACTGGGTGTCCTACAATTTAGTTCAATTCTGACGCTAAGTATGTGGAGTTAGGGCAGACCCCAGCAGTTAAGGGGCTCAGTCCCACAAGACTGCCCTCACTTCAGATGCCAGTCATAAGACCCAAGTCCCCAGGGTGTTCACACTTCTGTCAGACCTGTATATAAATTTGGCGGTTCCCACAACCCCTCTTCAGGTTCCATAATTTGCTAAGACAACTCACAGAACTCAGGAAAACGCTCATGTTTACTGGTTTATTATAAAGGATACAGCTCAGGAACAGCCAAATGGAAGGGATGCGTAGGGCAAGGTTTGGATGGGAGAGGGGGTGCAGAGCTTTCAGGCCTTCTGTGGGCGCACCACCCTCCCAGCACTTCAGTGTGTTCACCAACCAGAAGCTCTCGTAACCACTGCCTTGTTTAGGGGTTTTATGGAAGTTTCATTACATCCACACAATTGATTAAATCATTGGCCATAGGTGATTAAACTCAACTTCTGGCCCCTATCCTACCCTTCTTGGAGCTTGGGGAGTGGAGCTGAAAGTCCCAACCCCTCTAATCAGCAGGTTGGTTTTTCTGGCGACCAGCCTGCATCATGAAGCTATTCAGGGTCTTTCAACAGTCATTAGTATAAACTTGGTGTGGTTGAAAGGGGCTCATTATGAATCACAAAAGATACTCAAGAATTGCCAAGAGTTTTAGAAGTTCTGCTGGGAATCTGGGACAAAGACCAAATGTATTTTTTATTATACCACATGAGTGTTGCGGAGATGCATCCTATCTAGACTGGATCAAGATTCATAAGCTTTGAGCTTTGCTTCTGTTTTGGGGAGTTTACAAAAAATTTAAAAATCGTAGGTAGTGAAAAGGCCTGTAACAAAGGTATTCATTGCATTGTTTTTTATAACTGAAAAATGTTTCATGAATAAAAGCTGGTAGAGTAGTTCCAGTTGATGTAATGTGGCTAAGCTTAAAGCATGAAGAATGGAAAAAATGCTTATAATATAGTAAATACTTTCATTTTGCAGAATACAGAATTATGTGGATATTTTTGTAAAACAGGAAAAAAGCCTGGAAAATAATAAAAAATGATAATGGTATAAAGCCAACAGCCTGGAATGTTGACCCGCTTTATTTTCCATACTTTTTGAGTCCTTTGAACTTAGAATACTGGCCTGTAGACCAGGATATTAGGGTTTATTGCTAGATTTTAAAAACCAGATAATTGCATATGATGACCTAGTGCTTTAAATCTTTTGTTAGGTGGAAGAACAGTCGCCCTTTTTCAGCAGATGGAAATTATCGTCCTTTAGCCAAGACAAGACAACAGAATATCAGCATGCAACGTCAGGAAAACCTTCGTTGGGTGTCGGAACTCTCTTATGTAGAAGAGAAAGAACAATGGCAAGAACAAATCAATCAGCTAAAGAAGCAACTTGATTTCAGTGTTAATATTTGTCAGACTTTGATGCAAGACCAGCAGGTAAAGTTTGCTATGAAAGTAAATTTTTTTAATCTTGTTTTTTAAGCATTACACAGTTTTCTCAAGTCATCAGTAACTATTACGATTTTTTTTCTTTCCATAGACTCTGTCTTGTCTGCTCCAAACTCTTCTCACGGGTCCTTACAGTGTTATGCCCAGCAATGTTGCATCTCCTCAAGTACACCTTATAATGCACCAGTTGAATCAGTGCTATGCTCAGCTAACATGGCAACAGAATAATGTACAAAGGTAATCTGTTTCTTAGAAGTCGTGAGACTGTATAGCAAGGGCTAAAACTGAGCAGCGATTTTACAGTTATCTTCTGGGATGAAAGGACATGCGCCAAATTACATTTTCAAATATTCTGTCACTTGAGAATTTTATGAGCAATGATTTGCCCAGTATTTCCCTTTAATATTGTGAACTTCACTTTTTAACAAAATGTATAGTGTTCAACTTTACACTTAGGTGAATTTACATTAGGTGAATTATATGGTGGTGACTTACACCTTAGTAAATCTGCAAACAAGAAAAATGATGAGTTTCATATAGGTATACCTACTATCTGAGAGAAGTGCTAAATGGAGTTCTTGTTCCAAAGGCCAAGTTATTGAGTTAAGTCTGCACAACAAGCAAGTATTTCTTGTAGCAGCAGTCTGTTCTGTTGAATTACTTTTTACATATATTCTTTCTGAATGTCCTTTAAATAGATGATAATATAACTAATTTTTAAATTACTGACTTCTTAAATTTTTATAGGTTGAAACAAATGCTAAATGAACTTATGCGCCAACAAAATCAGCATCCAGAAAAACATGGAAGCAAGGAAAGAGGCAGTAGTGCATCACAACCTCCATCACCCAGTTTATTTTGTCCTTTGAGTTTTCCAGCACAGCCTGTAAATCTTTTTAACATACCTGGGTTTACTAATTTTTCATCATTTGCACCAGGTAAGTGACTAAAAATTTAAAGGGAAAGTAAATACAGAGTGTTTGAGAATATCATTTGTGTGTTACATGGATTTTTATCCCTGTCTGTTTGGAATGGTAAGAAATGTTTGCAAAGAAAGTTACAAATTCGTTTCTACTTTGATTCTTCATAGTAAAAGCTTAAGCTTAGTATGGTTGCTAATAGAATTAAGTAAACTGAATGATTGCTTAGTTTTATAACTTTGAATTGTTTAACAACTATTTATTAAAGAGAAAGGGAATTTACCTATCCAATGACTAGTGTACACCAGGCATTGTGTAAAACATTGAGAGAGTAAAGATGAGTGAGATAATGTTATAGAGGAGCTTTAAGTCTCCTTAGGAGGAACTTAACACTAGGGAGGAAGGGAGAGAGGGAGGGAGGGAGGGAGATACACTACTAAACTAAAGGTGAGTACTCATATTTTTATTTAGCTTAGGATTCAGACCTTTTTCTGCACCCATTTTATGCCAGACACTGTATATATGACTGGGATTCAAAGGTAAGACTAATAATGCCTTAAGAAATTTCGAGTTTAGTGAGGAAACTGAGTGTCAGTCAGTGCTTAGTGTACAAATGAGTACAAATGAGGTGATTGGCCTATTCCTTCCTTAGGGAAAGAGACCATCAGCAAATGTGTTTTTTCCAGGGGAAAGAAAGTGTTATTTAAGATAAAAAATGAATAGCATTTATTTCCAGGGAGATTAGAAGGGAAGGGGCTTTCTAATTACTGGAACCATTTAAGAGTTACAAAGCAGTGAAACAGTATATCACTTAGGGAATTTAGAGGTACTTAAATGTGGCTAGCGCTTAGGGCCTTGAAGGGTAAGAGTATTTGATGTGGTTGGAGAACAGCAGAAGCCTTTTGTGCTGTACAAAGCAGCTTAGACTTTCTGTTGCAGACAGTGGGCCATTGCAGGATTTTGAGCAGGGGGATAGCATGTGATTTATATTTTAGATGGCACTAGTGATAGTGTTGAGAGAGGGAAGGAGCTAAGAGTACAGCTGGTGAATAGACTATAGAAGGCTGTTGCAGTGATAATCAGAATGAAAGCTTGCGGCAGTCGGCAGAAAGAAAAAGGCGTCATTCAAGACATTCTGGAGGTAGGATCCGTTAAGTGACTGGTTAGATAAGGTGAGTCCTGAAGGAGGATCAGTTGAAGGTGTTTGCCAGGGATTATAGAAGGTTAGAGGTTTGGAAGGGCTTTGTGAATATAAATACAAATAAAAATACCGCAGTGTATTATCTTAACAGGATTATAGTAACATAATATAAGAAGTTGCACATGCAGTTCCTTTTCACTGTAATGTGCTTCATACCAGGGCCAACCAACCCTGTGCAGAAACTGTTCATGCTTCACAAACCAGGTCATTTTTGTGATGCCTTCCCTGATCCCTTTTCCTCCAAGTTGTTAGTAGGGCCTTACAAATACCTCTAATACAACACTATATGGTATTTAAGTATATTTTACTTTCCCAATTAAAGTAAAACAGAGAACATCAGCTTTGGAGTCATGCAGACCCAACATCTGACCTGCTCTTTTATTTACTAGACGTTTTATCTCTAAGCCTGTTTTTTCACTGATGAAATGAATAGAATACCTGTTTCAAATGAATAGAACACTTGTTTTATAGTGTTCTTTTGAACATTCAACAAAATAACGTGTAAAGTCTCTACGGTAGAGTCTGGCATCCCGTAATAATTTGATTACCAGGTAGTGTTATTTCTAACTCTTAGCTTGAAGGAGGTGAATCATTATCTTTGTGTCACCAGTGCTGAAAACATTGGGCTGAGCTGTTATCAGTGATTTAATAAACGAGTGTTAGTTTAACAATTTTGTTTTGGTTGATGTGAATGGCACATTGAATTAAAACTGTCTTAATTTTAAATTAAGGCTAAAGGTTCTTTATTCTTGTCTTACTCATTGCTTTTATTTATTAGGTATGAATTTCAGCCCTTTATTTCCTTCTAATTTTGGAGACTTTTCTCAGAATATTTCTACACCCACTGAACAGCAGCAACCATTAGCCCAGAATTCTTCAGGGAAAACAGAATACATGGCTTTTCCAAAACCTTTTGAAAGCAGTTCTTCTGTTGGAGCAGAAAAACAAAGGTACTCAAATGCCAGCATAATCCATTATTTGCTGAAAGATCACTTTTGTGATTACATCTAATTATATGTAATTTGAAAGCACAGGGAGGATATTTGTGATTGTTTGGCCGGGTAGTGTTGGGAATATGAAACTTTGACATCTTACCAGCTGTCTCTCATGCATGTACCAGCTGCCGACCTTGCTATAAGAGCAGTTCAGAGTTTTGATCAGGGTAGCCTGTGAGATTCATTTTGGAAGGATAAGACCTGACCCATAGAGTGTTTTGGCCTTGATTCGGTATCTGTCTTTAAATTCACTGATTTAGGACTAGTAACTAATATTAATTAGTGGAGGATAGTTGTGTAAGTGGTGGCTTCTTTATTTGGTTCAGCGCTCCTGATCAGAATAGTTCCTAAAGACCTATCCAAATGTAATGTTAAGTACTGTTAGATTGTAAAAACAACTTTGGCCAAGGAAGTTTTAGTGCTATATGGCATCATGGATTTTTGTTTGTCATCACTTTTTAGTTTTTAATATGATAATCTTCCAAAATATAATTTTGACTGAAATACAAACACTAGTTGGATTGGGGAAGGTTAATCATTCTATAAGCATTTTTATAGCTAGATAAATAATGTTTTTAATGATTGTGTTAATCCAGAAAATTATTTTGATAGCCAACTGATGAAAATAGCCTTTTCATTGTTATTTACTTCAGGAAAAACTCTTTAGGAGGATGAAAAATTAGAGGTCAATTGAGCCTAATAATTTGTTCTGTAAGAAGTACTGCTATGATTTTGTCTTTCCTAACCCTTTACAAGTATATAATTCATATTACTGTTTCCTTTTAGTAATGGGATTAGGCATGTCTTGGGCTCTTAAATTAGCAAGTTGACACTGTTTAATTGTTAAATCATGAATTTTTTTTTTTTTTACTTGATTAACTGAAAATTCACAGAATTGAACTTTGTATTTGCCTGTATGAATCCTTTAATTGACTTCCCTGACTTTGTTTTTCTTAGCTGTACTATTTTTTCCTATTAAATCTCATGTTGCTTTATAAAAATTACTGTATTGTCAGAGCCTGACTGTATAGTTTACAGTTGCCATTCAGAAATGGTAGTTGAATGAATCTCCATCATAAGCAATAAACATTTTTTCAAAGTTTTAGTGAATAGCCTTCCTACTGGAAGGTCCCTACATTATTATCCATATTTTATATATAATTGATACTAAAAAAGAATGGCAATGGATATCTAATATTGTTTTAGATATTTGACCTACTTTAGATTAGGCATCATCTCTTTTCCAAAGTCTTAACTAGTGTAGGTTCCCTGAATTAAATGGCAAAAGTTCAGATGGAACGATGTAGTCTTGAGCCAGGGTCAGAAAACTTTTCCTATACAGGGCTAGATAGTAAATATTGCAGGCCATACAGTGCCTGTCATACCCATTTATCTCTGCCATTTTTGCATAAAGGCAGCCATAAACAGTATGTAAAAAAATGAATGGCTGTGTTCCAATAATACTTTATGAGCAGCAAAATTCGAATTTAATATAAGTGTGTCACAAACTTTTTTCTTTTTTGTTTTCCTTTCCCCAAACATCATTTTAGCTCTCAGGCCATACAAAAACAGGCAGGCTGAGTTTGGCCTGCAAAGTGTCGGTTTGCTAACCTTTGTCTTAAGTTAAATCCTGTAGGTCAGAGTCTCCTACTAAATTACGTTCTTAGCAACACTGTTGTCCATGTTAGGTTCTTTGAGAAAAGGTTTTGGCCATCTCATATTTTATAAAGTACATGGATATATTAAATGTGCTGAGAAATCCTGCAGACCTGTTTAACTTTGTTTTGACTGTTTTTCCCAAACTTAGATGACCAGTGAATAAGATATGTGATGCCAGTGCTTAGCAGATAAAATTTGGAAAATGACACTGCCAGCTGAACTAAACTAGACTTAATGTGTGGAGAAATTAATAGTTGCATGGCCATTGTTTCACAAAATTCTGGTTTTAGTTGGTCTGCCTTAGGTGACACGGATCCATGTATGCTTCAAACCCTCTGCTACAGCTCTTTCTTAGCTATTCCTCCATGTTTTTTTGTTTTTTTCTTTGTATGTCCCATCCTTCCTTGGTTTCCTTCTCTTTTCCGTTGTGAATGCTAGATCTTTGGTTTGGAACATTTGCCAGTCAAAATGGTTTAGTGAGAAGGGTTCAATATTAAAGTTTAAGATAATTTAGCACACTAACCTATATTAGAATATTTATATATTTAATACATTTTTGTGAAAATATTTTTTATAGTTTGTTTTTATTTACCTAAATCTACTAGTAAACTGTAAATTAAGTGCTATATCTGGAGTTTTCATTAAACATAAAAAATCTATCATTGTAATCTACAAAAACTTATTTTCATTGGTAAGGAATCAAAAAGAGCCTGAAGAGGAGGTGGAAAACAGTAGGACACCATGGTTATATGACCAAGGAGGTGAAGTAGAAAAACCATTTATCAAGACTGGATTTGCAGTATCTGTAGAGAAAACTACAAATAGTAATCGCAAGAATCAATTAGATACCAGTAGGAGAAGACGCCAGTTTGATGAAGAGTCATTAGAAAGCTTTAGCAGTATGCCTGATCCAGTGGATCCAACAACAGTAACTAAAACATTCAAGACAAGAAAAGCATCTGCGCAGGCCAGCCTGGCATCTAAGGATAAAACTCCCAAGTCAAAGAATAAGAAGAGACATTCCACTCAGCTGAAGAGCAGAGCTAAAAATATGGGTAAGTACTAAAATTTGTTGAATATTGATGAGTTTAAGTGCCTTACTCTCACGTGCTGACACATTTCAGTATTGCTAGGTGGGTGGGCACTGTTCTGGATCTACTTGAACAAAGTCATTTTTAGTTACTTATACTAGATAGATAGATAGATAGATAGATAGATAGATAGATAGATAGATAGATAGATTTTTTTTTTACAAAATTTATCAAATAAGATTTAATATTAGATATTTTTAAAATATGGCATGTATTCTTTTTTATGCTTCTTAGAGCTTCTTGTATTTCCTATATATGTGGTTACTGTGAACTCAGAAGAGTTTTTTCACGTCTTGTAGGTTACTTAAATTGCTAAAATGCCCAAGTTTTACTCTTCCTTTTAATATTACATCGTGTCCTATATCCAAAACTTTAGTCATGACTTCTGGTTAGATTCTTGAGTGATTCATTTAAAGGAATGTGAGTCTAATTACATTGCAGTCTTTGACTATATCGTTTAGATGAAACCACTTTTAAAACACGTTTGCTTTTAGCCTTGTAGGAAGTGAACCTTAGTAAGGTATAGCATTAACCCATATTTTATTGATTTGTGCCATTGAGTATCATATCAAAGTTCTCTTTATAGTGTTAACTACATGTTAAAAATAGTTATACTACTAAAGTCTGGAGTATTAACTAAAAGATGCTCCTTCAAGTTTGCAAAGGGTACTTATTGGCTGTGTCTTTTGAGTGGTTGTTATGGGTTCAAGGAGATAGTATTTGGTGCTTAAAAATGAAGTATTCTAGGCATATAGTCAGAAAAGTTTGAAAAATGACTGCACACTGCAAACTCCTCTTGGAAGCTCAGTATATATATATATATATATGTATATATATATATATATACACACACACACACATACATATATACATATACGTGTGTGTGTATACATATACATATGTATATATGTGTGTGTGTGTATATATATATAGTTCCTGAGAAATGTTGTAGTAAAAAAGTCACTTGTAAGCTTTGACAGCATTCATCTTAACCATTTTTGGGTAATGGAACCCTTGAAAAGTCTGATGGAAACTATGGATGCACAAAAGAATACATGCATATTCTTTTTTCATTTCAATACTTCATGTATCCTTCAAGTTCTGCCCCCATGTGAAGAATCTGATTTGATGGTTAAAAAATTTGAACGGGGTAACATTTTTCTCAGCATACACATCGTCATTCTTGAAATAGTTTTCCAGTTGTATAGGTTTAGGAGGAGATGATTTGTTAGTAATTTAGTCAGTGATCTGAAACCATTCATATGAATGAATATACAACTACTGTGCTTTCTCTTGGTGCCACCAGAGAACATTTCACTAGATAATGGCCATTTTGAGAGGCCCTTTTGGTAACTCACTGAACTTTTTATTCCCTAATACTTTGCCCCCCGCCCCCCCCCCCCCAAAAAAAAAAATAATACTTCCATATGAGTAAATGAAGAAAAACGAATATCTGTTATTCTGGCATTCTCTCACTCACCTAGTTAATTTGAGTGTGCTAGGGCAATGTTTCTTAAATGTTTCATACATATCTCCTTGGGAATGTTGTTTAAGGGCAGATTGTGATTCAGTTGTTGTGGGGAGGGACCTGAAAGTGCTTTTGTGACAAGCTCCCATGTGTTGCCAGTACTGGTCTGGACTGCACTTTGATTAACAGGATCTTAGTGGACCCTTAGTCAGCTTACGGTCATGGCTACCTAACCCTGGAAATACTGGTCTATTTGTGTTTACCCTGTAATCTGAGGAGTTAGGCTTCTATATATGCAGTGCAGCCTTTAACATTAAGGCAAGGATTGACATTCTTATCTGTATGCTCTCTTCTTCCATATTTAAGTTTAAAAAATACCTGCCAAAGATATGCATTTCACATTTGATCAACAGGCATTGAAGACCATCTGTAGGGCACACACACAAAAAAAATAAAAGACTTGATAGCAGAATCAAACTAATGTAACAAAATCAAATTAGTCAGCTAAATCCTTGCTATTCAAAATGTGAGCCATGGGCAAGCAGCATTAGCATCATCTGGAAGCTTATTAAAAATGCAGATTCTTGGGCCCATCTGATACCAACTGAATGAGTATGCATTGTTTCTCAGTGTGCATTTTAGTAAGATTCCAGATGTTTTAATGTGAAAAGATGCACATTAAAGTCTGAGACACACTGGGCTAGTGTGGCATCCCGCACTACGAGAATTGTGGGGAGTGAGGAGGGCGGTGTAGGGTTAAGAAAAGACAGTAAAGTTTAAGCAGACCAAGGGACCCCCAGTCTCAAGGACTGGAAGCCCCTAACCTGGCCTAGCATCAGCTTTTATTAGTTAGGTGGGGAAGCAAAGGAGATAAAGCTTTTCAATCTCAAGATCTGTGAATCCCATACATCATAAGAGGAAACCAATTCAAGCCAATCACCCTTGCCTGCAGGCAGCTGGACCATAAGTCTCAATTTCCCCAAGGGACAAAACCTGTATGCATATGAATAGATGGAGAGCACCTCTTTGAATCACTTCCCTTGCAGGTTTCGGGAAGGAATGCAGCCACAGAGGCTGAGGCTTTCCTTAGCCTGAGGAAGGTGGGGGGCTGTGCCCACCTCTGTGACCCCGTGGGTTCTCCTGTTGGTTCCCACTCGACTGCGCCTGGCTTGAGTTGTTCCTTCCGTGAGGAATCTTACTCGTCATTGACTGTCCAGTCATCTTTCTGGGACCAAACAGGGAGGCATAAGGTGCAAACACAAAGGTTTAGCAAAGTCCCTGAAAGGAACCGTCTTACAGACTCTCGTTTCTTTGGGGGCAGGTAGAAGGAAACAAACGGTGTGGTGACAGGCTAGATCACTAATTGATGTTGCTTTTGTTTTCGTTATGGCATAAGAATAGCCACGAATTCTTAGAAGAAAGAATGTTTGCTCTGTCATAAAGGAAGTGGTAATGGAGGTGAATGGAGAGAAGATTGGAAAGCATTCCAAATTGTAGTAACAGAAAGTATGGAGTCAGGACAGAGCAGGAAGAAAAGATGAGGGGAACTGGGGAAGGAAATAGGATAAGACAAATAGACCAGCATGGTGTGACTTAGGTTGCTGACACAGTGCAGCCAGATACACTGTCCCAAATTTACTATACTGAACTCTGTGTGTGTGTGTGTGTGTGTGTGTGTGTGTGTGTGTGTTTTGTATATATGTGTGTGTGTGTGTATGATGTGTGTGTATGTTTTGCACATGTTGACAGTCTTTCAGAAGTGGCATGTTAAATCTTCAGTTTCTTGTGATAGTAATATATTTTAATCTTTAGAAAATCTTAATAGTTAAAGATATATGTTACTGCATGTGAAGTAAGATTTTACAAATTACGTGATAATCATCTTTTAAACTTCAGTTCAAATTCAGACTATATGATTTCTCGCCATGCTGGATATTTTAGTTATCAGACCTATAATTTGGTTACCAGACCCATGATTTGGCTACAATCTAACGGGCCCCCTTCCCTCTTGATATTATTAGAGAGGAGTAGGAGCATACAGTCTAGATCTTCCTCATTCTTTTCTTTGAAAATTGGCTAGAGTTGTTAATGTACTGACTTTTGGGTTCTGCCCATCCCTCAATCTTTTCATTTCTTCCCTTCTCCCCTTCCTGTTACTCACTAATGAAGATTGAGAGGAAATGGATGTTAAGCTTTACGTGAGGGCAGACCTAACAGTGTAGCCAGTAAAGAAACAGCCCTTTTTAGATTCGGAATGTTTTACTACTTACACAGGTAGAGAAAAGGAGAGGAGGTAAAGGTGCCAGCTCCCGTGTCCTTATTCCATACACCACTAGGGCAACAATGAAACAGAAGGAGCCAGAGGACAGTTGTAACATGAGTGGTGGGACACCTGTTGCAGTGGCACCAATGCTGAGCTGTAGCTAAGCCATCCTCAGGGTGAAGCAGAAAGGTTTCATATGTCATCAGAACCAGGGAGGAGATGAAAAACTCTCATGACAGCTTTCCAGGACAGAAGGGGAAGTGAGTGAAAATGGCCACACAGCAGCTCCTCACAAGTCTCCCAAGTTCTCGTGTTCCATGTTCCAGGAGGTTTATCATAAGGCCTTCTGCGAAGGCACAGATTCAGCTGCAGTTTAGTACTTACCTGGGTGGCGTATGTGAATATATGCAGAGTCTCCAGGGTGCCATGGCTGAGCTGTTTCCCTACAGTAGAGACACAGTTAGAGGCACTGTTCTTCTAGCTATGTCAGCCACTCATGCTGAGAAAAACAGAATGGGGGTAAGGGAAGGAGTGATGGAGTGGGATAGGGGATAACACCTTTAAAATAATGAACATCATGTGTTGTTTGGCTGGCCTAGCCAGTGTTACTCCAAAGTATTAACCTTCATTAAGTCTCCTGCTCGCTCTGGAGGATAACTGTTAAAGTATCCAAAGAGAAATAATTCAATCACACACCAGTACCTTACCTTTTGAAATCTAGCTCTTGATGTTTTTAATTTGGAACTTACATAAAACCATAGGGGTTTTTTTTAAAGAAACTTTTTATAGCATTTGAATAATTATAATGTGCTTCTTTTCACACAAAGAAGAGTAAGTTTTGGAGAGTACGTTTGTCTTTGAAATGCCTACCTGGGCTCCCCAAAGAGAATTTTGCGTATGCCAGATAATGTATTTTTCAATTTTGATTAGAATTCATTAAACACTTTTCAAATTCAGAAGCAGTCAGAAGCTTAATTTCATTTTTGTAAATGTTCTTGTTGGAGTAACATACTTTAAATTATTTTCTTTAAGAGCTTTGTTTTTAATTAAATGAATAAAAGTACTACCAATCATACTATTTTACATATTACTTTTGGCAATCAGAAGTAATTGGACTTGTTGGACTTGTTTCATATATGTTTTATATGAAATAACCAAGAGACCTCTTTTTCCAGTAAATTTCGTGCAGAATGAATAAGAGTGGCTAGACTTTAGACTGAGAGATCAACAGAAAAACCAGGAACCTAAATAGGAGATGATGAAATCCTAACTTGAATTCTAACTTTAGAAATAGAAAGGGAAGGTTAGGTCCAGGTCTCCAGATAGGATATCACAGACTAAATTGACAGTATATTGAGAACTTGTCCTTAGCAGAACAACTGCTGTGATCTGAGAGTTGTAAGCAGCAAGGCTTTAGATTCCACGGGCTCTTTCAGAGAGTTTCTGGGACAAAGATCCGAGCTGTATGGTTCTCGGACAAAACTTGGTTGAGGAGATCCATGCAACCCTCCTGTTCTTGGCACCACTCTCCCTCCCAAAAGTAGCAGTCTTTGCCACTGTCAGGTGCTAATCGGCAAGGCTGTCATTGAACAAGTAGGTGGCCTCTTCCCCACCCTGAGCCTCGGGGAGCATTTACCTTTGCAGCTTTGGAGACTGAGGCATACACAGGCTTCCTCTTATGTCTCATTGGAGACCAATAACGTGCTAGCCAGAACATTGCCTCCCCACAGCAGTGAGCCTTCCAAGCATTGGCAGCACGCTGCCATTAAAGCTGCCCAACAGCTGCGTCCAGCCTTAATGGTAGGTAAGGTCATGACTAGCCTAGTGAACATACCAACACGTATAAAAGGGACCAGCAGCCAGAGAGAAGACATAGAAGCACACCGTTAGAACAGGCAATATCTGGTAGAAACAGAATTATTGAAGGAAATACACACTTGAAAAAAATATTAAGAACACTTAAGTAGATTGAATTATAAATTGTTTAGAACTAGAAAAAAATTACTTTCACATATAATGTTTGGATTATTTGAAAAAAGGGGATGAATGTTATTAAGTCCCAAATTAGTGGCCTAGAAAATTGAGAAGAATTATGTCGTTAAACAGAGCAAAAAGTGCTAAGAGGTAGAATAAGAGGAAAATGATTAGAGGCTTAAGGACAAATCTTGGAGATCTGATATGCAAGGAGTTCTAAAGGAGGGAATAAGAAACAGGTGAGGCGGGCCTACGCACATACACACACACACACACACCCCATGAATATTCTGATAAAATTCCAGAATCCCAAGGAAATAGTAAAAAATCTAGTAAGCTTCCAGACTGAAAGAACAAGTTATATACAAGTTAAAAAAAAAGAAATTGATGTCAGACAATCTTACAACACAAGTAGTAGAAGAAAATGGAATAACATCCACACACGGACAGAAGAGTGCAACTCAAGAATCCTGTACTCAGACCAGAGACCTTTCTTTTACCTGTCAAGATGAAAAGAAGCTATTGATGTATCCTATCTGGGGAAAACGACAGAAACAGCATATGAGTGAGAGTAGAGAATAGGGGAAGGTGATAAGAAGTAACAGTTTAGTAAGCAATATATGAGTATAATGAAACTTAGAAGGAAAATTTAGTAAAGACCTTTCAAACCAAGTCATAGTACATAAAAGTTATAATAAGAAGGTAGATATGTTTGATCATATGTGCCCATTACTCTTCTATTATGAATATTATTTATATAGATTGGATGTGATTTTTTTTCTTGTATTTCCTAATATTGAAAAATTGTTAACTTGGAGTTTAGTTGAAAATTTGGGACATACAAATTGGAACATACTCATTAAGACAGATATCAAAGGACACTGAAGTGATATAATTTAATACTGTAACCCTATGCTTCCAAAGGCTATTTCAAAGATATCTCCAAGACTTACCATTTACTGTTTTGTATTCTATTTATACCAGGCCTTCTTTCTAAACTGAGTTAACCTGTACTATTTCACTATGGGAATCAATTTCCCTTTTAGTTTGAGTTAGTTACAACTGATAACAGTTGTCACTTTTTTTACTCAAGGGTATGAAAGTGCCAGTATGTCTAGCACATATGAACCTTGCAAAAGTAGGAACAGACATTCAGCCCAGACTGAAGAGCCTGTTCAAGCAAAAGTACTCAGCAGAAAGAATCATGAGCAGCTGGAAAAAATAATAAAATATAGTAGGTCTACAGAAATATCTTCAGGTATGTTCTTTTCTTTTTGGTTTGCTTTGATTTAAGGACTTCATCTTAGATTTGAAAAGTTATATTAAAACAAGTTTTAAAATTGGTCTATCATAGTTTACTATCATGTGCAAGGTTTTTTTAGTAGAGATTACGGCACACATTTCTTTATACCAAGAAATATAAACGAAATATTTTTTTATTGTTGTAATACTAGCTTTTGACACATTTTGATATAATTCTGAACAAAATATAGTTAACATTAATTTAGAACTCTTAATTTGAAATTCTGAAAATCTTATCTGAATAAGAATTTGATATACGATCATATTCTCCTGCTTAAAACTTTTGGCCTTCTCTGTGCCTACTGGAGAAAGTCCAGATGCCTTAATGCAACATAGCTGGCCAGCAGAGAGATGCTTCCTGCCTGCCTCTCCAGACTCATTGCTTATCACCCTCTGCCTTGAACTTCCTTCTTTCAGTGGCACTGAACTGAAGTTTTCCCATTGCTATCAGGCAGTTTCTCACCTCAGCTGTTGTCTCTTCTGCCTCAAGTCCTTTGTGCTCTTCATAAGCCCTGTTCTCTGCTGGACTCTTAAATCTTAATTCTGCAACTCTAAAATTGCATCCATATGCAAGTTGGGATAGGTTTCCCTTTCTCCTGTTTTGTTTTTGTTGTAGCCTGTGTAAAACCTCTTTCATTGCCTGTATCACATTGTGTAGTATTTACTTATTTAAGTGTCTTGTATTGCCTTTTTAAGTCCCTTGGTAGCAGATACCCTTTCATATTTGTATCTTAAATGTTAGCATGACACTCGACACATGGTAGTCACTCGGTGTTTACTGAATGAATGGAGTCATATGTATTTGCCACTGATTTAGTTTAAATAAGCATTGGTACTTCTTGATTTATAAAGAATAAGTATATCTCAAAGAAATTTGGAGAGGGAGGCAGTAAATATAAACTCTCAATTCTTGGTTTTTAGTAAGACCATTGATAAAAAGGTAATAGCAGCTACCATTTGTATAATGCCTCATTGTTTGTAAATTCATCTCTTTTGAGCCTCATAATCCTGTGAATTGGTTTGATTTCCATTTGCAGATGAGGATACTTGGTGAGAGAGGGTACCTGATTTTTTACAACACTCAAAGGGCCAGTAATATAAACTGCTACAATTTTTCTAGAAAGCTTCAAAAGTCGTGCCCTTAACCCAGTAATTGTACTGTAGGCATTCATCTTAAGGAAACAAAAGTGAGATAAAAATTGAGATTTAGTTTTGTCTGAACAGTATGATTCCAACTATGTTTAAAAACAAAACAAAACACTGAATGAAAAAAGACTGGAAGAAAATGCATCAAAATGTTAGTAGTGGATTTACCATCTTTATTAAACTCTTCTTTATTTTCTGAAATTTTTATAGGATTTTCTACTTTTGTAATCAGAAAAGAAACATCACAGTTTTTTGTATTTTGAAATGACTTCCTCAAAGTCATACTGTTGGGAAACGATAGAGCTGAAGCTTCAGTCCTGGTTTCCTGTTGAGTCTGATCCTTTTGACAAAAATATCAATTTTATTGTCTTGACCCTGACATTTAACCAAAATTTCATAATTTTTATCTCATTTCACTATCTTCATCAAATAATGATACCTTCAAAGAGTAAACATTTGGGTAGAGGCAAGGCACTAAATAATTACCTAAATAATTGATAGTTGGTCATAGTACTTCAAGACCATATTACTGTCACTTAGAAAAATAAAGTGATTGAATTTTGGTGAACTGAAAAATGTTTCAGTAGTGTAAATATGCTTTTGTTTTTACATACTTTCTAAAAAGACTTATTTTTAGTTTTAACAATTAACCTATACTTTATAGTAATAGTTTTTCTTACATGATTATTAGTGTGTAACATATGACTGCAAGTATTGAATTGCACATTCTGCTCCTTCAGGAGTTATGGGAGGTGCACCTTGATATGTATACTTCTAAGAGTGAATGGTAGAAGTTCATTATGACAGTCATCATTAGTCACTTTATTAAAAGTTTATAGTAAATCTTTTGATACTTTCTCTGATTAGATTATTTTTAAATAGAGCATAAACCGTACCTTGTGATAACATTTCAGTTCAGAAAATTTTAAATAAACTTGTTTATTTTTTTCATTCACTTATTCATATTATAGACCCTGTCATTACTATTCATACACATTTTATGTTCATCCTTATGTCTGCCCTTTCCTACAGCACATGCTAGGAGAATACTACAGCAGTCTAACAGAATTGCATGCAATGAAGCGCCAGGTAACAATATGTTTAGTTTTGGTGTCCACTTTTTGTTAGTTTTTTTCCCTTTGGCCCTAAAAATCCTTAGTTTTATTGCTTTTTTTTTTTTCTTTCAAGATTTAGCGTAGTGAATATATGTTATTTGGCTTATAAAAGTGAAATAAAATTCATACTCATTAAAATTCTGAAGCTTTTCATTTATAATTCTTTATTTGGTTGATAAAATTGGCTGCTTTTCTTATTTTCATTTTCTGTTAGTGTATGTAACATAACCAACACATTTAGATGGATAATAGAAAACCTTTCTATAATTTAGTGTTTTAGTGAAGTTATTTATTTTGTATTTCTTAAATGCTTAAGAGCATTAATAACTTTTAGAAACATAAATACAGCTCTGATTTATAGTGTTTAGTATGGTGTATGTATTCTGTTGTAGTTGCTAAGTTTTCATTACCCATCATCACCTATAAAAAGTAAACTATTAAATAAAAACAAATATGACATGCAACCATGATAAATAAAGATCATGGAAAATTATAGATTCTAAAATGCTGGTTTTGTCTTTAAACTACGTGTTTTCATTCAGTATGATTCTGTAAGATTTAGAATTGTAAATACTCTTTAATGCCTTCTATACTACACATGGCTGAAAAATAAAAGCCTGTTGTGAACTGTTAGAGGAATCTAAGGAAGAAAAACAAGGACTGAACACAGATAAAGCTGAATATGGCAGTGACACTTCCTAAAGAAAGAAACTCTCTGAAAATAGAGAGGATAAAAACAAGATGGAATCACAGAAACTGGACTGTGAGCAAGAATTTTTCTAGCCTAAACTAAAGCATTTTAGTCCATGAGGAGAAACAAACTTTTCACCCCTCTATTGCAGGCGGGAGGGATGAAGCATCTGTTTGATATAATTCATTATATGGGAATAATTTAATCTTTAATGATTAAAATAGATTGATAATTTTATCACACACACAGGTATGAAAATAATAAATACGCTTGTTACTATAGCTTTGAAATAATATTTTCTGAGTTGAAAATATATCAACTACAATGTAGTATATAAATTGAAAGTTGGCATATTTTAGCTTCTTACCTGGATTTTTCCTATAAGTAGAGATTTCCTACAGAGATAGCTTTGGTTCCTGCTTATATTATTTTTGTAGAAATATAGTACATTTGGACATTTTAAAGCTACTAAGAGAGCTTTAGTGTATCATTTCATTTTATACTCATAAATGTCAGAGGCAAAATAGGCAAGTTGTATTTTATTCTTAGTTATATGTGTGGAAATTGAGACCTAAAGATGTTAACTTACTTAGGAAATGAGTGAAATATTTTCATGAAATCGCATTTCGCTTTGCATTTTCTTATCCCTCTCTTGCAAAAAGTGAATTAAATCTTTATGGTCTTTGTACATTTATTAGAAAACACAATATATTAAAACATTCAGTATTTCAAATTTCTTTTCTTAGAAACTTATAACTCATTTTTGTGGAATTTGAATATTTAACTACTTGTGATTCTGTTGCTGTAGAAAGTTTATAGAATTTGATATCTAGAAAAGCCACTTGGTCATAGAGAACTCAAAACGAGAACTGTTTTTAATTTGTATTCTTAAAAGTAAATATATGACTATACCTTTCAGGGTGATAATTCTGTGTTAAATACATATAGCAGAATTGTTGCTAAACAAAGTGATGCCTAGGCTCTGTGAAACTGAAAACTTCTACTGCCTCCTCCAACTTACACTGAGTATGTCAGTAAGACACTGTAGTAAGATTGACCGATTATGTTTATGTTACAGTTACAAATTCAGTTTTTCATCACTACGGTATGATAGCTAAGATTTCAGAATTAGTAGACATAACTAGATAGATCTTACAATGGTAGCCCTTATTGGCAGCATTCACTTTATTCCCAATATTAATAAATTTCCTTTTTTGTAACAAGTTCATATTAGCAAAAAAAGAAAATTATTTGCACTTAGCTGATTTCATTCAAGTACTGAAAAATTTCCACCGATTACTCCTGTAAATGGGTAACATTTTCCAGATGTTTTTTACTGAGAAATGAGTATGGTATAAGTAATGCTATGTCATGTTACTCATACATTTAAATATTTCCCTAATATACAGTATGCATCTTGATATTTTTAAGATTATTTTTATCTTGGTAATTTTAAGATTCTTTTTCTACTTTAAAAGCCCAGAAATAGAATTAAAGTATGTTCTGATTTTTAAGTAACTTAAAGTTGAGAGTAATGATACAATAGAAATTATCAGGAACATATTTTATCAATATTAACTTTCTGATCTTTTATATATTCCAGAAACTGGAAGTGATCTTTCCATGTTTGAAGCTTTGAGGGATACTATTTATTCTGAAGTAGCTACATTAATATCTCAAAATGAATCTCGTCCACATTTTCTTATTGAACTTTTCCATGAGCTTCAGCTTCTTAATACCGACTACCTAAGACAGAGGGCATTATATGCATTACAGGTATCTGGTACCTAGTATTCTTTTTCCTACCCTATCGGGTATTGCCGTTCTTCCCAATTACATCTGGTTGCTTTCTTAGACTGATACAGTATGTCCTTGTTCCATACATACTTTGATCTGTTTTCTATATACTGTCTTGCCATTTTATTTAAAACTTCTTGTATAGATCAAAGAGCTTTTCTGATCAAAAGTCTTTTTCTGATCAATTTTTCAGTGTTTTATCTTTAATGTTATTCCTCGCAGTTAATCCGTGAGAAGTATTGCATTTGTTCTTCTATCTGCTTCTTTTAAATTTGTGATTAAATATATATGTTTTAAATAAATACCTTATTTCCTATTTAGGACATAGTATCCAGACATATTTCTGAGAACCATGAAAAAGAAGGGGAAAATGTAAAATCAGTGAATTCTGGTACTTGGATAGCATCAAACTCAGAACTTACTCCCAGCGAAAGCCTTGCTACTACTGATGATGTAAGCTAATAATGATTAATGAAATGATTTCAGTATGCAGTGAACAAAAGTTAAATAGGTTGTTATAAATTATGAATATACCTAATATATTTGGTTTTCAGCCTTTTTTTAAAAAAGCTGGGTTTAATCCATTACTTGGAAATGACGTATAAAAGTCAATCAAAATACTGCAACAAATATCCAATGTTAGGTATGAATTATACATTATAAGGTCTGAAAGAGCCATATTTATGTCTCTGTTGCCCAGCATAGGAGATGACTCATAACAGACATTTGGCAAAATTTATTGTGTTCATTCAAGACATTCAGTAAACCAGACGACAATCAGATCACAGTAGAACCCTTGGATAAGTAAAGATAAGTTGGGTCTTTGGGTTGGAAGAGAAGCGTAGGCAAAAGAAAGCCATCCAGGACAAAAATGTAATTTAATGTAGTAAAATTGATGAAGAAAATTTTGAATAAAGTAAAAAAGGACCTCTAACTGGAAAAGAGTGGTGAGAAAAATGGTATATTTTCAATAAACTATGAACTCCCAATAACACCTACCTAGCAAGTAGGACCTATATGCTAGTTAGGTGCTATTTAAATGACTAACTGGCAAACTACTAGGACATCGAGGATATAACATGCTAGGTATTTGGAAAACACCCATTTAAAGGTTCAGACCTTGATTCTATTGTGAAAGATCATATGTGGTCTTGGGATAGCCAGTATGTTCTATTTTATGCCAACTCTAGCACCTGGATACCCATGGATAAGAGTACCATAAGTGATTAGCAAATACCTGCTATATAGTTAGAGAGTTGACAGCATATTACTGTGTCTCAGCCCGTTGTTGATATGTTAATATAATTTTTTTCTGAAGAGATAGTGTTTTCTCAAAAGACCGTCTTGTCTCTTCTTCACATACAGTAATTATTTTATTATTGAGGACTTTTTCTGGATTTTTGCTCTTTAACTTATACTCATGTTTAAAAGAATATTTCACCAAGGCATCTTTTCTGCTTAAAACCATTCTCCGCCATGCTGCAACTCGTATACTACTGTAAACGTAAACCTGTGTCTAAAAACTATGTGGTTTTAATTGACTTTGCAATGTCAAATATAAATTAATGTAAATAATTGCTACTTGGGATTAGTTGTTATTATGACTAATTGAAAATTGTGTACTCCCTTTTTTGGGAAATGAAAAGTGGTCCAGCTGTACGCATAAAAAATAGATATTAAGTTACATTAAAGTTCATTAGGCATTGAAATAACTTCCTGAGAGCATGAAAAGTGTCTGTTCTTAGAAATCTTTTTAAATAATTTTATATCCTTAACTCCAGTACCTCCCTTTTTATCCACATTTTATATAGGTAGCATTACTTCCAATTATTTTAAAAGATTTGAGCACATTGCTGTGTACCATCAATTGCAGATTTTGAAAATTAAGCTATAATTTATGATCAAGTTAACTTTGACAGGTTTTAGAGTTGAATAAAGTTTAAAGATACTATACTTCCTAATACGAAGGTGTCTTAGCTTAGGCTGGTAAACAAAGTACTATAGATGGTTTAAACAACAGACATTGATTTTTCATGGGTCTGGAGGCTAGGAAGTCCAAGATCTTGCTGTTAGCAGATTTGCTTCTTGATGAGGTCCCTCTTGGCTTGCAGATGGCCACCTTCTCCCTGTGTCTTTACATAGCAGTGAGAAAAAGCTCTAGTGTCTCTTCCTCTTTTTATAAGGGCACTATGCCATCATGGGGGGCTCCAACCCCATGACCTCATCTAAATCTGATTACCTTCCAAAGGCTCCACGTCCTAATACTATCACATTGGGAGTTAACGTTTCAACATACGGATTTGGGTGAGGGGGTGCTCACAAAGAATCAGTCCCTATTTATAGGGACTTGGCGTAAATACACTTAATATTACTTTTAAATCACTAAATTCTTTAATTTTTCATCCAAAACTTAAATTCAGCATTAATGTCAACATCTCCCCTTTATTAATGCCATTTAATTAGCACCACATCCAGTATTCACACCCGTAGATCTAGAGTAGTGCAGTCCAGTAGAACTTTCTACACTGATGGAAATATTTTACATCTGCACTGTCTAATACAGTAGCCATTAGCCACATGTGGCTATCGAGCACTTGAAATGTGGCTAATGAGATTGAGGAACTAAATTTTAAATCTTATTTAATTTGAATAGCTAGATGGCTAGTGGTTACAATATTGGACAAATAGTCTCATTCTCCATGTTTCTAGGCCATGGTCCTTTGAGCTTAATGTATGGAGTTTTTACACATTTCAGAGCATGTAAAGGAGTCCTCATGCCCAGGAAAAACAAGTGAATAGGCATCTGGGAGTTATAAGTAAAGGAAAATGAGCAATTGAGATTTAGGAAGAGGAAGAAAAATTTTGCATGTTCTATTCCAGGTGCTACAAAAATGGCAAAGCACATCTACTGGCAAGTCTTACTTGAAGGAGCAACAAAATGGTTTCATTTTTGAAACCTGTTTCCTAATTCTTGAATTTTCTTTGATTAGAGAACAAACCTTTCATTTCACAATTGAAGAGAAAAATTTAAAAGGTCAGTAGCTAGGAGAAAGAACACAATTGTGAAGTGAGTTTCAGTCAAAATACAAGTGAGACACCCCCAATCACATTGCACACAAAAATTAATTTGAAATTACTTAAAGTCCTGAAAAAGCTAAAACTATAAAACTTCTCAAAGAAAACAAGAAATCTTCATGATTTTGACATAAGCAAAGAATTCTTAGGACACAGAAAGCACTAACTATAAGAAAAGATTGATAAATTCTGCGTTTCAAAAGTTACCATTAGGAGAAAATAATTTCAGTGCTTATATCTGATAAATGACTATATAAATGACAAATCCAGTCTATAAATAATTTTACAAGTCAATTGTGAGGCAAACAACTCAGTAAAAACTGAGCAAGAGATTTAGACAGGTGCTTCATGGAAGAAAATACATTAATGGCCAGTTTGCAAATTAAAACCACACGAGATGCTCCCTCACACCCACTAGAAAGGCTGAAATTAAAGATTGATAATAAGTGTCGGTATGAATATGAAGCAATTGGAACTCTCACACTACTGGTGAAATTGTAAAATTGTATAACCACCTTGGAAAGCAGGTTGGCAGTTTCTTATACAGTTAAACATAAACTTGGCATGTGACCCAGCAATGTCTCATATAGGTATTCATCCAAGAGAAATGAAAACATATGTCCACAAAAATACTTGTACATTAATGTTCATAGCATCTTTAGTCATAATAGCCTCAAACTGGAACATCAACAGATAAATGGATAAATAAACTGTTATGTCCATACAATGGAATACTATTCATCCATTTAAAAAATAATGAACTTCTGAAACACAACACAGATTAAGTTCAGTAACGTACTGAGTAAAATAAGCCAGACACTGAAGAATACATACTGAAATGGTTCCATTTATATGTAGTTGTAGAGCCAACAAAACTAATCTGTGGTGATAAAAATGACATGAGTGTAATGTAGTAGAGGTTGACCGCAGAGCAGGGTACGAAGGAAATTGCTGGACCGATGGAAATGAACTTTAGGGAAGGTGGTTATATGGTGCATATATTTTTCAAAACTCATCAAATTGTACACTTAATAGGTGCATTGTTGTATGTAAATTATATTTCAATAAAGTTGATTTAAAATGATGAATGATGCTATCATGTTTTCTTTCTGATATGAGAACCAGATATCTTAGTAAGGTATTAAGCATTTTTAGGGTTTGGCGATAAGAGAATTTCCTTAGGGTGTAGAAATAATTTAAAATACTATTCCAAGTTAGAATATAATCAGTAACTGGCTCTGTATATTTTAATCTACATAATGACAAGTGTTCTGTGAGGTTACTTAATATTTTAATGTTCTCTGATTCTGTATTCAACGTGTTATAACTGATGATATCACAATTGTATAGTTTTATGTAGATACTTAAGTTTCTATGTTAAATTTTTAATATCGCCATAAACTTTTAAAAATAATTCTTAGTGATTTTGTTTTTAAACCTATAACTTAGGAAACATTTGAGAAGAACTTTGAGAGAGAAACACATAAAATAAGTGAGCAAAATGATGCTGATAATGCTAGCGTCCTGTCTGTATCTTCAAATTTTGAGCCTTTTGCAACAGATGATCTAGGTAAGCAGAATTTTTTTTTAATCTTAGACCATGACTTTAAAATAGTCTTTAAATTGCATTGATAAGGAAACAAAAGTCTAGAAAGGCAAGTTGTGGTAGAAGGAACAGGGACTTAAAAGTCTATCCATCAGTCTAAATTCAAGAATCTCCTGAATGTTAACTCTTTGACCTTGGGCAAATCATTTGGGAATACTGTGTTCTTTTGAAAAATATACAGAACTTTCTAGTAGGCATAATAGAAATTCAGAAAATGTTCATTTCAGGAAAAGGTCATTCTTTAAGGTCTTACAGTTAATCAGTGGGAAAAATTCAGAGGTAGCAATGCCTCATTGGATCACATTTTCAGTAACAATGTTAACTTCATTATTTGAGGTAACAATTGAAATTTCTTATCATAAGTAATCTTTAGTGAGAAACCCAGGTAATTCTAAGGCATGGCACATTGACATTTTGTTCATCAATAATAAAACCAAAGAAGCTTAAGAAGGTTGTGTAACTCAAAGGGAGAGAAAAAATCCTGAATGCTAAATTTGGAGAGGAGGTTAAGGGAAATGAAAATTCATTTTCCATGCTGTAGCCTATCAAAAGATACCCAAGTATTCAAGCAGTCAGACGTCTAGTGCACTTAATTCATGTCGTAATCTAATGTCCCATTCTAGTGTGAGTTAATATGATGAGAACAAGATTTAGATGATTACAAAGGCATTTTCCCACTGTAAAGAAAAGGGCCAAGCCTTGCCCTATCATTAGGTATCTATCTTTTACCAAAGCAAAAAAAAAAGTCTTTTGCCTTACCTTGATTATCGAGGATTCTAAGCCCAGCTCCCTTCAAGACTGTACTGAGCTCATCCAAAGAAATATCACTTTGTGATCAACGCTTTCTCCTTTAATTGTCCCCACTTTCTGCGTTGCCAAGTGGCTTTCAGTCCTACCTGTTTTATTTCATTTACTGATTTTTTTTTTTTTCTCACAGTCATTTACCTCTAGCTTTGTCAAAGTGGACAAAATAAAATTGGGAAATCTCATTCTTAGGTCTTTCCTAAGTTGGATTGTTAGGTTGGATTGTTTGCATCAGAATTTGCATGATACTTTGAGATTTATTTTGTTATACTGTTTAAGCAACATGATGTACCGAAATAAGAACTTTGGAGTCTAAGTTCAGAGTCTAAATCTCTACTATAACATTTAACTGGTTATGAAACTGTGGATAAGTTACTTAAGTTCTTTGAAAATGAAGGTTTTATCTACTTTATAGGGTTATTTTAAGGATTAAATAAATAAATGTGATAATGTTTGCCAAGTACCCAACTAACGTAATATCTGGAACTTGTTAAAGCTAGTTTTCTTCCCTATGTTAAAAAATTATTTTCTATTAATTTTGAGGAATGCATGAACAAATTTGCTTTTGTATGTTTTAGAAATATTTCTATTTCATATGCAGGTAACACTGTGATTCACTTAGACCAAGCACTAGCCAGAATGAGGGAATATGAGCGTATGAAGACTGAGGCTGAAAGTAACACAAATGTAAGATGTATCTGCAGGATTATTGAGGATGAAGATGGTGTTGCTGCCACAACTACTGTTAGTAATTTAGAAGGTATGTGTGTTCTTGAATTCATTAACAGTAAAAATCATAATTCCACATATAAAAAATTAAAAGCCCCATCTGATGTATAATAGTGATTTTTAACCACTTTCTTGTAATTTTTAGGGGTGGTAAAACTATATAGATGTTTCTTTGTATTATTTTAGCATATATCATCATAATTTAATATTTAGAATTTTGCTTAAAGGCATATGTATAATGTCACAGACTTAGTTTTGCTAATACATTTTCTTTTTAACAATAGAAACTCCTATTACTGAAAATCATAGTTCACAACAACCTATAAGTGAAATTTCTACCGTCCCATGTCCTAGAATTGATACTCAGCAGCTGGACCGGCAAATTAAAGCAATTATGAAAGAAGTCATTCCTTTTTTGAAGGTAAGCAATAATTTTTAAAAATAAATAAATGTTATGTTTTGTTTCTTAATTCATACAAAGGATTCCATTGTAATGAATTCAGAAAATACACGTAAACAACAGAAAAAAACTAAAAACCCCATTAATTTTGTGACTCAGAGATAGCTTCTATTAACATACTGTGAATCTTTCTGTAATATTGTGCATATTACAGGATATGCACAAACATGCACATATATCTGCTTTTTTGATATAAATGTCTTTCTAGATCACTTTTTCTACTGCATAATTTTCTACTGCATAATTTATTTTTTTTTTGCATATTTTTTTAGTGGTTACACAATATTCATTCAAAAATATTTGTAGAATTCCTGCATCAGGTCAGGTTTTGTAGACATAACAGTGAACAAGTCCAGGCGTTTGTTGTCATGAAGCTTACATAATAGAATGAGAATGTGGACCCCAAAAAGTAAATATAAAACATATAAGGAAATGTATATCAGGTAGTTATGTGTGCCATGCAGAGAATTACAATACAGTGATACAATGGTGCCTGTTTTAGACTGGATGGTCAGAGAAGGTTTAAGCAGAAATATTTCTGCTTAAGAGGGAATATTTAAGCAGAAATGTGAATAAGCAGCCAGCTTAAACCAGAGTTATTCCAGACTAAGTGAAAGGCCTTAAGAATGGAACGAACCTGGCATGTTAAAGGAACTGGAGGAGGACTCATGGTTGTAGAACATTTGTGTGAGATGAAATTAGGGAGGCAGGGGCCAGTTACATAGCACATTATAGGCCATGATTAGAAGTTTGGACCTTGTTTGAAGTTCAAGGGAAAACTCCCAAGAGGGTTTTAAGCAAGAGAGAAAAAGTCTGGTTTGTTGTGGATAATTGATTATAGGGGGTCAGGAACATAATGAGATCAGATGAGAAATGAAGTGGCTTAGACAAGGATGTGGTACTAGAGACGGGGAGAAATAGACAATTGGGATATTTTGGAAGTCACCAGGTTCTATTAATGGTAGACAGAGTTACCTAAAGCATGGCACTAGTTAAGAGAAAGGCCTAGAACTGGAACCCAAGAGAAAGGCCTAGAACTCACCCAAGACAAGGTGAGCCAACATTTAGAAGTTGTGCAAAAAAGGAAGAGTCAGAGCTGACCAGTAGGAAGGACTGCCAGTAGTGAGCTATGTCGATTGCAACTGTGAGGGGTGAGTATTCACAGAATAGTATTTTCTGTTAATTATTTTATCAGTTCCTATTGTCAAATACTTGTTTATTCTGGTTTCTTTTTCACTATTATAAATAATACTAAATGATTTAGCTAAATTTAAATATATATCCCATTTTTATTACAAATGGGGTGTATGTTATATACTGAAATATAATTAATAATACTTAGACATAGAACTTCTAGCTCTAAGGGTATAAACGTTATTAAGGCTTTTGAGACATCATGTTAAATTGTCTCTCAGAAACATTTAACAATTTAATTCCTACCAATAGTGAAAGTATGAGACTGGTAAGCAGTACTATTAATTTTGTTTAATAACAATGAATAGGGTAGAGAAGTGTGCAAGCAATGGAAAGTGAAGACTGGACTTTACCTGAGATGGCACTCTTTTTTACATTCTAATTTAAAATGGAAATTTTTAAAATTAGAAATGAAAAGACAGTTTCATTCAGGGATGCGAAAGTACAAAATATGTTGTCATTGGGCTCATTTCTTACAACCTACTTGTACTTGTCAATGTATAACACATGGACAACACAATGTTGTTTCCATACACTTATATTTCTTCCCTCGGTAGAAATATTGCTTTCTTGGAATATTTTGAGAGAATAGAGATCTTTGAGAAGGAAATTATAGAAACAGCTTTCTGTGAAGATTTTATTTTCAGAAAAAGAGAGATAGGATCATCTGTGTAAGCCCAAATGATTCCATGTAAAAACTGAAAAATTGAGCCTTTTCCTGTGCAACTATAACAGTTCCTACAAGTCTTTCTATTTGCTTCCTCTTCTAATTTTTCAACTCTCCTGCTAGCGTTAGCGCTTAGAAGGCCTTGGCGCTTGCTGATACTTTTCTGCCCAGAATGCTCTTCTTGAACACTCCTGCATGGCTTTTCCCATAGAATCCTTCAAGTCTTCAGTCAATTAGTCTTTATGTTTTTTTAGTCTTCTAGTCATTAGTCAATTACCTTTTTGGTGAGCATATTTCCCCTTACTCCTTACCTGCTTTTCTTTTTCTTCATAGTTCTTATCACCTTCTAACTTATTTAATATTTTATTTATTTTGTCTCTCTCCCCGTTAAAATGTAAGTTCCATAAAGTTGGAGATCTAAATCTGTTATGGTCACTGTCTTATCACCAGTGCCAAGAGTAGTAGCTGCGTATAATAGTCACTGAATAAATACTTATTGAATGAAATAATAAATGAATGGATCCTTCAAATCTCAACTAATCAAGCTCTTGGGGCTCTAAGAAGTATTGTTTGAAAATAACTGGCCCATAGGATCCAGATAAGGTACAACATCACTCACACAACCTTTACAGCCTGGTCCTGGTCTCTTAAGTATTCCTTCCCACATACCTTGTATCCTACTTGACATTGTTCAAAAAGGCACATTGCCCATGTTACTTCCTTTGCCTGTAATGCTCTTCCCCTGTCTCTGTCAGTCTTATCCTTCAGGACTCAGTCCAAATAGTTTTGCATGTTCTGATGGGCAGAATTCCTTCTTCTCTTCCCTGCCCCTGGGATATTTGGTACATGCCTTTAGTATAGCACCTATGACAAAGTATCATAATTATTTGTATGTATCGCCCTACTAGAATAATACCTTTCTAAAGCTCTTAGTACTTTAAATCCAACCAGGACTTCAGAGACTGGATACAGGGAATTTGAGGAGATAAGACAAACACCTCAGTTTCACCAATTTATCTCCTGTTATTTATAAAATATGTATTCTTCCTCAAAAAGAATATTTATATTCCTATAAATTGTAATAATAGGCAGATATTCTTATAGAAAGGTAGGTATTTATTTAAGAGTTTGAAACCATTCTCTCAAATGAATTGACTTGAACTAAGTTATTGCTTGGTTTCATCTTAGGCATAGATAACAAAGTGTTGCGTTTCTTCTTTTACAGTTTGTTTTGTGAGTAATTTAGTAAATATTTTTGAACTTTTTTTTTTGGTTAAAATAGTAGGTATATTGGTAGTATTTATTTCATATATAGTTATTTTCTAAGGTTAAAAAAAATCTAAATAATTTAGCTTATGTTTAGGGAATACAGCCATCCTCAGTTAGGAAATTTTATTGCATTTACCATTTTGTTTCTGATTTAAGTGACAACCTTTCACAAGTATTCCATTATGGAGTTGAGCTCTTCAAAAACTTTCTAAGGGCAACAAAATGAGTAGAACTAATGATTTGTTTTTTAACTATTATGTCTTATTTCACTTTAAATCTTGACTTTTTTGTAGAATTATAGAACCTCTTTGTTAATGTCAGCTTATAGTCACCTACGGTAGACATCTTGACTCTCTTACCCTCTATCACTGGTGAGTCAATAATTGATTTTTCCCCCTAAGAATGGTCAGTTTTATTACTTCCTTCTCTCTAGTAGCATAACTTTTAATTCCTATCCTTTTGCCTAGTCTGCCTGTCATAATAGGCATGGAGTTAATGTTTACTAAGCAAACTCCTTGGCCTTCAAGAGACTTTACCACTGAACCTGGTACACTTTCTCAACTTCATCGCTCATCTCTCTCCATCTAGGTACACTTACTTCAAATTAGTCAACATTTAGCATTCCTGCCATTACTTTTGCACATACTAGCCTACTGTACAAGTTGTCATTATAAAACATATGAAATAACTTTACTCTTTTCTGCCTGGCTGAAATATTTTTTCTTCAGGGATATTTGTTACTGACTCCAATATGCTACCACAGCTCCTTATCGCACCTAGTGTGTGCTGCTTTTATGATACTTATTTATCCATTCAGTAATGAATGTGTCCTGTGAGCTAGCCACTGTGTTGGGTGATAAATGAGAAGCAGTCCCTGCAGCTAAAAAGTATTAATATCATCTACTGGACAGTATATAGCTTTAGTGACTCATGTATCTGACTCCTCCTGGTATTCTATCCCTTGAAGACAAGGGACATTCTATCCCTTGCCTTTTTTTCTTTTAATTGCCTGCCTTGACACATTCTTTTTAAAAAATGAGCTTAAATCCTTAGATTTAAGGGACTTTAGACATCATCTAATTTGGCCACCTCATTTTACACATTTGTACAGGAAAAAATAAACTTACCCCACTAAAGGTTAAAGGACCTGCCCAAATGAGTAGTGGCAGAAGAGGGCTTAGAACTTTGAGGTTATTGATATATGGGTGTTTTATGGACACACCTCAGAAAGCTAACCATGATTTGGATTATTATATAGCTTGAACATGCTTCTAACGGAAGATTAAGGAGAAGAGACTTGCCGGAAGTGGCTTGTTAGGAACTTAGGATAGTGATTCTCTTTGACCCTAAAACCATTTTGTAATGTCTAGATACATTTTTAGTTGTCAGGACTTGAGAGGATGGAGGGTACTACTGGCATCACGTGCATAGAGACCAGAGTGCTGCTAAACATCCTACAACGCACAAGATGCCAGTGTGCCAGTGTTGAGGAAGCCTGAGTATGGTTGTAAGTGTAGTTGGAATGACCTGAACTAAAAAGAGGAAGACGGACAATATGGAAACTACGCCATGAGTAGTTTCAGAAAGAAAGTGATGAAAAAGTATTTAATTAGCAGCTTCTTTTACTGGCTATTATCTGCTATGGTGGGTCAAAATTTGCAGACTTCAAATTTTGGGCGTGGGAGTTTGGCTAGTTTTTAATGAATAAATAATTCCAAATGTATATCTGAAAGTTGAGAAACATCTATGCAAGAAAAATAAAATATATTATGTGGATTAATATTTTTTGAACAATAGGAAAGTTTGTATGCTAACCAGCTAGGATTTTTCTCAGGAGCACATGGATGAAGTATGTTCTTCTCAACTTCTGACTTCAGTAAGACGCATGGTGTTGACCCTGACGCAGCAAAATGATGAGAGCAAAGAGTTTGTCAAGTTCTTTCATAAACAGCTTGGAAGTATATTACAGGTGAGAGTTTATACTTGTGTGACATCAATATGTACCATCTGGTTAGGATTTTTTTGGTTATTTTCTGGCATGCTTCTAACGGCATTACACAATTTATTCAAGTAGCTATCCATTGTAGCATCTAGTTGGGGTGACATTCTGGTATTTTAGGTTATTCCTTTACCTGGTTAAAAAAAAAAAATTGTATTAGAGCCTGTGTCTTCATTTAATTTGATCATCTCTAAGGCTATCCCAATTCTAATAAAATTTTGTTTTGATTTTTCTCCTACCTAATAAGAACATTTCAAGTTTGAAATGTTTAGAAAGTATTCTGTCGTATTTTCTAAAACAATTTTTTATCAATCTGGGAAATTTTAGAAGCTAGAAACGAGCAATAGTTGTGGAGACTTCTTAGGCTGTAACAGTAACCTTAAATTATGTTAAAGCAGTGATTCTCAAGTGGGGTGGCAGTTTTGATTCCCATGAGACATTTAGCTATGTCTATAGACATTTTGTTGGTCACAACACACAGGGAGGCATCTGGCATCTAATAAGATGTTAATAGTGCCAAGGTTGAGAAACCCAATGTTAAATAAGGATACCTTACTCCATATAAAAAACATCTTTACAGTTAAATTCACCCATGTGTTTTTCCATTGAGATAGTTTAGTGATGTGTTTTGTTACTCCAAACTAGAAAATACGTTTTTCTTTCAGTCTTTATTACAGAATTTTCCTATGAAGCTTTTCCTTCTAGTCTTGTGTTTTAATTGGTTTTAGAGACAGTCTTATCATTTTAATTTTTTAAAGCCCTAGGTTTGATGCAGATGTCCACCACTATAATTTTCCATTTTATTTTTAAGATTAAAGTATAAATTCTATATAGTTTTTAAATTGTCCTGATTCTATTTAATCTATAATAATACAACTAACATAAATTTTATAAGGAATATAAGGTTCCAGTGGATAATTTTTAGATAAATGTATTTTTATAAATTTAGCTTATTTCTATAGAAAGAAATAACTCTATTTTAGAATCTGTCTGAAGAGAAATTGTGTATAGTTTAAATACTTTCGTTTATCAAGATCCATGCAGTCCTTCTTTAGTGTTGCCTACTATTATCACAATTGTGGGCAAATATCAAAGTATTATTTAGAAATAAGATTATTTTCTAAGTCTCAGAAAATCAGACTGTTTTTCTTTTACCCCATCCTGATTTTTTTCCACAAAGGGATGTACATAAAGAATAAAAGTGGTGTACATTAAATCTTGCCCAGAGTATTGAAAGTTTTTCATGAGATAGAGCTTAAATTATTTTCATTTTTTCTTACGAAACCTGTTCAATGAATTTTTTTTTTTTTTCACAAAGCACCCAGCATTTGTACTTCTTTCCATGATTGTGCACGGTAAGGTAGATTTTTGGAGGGGAGGGAACACCAGACATCATAGTTATTTGCCTGTAGTCCATGTTTTTAGGAGGAAAGAACAAGAAAAGTGGTTTTATTAAAAAAAAAAAAGTCTCAAATAGCACGCAGACTTCATTTGATGATACTGTATTTCAACTTGAATAGAACTAAAATTTTCCAATACTAAAAAGTAATAAAATTGTTTTTCACAAGGTGAATATTATAATTCAGACTTGTTAATCATCTGTATTGCTTTGTCCACAGTTGAAGTTAACTATAATCTTAAAGTGATTTGGTTATCTTTGAATAGGATTCACTGGCAAAATTTGCTGGCAAAAAACTGAAAGACTGTGGAGAAGACCTTCTTGTAGAGATATCTGAAGTGTTGTTTAACGAGTTGGCTTTCTTTAAGCTCATGCAAGATTTGGATAATAATAGTATGACAGTTAAACAGAGATGCAAAAGGAAAATAGAGGCAGCTGGAGTGATACAGTCTTATGCCAAAGAGGTAAATGACATTCATTTTGATTTTAGAAGTAATTATAATTAGCATGTAAATATAGTTCTTGATTATTATTAACTAAAATTATACTTACCCTCAGAAAAGTAGTTTTAAAGTAATACCAGCTAATCAGATTATAAATCAGTACATATGCTAGCCACATGCTGAATCTCAGTGGTAACAGCAGTGGCTGCAGATCAGGAATGCAGATAGGAATTGATGCCTAATGTACACTGTCAGATATCCAATTCCCATTATTTAGGTTTCCAGAGAAGAGAGGATGACAGGGATCTGGTTCTTGACCAACTAGTTGCCTGCCACAGCTATTGCCAACCCCAGTGGATTCCCGGGGTATTATATATATCACCCCAGCCCACATACATGCTTATTTATCAGTTAAGATTTTTGTTGCGCGTCCCTCTAGCTTCTTATAACCTGTTAAACTAGTCTTGATTACGTGTGAAATTGAATGGGTTTTTCCCCCTCAACTTGAGGCATTCCAGAAGGCTTTTTCCCTAGACCTGTACCCTTTTTCTTGACTAATAATGAAAGGGAAAGCAGGTCAAGACCCAAAACAGAATGAAATAACTCTTCTTCCTTAAATCTAAAGTAGATAAAGTCAAGCCGTCTATTTCACACTTTTTATGGTTTTATTCTAGACATAAATAAGTTTCAGATTTCAGCCATTGCTTAGAGCTTGAAGGTTAAAACAGGATAATACCATAACAAATGATTGGAAGGGCTCCTTTAGATAGGTAATCGCACCAGGCTCTTTGAAGGCGTAAAATAATGAGCTTAAGGTATGAAAGACAAGAAGAAGTTTATAATGAAGATGAAGGGGAAGAGCATGGAAGATGAAGGAGAGACCTATAAGTGTAAAGACTAAGGCAGGATTGAGCAGTTTGGAGAAGAGACAGAAGGCCAAGGAGGCAGGAACACATTAAATGAGATGAGAGTGTAGGCGATAAAGTCACAGAGGTAAGTAAAGCCAAATTACTGGGCCTTAGAAACCGTGGTAAGGACCTTCTGTTTTATTTTGTTCTAAGCCTGATGGGAACCCATGGGAAAGCTCGAAATAGAGGAGTGACATAATCTCATAATAATAGTATGACAGTTAAACAGAGATTAAAAATTTTGTCTGGATACAATATTGAACAGGAATTAAAGGAGAGTAGAGATAGAAGCAGAGAGACCAGTTGTAAGGCTGTTTCAGTAGTCCAGGTAAGAAATGATGTGTCTTAGCTTTGAGTGTGCAACTACAGAGACACTTTGATGATTGGGTCAATAGGCACTGTAATGGTTTAGATGTGGATAATAAAAGTAAAGCACGAGCTGGTTCTTAGTTTTCTGACTTGCACTTTTGGGTGAATGAAGGGCCATTAACTGAGACTGGGAGGGTGGCATTTTGGAAGGAAGGGAATCAAGATTTTTGTTTTGGACTTAGTAAATTTGAAATACCTTTTATGTATCCAAGGGGAAGTTAGTAGGCAGCGTTCCTTTGGTTTTGATAATTTAAAAGATTTAAATGCAAGAGTTTAATTTACATTTCTAAGAAAGCATTCAACTCTTTGGATGATGGTCAAAAAATGCAGCATTTGTTAAAATTTACTGAATACCCAAGTGTAATGGTGAAGGTTTACTCCTAAATTCTGTTTAATTGACTTGCTTATAGGCCAAAAGGATTCTTGAAGAGCATGGTTCACCTGCTGGAGAAACTGATGGCAAAGTCAAAGTACGTGCTAATTAATTTGCCTAAAAATAATGCTTTTGAAACAAAAAGATTAAATGATTTTGCCAGCTTTTACCCATAATGTTTGAGAGCAAAGTATATCATGAAATGTCCTTTCTTCTGATTTTATTTCCTTTTAAAAACAAAACTAAAGTGCCAAGTGATTCCTTGTGGTTTTTATTAAATTAATGATGACTTATTTTTATGATAGACTTACTATATGCTTTTTAAAAATGTACTTTAATGACTCAAATTTATTTGTGGCTAGGACAAGGATGTGACTGAAACAGTTAAGCAGACTCAGACATCTGAGTATAATGGGGAGAGTCCCAAAAATGTGAGATCTGATGTTTCTGATCAAGAGGAAGATGAAGAAAGTGAAGAATGTCCAGTGTCTATTAGTAAGTTTAAAAGCTCATGCTAGGTTTATACGTTAGTACTTTATAGGTCTTTTATTGAAACAGTTTGGTGGAGTATAATGAATATAGAATTAGGTGTCAGACAACTCTGAATTTGAATTCTAGTGTGACACTGACTAAATTACTTGTCCTTTCTGCATCACAGTTTTTTTTTATAGTACTTAACTGTTTTGAAGATTTCATGTTGTATGTAAAGCCCTTGTACAATACAGGAATGTAGTGAATTGTGTTAATAGCTATTACTACGACTGAGTGCTGACATTTTTCTAAAAATTCTGTTAATCAACTTAGATTTGTCCAAAGCTGAAACTCAGGCTTTGACTAATTATGGAAGTGGAGAAGATGAGAATGAAGATGAAGAAATAGAAGAATTTGAAGAGGGACCTGTAGATGTCCAGACTTCACTTCAGGCTAACACTGAAATTACAGAAGAAAATGAACACGATGATCAGGTATTCCAGTGTGGACTAACACACCTTCCATCAGGCTTATTTTAACTATTAAAAGCACATCCTTTTTAAAGAGGTCAACATTTACAGCTTCCCCATTTTTATTTTCATGAATACAAACCTTTTCAGTATACTTACTGAAATGTGAAACACTGGTTTATTTTGGTATTTAGCAATGTTTAAAGCACTGTAATCTTTTTATTGTGACAAGCCCTAAAAACTATGAGATTACTTTAGAATATCTGGATTTTTAATTTGTATTTTTCCTAGCCATACATGGAAATAGTATGTAACAAAATAAAATCATTCCCTTTCCTACCACTGCCTCATCCTTCTCCAGAGGCAACACTTTGTATGTTTTTTTTCCTGCTGTTTACCTCTGTGTTTTTGAATAATATGCATCTGTGTGTATATTTATTTATTCATTTATGTATTAGGTGTTATCTGTCAGCTCCCTATTATAGTAGGTAAGGATTTTTAGGTCACTTATGGCTCATTTAATTATATCTTTTGTTTAATTCTATATATAACCAAATGTTTAGATTTAACCAAACTATGTAAATATTACTGACTGCTGAACTAAGCACATACTGTTTATTGCTTAGTTATTTTTTTTATCTGAGTTTAATAATTGTGTCAGTTTTTTATTTTCTTTGAACATGTAACCAACTCTTTGTTATGCCCACCAATAGCTGTATAAAAAACCTCTTGATGGAATTTTCTACATGAACCAATTTGTCTGTTTTGTCCTTTCTGGAGTACTCCCCCTTCCTGCTCCATTCAATGTTTGGCTCTTAGACCTGCTGAAAATAATGAAAAATAATGGAATCCATAATAATACAGTTCTCTGTATTATTTTGAGGTTGTTTAAGAAGAAAAGGAAAGCTTTTTTACTTAGCCATATTGAAATTGCAACCACAGCTTTCTTCTTGAAACACTTTTAGATGATATTTTTAAATTCCCTTGTCTGAGGTCAGGTTAAGCATAAGCCATACATGAGCCTGGGAATCTCTATTGTCATTTTTATTAGATCTCTGTTCCTGGAAGCCAGTGTTTGTCTTTCTCTTTCTTGGTTTATTACCTCATTTTGGTGGGGCACATCTTCCAGGAACTCTGTAGGAAAGAGTGAGTAAAAGATAAATATTTTGAGTTTTTACATGTCTAAGAAAATCTTCATTCTTCCATGGTGAAAATCAATTTCCCTCAGATGTTTTAAGGTATGGCTTCTTTATCTTCCAGTTTTCAGTGTTGCTGTTGAGAAGACCAGTGCCTTTCTTAGTTCTGATCCTTTGTGTGTATCTTTTTTTCTTTCCTACTCCAGAAGCTTCCTGGAGTTCTGAAATTTTACAAGGATACAGTACATTGTTGCAGGTCTCTTTTCATTCACTATAGTGGGTACTCAGTGGGTCTTTTCAATCTATATCATGCCCTTCAGTTTGGTAAATTTTCTTCATTTTTTCCCCCACCATGTTTTCTTTCCTTCTGGAATTAATATTATCAGATATTATTAGCCCTCGTGGATTGAGCTTCTAATTTTCTTTTCTTCCTTTTATTCTCCTATTGCTCTGTTTTACTTTCTGGGAGATTTCTTTGACCTTAATACTTAAATGAAATTATTTTTATTTCAGCTGTCATATATTTTTAATTTCTAAATCCTTTTTTTCTGATTATTACTTTTGTATAGCACCCTGTTACTTCATGGAGGCAATATCTTCTTCTCTTACTATCTGGAGGCTTTCTTCAAATGTCTGCTATACTGTCAGTGCTTATTTTAAAGAATGATATACTAAAAAGCTGCTTGGGGTTCTTTTGGGCTTCACTGTAAGCCAGTTGGGTAGACAGTTAGCTTTTTGATAGAAACTCCCAAATGTCAATACCTATTGGTCTTGTCTCTGAGGTGGTTCAGTTTCTCCAAAGAGTTGCTGGTATTCTAGAGCCAGATGTGAGAATGGGGTTGAGGGTCCCACCATTATACAGACTTGCACTGAATCCCTCTGTTTTCAATATGACACTTTATTCTGTCCTTATTCATGGTTTCCTTACCCTAGCTCTACCCCTGATGGCCCCCAGGCCTGAGACTAACTAGTTCAATTTCTTCAAAATGTAAACTCCCATTTTCTGTTGAGGTTGGGAGAGGGAACCTAGATGTCCACATTTTTCTTAAACAACTTCAAATGACACCTACCACCCCCTTTTCATCACCAACTCCCACCCCATCACAGTATACATTTTTTTCTAGAGTCTGGCACTTCCAATTATGAGGTGGATCTCAGTTTTTGTTTTATACTGCTGAAGGCACTTAGTTTTGTTCATCTTTCTCCCCTCCTGGTCAGTTCCTCTTCCATTCACTTAGCATCTACATATGAACAGATGTCAGTTTTATTTAAGATAGAGTCTACGCTGAAAATAAAAATAGTGGAATCTATAATATTCCAGTTCTCTGTGTTATCTTGAGGTTGTTTCAGAAGAAGAGAAAACCTTTTTACTTTGCCATCTTGAAATTGCAACCATAGCCTCGTTGAAACACTTAGAAGATACTTTTAAATTCCTGTGTATGAAGGTCTCAGGTTGAACAAAAGCCACATACTACCAACCATCTTTTGTATAGTGACCACATATTTTAAATAGGCCCTGCTATCATGACATTTCTTTTTCCTTTTAGGTTCTACAACAGGACTTTGCAAAATCAGCAGAAAGCAAAAATGTCCTATCAGAACAAGAACCCATTACTAGTAAAGGTAAGAAATCCAAATAAGTATTCAATTTTAAGATGATCTAAAGTGCCTTTTATGTGCTTAAAATTAAATTCTTAGCTAATGGAAGTTTGAAGGTGTTTTGGATCTAATATATGTCCTTTTTCTCCCTCTAAAAACATTGTAGAAAACATGAGGGCTTTGTTTCTGCCAGCTGCTGTTAAAGAAAGTTGACATAAACACACAGAAAAATTCTGCAAGGAAGACATCATTAGATACAAATGTGGAGGACTTTTTAAAAATATGCATTCCTGGGCCTTAACTCCTGACAACCTTGTGTCATTAGAAATCGGGTAGATTTTAGGAATCTAATTTTAAAACTATCCCTAGATGAATCTGATCAACTAACTTTAGGAACTATTGACAAGGAAAACTTGTAGTTGCCTTTTCTTTTGGTATTAAATGTCTTGATTACTCTGATTCATACATATTGTCTTTTTGGGGGGGTAATAGTACAACTTAAGAACTGGTGTATTACACTAATGTTAAGACTTTCTTTTGATGACAGATGACCAAGATAGCACCCCTGTGAAACCATGTTACCTCAATATCTTGGAAAATGAGCAATCTCCAAATAGTACTCTGCAAAAGGACTCACTCACTACCATTGATTCATCTAAACAACCTAATGCTTTGCCGTTACCTTTACCTGAAATCGAAACCTTGGTGCCTAAAGTCAAAGAAGTTAAATCTGCTCAGGAAACTCCTGAAAGCTCTCTGGCTGGAAGTCCTGATACTGAATCTCCAGTGTTAGTAAATGCCTATGTATGTATCATTTATATTTCTTAATATTTCTGCATTTTATTTCAGTGCATATTTCTTCATTTTCAGGATAACATTCTAGCATGTAAACACAACTCCCCTTTGTGTTTAGGTTTAGAAACTGTTGGAATATTTTAATTTCTTAATTCAAACTTATTTTAAACTTGAACAGAAGGTGATTATAAATTAAGATGACCATCTCAAAACCTAGAAGTTATTCTACTTATTATAATTTTGAGAACCAAAGAGATGAATTTTAGGAGGCAACCTTGAGTGAGCTCATTTCAAGTTCAGATGTGAAGAGATAAAGTAATGATTCTTGAATCATCATTTGACTACCCATACATGACTTCTCAACTATTTAGAATATTTCATAAATCTTTGATAAACCTGAAAGTTTACATTTGGGATGGGAAATAAAACAATATGACAGCAATAGAGTCCTTACCTCTATACAGTGAATGACAGAAATAGGCTAGCAAATCTGCACTTACAATGTAAGTAGGACCTTTGTATCAATAATTTTATAGCAACTGGGTTAGTTTTTGGATACTTGGGTTTTATGTGTTTTATATACTTTGTCTTATCAACAAAAATGAAGGGACTTATAGTTTTTAGGTCTAAGGAATGTGTTTCATATTTTTTAATATAGATTTTCTTCCCAAGCATATATTTACAGTTACGATTTCATAATTTCTAAGAGAGGGGGCTTATAATGTTTCAAAAACATTAGTGGAAAGAGTAACTTTTATCTCTTGTTTGTTTCACTACCAGTAAAATTATGCACTTAAAACTCTGAAAGTTACCTGTTAGATTTATTCTTATTATCATTTGATGAGTGTGTAGAGTTGTTATAGGAAGTACTGAATTAAAATTAAGTTTAAGTTAGAATACAGAGGGTCTTGAATTCAGTTTTCGGCGGGGAAAATATTCGAAGTCATGAATTTTCAGATGACTCTGATGACTGTATGAGATACGTTGTCAAGGAAGCAAATGTTTGGAGGTTCCATTATCATATAAACAAAATACGAGCTAAATGAAAGATGAGTGAGAAATGTTTCAAAAAAAACAAAAGCCTAAGGTTTCTACTTAGGTAATCAGTATAATGATGATACTATTTAAAAAATCAAAAAGAAGAACTAGGAGAATAAAAAAACTCAAATTTCAGAAAAAGCAGCATGAAGTGATCGCAAAAATTAGTTCTAAATTCATACCTCATCTTTCTATTTGAGCCTCCACAGTGTTGATATTGAAAATCTGTAAATGTTTACTTATAGTCTGCTGGATACAGCTCTGCTGTATTCTGTAAACATATTAAGAAAACAAAAGTTCTAATTATTTTAGCCCTCAGTAATAACTCTGCTACTATTTCTCCCTCTAACCTGTATAAACTGACTCTTTGAGAAAATGAAAAAAGCACAACAGTACGCTCAACATCTCCAGGTGTGGAGCCTTTCCTATGAACTCTATATTTGTTTTATTCATAGAGTTTGAATATATAAGAAAACCAAATATGATAGAATTACTAAAGTATACTTATGTGTAAGAATCCACTCTGTCTCTTGGCATGGATGATTTTGATTTTGACTCAGAGATAGAGTGGATTGCCTTCATTATATATAATTTGTTTATCTTACAGGAAGCAGAATCTGGTAACATAAGTCAAAAATCTGATGAAGAAGACTTTGTGAAAGTTGAAGATTTACCACTTAAACTGACAATGTATTCAGAGGTACTTGGCTCTCTTTAATTAAAATTATCTTTATATCTATATATAAAATTACCTTTATGTATAACAAATACCGTTAAGATGAAAATGATTTTGTATTTTTTATCTTCCAAAGGCAGACCTAAGGAATAAAATGGTAGAAGAAGAACAGAAAAACCATTTATCTGGTGAAATATTATGTGAAATGCAGACTGAAGAATTAGCTGGGAATTCTCAGACACTAAAAGAACCTGGTATGAGTTAACCAGTTTTAACCACATCATGTTGAAAATTACTTAATCTTGATACCATCATTTTGTTTTGGTTTTTAAATGCACTACTAGTACCTGGAAGATTTAAGTCAAATATTGGAAAGGAAACATAATTCTGTAAAAATTTTAGTTCCGCTTCCTAATTTATAAAATAGTATAATCAGATAAGTTTTTCTATTTTTAAAATCTTCAGTTTTAGCAAAGTAATATATGCACATGGTTTAAGAAAGAAAGGTACAAAAGAGTTAATGATAATTGTCAAGAGCCCATTGCTTTTAATTGTTGGTTTTTGTTCTTTTGGAGGAGACCATCTGTCTCAAAATAATATTCTTATAATTTTTCTTAATTTAAAAATGTAGATAATATTTCTTAGCTCCCAAGTGAAAAGTGGATATTTAGATCTACGTCTCCTTTAAGTGTTCATATTGTTTTTTTCATTTGTTACCTTTGTTATTTTTAATATACAGAGGGTACCAAAAAAATGTATACACATTTTAAGAAAGGAAAAAAGCTGTATCAAAATTGTAATACTCAATATATACTGATAACAAAAGATGAATACAAGTCACATGTATACATTTTTTATTTTGGCACCCCTGGTGTATTTTTTCTAGTTTCATGAACTGCTCCTTCCCTCTTGATTTTGCCTTCTCTGTTCAGTTTTAGTCATACTCTTACATTATTTTTTAGTCATACTCTTACATTATTATGGTTATTAAACTAAAGTCACTTACATTTTATTTTTATAACTATATCTTCTATGTTTTTCCAAAGATTATTCTATGTAAATGTGATTCATTGCAGAGCCTAGTGATAGTCCCAGATTTCCTTCTTTATGAGTCTAATAGCACAACCCTGGGCAACTCAGAGGAGAGCATTTCTTGGATCGAGGTCAAAAGATTTCTGTTACTGTCTATCAACTCATCAATTAATTAAAATCATATACAATTTTTAATTTTTGTTTTTCTGGAAATGAGGTGAAGAAAAGGGCAGACCAAATATCAAACCTTCAATTAATTTTCCAGAGTTCAGCCCAGTTCTGCTTGTTAGAATCTCACCTGGTACTTGTCTCATAGTGTATCTTGGCTGCAGCTTCTTCCCCTCTCACTGCCTTCCTCTGCTTTCACCATTCTGGGAATCTGTTACCGCCTGTCCTGCCATCTTAAATCCTCACCTGTTCTTTTTAAACTCTTGACTGTGTGTTATCAGGAAATTATTGTAGTAAACTAAGTATTTCCTTTGTAATAACTATATTATAAGTGTGAAAGCATTAATGAAAACAATATTAAATTCTAGTAATATCTTAATTCAGTAAGTAGTTTATAAGACATTATTATTCTGTTTCAGAGACAGTGGGAACCCAAAGCACATGAGATGTCTTCAGAGGCTCATCTGACTCTCTCTTTACATAGTCAATGCATATATGAAAATGGTTCTAAATAAACATGTTTTGATCTGTATAAAAATGTAAATTAATTCGACACTGCATTTTTGGTAGGTGTGTTAATTTCTGCCCATGGCAGTTTAAAACACCAGAAACTACGTTCTAAACAAATTCAATCCTTGATACACTGAGGGTTTTTTTCTTTCTTACTTTTTTTTTGGTCTTGATTTTTTATCCCATTGTGATGTTTGGTAATGTTAAATTTAAAATGTAGTTTTAAATAAAGTTTGGACTTATCTGTAAAGTATCTTTTTTGGAAATTATGTTGAATTCTATACAGCAAGTCACTGTTCTATATAATTAGACTATTCAAAGAAGAGCAGTGGTCAAGAGTTAAGAGAAATATACTATTTATTACAAAACCCAGCCATTAGGCTAGGCTTCCAGATAATGCCAGTGTTACTGTTGTTGGGTCTAATGTCCTTTTAGTCTTATTCCTGTGCAACAATAGGGCAGGTTATAAAGGTTTCCAGGATATCTGTGAAGTTACTGTAGAATATATATTAATACTCTATTCAAACTGGGTTAAGTTTAGGACACATGTCTTTAGTACCTAGAACTTAACATAATTATCAATTAGATAAATATTTTCCACAATTTCAATTCCTATCTATGTTACCTCCATCTAAAAAAAAAAAAAAAGTTTTATATAATTAGAGAGTATTTCTGCACAGACAAGTAACATGGTGATTAATTTTAAATGAAAAACTGAGCTCTTTCAAGTAGGGATTCATAGAACTAAATTTATGTATCAGAATATAAGGTTCTATATGCTTTTGGACAAATTTAACTTTTGAGATGATAATTTAAGACCAGAACATAGCAGTTGCTTCTGCATGTAGTGAGAAGAGAAGCAGGTTCGCAGATGAAGTATTAAGTAACAAAATGTGTGTGACTTCTTCATCACTAAGTTAAGTCAGCTATTAAAAGGTTGTTTACCTTTAGATCTCCAAATTGTCATGTATCCAGTAAGGCTTCACAGAGCCAGTTAACAGTTAAGTCAGCCTTATAGATTCTTCCTTGAATAAAATATGCAGAGTATATTTTAACTTTGTTAACAATTGACTGAAATATCCTATAAGAAAAGAATTTGCTTGATATTCCTTTAAAATTCTTACCTGCCTGATACCTCAGTTTCAAATTGTAATGTCCAGTCAGGGAGTGTTAAATGAGCATTTCTCTATGAGGACATTTACTGGATTGCTACTTAATTTAAATTACATGAGACATATAGCTCCAACTTTAATAAAACCTATTCAGAAAACTGTCATTTCCAGAATCAGGAATTCTCATCCAGTTGGTGTGTCGTTAGGGAAATTGAAACAATAAGTTATATTATATGTATACTCCAATTCTGTATTTGTTTTCTAGATTGTACAGGAAGAGGGGAAATTTTCATTTTGGTACTTAAGCCAAGCCTTACATATGATGACTCTCTGCATGGCTGTTACAGATTGATACAGTGGAAGAGTTATATCTTAGTTATTACTGTAGTACTTATTTGAATTATGTTATAGCTGCTGTAATCTAGTCTGTTGTTCTGTATTTTACTAGATAATTTAGTTTTAAAATACCTAGAGCTTGAGAGCAGATAACGTGTTTCCTGTTTTTCCCTAGTAGCTATTGCTAAAGGGTTACGCATTAGCTAACCTGTTTGTCTTGATTTATAAGTAAAAAATTTGGTTAGAGATAAAACAGGGAGAAAAGGTCAAAATGAGTGAGAGAAAACCCACACAGGTTGAGATGATGCCTAAAATAGTATACTCACCAGACTGCGCAGGTATTCTTTGTATTTTGTAACATTCACTTTGGGTAAGTGCTTTTTCACTGTTAATAAATGTATATCCTGCATATGTGCCTGAATTGCATTTTCATTTAAATTGACATACTCATTTATGCTTCAGAATTTATTACAGAACTGTGGCTTATTTGACAATTTTAGATATAATAAGAAAATCAAAACATGAAAAATAATGACATCAACTCACCAGAGAGATTTCTTAAATTTGAGACCATGTCTCTTACAGTGCAGCTATACTCCACTATTTCTCAGTTATTATATCTATCTTATATACGTACGACCATATTTCCCCAAAAATGAGACCTTGCCGGACAATCAGCCCTAATGCGTCTTTTGGAGCAAAAATTAATATAAGACCCGATATTATATTATTATATTATTATATTATGTGGTCTTATAGTAAAATAAGACCGGGCCTTATATTAATTTTTGCTCCAAAAGATGCATTAGAGCTGATTGTCCAGCTAGGTCTCATTTTCAGGGAAACACAGTATGTAGAGAACATTCCCATACTTACTCAGCATTAGACTGGCATGTTTCTGGCTTATTGCTCAACTTTCTTTACTATAAACAGCTCATTCATCTGTCAAAGAAGTAATTGGCTCTGGATTTCACTTATTTCACTGTATAAGTATGGTTGCCCAGTTGCCTTGCCTGGAACAACCAGCATGTATTGTTCTTGGTTATTTTGGAAACTAATCACAACATAAAGTTCCAGTACAACAGAATTCTCTTATATAATAAATATTCTTGCATTAAGACTTTTCCTGTGTGTAGTTATGCCTGATATATAGGTCTAACAAATCACGTGATTAATTTAAAATAATGTAGTTGTAAATACAGTTATTTTGTTAGAAATTCTCACCTTTAATTAACTGTATCTCCCAGAGTATAGCAGTATGTTTAAGGCCATTTGTTGATCAAATGACATCACAAAAGGCTTTGAAAATGTAAAGTGCTATACCAATTCACAGCTGTAATATTTAACATTTGCATTAAACCTCACTTTTAGTGAGACGGTGGACACACACTTAGAGTTTTCCCATTTCCGCTGCTCCTTCACCTGTCACCTCACAGTTGATATTTGGTGTTTTCCTAGATGGGGAATGTCGGTTAGTCTATCAAGTGAAGTAGTCCATGGAAAGGCTTTGAAGACAAGTGCTGCACAAATGCAAGGCATCATACATGTACCCATGTTGGAGAAGAAGGGCTAAGATTCTCCTCAAACTTACATAAACTCAGTGATGAGGTTTTTGCTTACTTTCCAATGTTCTGACATTTTAAAAACTTATTTCTAAGGCAGAGTTTTAAACACTAACTACCAGAACCCACACTTGAATCCAGGTATTCTTTGCTTACAATCTTCCCTAACAAGTTCTGGGTATATACTCTCTTTGTAATTTTCCCCTCTTTAGGTAAGGAGGCAAAGTCCAGAGAGCCTTCATAATAGTGGATCTTAGATGTGGAATTTTCCCAGTGTCACTTGCACCGTTCTAGGTATCTTCTATTTCACATTCTCTCCCCTTTCCATTTCCTCACTCTATCTCCACACCCCCCAAAAATGTTTGTGAAGTGGGTAGAATAATGGGGTTCAAGCTACAAGATTAGTATTTCAAATAGCTTTTTGGATTGTACAATTTTCAGTTTTACTTTGGATTATATCACATATGATTTTGCCCCCTTTTCTCCTGATTTTTATATTCCACCACCAACAACTGTCAAATTTAGATTATATAGGTGTTCAATAGATTAATTTCTAATAAGCCCTTTTTTTGGGTGGTCTTTCGTTGAATTCTGTGTTTTGGCATAATTCCTGGTAATAGCTAGAAAAATAAGGCATATTTCAGGATGTAAAGTTTTCTAACTAAAGAAATAATTTTCTATTTCTTATTTCAAGTTATTTTGAAAGTTTTTCTGGTAGTGTCAGTGGTCAGTCAGTCTTAGATTTTCATGTACAAAATTTCTATGCCTTTTAAGGGGTTGTCAGGATTAAGAAACTCGTATATAACATTGTATAGTTCAGCTTTTTTCTTATAAATATTAGCAGTTGTTTTGATATTACACATTAGAGCCCTTTTGTTCTTTATCTTAAAATTCTTTCACAGATAATGTTTGGACAGTATAATGAAGCAACAGAGATAGTATTAGAATGACACTTGGAAACATGATGCACAAAACATTGTTGACATTTCTTATTTTCCTATATGCAAATTGCTCATTTTCCTATATGCAAAATAGCATTGTCCTGGATCTGAGGATGCTTTTAGTATTTACATTTTAACAAATGGCAACTAGCTACATTGTTAAAAGGAAGATTTATGAAAAGGAAAAGGAAAACCAATGAATAAGCAATTGTATAATTATCAACGTTTATTAAAATCACAGCAAACAAAATGTTGAAAACCTTAGTCTCTATCTCATAGTTGGGATTAAGTTATAAGGATCCATGTGACCCCAACTTTTGTCAGTTATTTCATTATTTGCAAGGGTCTGGCCCATTCATTTGGCATGGTGGCGCAGCCTAAAAAAAAAAAAAACTGTGGACTTACTGTTCCTTAACAGAGTTTGAGGCAAGTTCCTCAAACCATACTCCATAGCATGGGAGAATGGTGCTTCTATAGAGGAACAACTTTTCATCCTATTCCCTCTGGGCTTTGTAAAACCTAAGTCAGATATTATATATAAGGTGTGATGATCAATACGGTGAATTTAAATAAAATTTATTAGAGTAGAAGACACATTGCCATTAATCCCCCTAAAAATATTCCCCCTCGCTTCAAACACATTATTCCATTGTCCTTGACACTTTCCGAAGCAGTTCTGGAAGTCCTCTTTCGTGAGTGTCTTAAGTTGCCGTGGCTACCTAGCAATTCCTTTTTCAAGTCTTCTACGGTAATAGGTAAGTCATATTCATTGATTAACGTGGAATTTTAATTTCAAACACATTGAACTCAGTGATATGATACAATAGATTTTAAGCTAATCATTGAAAAGCCTTTCAATAAACCGGGATTTTACTTAAGAATATCTAGTAAGTTTCTGGAAAGAGGACCCTCGCCCCACTTCCATTTCCTACTAAAAAAGGTCCATGAAAATTCATAACACCTGTAGTTTGGCAATAATAATTTATATTCTTTGGCAAAGCAATTCAATTCCTAGAAATATATTTTAAAGATCAACAACTTAGTTGTAAGACCTCTTTTGTATTCTGGAATAATTTTTGTCATACATATTTATTGCAAATAATTTTCTCCCGGTCTGTGCTTTGCATGTTTTCATTTCTTTCAAAGATGTTAATTATGTCCTTTTTAAAAAAATGTTTGTACCTCATGTCCTAAGAAATCTGCTTGTGCCAAGGTCATTGAGATTTTTTCCCCGTTTTTAGAGGTTCTGTAGTTTTTATAGCATTTACATTTAGGTGTATCACTGATTCTGAATATTTCTTTTTGTATGGTGTGAAGTGTAAGAATCAAGATTTATTTTCTTGCCCTGTAGAAATCCAGCCAGCACCATTTGTTGAAAAGACTTCTCTATTAAATTATCTTGTCACCTTCATGGAAATAAATTGGCCATGTATGTGTGGATCCACGTCTGGAATCTATTATGTTCCACTGATTTTAATGTCTAGTCTTACATCAGTGTCCCACTTTATTGACTACTGTAGCTTTACAGGAAGTCTTGAAATTAGGTAATGTAAGTTCTCGTAAGTTGGTTTTTCTTCCTCAGAAATTTTTGACTATTCTCTGTCCATAATTTTGCATTTCCAATTTTAAAACCATGTTGCTAGTTTTCACAAAAACTGAGGTTTTAGTGAAATTACATTGAATAAACAGATCAATTTGGAGGAAACGCAAACTGTATTGAGTTTTCTAATTCATGAATATTGTGTAGCTTTCCAATCATTTAGATCATCTTTTGGCTAGATACAGAAATTTAGTTTGACTTTCTTTTTTTCCCTTTCAGCACATTAAAAATGTCATTTCATGTCTGTCTTGTGTGATTTTTTGGTGTGGAGTCTGTCATTTTCTTCTCTGTATAATGTGTCTTTTATCTGGCTGCTTTTAAGGTTTACTCTTTATCTCTGATTTTCAGCAACTTGATTATGATGTGCCTCTGTGGTATGTGTGTGTGTGTGATGCCTAGAGTTCACTGAGCTGTGGGTTTCTAATTTCCATCAAATTTGGCATGTTTTCAGCCATTCAGATATTCTTCTCCTGGGTTTACAATAACATGCATGTTAGACTACATAGAAATAATTTATTTGAATGCAGAGATTTGCTCAAAAGTTAAAGAATACTCAGGCAAAAACTAAAGGATGAGAAAAGGAAAGCCCATAACTGACTTTTAAGGGCATCTGCCAAACCCAGTGAAGTTTTTCTTTGGTTTTTTAATAGCCACACGGGGTTTAGCAGTCAGGACACATACCCCAGTGGTGCCCAGTGGTCAAGATCTAAAGGAAAACCATTTCCAGCACCATCTCCTGAATAAAACCAATCCCACCAAGAATTAATATCCTCAATATAAGATTAACGGAAAAATAACCTGCATCCAGAGTACTACTGGAAGAACAACTGCCTCCCTTTTGTTTGTGTGAGGATATTCCCTGAGAATTGAAAGCCATAACCTGGCCCTGAATACACTAAGGTCTACAAAACCATCAAGACAAGAATTTAATTTACAGTGGTAGTGCCCCTCAGGCCCTGGCAGAAGTAAATCAAATCCTCTCTGAAAGAATCCACTTTCAACCCAGTCCTGAAAGGATTTCCACAGAGAAGCTTCAATGGGAATGCATGCTTGCTGTCACAAATAATAAACAAACAAATTAGCAGAAATAGTACAATCGGACCTGCAAAAGTTTCTGACATTCAATTACCAAGCCCAGAATATAAATATTTTTAATAACAAAAGATTTAGAAATATAAGACCAATAATCTAAAAAACTTTACCTAGATCTGTAAAAGAGACAATATTCAATATATGAAAAACAATTGAAATTAGAAACTGAAAGGCTTTAACAGATTTGCCACAGCAGAATATGAATTGCTTAACTATAAGATAGACAAATTACAGAGACTGAAAGACACAACTATGGAAAGTATGAAAGAGGTTATGACTTAGGGAAAAAAAGGTTTAACATGCATCTAATTGGATTTCCAGAAGGAAAGGAGAAAGATTGCGCTGAGGCAAATTTGAAGAGAATGGCTGAGAATTTTCAGAATAATGAAAAATGACCACAGAACAACACACCCAACAAATTCTAAATAAGAAAAAAATTAATATCCAGAAACATTACTGAAATTTCAGAACTACAAAAAAGAACCCAAAGATCCTAAAAGCAACCAGAATGAAAAGACACTGCCTGCAAATGAATAATATTTGGACTGACAGCTTATTTCTCAACAGTGGTATTCAGAGAAAATAACAGTTTAATCTAGAACTATGGGCCCAGCAAAAATTTCCTTCAAAGGAAAGACAGAGTCTGAAAATTGTTTTCGTCAATAGATGCTATTGCTAAATAAAATTTTCATTTGGTAGCAGGAAATGATCCCAGGAGGAAGAAGGTGAAGAGGTGAGAAAGAATACTGAGCTATTAATGTAGTAAATATGTATACAAGGGACAAAATCCAAATAAAGTTTAAATTAATCGAACTCAATTTTAATACCCGCTTATAATTCTTCTTGCCTACGTAAGGTAATACTGACGTCCCTATAGTTTTGAGGAAGCAAAACAAAACCTGTGTGGAGGAAAAGCTGCCTTTGAACACGTGCACTCTGGGCTGGTAACTATGGATTAGGAGGTGGGAAGGATCAGACACGTGTGCTCCAATGTTCACTGCAGCTTTGTTTACGGTGGCCAAGACATGGAAACAACCAAAATGTCCTTCGATAGATGAATGAATAAAGAAGTTGTGGTATATATACACAATGGAATACTATTCGGCGGTAAGAAAAGATGAAATAGGACCATTTGTGACAACATGGATGGATCTTGAGAGTGTAATGCTAAGCGAAATAAGTCAGAAAAAGCAGAGAACCATGTGATTTCACTGATATGTGGTATATAAACCAAAAACAACAAAAGAACAAGACAAACAAATGAGAAACAGAAACTCATAGACACAGACAATAGTTTAGTGGTTACCAGAGGGTAAGGGAGGTGGGGGGTGGGTGATGAGTGTAAGAGGATCAAATATATGGTGATGGAAGGAGAACTGACTCTGGGTGGTGAATGCATAATGGGATTTATAGATGATGTAATACAGAATTGTACACCTGAAATCTATGTAATTTTATTAACAATTGTCACCCCAATAAATTTAAATAAATTAAAAAAAAATTGTGACCATCTATAAGTTGAATAATCCACTTACACATTACCCTTAATTCAGACATTATATTCAACTTCGATTTCTTCCTAATAAGCCCTCCCCTCAAACCAACAGGTAGGTATACACTCAATTAGCATACAAGACAGCTGACACAACTTCCAGTGGCTGTTTATTGAATGTCATGAATACAACTGACAAAATACAGAAATGGAGTGGATACAATTGCGCTTAACATGCATTTCACAGTTGTGAAAGTTTGAAAAGTTCGATTAGCACTTTTAATAAATACTGATTTCTGAAAAACATTTTTAGTAACTGTACTTCATTTTTAAAAAATATATATTGATCAGAAAGAAAAACTCAATCTGTTTATTAAATGAATGATACAAGAGTTTAAAATAATGGGTTCACCTTCCATTTTCCATAACTCTGACCTGTTTACTTACTATTCACGGAACCTGGGACTCAGATTTTGAAGTTAACTTTTCCGGGGTTGCTGGGAGGTAGGGTAATTATGAAAAAGGAAACACTTCAATTCTGGGTATAAAAGACTGCCTTGCATAACTTAATGAACCCCAGAAAGGACTACTATTCCGAGTCAAAGGCACAGGTATTGCCCATTCATATATACAGATGAATGTCTGTCTCCCTCCAATCAAAGTTAGTGAAATTACTGTGCTGTCACAAACAGCAAAAACATCAGTATATTAATTTCAGTAGCAGAACAGGAGGAAAAGGCTGCTATACAGAAAAACAAAAATGTAGATAAAAGTGAAAAACTGAATAATGTGGACTGTTTATTGTAAAACTATTACATGGATATTGGATTCAGTGCCCACAGCAAATCCAGCTTTATTCCATGGAAATGGATCCCACAATAGTTTAATCGCCCATCCCCATCCCCAAATGTCTAAGTGAAATGAAACTCAGCAAATTCTGAATGACTGCTGTACGTAAATTATCTGTAAATACAAACATCAACTGTTAGGGCAAAAATAGCCTATGAATTGTAAACATACCAAGAAGGACAAGCTCATGCTGTGAAGAGAAGCTGCCCTGAGTCTTAGTCTTTGGAAAGCGATCCGATGGCTGCACTAGCGGCCACATGTGAGCGCCCATCTTCATGTCACAGAGAATGCATTCTGTAGGCCAGGTGTATGCTCACCAACCTATACAAGGGTCTGGGCAATCCCGCAGGTAAGTTTCAAATTGACCTTTGGCAACGTCCATCAAGGTTGTGAATACAGTCAGCTGAAAGAAAAGTTATTTTTACTTAAACGATGCTTTCATTCTAAGATGTCCTGACTCATTAACATTTCTTTACTTGTGGAACTCCTTTATGAAGTTACTTAATTTTAAATAAACAATATATAATATTACATTATATGTAAGATATAAAAAATATAAAGATCCAAATGATAAAAACAACTGACTATTCCAGGTCATGAATATAAATTGGCTTGGGAGAGAATCTTCCGTTCTTGACAAGGTCTTACCTCCTGAGCAGTACACTGCTTCACAACCAATGCTTTAAGACTTAACCCTCCCGTCTGTGTAGGCTGCAGACGGGACAATCTAACAGCAGCCTAACAATCTGAGGTCTGAACAGTTGAGCTTTGGCTGTCCTTATCCTGAAAGCACGTGCAGTGAGGACACCGCAGGCATGCAGGTTACAAGGCACACACACAGGAAGGCGCACAGAATCTGTAAATAACCTCTGAGGGCCCCCGAAGGTGGTGTGGACAACGTGACAAGTATGGCAGGGTCAGTAGGCTTAAAGGCTTCCTGCAAGAGCCAGGTTCTGATCTGAATGTTAATGGGCAGGAGGAATTTGTTCTGGCAGAGGTAATGGAGACACGCTGATTTTAGGGAGGGTTAGGAAAAAGGACCAAAGAATAGAAGGAACTAATGGGAAAATCAGAATACACACGGGGAGACTACGAGCAGCAAATTGGATGATTAGGAAACTTTTTGCAATTTTTTAGCTACAGTGTGGGGAAAACATACAAGAATGTAATCAAGTTTAAGAGAAACCTTAATCCACCAAGACACAAAGCTCTATCTAAAAATGGACTTCAGACTTCGTTTTGTCGAGTTTTAGGTGTTAGTTGTGGTGTACAGCATAACATTTCTGATAGACAGGGAGAAGTCAACTGAAATACTAAATTCAATGCCATGTAAGTAAAGCTGGAAACAATACTGACCATATTGGACATCAAGCCACAGTAATCAGTTTGTCGCATGCCAACAATTACTATTTTAGTCATACAAAAACATTTTAAAAAAATCAGCCTTAAGCTAAATGTGACTTGGGATTCTCTCTGATTTATCCAATATAACAGGAAAAGATAAAACACAGGACCAAATTCTTTACCTAAGAGCAAATTGTGTGTGTGTGTATTTATTTTAAAAATACCTTGTTGAGGACAGGTTTTGTTGACAGGACATCATATATGGTTGACAATGAGATTTTCTAAAACACAAAAAGAGTTTTGTTCAGTAAGTTAAATACAGAAGTCAACGGCCTTATCCACACAAATGGATCGTTAGAAACCAGGACCTTCTTCAACCAACCTCCCCACAACCCCCTACATGAATTTCCTTCGGAGTCACTGTTAAAACATAGGTAACGGTTCTAATGTATCACTTTTTCTTTTTCATTTTTCATCTAATTCTTGCCTGTCTGTCATTCAAGTTCACAGAACGGTGTCCAGCATTAGAATAAGAAAGGGAAGTACAGCACTTTAAATTAAAATTTGCCCTTTAAATTCGAAACAAAAACTCAGTGGGAACTGTTGCGAGATACTGAATAATAGGAGGTTTATAAATTGTTCAAAGGCCAAAGTGACTTTAATGGTCACCATTTCTTTCTGTATTTGACAGTGTGGCTGTTACCTCTTGGGTTGTGTGGTTTAGACACATCTTTGCAGCATCTCTGCGATCATCAAGGAAGAAGGGATTTTTCCAGCGGTCATAGTTCGTTTCAACCACATACCATCTATCCTGCTTGGAGTCGAGTCTAGATACAAAGAGAGACTCCTCTCAGGCTTCATGCTTTAAACCTGTACATATGTCAGCCTATGTTTTAGTTGCTACTTATTTGGGTTTAACAAATGTACTTACTCATATACATCCAAAGACTTTCTTCTGTCTCGTGTAATCACACAGCCCTCCCCAGACTTATTGCCTCCCAGGATAAAGTATGCTGGGGCCAATAGCTTCGATTTGGTCAGTATATTCTTGGCTTCTTCATAACTACATAGAAACATTTTTTAAAAAATGAAACGTTTTTAGTTGACTTGGGATGGAAATGTTTTATCTCTGGAAACTAAGCAAAAACAAATATCTGACGAACGTGTATTTTTCTTTTTTTAAAGAATGGTGAGCAGGGCTCAGGGAGGAACAATCCCAGACTCCTATGTGATGAAACACAGACCCAAAATAGTCCTTCTAGTCTGAAGGACAAACAAAACAGCCTCAAGAGATCATCTTCCACCCTTATTGTCTATGCCTTTCACTCAACAATAGAAAAGGGGAAATGGAAATGGAATTTACCACCATAGATAGGATTTGGGGAACAGAAACTAAACACTGAGAATTAGGGCTATTAATAATTGAAGTGAGTTTTCAAAGACTACTGACTCTTTTTTCCCTGGAAAGCATTTAAAATAGGATTAATGCCTGTTTAATCTAGGTCATTTTGATGTACTTGCTAACGGCAGTTTTGCTATTATTATAAGAATTCTGCACCCGCATGAGTATAACTTCTGGGTTAATAGGTATTATGATTTAAATGTATATTTTATTGTACAATTTTTATTTTTCGTATGGGTGTTTTTTGACACCAAGAAAAACCCATAGGTGCCCTTCACAGTGGCATTATCCCTAGCACTTCTTAAACAAGTCATTCGTTTCCTTGCTTTAGAGAGACACACACACACACACACACACGCACGCACACACGCACGCACACACATACTCATGCACACACACAAACAGGCACATACACAGCCATAAAAAAAAGAAGGAAATCTTTCCATTTGCTACAACTGGATGGACCTTGAGAGGTCATTATGCTAAGTGAAATAAATCAGAGAAAGACAAATACCATATGATCTCACTTATATGAGCATGTAGAATCTTAAAAAAAAAAAATCTCATAGATACAGAGAACAGATTAGTTGTTGCCAGAAGGGGGGGGGGGGAGGGGAGGGAGGAGGGAGGCGAAATGGGTAAAGTGGATCAAAAGGTACAAACATTCAGTTATAAAATAAAGGAGTCCTGGAGATCCAATGTACAGCATGATTACTACAGTTAGTAATACTGTGTCATTGAAGGTTGCTAAGAGTTCTCAGAAGGAAAAATAATTTGTAACTAGTATGTGTGGTAATGGATGTTAACTATACTTATTGTGGTCATCATTTTGCAATATATACAAATATCAAAACATTTTTGTACACCTTAAACTAATGTTATACATCAATTATATTAATCAAAAAGTTTAAAAATAAATATTAAATTCGATAATAAAGTGCCCAGATTACCTTGTGCTATTTTCCAGAACTGATCTAGAGATAAACCCTATCCACATGGCATCTCTCTTTCCCAAAATCCACTCTATGACACCTGTAAGAGATCAAGCATATACAGTGTCACAGGACCTGTAAAAGGTGAGACTATTAACCAGAAGGCTTAGTCCAGCTCCCTCTTAAAACATCTATGAAATTCCCATTTAAGAACTCTCTACTCACCCATATAACCGCCACTTGTACTGAAACGTTCATTTAGTGTAAGACTAAATAGTCCCTGGGAAAAAGACAAAGCAGTGAAGTCAGAAACTTAGACCATCCTGTTTAAGTCCCTCTCACTTTATATGGTATATCAAGGCCTGGGCTAGGTAATGGGGAATGCAAAGGTAAATCAAAACCATGATAATATCACTCTACTACTAACAAGCCTTTTTAGAAGTTCAAAGCATTTTCACATCCAGTGTGTGAGATAAGTAGGTGGGATGTTATTGGCCAGACTTTTCTGACAAAGGAAACTGAAGTTCAGAGAATTCATGCCTAACTTGCCTGAGAGGGAGACCCAGGACCAGATTCCAGATTTATATTCCCAGCCCTCGACACATGCTTCTTCCCCAGAGGCACACGCTTCTTCCCCAGAATGGGCTCAGGAACCTTCACTTCCTTTCTCCTCTTTTCTACCATGAAGGTGACAAGAAGTACAAAGGGATGAACTGGGGCTTTGTATTCTTTTTAGGTCCTCATTTCCTTAGATTCTACCCGTCACAGAGAGTTAAAATCAGGTCACAGAGCTACCTATAAAGTTATGTAACAGTAGATTCCTTACTGGTTTGAATCCTGTTAACATGCCCACATAGCCAGCAAAGCTTGAAGCCTTAAAGACAGTTTTATTGTTTCTTTGGAAGTCCAAATTCACTGTTAAAGGTTTTAGTTCCTCAGTTACGACCCAGGTATTATTATTTATATTCCACCTACAAAAGACAAATTTCAGTAACATTTAAGAACAACGCTGATAATGATGAATGGTGAATATGATGGCATGGCCAGGCATTACTCTAGGTACTTTATCTAACCTAATCCCTAATGATCCATCCTAACAAGAACTTTGCAATATGGGTGGTTTTATCCTCCACTTTTCACATGACAGAACTGAGGCTCAGAAAAGGTAAGTAATTCTCCCAATATAACAGCCTATAAATAGCAAGCTCCAGATTCAAATTTAGGTCTCTGGTTATAAACCTGTTATATTTTTTTCAGAAAGGTCAAGAAGACACATAAAATACAATGCTATTCTTTCTTTTGAGCAATAAAACTAGACATGCATCTGGGGCCTCCAAGCATGCTCCAGATTTCTGTTCAGTGGGTGCGCCTCAGTTACATATTCTCAAATGACTTAAGAGTGTGCCCATCTTGTCTCAAAATGAACGCATCCAGTCTTTTCACTTCTGGTCACACTTGGAGCATGATTTGGGACTGACTTTTCATCAGTGGAATACAATCTACTCTTAATGCATGATATACAACATTTTTTTTTTTTTTTACTTACCCAAGAAATATTCCAAAATCCATGTTTCGCCCATGTAACAGATGACCTAATTGAAAGTAAAAGAGACATATAGTAGCAGTAATGAAAAGATGATCGATCTTAAATAAAAGCTGGATACTTAACTATGGTTAAAATTAACTGTTGAATCCAATAGTAAGAATTAACAGCATCCTGATACTGTAAGTCTTAAGATCAAACTGTTATCTCTGTCACATTAGTCAGAACCCCTGTGATCCCTGAGAGCACAGGGTTCCAGGAAAGATTACATCCTGGGAAAAGGATCAGTGGTCCTTCTTTGATTCACTGTGACACGGTCCGACCCAGACATCGCTATTGTAGCCTCACTCAATGTCACGTGCTGATATGCTTCCCTTCAGGCACTGTCACTGACAGCTCGACACCTCAAAGGCAAGGTACAGGCAGACTTTATACCCAGAGTATAGGTCAAAAATAAGAGTGAATCATCCTGTGCCTTGTACTCTGGGGATTAGCCAGGGAAAACACGGAAAGTGAGGATGGTCTACAGAGGGTCTCTTGGCTGGGAAATGATGGGAGATTTGTCCTGAGCTCCAAGGAAAGGCTGGGATGATTATATCTATGAAGATCGTGATGCACCCTGGGAGTACTTACCTCAAATCATGAAGTTGGGTATAAGGGGACTATGAGGACGGGTAAGAATGTTTATAGTCCTGAAATATTTCTTCTAATTTTTTTTTCCCTACTTTAATTAAACTTTAATAGGCAGTATAGCAGTAATCCTAACATAAGGATAGTTTTCAATTCACTTTTTTTTATTACTATTAGTTTCAGGTGCACAAAACAATGTAATAGTTAGACATTTATATCCCTCACAATCTACTACCCCACTCCCCCAATCTACTACCTCTCTATTCCTTATGCTGTATTCCACTTCTTTTGTATATATATAGTGTATATTATACACAATATACATATTATGTATATGTATATATATATATATATATATATATATATATATATATATATATATATATATATAAAATTATAGTTGACATTCATTATTGTTCAGCCTCAGCTTCAGGTGTGCAGTGCAGTGATCAGGCATCTACACCATCCCTGAAGTGGTCTCCCTAATGGGACAAGTGTCCATCGGATACCCTACAAAATCTTTACATTATTGATTATATTCCCCTGTCTTTCGTAATCCCGTGTCAATTCACTTTTAAAAATTAACCAAGATCCATAAAACTATATGCAACATACAGAGAATTTGCATAGTAAGCCTAGATTGTATAAGTTCTAATTCTTTTAGAAGATTTTTCTTTCACTCCATAGGTACTTTGCAGTGCCCACCCTCCCTCAGCACACATTTACCTTTTTTGTCTTCTGTTATTATTGAAGTACAAATAGTAAAAAATTCATAGAAAATGTTGAATGAAATAATTTCTCCTGTGAGAAAAGATAGGAAATTTTTTGGTTAATATACAGAACCGTGACATTGTTAAACAATTCTTTTTTTAAGAACAGGTTGAACTGTCATCACTGTGTGAGCTTTTGCTTCGGCATCCCTAAGTGTCTGCAGACCAGTCTGAGTGCGCCTGAGCAGCCGGATGGGTGAGGTTGTCTTCACCAGCCTGTACACTCTGCTGACTAGGATAAAGCAAGTTCCCAAAGAGGGAGTTTTTGGGCAAGTTGAGCATCTGGGCATGTTGAAATTTGACTACAACACAATGTCCACATTTTTTCATCAATATGCTTTATTTTAGCTTTCTTTGGGGGGAGGGGCTCAAATATGATAATTTAATACATCTGGCTCTTGATTGTATACTGAATATGTATTTTGCTCAGATCTTTTAGTGTGACTAATATTCAAAGTTCAAAAACGAAATACAGGAAATATATACATCAGTGCAGAGCTTACGAAAAAATCCATTATACAACATTTTAATTTTTGAATGTTCTTCCAAAACTGTATAATAATAATACAACTCAGCATTTAATTCAGTGATATACAACACACTTTTTCTCTGCTGCATTTTACGAATATGTTAACGCGTTATAGTTAACATGTTTTTTTTTCCCCACCCTAATTTAATGTTTTATCTCCATTTGATTTCTATTTTGGTGAAACTCCACTCAATTTTCTTTCATTATGAATCATATGTTAACCTTCTTAATCTATTTTTATTTTGAGCTATTTATATGTGGCATTCATTTGCTGGAGTTCTTTACAGAATAAAGCAATTAAAGACTTCTCATATAGGCTGCAAGTATATATTTTCTGCATGTTTTGATTATCTTTTTAAAATCATTTTTCTAAAGAAGCAAAAACAAAAAATATCTAGCCACTTTTGTAGATAAATGCTATTGATTTTCTGAAATTCTCAATCATCTCTCTTGTAAAAACAAGCTATGTAGGCTACTAAAAATAATTCTATTGTTTGGTAAGTTAAAAATAACTTTTGGAATAGCAGAAAAAGTCTGTTTTATTAAATGCTATGAACTGGAACTGGAATTTTAAAAGTAGCTTCCAAAAGTATCAATATCTAAGAATATGATAAATGATATGATGAAGGATACGATAAACAAATGATATGCAAGACCTCCTCCCTAAAAAAAAAGAAAACAACTCAGAGAAATCAATAAACTAAATAAATGTTGAAATTTCATATATCATGTTTATGGACTGGAAAACTCAGTATTATAATCTAATTCAAAATATCAATAGGCTCTTTTGTCAAGGTTGACAGGCTGACTCTAAAATTTATATGGAAATGCAAAGGGTCTAGAACAGTTAAGACAATTTTGAAGAAAAATAAAGTTGGAAGTCTTACACTATATAACTTTAAGACTTACTAAAAAGCTTTAGTGATTGCAGTAGCATGGTACTTGTATAAAGACAGACAAATAGATAAATGAAACTTAATAGAAAATCTCCAAACAGAATCAGGCATATATACAATCATTTGATTTACATCAAGGGCACCACTGCAATTTACCGAGGGAAGGATAGTCTTCCTAATAAATGGTGTTCAGTCAACTGGATATTCCATATGGAAGAAAACTGAAACTTGACCCCTAACTCATACCATACACAAAAGTTAACTCAAGATAGATTATAGGATTATATGTAAAAAGTAAACATAAGACATCTAAAAGAAAAGATAGAAGACTATTTTCATGACCTGAAGTATGCAAAGATTTTTTTTATGATGCCAATTTTAAATAGTTTTATTTAAGACATCACATTTTATACTTCACAATACAGTGCGTATAAAGTACATCGTTATTCCTTTCCTTGTGCATTTATTCCATATTCAAGTATCAAGAATGCTGTTATTTACTATACAGCAGCTCAACTTTAAAATGGCTATGGAATTTGCTACAAAGTTGTGTGGAACGATGCTAAATCTAAGCTCAAGGTTGGCTTATTCAACCTTTTCCATCCAAGGTGGGCCCAAAAGAGGCACCACCAGAAGGAGGGTCTCCACCACCAGGGAAGTCCTCAGGGATGTCTCCTGACATGCTTCCTGCACTCTGGTACAGCTTAGTAATGATGGAGTTGCAGACATTTTCCAGCTCTTTCTGCTGGTGTTCAAATTCTTCCTTCTCTGCAGTATGATTCTTATCAAGCCAGTTGATGATTGCATTGCACTTGTCAAGAATCTTCTGTTTGTCCTCATCATCGACCTTGACTTGGAGTTCTTCATCTTCAACAATTGCTTTCATGTTGAATGTATAGGATACAAGTAAATTCTCGGAAGACACCTTGTCCCTCTGCTTCTCATCTTCAGCTTTACACTTCTCAGCTTTCTTGACTGTGTACTCCATCGCTTCCTCGCTCAGACACCCCTGTCACCAGTGATGGTAATCTTGTTCTCTTTTCCTGTATTCTTATCCACAGCAGAGACACTGAGGATGCCACTGCCATCAATATGAAAAGTGACTTCAATCTGAGGAATACCACGAGGTGCCTGTGACTTCAAACTTGCCAAGCTGGTTGCTATCCTTAGTTATGCCCGCTCACCTTCATAAACCCGAATCAGCACATCAGGCTGGTGGTCAAAGCAGGTGGTGAAGGTCTGTGTCTGCTTGGTAGGGACGGTAGTATTGCACCTTATGATAACAGTCCTGACTCCGCCAGCAGTTTCAATGCCAAGGGAAAGAGGAGGGACATCCAACAGTAGCAAATCTTGGACACTTTCAGATCTGTCTCCAGATAGGGTGGCTGCCAGGACAGCTGCACCATAAACAACAGCCTCATCAGGGTTGATGCTCTTATTCAACTGTTTTCCTTTGAAGACGTCCTGTAGGAGTTTCTGAATCTTGGGGATACGGGTAGAACCACCCACCAGGACAATATCATGGATCTGGGACTTGTCGAGCGTGGCATCCCCAAAGGGCTTTCTCTGTAGGGTCCAGGGTGCCACGGAAAGGTCAACACTCAGTTCTTTAAATCAGGCACGAGTGATCGAGGTATAGAAGTCGATTCCTTCATAGAGTGAATCAATCTCAATACTGGCCTGGGTGCTGGAAGACAGAGTACACTTAGCACATTCCCAAGCAGTCCGGAGGCGACGGACAGCACTCTTGTTCTCACTGATGTCCTTCTTATGCCTACACTTGAACTCTGCAATAAAATGGTGGACTATTCAGTGGTCAACGTCTTCTCCACCTAAGTGGGTGTCCCCAACTGTAGATTTGACCTCAAAGATTCCATCTTCGATTGTGACAATTGACGCATGAAAAGTGCCACCTCCCAAATCAAAGATCAGCACATTTGTTTCAGCTCCAACCTAAGCCATAAGCAACAGCAGCAGCAGTTGGCTCATTGATGATTCTAAGTACACTGAGAACAGCAATGGTTCCAGCATTTTTGGGAGCCTGACCTGAGTCATTGAAGTAAGCAGGTCCTGTGACGACAGCGTTGGGCACAGTCTTCCCAAGGTAGGGTTCTGTGATTTCCTTCATCTTTGTCACAACCACAGATGACACTTCTTCTGGATAGAAATTTTTTGTCTCTGCCTTGTATTCTACTTGGACCTTGGGCCTGCCAGCATCATTCGCCACCATGAAGGGCCAGTGCTTCATATCAGATTAAACAGCATCATCAAATCTATGTCCAACAAGGCAACAGAAATCGTGTTGGTGAGGTTCACTGCAACTTGATTCTTTGCGGCACCACCGTTCAGTATCAGTAAAGCTGACATAACTTGGGGTGGTTCCGTTTCCCTGATCACCGGCAATTACTTCCACTTTTCCGTGCTGGAAGACACCCACACAAGAGTCTTGTCATCGCCAAGATCAATGACTACTACAGGTCCTTTAGACATGGTTGCACAGCGTTCTGGAACTTTCATTCTCGCTCCCGTTCTGTGAATGGCCCCAGGGAAGGCCAGGTGGTGCTGAGAAAGCCTGTACCCAAAGATTTCTTAAATGGACACAATAAGTATTACCCATAAAAAATGAGAAATTGGACTTCATTAAAATTTAGAATTTCTGCTCATCAAAAGACACCAATAAGAGAATAAAAAAGCAAGCTACAGACTGGGAGAAGATACTTGGAATACATATATCTGACAAAGGGCTTTTAGTCAGAATATATAAAGAATTCCTTCAAACTAAGAAAAAATGGGCATAAGACTTTAACAAGCACAAGGAAGGAAGGAAAAGGTCAATAAACTGTTCCAATGCATTAGTCATCAGGTAAATACAAATTAAACAATAATGGGGTCCTATAAAAACTCAACAAAATGGCTCAAATAAAAAAAGACTATCAAGTGGAAAAGTACCAAGTGGAGAAAACTAAAACTATTATAATTTGCTGACTATCAGTGGATACAATGACTTTGGAAAACTGGGTGGAAGAATCTCCAAGGCTAACTACCCTATATGCAGCTACCCTGTAACCCAGTATATATCCAAGAGAAATGAGTGCATTATACTCATCAGAATGTTCACAACTGCTTTATTCTTAATGTCCAAAATGTGGAAACAACCCAATATCCTATTCTTACCATAGCATACTACCGTGTTTCCCCGAAAATAAGACCAGGTCTTATGTTAATTTTTGCTCCAAAAGACACATTAGGGCTTATGTTCAGGGGATGTCATCCTGAAAAATCATGCTAGGGCCTACTTTCCAGTTAGGTCTTATTTTCGGGGAAACGGTACCTTAATGATAAGTGCAAGAAATCAGACACAATAGTTCATACTATTCGGTTCTATTTATAAGCAGTTCAAGAGGCAAAACTAATATATGATGAAGTCAGAATAGTTGTCACCTGGGGACTCAATATTGTCTGTGAAGGGGCATGTTGGAGCATTCTAGATAGCTGCAATTTTCTGTATCTTGATCTGAGTTTGTGATTACGGTCAGTATGCATTTTTAAAACCCTATTGATACTTCAGATCTGTGCTGTATACTTCAGAACTGTGCAGTTTACTGTATGTATACAACACCTCAATAGAAATATTTTAAGTGGTTTAATCAATTTTTTAAAAGCTGAAAAATGAACTTTACCTAAAGGTATGCCGGTAATATCTGAAATCCCCTTCATTTCCTCCTCATAAGGGCCAGGAAAGTGTTCAAGTAGACCAGGCTGAAAACCAAATAAATTAACAATCAGTCCACCTAAAAGGTTGCTTTGAGATTTGGTTCTTTTACATATAATTTATTCTATATACTGCTGCCATAACAGGTGATCTGTTATTTTTAAAGATACTTTTACATCATGTAATTCTTAAAGATCTATGCAATACTCACTGTAACTCTTGCTTTTGTATCCCTAAGCTCATTTGTTCTCAGGTGATTCTCAGATTGTTTGTATTTCACCCTATTCTCCAGAGATAGGGAACTGGAATAATTCCACTTGGATGACCTTGGATGACCCACGACACAGGACCATCACAACTAGCACTCCTTAGCTCTACTCAAACTCACCCGTTAGCCACTGGCACTACTCCCTCATTACTATTTCCTTCCCACACATCAAAACATACGTATTCCAGTCACTAATGAAACCTTTGGTCACGGGTAATAGCTGATCTTGGGCTTAGATGCATTACTGCATTCTGTTAGCAAACAAGGACACACGGGCAAATTCAACTTTTATCATACTGGATATCATACTTTTATCCTCAACTGTAACTGTGCACTAACAATGAAATCAAGATTTAAGCTCACAGCCTCTTGCTAAGATAATTACTTAAAATGTCCAAGTCTCATTTTTCACCAGGTTGCTATCTGTGTGTAATGTGACCTAACTAAGCACATTATGTGATTCGCTAGGAATTCAAAGGACTGTACAAGTGGGATAGTACCTTCAACTTAAAAACAAAAATGACTTATTGAACATTTATTAACCATTTATTACATCCAGGCGCTGTGCATAACACACAGTATGTCACTGAATCCTCAAAACCATCATAGATAATATATTAGGAAATTCTCCCTGATGAGAGAGCTGAAGTTTCATAGGTTAGGAAACTTGTCAAACGACACAGCTAGTATGTGACTGATCTGACCTTAAAACCCAATGTTTAAAGGCCACACAAAACGTTGTCTGATTACAAAGGCTTTGCACCCCTTGCATGCGGTTCTCCCTGCTGACATGCATGGGGGGGCCTGGAGCATGTGGAGATGGGGGACTCTGCTGCTGCTGCTCCTGCCAACATGTATTTGGGGGGAGTCTGGTTAGTCTGACCATAAAGCAGAGCCTTACTCAAAGGCCCAGGGAGCAGAAACCTGAGGAAGAGCAGGTTTGGTGGTTGGCAGGTGCAAGTATTGTAGGAATGATATGCCCAGAGCATCCAGCCTGGAGAACAATAATTCTCAACTAGGGGTGGTTTTCTCCCCAGGGGAGATTTGGTGACATCTAGAGACATTTTTGGTTAACACAAATGAAGGGGTGACACTGGCGTCCAGTGGGTAGAGGCCAGAGATGTTGCTAAGCATCCTACAATGCACAGACAGCCCCCACAACAAAATAGTATCCAATCCCAAACTTCAGTAGTGCTGAGATTAAAACACCTGCCCTGGGACCTGGTGTCCTCCCCAGTCCTTTGCACCCTGCAGGCCAGTGAGGGCCCCAGAGTCAAGACTGGAAAAGGGTGATGAGGCTCTCTCAGGGTGTTCTAGGGGCCGGGCCCTAGATTTTTCCATGGGTTCCACCTAAATGAAAAAAAAGGGCTGAGAAATGGAGTCTTCCTGCATGAGCAGGAAGAAAATGAAATGGTTTGGTAAATGCATAACCACAAGGAATACACAAGGCAAGTGAGTTTCAATGGTCACAGCTACAAAAAGACTCCATGAAATATAGGGCTGGCTGAGAAAAATCTTTAGATACTAAGTCCTGAGATACTAAGGCAAAGTACTTAAGAAAAAACCCTAATTTTCAATAGTGAACTTGCAAACTCAAGTATATATAAGAGGAAGAAAATGCCGTACTACCAGATGAAATATGTGTATTTTGCCCATTGCTCTGTAAAATTGTCCATACTTTTAAAAAACATTACAGAGCAGTTGCCAAAATATGCCATGCTATTTTATGTCCCGTTACTCTAATATTACCAAGTCCCAGAATTTTAAATCCCTCTGAAGTTTTGAAAGCAGTCTAGAATAAATACAAACATGTCCAAACTCCTTAGAAGAGGTATCAGTATCACACAGCCTTTTCTGAACTGTGTGTATGTGTGTGTGTTTAAAATTTATTATGGGAAATAATAGTCCTTACCAACTTTTGATCCACTATCTGCATAATTTTTCCACTTGGAACAAATGCATTTGCTATATCCTTCATGGAATTCACGATCACCTTCAGCTGAAAAGTCAATCAATTAATCAATTAATTAATAAGAAACATAAAGAAGTGTTAAGATTAATATTAGTATAATGAAAACAGATATAGACCTTTTGATTTATCCATATGTATTTAAACAAAATAAGAGTGCTAACTGAAAATATTTTCAATTAACGTATAAACATAATACATCTTTAACACGATTAACTAGTTAGATGAAGGTACATGATACAGAGAGAAAGAAACAAAGTCAAAGGCTAGCGAAAGAGCAAACTACAGAGGAATGACATCTTTTCATCTATTATCATTTATTGTAAATGACAGAAAAGTATCCAAAGTCCATTCTTAAAATACTTGGTGTGTAATTTCATGAAATGTACATTTATAAATGCAATTATATTCAGTAATGTCAGAAATAGGAAATTTAAGAATCATAGCGGGGTGGCCGGTTAGCTCAGTTGGTTGGAGCATGGTGCTGATAACACCAAGGTTGCTGGTTCGATCCCTGCATGGGCCACTGTGAGCTGCGCCCTCCTTAAAAAAAAAAAAACACACAAAAGAATCATAGCATACCGCTGGTGCCTTTTCAGTGATCAATTCTTGCCATCTCTTGTAGGGCGGTAAATCAAGATTTATGGTGTACCACGGAACTGGACCCCTGTAGCTGTAATGAGAGGTGTATCATCTTGCAATGTTACAAGCATTTTTCTGATGGAGGTGAGATCATTATATCCATCTGGATATGTTATAGACATATTCTTAATAACAATACAGAAGTTAGTACTCAAATCAAAATTCGCAAAAGCTCATTTTCCGGTGCTTCTGTGCTATGCTGTATATATAATCATAAGAAGTTTCAGAAATCTTAGAATAGAATTATACATTCTGCGAGGTTAGTGTGAACTGGTGATATGAGAAAGAATAAGTTTTGGCTCTCAAGTATAACCTGAATATCACCACTAGGAAATACCTGCCTTTTTTTCCCCCTCCTATTCTCTAAGCTTGGGGACTTCTTTAATTGGTTTCCCAGTCAGAATTCCCTCTTAGTCCAACACTATTGCCAAATCATTGTCTCTAGTGTTGGCTTCAGTAAGGTCACCTTTAAGAACCCAAATGACAGCATGTATTAGCTTCCCATGGCTGGTTTCAAGAACCTTCACTAGTCACTCAGCCATCTTACCGTTCCTACTATACTTCCTCTCTTCTCATTCTTCTGTAGTATGTCCAAGCCAAAGCACTGTTTGATCATACCCATTTCCTAACTCCCTACTCATCAACTTACATGCAGCCATTTCTGCTAGGAGGAGACAGCAACACCCACGCCCTTCTCTTATCAGCGGACCTGGGCCTTATTTCTGGTAGATGAACTTTACAACATTTCTGTCACTATGGAAACATTATCTTCCGGCACTTGTTGCTAAACTAAAATAGCCTCTAAGGGTGTGCCATTCAGTGACTTAACAGCTTAAAACTATTCCTGAAAATAGGCAGCATTTGCTCCATTACTGCTGTGCTCCAGAGAAGCATAAGGTGTATGTACTCTGATGTATGGGACGACGTTACCAGGCTGTTAAATTAAAATATTATCCAGACTTACATCTACAGCAGAGACAGGTTAGTTCCTAAAAGTCATGAGTTGTGGTCCTATTTATATATCTATTGTCATGAATAATTATTTGATTCTCTAAATAATGCCACTGAGCTTGGGTCCTGGGTGTATGTATAAAGTTTTATGAAACTGTTAACCAGCAGCCACTTGTGTTATGATTCAGACTGAAAAGGAAAACACACTTAATTTTGGAAATATACATTTAAACAAAATCACAATGAATGTTTTTTTCCTTCTCAAAGCATTTTCAAAATGCCAGTTCCCTAGTAGCTGATATCTATATTAAATACTACAGTACTTAACTCCTAGAAAAAACTTTACATAAAGACAAATTCAGTTTCTGACCGGTCATAATTTAACATGTAAAATTCTGTCCCACGATTCAGTAATGATTTTCAGTAGCAGGTGCTACTGACCGCCTCCCCTCCCCGCCAGTGTGCATTTGCATTTGTGTCTAACAGCAATGATAAATGAGTGGCCTCTTGAAGCTGTGCACATAGGTGGCTCTGTCATATGACCTGTGCTCTACCTGAACTCCAATAAGCCGCTCCTCCCCTCATAACAATCAATACAACCCAAACCAGGGCCCTAGATCTGCCCTAAATTCCTGATTCTTTTTCAGTGCACAGCCTCAGTAGGCTCAAGAACACCAAAAAAGAAATGGAAAGGAAATGAACTCATTAGAGCAGAGGATTAAATTAAGTAAGGATGGGGAGACCCAAGAAACCTCTCTATAATAAAGCCTCCACTAATCAGAATTCTTTGAAAGAACTGTTAATCTGATTAACAAAATTATCTTAATAACTAACACTCAGCCATGATCCCATACTTCACATTAAACATTTTTATAAAATATCTCAGTATTGAACATCTGCACCTCAATTTCCTAGACAAATACACAGTATCTACCTTATGAGGGCAGTGAGGATTACTGAGTGAAATATGCAAACACTACTTAGCAGGACTGGTATTCAATGAATAGTAATTTCTATAGAATATTTTCCTACTTTACAATAAACACTTAACATGACATTGTTTTTGAGACTTAGCATCTGCGTGCCCAGCTCATAATCAACATTAAGCACTGACTGGACCCACTTGGCTCCCCAGGGGGTTTAGAAACTAATCCAAGTGACACACACACCTATACAAATAACAGAGCAGATGCTGAGCACCAGTGAGCAGTAGAAAAGAAATGCTAATGGGATACAGATGGGTTCAGGGGTGCTCTGGTGCCAGTCCCTTGACCTCCATCACTGAAGTGACTGGTCAAGCTGGATAAACAGGTGTTTCTTTCCTGCCTCATGGTTGCCCAGGCAAACCTCCAGAATCTACACACTTGATTAAAAAGGATGACCTGAAAGGTACAGGAGGATTGGTTGTCAATCAAAGGTATATGAACACCACACTTTTCTTCCACATCTCGAGATCCATGTGTAGTTCAGAGAAGAGAAGGATCAGAACGGAGTTGAGGAGTTCTGGGTTGGGAACCGACTAGCGAGGTAGGAAGGAGTCCAGCAGAAATACCATTTTTTACATACCATTATATGAAAAATACTTATATAATGTAGATGTATCAGAAAAATGTGTTTATTTGTATATGTGTGTGTATATACACTTGTATGTACACACACACATTCGGCAATTTGGAACCAGTTAAAACAAAGTAGGGAAGATTTGCTGGGCAATCAATTCATAGACACATAAAATGCACATAAAAGAGAGAAGGAAAAAAGACTAAACGTGGAAGGTACTCATTAAATATTCCATGAATTGGGGCAGTGAGACCAGCCAAGAGATTCACACAATCAACAAGGCACTAGAGACTAATATGGTGCCAGTGGTGACAGAAAGGACCTCGAGAGAGCAAGCCATTAGAGAGAAGGCTGGAAAGTGCGCGGGCTTTAGAATAACACAGACATCGATTTCTTCAAAATTACTTCCTGCCAAATATTTGCCTCTTTCTTTAGAAAGGTAAGTAAATCAAAAGAATTCAATTTATTCTAGTTTTACTGTATCTGGAACAGAGGCTGTCCAGGACACATAATTTAGGCAAGTGCAGTACAAAATATGTAATTGGAGCACTACAAAAACCAAATGTCATCTTGATATCACTGGTTAGACTTGCATTCTGCCTTCCCTTACCCCCAACAGGCTACTATCAGCGGGAGGGAAGAGCAGGGCCAAAAAGATTACCCTTCCTTATACCTTTTCCTTCTTTCTACATCCTGGTACCCTCTGGGCTGGTGGGCTATTCTTAAGTCTTTCTCACAGAGCTATGTAGCCACAAAGGATCTGAAAAGGTCATATACATACACCTAGACTAAAAATATTAAATGCTAAATACACTAAAACATGATATTGGCCCTTCTCTTATGTTTTCCAATCCTGCTTTTCCCGATAGCTTTGATTATCATGCCAGGGTTTATTTCTTGAATGTTTCACATATAAGACCCTGGACTTTTTTATTTCAACCTAATCTGGTAGTTGATACTCAGCCACCACAGAAAAACACAGGTCAGCTCTGCATTTGTCAGGATGAGTACAGTGCTTACTGGTAGAAGAATTTAGTGGAGAATAGAAATCTTCTTTTCTTTTCTATTTTGACAGGCTAGAAATGGACATTTTAAACATGGGGTACTTTCATATTTGTCCAGGGTCTTAGTCAAATGCATAATACACAAACCTGAGGGAGAAAAATTTTTGTCTTTCTTAGGATACAGGGCATGACAAGTTTTTACTCACTATCGTTATTTTTATGAGATCATTACATAGGAAAAAATCTCCCCAAAGGTTAAACTGAGTTTTGATCATTTGATGGTTACTCACGTTGGTCCAGAAGGAGGGTAGGTTGATTTTCTGCAGTCCTCCGTCCACTAAAAAACAAAGAAAACGTAACATTTCAGAAAATAACAAACTGAATAGGCAATTTTCAGAAACAGTTAAAGTTTGTGACGACAAAATCAAGTAATGATTTGCCCTTTTAGACCATTTCAATACCTCTTAAAAGTTTTCTCCTCCCACAAAAATTTCTAAAATCTCAAACTTAAGTGCATTTTCAATCTCAATTCAATTTGCACTAGTTCCTGGTGTTGTAATTAGGCTTCTCTACTGCAAATATATTGAGTGAAGAGGACATGTAGGAAAGCAGATGGAAAATGTTTGTGTTAAAAAGGTTGATTTGTCATTAAATTACTTGATAGGATGTGACGTCCCTTGAATTTATGAGCTAACTCTATTGCAATAGAGATGTGTATCCCAAACCAGATTTTCAGGGCACACTATCCATTGCTCTTCATAATCTGGCCATAATTTACCATCCCTGCCACTCCCCCTATTATGTATAACCACACACAAACATATCCTATGATCTCTCATCCTTGCATGCCTACGCATGTGCTGTTCCCACTGCCTAGAATGCCCATTCTCTACATGGTGAACTCTAGGCTTTAATTTCTAAGATCCAGTTCAAATGCTGCCTTTTTTTGTGACGTCTTCATCTACTTACCATATGAAAATAGTCATCTCCTCCTCTATACACCCACAGCATTTGTACACATCTCCATTACCATATTTATGACATTGCATTATAATTATTTGTTTGTGTCTCTCTGCACTACCAAACTCTGTGCTCCTTGAGGTAAGGATGGCCCCCAACATTGAGGCCACTGCTGAGGCAATGGATGAACCAGACAGCAAATTTGTGTGACAATGGAGCTCTTACATCTTGTTTTAACTTTTAATAGCATGGGAAGTGTATAAAGTAGCTTGACATTACATGTGACACAAACACTAATTGTCAAAATAACTTTCTACAGTATAAATTTCTCACATAAGTGTTGTTTTGCCTTGTAATTTTAGGTTGGTTTTATTAAGTAATAGTATCAAGTATCAAATTGTCAATCATTAGAATTTAAATTATATACTGTGTAAATCATTACAATATAAAGTATTACATATTAAATATTAATTTGACAATTCAGTATCAACTTAGCAAAAGCTAATTTCCAAAGCCACTCAATGTTCAATAATAGTGGTTGAGGGTGGTTCTTCTTGTTTAGAAAAATTTCAGTCTCAGCCCTGGGCTCAAAAATCACAGTAAACCTTTAGTGCTGCTAACCTATCTAACTGCTGTGTGGGAGGGGATTCAGCATCTATTGCTTACAAAAATTCACAGCAATGATGATGGTTAAGTCTATGAGAGCAAAAGAAGTTCACTGTTGACATTACTAGTTCGATAACACATGACAGACTCAAGTATTTTCCATAAAATACCTGCAATCGATACTATAATAATGATAAGCTTTAAACATCGTGCATTTTCCCAAGTTCTGTACATTTGTCCAACTAAGCCTTTTTTTTGCTCCACATATATATCTCTATATGTGTAACAACTGTCAGTTGCACATCATAGCAGAGTCTACTTTAGGTCTTACTAAATGACTGAATTCTCAAATTCTTTGAAAACATCCTTGCCTGTAGTTGCTTCATACAGATTATTCATAGAGACTAATTCTTTACTCTTAAACTTGGTGTTGATGCTCTAATAAGTATCAATAACTGATCAGTAACTTCAAAAGCCAAGAAAAACAGCTGGGAATCGTTTGCCTTGTTCTTTAGTTGATCTTAATATTGGCGCCAATGTCCTGGGCAACTGTTCTCATCTACAGGCTAATAGTGTAGACAAATGTTCTCAGGACACATTTCTTCTGCTGCTGCAATCAAATTCAATTTTAAGTCATCACTGGAAAGTGGCTTTCCCCCCTTTGCTAACCAATGAGCTCCTTGGAGACTTACTTTGGTTGCAGCCTCATTTTACTTTTTTAAAATTTGTAGATAAACTCTGCTGTGATGAGACACTCCGCTTTACATTTTCTTCTTTTTCTGATCACTTTTTTCCTATGGTTTGGGAATATTGTGATGGGGATCGATGATGGGCATCTTGTAATGTCACATTTATTGTCTTCTTTTACCACAATTCTAGTGTCACTGCATAATAAACAATGCTTTGCCATCTAAATCATAACAAGATAATCCATACTTCACTTTGCCTCATGAGAACATTTTCACATTTTGATATGATAGGTTTGCACCAGTAATTTTTTTTAAAGAGTAAAGTAACACAGTATATTGATACATGTGGCACTTAAAATGTTGCTGAGTTATCTGAAGTGCCCGAGCAGCAGTGAAAAGCCGTGAGTGCACCGTATACAGGCTCTCTTGAAACAACTCAAAGATGGTGGTCCTAAAACAGCCACAAACAATAAGCAAACGGACAAGTGTGGCTGTGTTCCAACACAAATCTCTTTATGGGCACTGACGTGTGAATTTCATATACTTTTTACATGGCACAAAATATTAATCTTCTTTTGATCCCCCCCACCCCCCTAACTTTTTAGAAATGTGAAAACCATTTTAGCTCACAGGACTGACAAAAACAGGTGCAGACTGGATCTGGCCTGCTGGCTGCAGTTTCCTAACCACTGCTCTAGAGTACCAACACCCATACAAGCGGCCTTTGGTCTTGCTAGACTATTTATTCAGTTTCTTCAGAAGAAAACCCTTTGAGGTAATGAAACCCTTTCAGAGGAAAACCCAGAGAGAGAGAGAAAGAGAGGAGAAGGAGAGAGACTGTGTGTTTAGTTTTTTGCCCAGCAATAATGCCATACACAGTTCTGTATGCAGAGGTCAGGATGGGGGCGATTTTCTGTTTATTGGCCCCTCATTTAATTCTCTTTTCATCCTCATGTATTATTCTTACTTTCCAAAATAACTGCTACTGTGAGCCAGAGCACAGAATGTAAGAACAAAAGAAAAAAAAATCAGAAACTATGGGGTAAACTGTAGTCATTAGAAAAGTATGGTCCCAACTAGAGAACAGTCTCAACTAGAACAGGAATTCAGTAGGTTTCAAGAAGAATAGATGTCAAAAATGTTGAGAAAATAAGTCAGAAGCTGAAAAATATACAAGATATAGTGATGGTGGCATAGGTTTGGTTTCTTCTATTGAGATAAAAAGAAAAGAAAGCAATTAGAAACTCCAAGGGAAAAAAATCTGTATAGAAAACGCATGATATAAATATAAAGCAAACTAAAATGTGGTACGAATATGAGTATTTGATAGAGAATATATTTGAATATTCATTCAGTGCCATTAGTTTTGGCTTTAGACTTATAGAAAAGGAAATGTAATCATAGTACACTGAGCAATGACCCCTATTTACAAATCTACTTCTTTAAACACTGTTTACTGTTTTTATCTTTTAAAAGGAGACATACAGACGAAACATGAGCAACTTGATTATAGTTATAATTATGTTATTAATGTTTACTAAGCAATAGTAAAATATATAGAATGGAAGAAGAAAATGGAGAGAAAGGTAGAGGGATCAAGGATGTCTACTTTCACTGCTTCAATATTGTGCTGAAGTATCTAGCCAGGGCAATTAGTCAGGAAAATTAAACAAAAAGCATCCAAATTGGAAAAGAAGTAAAACTGTCTCTCTCATTTTCAGATGACATAATCTCATATAGAAAATCCTAAGGAATCCACTAAAAACTTTTAAAAACGAATAAATGAGTTCAGCAAGGTTGAAGGATACAAGATCAATGTACAAAAATCAATTATATTTCTATACAGTCGCAATAAGCAAACTGAAAATGAAATTAAGAAAACAATTTCACTTATAATAGCATCAAAAGAATAAAATATGCATGAATAAATTTAACTGAAGATGTGCAACACTTGTACACTGAAAACTACAAAACACTGAAGAAAAAAATTAAAGACCTAAATAAATGGAAAGACATAAACATTCATACATCGGAAGACTTAATACTGTTAAGATGGCAGTACTCTCTAAACTGAACTACAAATTCGATGCAATACCTAACAAAATACTAGCTGGTTCTCTTGCAGAAATAGACAAATGACCCTAAAATTCATATGTAAATTCAAGGGACCCAGAACAGCCAAAACAATCTTGAAAAAGAATAGCAGATTTGGAAGACTAACACTTCCTGATTTTAAAACTTACTATCAAAGCTACAATAATTAAGACAGAGCAGTATAAGCATAAGGGTAGACATAAATCAATGAAATACAAATGAGGGTCCAGAAATGAACCCTCACATTTATGCCAATTACATATCATATATTTGATGAGACTTGTATTTAGAATATATAAAAATCGTACAACTCAATTAAAAAATAGGCAAAGGATCTGGAGAGACATTTCTCCAAAGATGTTAAGCTAATAAGTACATGAAAAGCAGCAACTAGAAACATCATTTGCCAGGAGAGAAATGCAAATCAAAACCACAATGAGATACCACTTCACGCCCACCAGGATGGCAATAACAATAATAAAACAAGTGCTGGCCTGAATGTAGAGAAATTGCAATCCTCATACGCTGCTAGCGGGAATGTGAAATAGCACAGCTGCTTTGGAAAACAGTCTGGCAGTTCCTCAAACAGTTAAATATAGTTATCATGAGACCCAGCAATTCCATCCCTAGGTATAAGCCTAAGAGATATGAAAACATATTTGCACACAAAAAATTGTGCACAAAAATTCGTAACAGCATTACTCACAACAGCCAAAATTGGAAACAACCAAAATTTCCATTAACTGATGAATGGATGAATAAATTGTGATGTAGCTATACAATGGAATATTAGTCATAAAAAGGAATGAAGTACTAAAACATACTACAATGTGGATGAACCTTGAAAACATCATGCTAAGTGAAAGAAGCCAGTCACAAAGGACCAGGGACTGACTGTATAATCCCCTTTATCTAAAATGTCCAGTATAGGCAAATCTATACAGACAGAAAGAATATTAGTGGTTACCTAGGGCTGAGGGGTAGGTTTCAGGATAAGGGCTTTTTGGGTGGTGATGAAAATGTTCTCAAATTTATTGTAGTGATGGTGGTGTAACTCTATAAATATTCTGAAGCCATTAAATATGTAATTTTAGTGGGTGAATTGTATATGAATTATATTTCAATAAAATTGTTAAAAAAAGAAAAAAAGAAAGATATAGAGAAGATTGTTGAAAGCAAGCACATTTTTTATCCACCAATGCCTAAAGTTGATTCAGAAAAATTCAGCACAAACACATTATGAGTAGCAACATTAATAAAGATACCCAGGGGGTGACAGTATAATAAAAACTTTCAGCACCCAATATGACATGGGCAACCATTAATCAAACCAGACTGAGCTGCCAACAACTAGAGTTAGATTCTGGTTAAATATCACCCGAGTACAAACAGTGAAAAATGTTTGTTTCTAGAGAAGGAGGATGGAGTAGAAGGAATGAAGCAGGAGAATGTTGGTTTTCATCACAAGCCAGTCTATATTATTTCATTTTCTTTAACTATTACACTTTGCTACAAATTTTAAAATATTAAAATTTAAAGTAACATGACTTCATTTACATTATGTGGAAGACTTTCAGACAGTGATTTTCTGACATTTTTTAAATGTGTTTTTAACTGCCATTATCTAAAATTATTTGTAAGTAACAACATATAACTGCAATGGAGGCAACATACTCTAAATTAACTAGTCCTTGTTTAGTAAAGTTGGAAATGGACACCAAAAAGAAGTGTACCTAAGAAAGTCTTAATTTACAACTACTGATTTTCCAAACCCATAATTTAATAAGAGCCATTATTAACTTTAGAAATTCAACTTTTACTTCATTCTAACTTATTCACCGTAAGATTCTTCTAAATATCAGAACTTTTGGTTTGTTTTGGATTTGATACACAAAAATCCAAATGCCCTTTTTCCAAATTTCAAGTGAGGAATAGAGTGAAGAAATAAAATGGCGTCACTATTGTCAAACTAATGAGTTACTACAATCAAGTAGGTTCAGGCATGAAGAAACAATTCTGTTCTTGTTTTAACCAGCCTGGGGACTTAAATTCTTGAATTTTCCAGTTGTGTCAATGCTTGGATATACATCAAACCTCCAGAAAACCCCTCTGATTACCCCCCTGAATGGCTAAGGAAAGAATGTATATGTATTCAGATCACCAGTCATCTAGAAGATCACCATCTCAGACCAATCCAGAGGCTAAGAATACAGGCTGATTCTTCTCAAGAATGTACTTTTTACTATAAGAACTTTCAGTTTTTCTTTCTTCTTTGGAACACTGGGTATTGCCTAGAGTTTACGGTTTACAAACCCTAAGATTTTAAAATAAATCTTTATCATTTATTTCTAGCTCAAGCCTCCAGACCCTTTTTCACTTCATTTGACACAAGTTATCAGGAACTTTAGGGTCATGTTATGGATGCAAAGCCCAGCTCCATTAGTGATTAGAGGGTTACACAGCGGATGACAGACCCAGTTTCTAGAGCTCCAGTTCCAGCTTTCCCTGCTCTCTCTCAGCTTCCCACAGAGATAACAATAAAACTACTGACTCAGTTGAATTCCTAACAGGAATCTGTACTTCCTTCAGGGCTTTTGATGATTACTAGAATCCATTTATTTTTTACAAGACAACTGTGAGGAAAGTTGAAAGTGCTCTGTCATGTCTTAGGAGAGAATGCAACATGCCCCAGAGGTAAGAACGCAACCTAGCTGTCACACATGTAGGAGTCTAAGGTCCACAAGACATTTTACTATGATAACACCGGCAGCAATATATAAACATGAATTATATAGACATGATATCTACTGATACCTGGCTGTAAGAGCGAAAGGTAAAGAAGTCATTTTAAACAGGTTAGATTTGGGGCTAGAGTGGAGACAGCTACGTCCTCATCTAAAAGGGAGACTCCTATAAGGAAAAACAGCATGAAAATCTATGTATAGACTTGAAATAATTACAATAAGCTCATTTGTTATTTAAAATTTCTTACTGTCTCCAAATTTAACTGCACCTGGTTTTAATTTAATAATAGATAACCTTATCAAGATAAGTAAACATTTAAATAGATAAGAGGTAAAGATTATAAATAGATGACAGGATAGGAATATTATGTAGTGTGCTTGGTATACTGTGCTACTCCGCCGCGGGAATAAACAGAACCAACTTAGGATCTCAATTACTCTTTCTCACATGGTCTCTCTCATTTTTGCTTCCTATGGCCAGAGGAAGTGGTGAAAAATCTCTGTAAAACATTTTGTAAACAGTTTCTGGGTCAGTGAATTCTCTAGTTATTCTGGTTATTTGATAGGAACTTGAACCTCTTTGAAGTTAATCAGTCTTTATGTCTTCCCCACTCATTAAGAAAAAGTAATTATAGAGCTACTGGACATACTATATTTAGTAAAGTAATATATAAAGTGAAAATTCTTTCATTCATGATGTGAATGCTACACACCTAAAAGAAATGACATAACTCACACAGCTCCTTAAATATGAGGCCTGCAGAATTAGTAAGAACCTCAATGAAGAGACTACGAGAAGTTCAGAAAATCCTGTGTTTGTCATATTCACACACTAAGAAAAAAGCAATGAGAGATCATTTAAAGAAATTACATAGCACACACTAGTGTTTATACCATCAGAAAAGAAGCTAAACAATTCTAACAATTTTAATTCAATCCTTTAATTCAACAACTATTTTAGAAATAATATTTTTCTTAAAATGTTCTCTATGTAAAACAGAGTAGATACACACCTACTGAATACTAAGAAAGGGCATGTTTCTTGTAAATATAACAAATTCAATTCAGCATGCAAAGTTTTTCATTTGTTTGCTGACCTTTGATGGGGTGGCACCCTATTAAACTAGGAATATTTAGGTAAAAGGAATGTGAATAAACCTTCCATGAGGGCAGGGACCTTTCTACACTGTTCATCGACCCATTCCCAGCATCTGGAACGGAGTCTCACACACAGTAGGCATGCAAAATGTGTTGACTTAGTGAACAGATTATACTTGTGCGTTCCTTCCTTTGGAGAACTAGCGAAAAGCAGATGCACTATAATAAAAGTGGGCAGGCCAGATGGGGTTTATGTGATTTTTGGAAACTTTGTGGAAATCATTACTAAAAGCTGATTTAGTAGCAAATATTAGCAATGCTACTACTCATATGAGAAGATGATATATAAACATAAGGTCAATTCAGCAATTAATTACTGAGCCATTACGTTTCATTTTCACATTTTAGAAATCTGCTCAGATTTATTACTGAGAACAGTCATCTCTCCCGCTCTGATTCCTTTCCTTCTGATCACTCCTCAGCCTACTGCAATCTATTATCTGCCCCCAACACTGCTCTGGCCAAGGTGACGAAGGCCCTCCAGCTGCCAAGCACAACTGACACTTGACATCTCAATGGCATTCAACATAGGTAACCTGTCCTACTCTCTCTGAGCTTCCGCAGCACTCACTCTCCCATTCTGGCTGCAGCTTTGTCAGTTCTTCTCTACCCAACTGACACATTCATGTGTGGGTCCCTTGGCCTTTGCCTCGGCCTCTTGTTTTGTTCTCTTCCTATATCCTCTATCTGATCAATGTTCACCTGCTGCAATGGCTTCAAATAATATGCCTAAGACTCCAAATATCTTTCTTCTCAGCTCCAGTCCCAAAGGCATGCTGGATATCTCGGTGCCACCTGAAATTCAACATAACCAGAATGAAAATGCTCTTCAATCTTCCACCCCCAAACTCTTCCCTCCACATAGTCCCTGGTAGTGATGCCACCATTCGCCCAGCTGAGCACTTCAGAAAGGTGCCTATCTCTCATCCTCATGCAATCCTTCGCTCTGCTCATTCTACCTAGTTTTCTCTAGAACCATCCACTACTCTCCTTCTCCACTGGCATCACTGTCCTGGGAGTCACCCTGGTTTCATCCCCCGACTACTGTCCTTACATCCATGCTTGCTCCCTTCCAATCCAAAGTGATCTTTTCAAAGTGAAAAATTTATCTTGTCACATCTTGTTTAAAACCATCCAATGGCTTCCCAGTGTTTTCAGGACAGACTTCAAAATCCTTAACAAGGTCTACAGAGCCCTGGATGACACCATCTCCAGGTGTCCTCCAAACTTTTCTTGCACCACTCTCATAACCACCATCTCTTAATAGGTTTTTTAATAGAATCAATATTAAAGAATGACTCAGGAAGACCTTAAAATATGCCATATTCTGAAAAGCCTCAAAAACAAAATAAAACAAAACCCACATACATTCCATATCAAATGACTTTTGTTTATAATTTAAAGCCAGGCCTCATTATTCATTTATTGGAAGTCGTTTTGAAATATCTTTTGTTATTGTGTGGTTACAAACAATTTATCATATTAAATGATTCAAAGTGAAAAACTGCTTATTCTTGTCAGAGACTGAGATCACTAAATTTCTGTGAGGAATCAACAATCCTTTCAGCCAATGGCTCCCAGAATTTTCCAGATCAGTAAAAAAAGTAAGAGGGGCCCAGCACCGGGGAGTCCAAATTTTTATTCTCCCAAGTGGAAATGTTAAAGCAACACAAAAACCCACACAGATAAAAGAAAGAACACTTTAACAACAAAAATTGGAAGGCCATAAAATCAAAATAAAAGCTAACATTCTAACTTAATAATTTTAATTTTATGCCCTCATTTTTCTCATTTCATTAAAGACTTGTGAAAGCAATTTCCCAAACTGACACCACCAGTAGCTGGACTACATTTTGACAACCACTGATCTAGATAAGAACTATTAAATTCATGGAGACTGTTAATTCTTCTTGTTCTAAAAACATCCTTTAAAATACTTTTGCTTGAAAAAAGTAAAGCAGTGAGAAAAAAGAAAATGTATCCCCTGACATCTGAAACTTCTCTGAGGTTTTCAACTAGACCTCAATATTATCACAAGTTGGTCTAACATTCACAGCCAGGCCATTTCTGCTCTCCTGTTGGATATAACCAATCTCACAGAATACCTACCTCAGTTAAGCTTACTCAGATAAAATTAGACAGGGCAAGGCCACTCATGATTCTGTCTAAACACAGACAAAACAGGGGTACTGTGCAAACCACAAAATATCAAACATCCCCTTCATTTGATAAATGAATGACTGTTTCTTCTTTCCCCAATCATAGAATTGTGCCTTTTTTTTTCCAATTTTTTTTTTTTTTTAAAGAATTGTGCCATTTTCTAAAAGCATTCAACCTAGAGCAAACCCTCGATTCCTTAGACCTACCTCCAAATCGCACAACCAAAATCCTAATCATGACATGGGTTTTTCCTAATGCCCTTTATCAAGAGACCCCACAGTTGGCCATAGTGTGCATTCTCCCTCACGCAGAGCAATAATTGTTCAATTACAAGTGTGTTTCCTGGTGGATTTGGCTGAAGGGCATTGATTTGTATCAAAAAGTATTCCCTACCCACAGTAAAGCAAACTAATTTTATTTGTCCTTATACTCTTCCAATCCTTGTCTACATGTACATACTGTGCAGTTTTGTTATTAAAATCAACTGTGCAAACTATTTTGTATTATATCAACTTGTAATGCATACTAACCCACCATTTTATTCTTAAAGCAGTTCTCCTTAGACAAATAAAAGAATAGGAGAAAGCACACCTTGCTCCCAGAGTTGTCAACATTCTGCTTAAGCTATTCAAGATCATTCTGATCAAGTCTGAGATCAGAAACGGACAAGTTCCTCTTTTCCCGATCAGTTGGCAAAGACAAATGCAGTCTTGTTACTTGTAAATAAGAGAATTATGAAAGAGCACCAGACTGGGCGTCAAGAGGCTTGAGTTTAGAAATGCTTCAGTAAACAAAAGTGTGACCGCTGGCTAGACATCTTCTCAGTCTACTCCCTCTTCTGTAAAATAAGGAGTCAGGCTGGTCCCTCACTACCTCTTGCAGTTATCAAGTCTGTGTTTCTGGGACTTCCTTGTGGGGAAAGAGCCACAGGACACGCGTTCACATGGGGAAAGAGCCATGGGACAGGCGTTCACATGACTCGGGGTGAAGGCCACAGCAACCACATGGGGCCTGTCTGGGCTGCTCCCACTGCTTTGCCTGGGGACGCCTCAGCGTTTCCCAGGGCCCTCGGATCCTTAGCTGCAACAACCTCAGCACCTCGACACCAGGCAGAGAATGCCAAAGTCATCAAGCAGTCGCTGGAGTTATGTACACCAGTCGAGTGGACCTTTTTCTCTCAACAGTTCCGGATGCACGAGGCTGGAACTGGTAGAACAAGAGTGATCCCCTAAATTTGGGGGTGTAAATCACAACCACGATTATGCAGAGATTAGGATTTCCTAAAAGGTTTTCTTGTTACTGATGTACTGAGTCAGTCCGGGGTGGGGTTCACCCACACTCCTGCGCAGGTAACCACAGACCCGGAGCAGGTGTTCCCCACTCCACGCCGACCCCCGCCCGCCATGCCTGCACCTGTGCCCTCCCTCCCCCCGTCCCCGGCGCGCCCCTCTCAGCGCCCTCGGATCGAGCTCACCCACCGGCGGCACGTGCTGCGCAGTGGCACAGGAGACCGCCACGGTCAGGAGGACGAAGTTTAAGAGACTCCGGCCCAGCATCGTACCAGCCGCCAACGCCGCAACAAGACACTTGCAGGGACCACGAGAGGAGCCTCCTGAGCTCAGAGCAGACCGCGCCCCCCGCCACCGCGTGACCGGCGACCAGGACCGCACCATGCGAGGTGGGGATGTGAGCAGAGCGTGGAGGAGACGGGGCGAGAAGGTGAGGGCAGGGCTTTTCTGTGTCGCGGAAAGGGAACAAGGAGCCTTCCCGGATGGAGGCGAGGTCTGCAGGAGGAACCTGCAGGATGGGAGTCAGCGCTCGCGTTAGGACCGTGCTGTTGGACAGATACCCCCCTCCCCGCCGGCAATGGTTGGGCCGAGCCAAAGTCCCGCCCCCGCGGATGCCGTGGAGGAACTTCTCTCCCCGGTCTTGCCCTGCCGAACTTTGCACAACCCTGCGCAGCCCCCGGAGTCCTGAAGGTGGGGGCCTCCTCACGTTCCGGCCGCCGCTGACACGAAGGCGGGAGATCCCGCTCCTCTCCGGGCCTAGTGCCTTCTGTGCAGCGTCACCAGACCGCCCAGGACGGTCTGCGCTCAAGCCACTCGGTGCCGAATGCCCACGAAACGGACCCGACTTAAGAGTCTCACAACGCGGGCCCAAAACGCGACCCCTACCCATCTTAGTCCTCCGAGGAGAGCAGGCCAGAAGTGGGTGAGGTTATTAGTGTCAGGGGCCAAGAGGGGGGATAACCTAACCCCCACGACTACCCCAGGCCGTGAATTACCCATTTAGGCTTTCACTGCAGAGCTGACAAATCACAGAATTGAGGCTTCGGTTACTTGCGCTTAGACACAGGTGGAATGACCAGGCAGAACTGCCACCCTTCCTCACTGTGTTTTCACCTACTGAAGGGCTTTAGGTTATCAGAGTTGAGCAAAACCTGGGAGAAGGGTAGCTTCAGCTGCAAAACAAGTACATTTACAGATGTATTTGCTTGGCATTCGTGCCTTCTATGGAAGCTCTCGCTGGAAGGATGAGTTACTTTAAAGTCCAGCAGGAAATCATACTCTCTGGGTTCCATTGTCTGATTGAGTCTCTTTGACATTCCAAATGTTTTTGTAAAACCGTGAATACTGGCACCAACATTTAATATATTTATTTTTTCGTGTGTGTGTGTGCGTGTGTGTGTGTGTGTGTGTGTGTGTGAAATTGCAATTTTACTCATTTATATTGATTGCTTAGAAAAATAATCTTGGAGATTAGGAAATGAGAATTTGATGTTTAGGGGTTTCTTTTCTAAACTTTTTTTTTGGTAGATGACAGCATTCCTTTTTGAGGAGGAGGAAGTTTGACTTTTGAAACATGTCATATGATTAAAGTGGTTCCTACTTAAACAGTAAGCAAGCAGATCATAGAAATATTCATTATTTCAAAATATATTTACTGTCGGCCTACTATGTGTCAAGCATTTCTCCAGACACTGAGGATAAGCAGAGATAAAAAAAGACAGCATTCTTCCCTCAGGAGATTTACAGTCTAGATGAGAAATGGACAGCAAACATCATTCATAAAATTCATATAATGTTAGAAGGCAGTAGATGTTATAGAGAAAAAGCAGAGTAAGGGAGATCAAGAGTGGGAGAGTCACCATGTTAAATATGACGGATAGGATAGGCACTGTTGAGAAAGTGACCTTTGAGCAGAGGTCTGAAGGAGGTGAAGGAGGTAATCTTGTGGATGCCTAAGGAAGAGTTTTCCAGACAGGGAGCAGCTGGTGCAAAGGCTTAACTGTGAGAACATGCCTGGCATGTTAGGCTAAAGCAAGGAAGTCAATGTGGGTGGAGCAGAAGGAAGAGGAGAAAAGAAGTAGATGAAATCGAAGAGGTAAGATGGGGAGGGCAGATTATATTGGCCATTGGAGCCATTATAAAGAACTGGGTTCATTCAGGGCAAATATGTAATGTGTAAATAGGTCAAATTATCTTGGACCTTAAAATAACTGTCAGAGTAGAGGATTCCCATCTTTTAGTACATAAAATAGCTATTTGATTTGAAGGTCATTTACCTCAAATACTACTGAGGGCACTTTAAACATGTTACTACACATTTTTTCCTCTATGAAAGGGTATTAAGTGGTAGCCAGGTTGTTGTGGCAAACTCAGATCCTTTATGCAGAAAACTTGTGTCAATTGGCATAATATTCTTAGGCACAATTTTCTTATAATTTTGCATTTAACTTTCAAAGGTCTTTTATATACTGTTGATTCTATTTTCAGGCAAATTAAACGTTTAAATATACTACCCTAAAATTATACCATTATATGCATTTTTTTCTTAAACATACCTTTTTTAAAAACTACTCCATTTTTTAATACTAGAAATGTACAGAAAGCCAAGGTAAGACATGTGGCCATAGGAAATTTTGCCATGGTTTGCGGCATAACTGACATGTTAATGGAAAATGGTATTTAAATGTACAAACGAATGACTGTGTTGGCGGGAAGGGTGGTTCAAATACTACCTCCACAGCAAACATCAAGTATAAGACTTGGATAACCTGTTTATAAGAGTCAGCATTAGTAATCAAATTGTTTATCAGAATAGCTGAAGTTCTTGGCAAGCTGTGGACCTTTTCTAATCTACCTAACATTCCTAGGTTCCTGAGGTGGAGACTTGATTTAAAATCATTGCAATCAAATCACCCCACCCTAAATGAAATCTACCACACATAACACCACATTATCCAGAACAGGTATGACTTGATTTATAAAACCGGATATTCAAAAATTTGTTCAAGAAGATCAAGAAATACAGAGATGGTATTTCAGTTCTAAAAACAAACATTTACAAGAGTATTTGCCAATGAGTTGTTTAATTTTAAAAAAGCCTTAGTATTTCTAAAATATAATCTGAGTTTCAGAAATAGATTTTTGCCCATCTTTTTAGGAGAATAAAAGTTGTAAAAAATGGAAAATCAGAGGTCACACAAAATTGTTACATGATTCTCTTTCTCCAGTAGATTTATCACACTAAGAGTACGTGCTTTATATTTTACCCTTCTGTAGAAAAATATGTTAAATCATTACCTTCAGCTCAAGGCATTACACTACACACCTACAAATTTAGTGCTCACATTTAATCCAATTATCTCCGCATCTTATGTGGAAATAAAATAATTATTTTAATTATCTTTCCCTTTTAACTTATCTTTCTGTTTCTTTGTGGAACATTTTTGATGTCTTAATTGAATCTCTGACATATTAGAGTTTGAAGAACCATTTATCCCATTTCCACTGTCTTTGATAAGGCATATGGTTCTGACGTGGAAATTACTTGTCAACTGAGCTCAAATCCAATAATCTCTATATCTTTTTGTTGTTCTGACTTCATATTTCTGCATTGTTTCACTTTGCATAAACCATTATAGTTACCTATATAATGCTCCAACCAGTTGCTTCTCATATAAGTTTGTGGTAAGTTCATGTATTCTCTGAATAAATTTTGAGCACTTACGCTAGGTGCTGGGCAACTAGTCAACAACTAATCCCTGCCCTCTTGGGGCTTTCAGTCTCATGGTAGAGAATAATGAAGATGGAGGAGAAACTGTAAATCAAATGAATACTTGAAAACATTCAATACACCTAACTAATTATGCTATATGCTAACCTCTGGTTTAATATTGTGGGTGTTTCACCAACCTCAATTCCACTCCATTATGTGATTTGGATGAGCCATATCCTTATCCTTAGTCTTACCTCTGGAGGTGGGCCCTGGTTGGCCTGACATTTAAGGTTACCCTAGCCCTCTTGCCCCAGTGCTTAACTTCAGTCTTAGTCATTTGGACTCTTGAATCCAATATGCCATGGTTCGAAGCTCAGGGCTTTTGCTGTATGCTTGAGGCACTTGTCTTTTCTTGCAGGAAAGAGTAAGCTAGTAGTCCCCATTACTGCTGGCATGCATGCTGTAAACTTGAAGGGATGCACCTAAGGATGAATAGATACTGTGGACAGCACAGAGGAGAGAGATGGAAAGAAACTGGGTCATTTGGACATTGTTAAGCTGCTAGATCAACCGATCGCAGATTCTGTCGAAAAACCAAACTCTTCATTAACGTGAGCCACTACTCTTTACTATTTTCGCTAGGTCATGTTGGTTTGCCTGCAAGTTGATTTATTGTACCTGAGAGCATCTTAACAGATGTACACACTAAAATAGGTATTTCTACCTTATCAAGACCAGAGTGGGATTTATTGTAAAGCTATAACACTTAAGTTTTAAGACCTTCCTTGCTTGTACCTCTTCCAAGCTTTCTACCTAATTTTATACTTGTAATTCTTTTCCTTAAAAAGGACCATCCAAATTGTATGAGCTGCAGGCCTCACAAAACCTGGATCTACCATCAGCTATTTTGGGTAGAAAACTTCCACCTTTCTCTCCAATCCCCTCAATTCATGTCTCTTTAGGGGAGGAGTGACTTACCTAATTAGTAAATAGCCGGAAGGGTTACGGCACAAGTGTGGCCTTGCCTCTCTGGCTCTCTCATTCAGACCTGCCTGCCCACAGTAGTAAGCTCACTGCCGCAAGCCCTAGATGACAAAAGTGGCAGGGGAAGTAGTTGCCGCCTTTGACCACATCTTCCCAAATTGGCACCTCTCCAATAAATTTTTTAAATGCTATGTTAACATGATGGCTGCAAAGATTCTGAAGAAAGCATCACAAAAGGCTGACTCTGGGAGATGTGGAAAGAAGGTAGTCAAGGAATGGTGCCTTCTGTGAGTATTTGCATCTGCTGCCCTCCAGCCTTACCCTGCCCTCAGTTTATTCCCCTTCATGGTAGAAACTGGCTGTGCCCTTGGGAAGCAGTTTGCATTTGTCAAGTGACTGTATGAATTCATCCCAGAGGAGAAAGAGTTGGGACCCACATCTGGACCTCAGGTCCAAGCTGTTTCCTCTGTTCCATCTTAATCAGCAATCAAGCTGATATTGATACCCATCTGATGACTGTATATATTTCTCAATTATTTCTCAACTTGGAATGATAAGGAGAAGAATTATCATTCTGAAATGACAACAGACGTTAGCAATAGCAATTATAGTAATAATGTATGTATGAAAAGTACTAAATGACCAACTAAAAGTACCAAGCCGATCACTAGATGTTTATGAAAGATACACATGCCATAAAATACGAATTCCTGCTCTCAAGGAGTTTACAACTGGGAAAGAAAATAGCACTAATAGATATATATCAACTTTTAAAGCTGACCACAATTCACACATACTAGGTTGAACCATATGAAATTGCCATTTTTCTAGGTTAAAAAGTAGTTGACTCTCGGCACTCAATAGCCAACCTAATGTGACCAACATCCAACACAGTCACAGTTATTTGACTTGACTTGGAAGCTGGTGCCACCACACTGTAGATCTCTGTAGACTTCTGGTGGCTCCTGCTTCCCCTCACACTTTGAAGATTTTTCACACCTGGCTCATTATCACTGTTTCTGACATGAGTACTGTCAGCATTCTTGGTGATTGAAATATCCACAAAGACAGTCCTTCCAATATTCCCGTTTCTCGACCTCTTGCAATGTTCTTGGCCTCTGTTTTACCTCTGATACCCAATTCCATGATCGTATCTTACACATCGCATCTTACTTCATTTAGCTTTGGAATACCACCCTTTTTTGATTCTCCTCTTTGTCACTGGCCACCTCTTGAATAGCCTCTGTTGGTTTTTCCTCGTTAGCTGACCTCTCTCTGTAGGTGTGTCCCAGGGCTTAGTCTTCAGATGTCCTTTTTTTTCCCTTTACCTATGCTCACCCCTTATATGATGTTATCCAATCTCATGACTTTAATACCTTTTCTATATTGATGACTCTTAAAGTTATGTCACTAGCTCAGACCTGTCCCTTGAACTCAGACTCTCATGTCTAGCTGTCTTCTCAACGTCATCTACTTTGGATAGCAAATAGGCATCTTAAATTTAGCATGACTAAAAATGAACTCTTTTCTTTCTGTTCCAATCCACACTGTCTCTTTCTCAGTCGTCCCTATCTCAGTAAATGGCAGTTCTATTTTCTAGTTTGCTTACGCCACAGATCTTAGTTACCTTTGACTCTTCTCTTGCTTACCACACACCCAGCACACCGATAATTCCTATCGGCTCTACCTTCAAAATATATTGTTTGCAGAATCCAATCACTTCCCACCACTTCTACCTCTGCCTTGTTCTAAGTTACTCTCATCTGGATTGTTGCAATAACCTTGTAATTGGTATCCCTGTTTTGCCCATCACCCATCTAAGCTTCACATAAATCAGGTTAGTCCTCTCCTGAAAATCCTCCAGTGACTTCCCACCTTATTCAGAATGAAGACAATGTTCTTACTACAGCCTATAAGGCCACTTATGATCTGGCTAGCTTCCTGCTACTCTCTGATCTCATATCCTACCAGCTTCACCTTTTCTCATGGTGCTTCAGCCACAGTGGTCTTCCACACTGGACTTCGAACAAGTCAAGAATGTCCCATCTGAGGAACTTTGTATTTCCTGCTCCCTCTCCCTGGAATGTTCTTTCCTAGATATCTATATGGCTTACAAAAATGCTCAAATAGCCCCCTATTAGGCAGGCCTTCCTACATCATCGTATAAAGTCTACGTCTCCACAGGTACTCCTGTCCTCCTTTTCCCACTTGACCTGACTTTAAACATTAGCATCATCTGGTTTAATACATATTTACTTTATTTGTTTAGCATCTGTCTCCTGACCAGAATGTAAGCTCCATGAGAGCAGGGATTTTTTGTTGTTGTTTACTGCTTATTCTCAGCACCTAAAACAATGTCTGGCACATAATAGTACTCATTAACAAATAGGTATTTGTTGAATAAGTAAAATAACAAAAGGAACTGCATTAACATCATATACCAAATTGTGTTTAAAATAATATAAGGTATTACCAAATTGCAAATGGATTGTTTCCAAAGGTTTTTAAGTCTGATGTTTGGAAATCAATATGCTTTTTTTCATATGAATATAAAGTAGGTGCTGTTATAATCCCCATCTTATGGTTGAGAAATTTGAGGCCTAGGTTAAGTGACTGTACTTAGGTTTCTGATTCCAAGGCATATAACCAGGGCACTAAATTCCCAGGCCAGATCACAGCACCTTCTGTGAGTTATATAGTTCTGATTTAAAGTATTCTACAAAAAGGAAGAACTACAATGTAAGACACCTATCTTATACATGAACAGCTGTATTTAGAGTCTAGACTGACCTCCTCGGTTTCTAGATTGTTCACTCAACTACACCTCTTCCTTGATAGGTCTTTCTGCTTTCATCGTCCTATCTGCTTTCTTCCTATACATCAGCGTCCCTATTTTCCTGCCCCTCTCTAGCTTAGATTCCATGATCCATCATTTCAAACAGACATTTGCCAATATATGACGTCTTGCTTTTTGTCCTTTCATTGCCCACGCTGTAAAACCCCAACCCTCGATGAACACAACTCTGCATATCTTCTACATACCTGTACCTTGGCTGCTGAGTTCTGCTCTACACATTAGATATCATGATAAATTCAAAACAAAGAAGTCTACTGGGCTCTCAGTACTATGTAGCAAATCTGTGATTCTCATGCACTTTATCTCTCCCTTAACTCTTTTAAACCCTCTTCTCAAAACTTTTTTTCTTTTAAGAGTTTATTGGGGAAGGAACAGGACTTTATTGGGGTACAGTGTGTACTTCCAGTACTTTTTTCCAAGTCAAGTTGTTGTCCTTTCAATCTTAGTTGTGGAGGGTGCCGTTCAGCTTCAAGTTGTTGTCCTTTCAATCTTAGTTGTGGAGGGTGCCGTTCAACTTCAAGTTGTTGTCCTTTCAGTCTTAGTTGTGGAGGGTGCAGCTCAGTTCCAGTTCCAGTTGCTGTTGCTAGTTGCAGGGGCCACAGCCCACCATCCCTTGTGGGAGTCGAACCGGCAACCGTGTGGTTGAGAGGACGCGCTCCAACCAACTGAGCCATCTGGCCACCCCGGAGCTGAGCGGCAGCCCACTGACTTCATTCTAGTTGCGGAGGGCGCAGCTCACTGGCCCATGTCAGGATCGAACCAACAGCCTCGTTTCCCAGAGCTCGCTCTCTAACCAACTGAGCCACCCGTCCGCCCCTCTTCTCAAAACTTTGATCATCTACTATTTCTTCCATTATTTTCAGATTACCTTTTCTTCTTCATGGAGAAAATATAAATTTCGGAAGAGAACTACTTCAGTTCTCTGCAACCAAATCTACATATGGGTCTATACCTATGCCCATTCTTTGTACTTCTTTCCTGCTACATTGGAGAGCTTGTCCCTCCTATTTAAGTCCAGTCTATCCACTTGTCTTTTGGGTTTTCACCTCTACTTCCTATTCAGCAATACCATGTTATAAATTATGCCTTCTCTCTCTTGCATCTTCAACCTCTTCTTCTCTATTGGCTTCTTGACCCTAGCATTTAAGCATACTCATGTCTCTTCTACGTTAAGGAAAAAAATATTCTCTCCTGGATCCTGTTGTTAACTTCGCTCTCTGTAACCCAAGTCCTCAACAGAGCAGTATACTGGAAATTCCCAAACACAAATCCATGGACTGGTATCAGATTACCAGGAGATGTTTATGCATTTGTGGCAAAATAAGAAACAAATAAGTTAATATTGTTCATGTCTACCCATTTAGCAAGTTCAAGATATACATGTCAGATTAAGGTTACCAGTCGTCTTTTTCTGAGGATTGTCTTTTATTTTGATGTTATAGACTTCGAACATTTTTTTTTGAAATTTAATGCTTTTTATAAAATTATGGTGTTGGTAAAATTTTTTTAAATATGTCTGCTTGGCAAAACAAAAACTTGCTAATCCTGTCTAAACAATACAAAATTTTTTTGCATTTATTACTGTTCCTTTAAATTAAAAAGTGTGGAACCCACTTTGTTATATCTATTTCCTTATCTCTCAGTCACCCACCAATGCTTTCTAACCTGGCTATCAAACCAGAAATGCTCTCACTGAGGTACCCGATGAGCTCTGCAATGCAAAAGACAATTTGATTTCACTGCGTTTTTCAGTGTGTTAGATAAAACTGACCACTCCCTTTTCCTTAAAAAGCTCCCCTTTTATGACATCCATTACATTACATTCTACTGGTTTTCTGAATCCTTCCTTGACTTCCTTTCCTCAGTCTTTTGCCAGCTCCTTCTGTACTAAACTGTATTACTGTGGAAATCCTAGGATTCTGTCCTATGTACTTGTGTTAATCTATGCTGTCTCCATGGTGATCTCATTCCCTCCTGTAGCCTCTATGTCCAGATTGTGTATCTGACATGTCCACATGGTATTTCGTAGGCACTTCATGACAAGCCAGAAACTAAGCTCATCAGATTTACCTTCTCGCTCCAGATCTGCTCTTCCTCCCTCTCAATAATTCTTATGCTCAAGCCGGAAATGTAGGAGTTGCTCTCATTTCTCTCTTTCCTTAGCTCTTACATATAATCTCAATCATGAAGATAGTTAATTATGTTTTAAACCATCCCGAAATCTGTCATCCTCTCTCTACTCTCGCTGCCAATGCCCAGGTTCAGGCTATCATAATTTCTTGCTTCCAACACTTCAATTTCTTCCTACCTGGACTCATAGTTTTCTCTCTCGCCCTTCTCCAAAACGTCCTGTAAACTGAAATCAGAATGGTCTTTTAGAAATGAAAATTGAATACTCTCACTTCCTTGCTTAATAGCTCTCAGTGATTTCCCATTACCTTAGAGTCAAGTCCAGAATTCTCAACATGGCTCAGAAGGCTCTGCTCGGAAGCTGAATTGCTTCTGAGCTTTTGTTGCTCATTACTACCCCCCAGTCATTCCCTTTCAGCCAAATAAATTCTTCCAAAACACCATGATCTGTCCTGCCTCAGTGTTCCTGCTAACCGGGTTCCTTTGCGTGGAAGATTCTCTCCTATGCATACCTTCGCACATACAACTCCTACCCATCAGCTTATGTCCTCCCTGACCTACATCTTTCCAAAGGTTAGTCACCGTATTAGTCATTTCTCAGCTATCCTGTACTTTTCCTTGTGAGTTCTTTGCACACTTAAAATTATTTATTGTTTGTTTGAAGTATGCCTTCCTTAATAATCTGTAAACTCTTATCAAGACAGGGACCATGTCTATGTTGTTTATTACTATATCTGCAATATCTAGCACAATGCCTGACATGCACTGGTGTATAACACATATACGATGATTAATTGACTGATTACTTATAGAACTCAGGATCCTACCCTCGAAATAACAAGGGTATTTTGTGGCAAAATGTACCCAAGTTCTAACTGAGGTTCTACAAGGCTGTCTCCCTTCTCTCCTCTTTCCTCAACCATACTTCTTTCATCTCTCTCTCTCTCTCTCTCTCTCTCTCTCTCTCTCTCTCTCTCTCTCTCTCTCTCTCTCTCTCTCTCTTGCTCTTTCCGTACACACAAATAGTATTCAGTCTCCAGCCTTTCTATAGAAAGGCCTTTCTCACAAAGGCCAATTTGTGATGGGCATTAAAGAAGTGTGAGTTCTGGAAGAAGGACTAGTCGAGGACGGCTGAGGGGTGACCTACGGTGAAACACCTTGGGGATCAGGCTTTTATCTCTGAGTATCTCTGAGATAAGCTTTCCCTCTATTCTCCAGGCTCGAAAGTAAAGTTTCAGGGATTTTCTTTTTTTAGTAAAGATGTAGGAAGCAGAGATTTGTCTACTGTTTGGGTCTCTTCAAAGAACTAAATTATGGCTTTGTTTAATCCTGTAAAAATTTTTTTGTTTCTTATTTCAGTATTTTCTACTATTTCTTCCTTTCTACTTCTTTTGAATTTATTTCAGTTTTCCCCCCACTTTGTAAGTTGGAGGCTTAGCTCATTAATTTGGAAAATTTTTCTTTTCTATTATAAGCATAAAGACCATACATTTAGTTTAAATCTTGAAATTAATTAAATTTATAATTTCTACTTTTGCTACCTCCCTAATGTTTTGATATGTAACATTTTCATGATAATTTGGATGATTTTATAATTTTAATTTGATTTCTTCTTTGACCTATGAGTTTTTTAAAATGTATGTTTAAAAAATTTTCCAAATGTGGAGAATTTTAAATTTATCTTTTAAAAACACTCCATGTGTGCTTGAACTTTCTTTCTTCCTTAGCTCTGTGTTAATTTCTATAATATAAATTCCAAGAGGGAGTAGTTTTGCCTGTTTGATGGTTTTCTCTATATGATATGTATTTCTTTTATGGTTAGTATATTGGAGAATGGTAAAGAAATTAGTGCTCTTCCATAAATTCAAAAGGAGGCAACTCTATGTCAATGATAGGAATCACTTGCAAAATATCAGTTAACTTTATAAGTTATCGTTTGTTATGATTTCTCAATAATTCATTGCATTTTGAGGAATATATGGTCTTTTTTTGTTCCTTTTTTTATTTTTGGAGGCTAACTATGGCTAAGGGTGGAGTCAATTTTTGTGTGAAATGTTCTTTATATATTCTTTAGGTCACACTTTATGTTTATACTGTTCAGTTCTCTGAGTGTTGTCTGCTTGATTTATTAATTATTGAGAGAGGTAAGCTACATACCTACAGTGATGGTAGATTTGCCAGTTTTTCCTTGTAGTTCTCAGTTTTTGAGGTTGTTATTAGATGCATGCAAGTTTAGAACTGTTTTATCTTCATAGTGAAATCACTTTCTTTTTTTTTAAATTTATTTTTAAAATTTATTGGGGTGACAATTGTTAGTAAAATTACATAGATTTCAGGTGTACAATTCTGTATTACATCATCTATAAATCCCATTGTGTGTTCACCACCCAGAGTCAGTTCTCCTTCTACAACCATATATTTGATCCCCCTTACCCTCATCTCCCACCCCCCACCCCCCTTACCCTCTGGAAATCACTCTTTTACCATTATATAGTAACCTGGTTTATGTCTATAATTCCTCTTGTTTTGAATTTGTAACTAACATAGCTATAATGTTTTTTTGTTAGCATATCTTTTTTACATATACTGACTTTCTGAATTCTTATGTTTCTTTAAACGATTTTTGCTCAGTATTTAAAAATCCAATTGAAAACTTTTGGAGCAGTTGGCTCATTTATGTTCATTGTGATGACTAACATTTTCACATTTATTTCTGCCATTGTATTATGTGCTTTCCCCTTTTTTCTCTGTTTTGCCTTCTTTTGAGTTAATGTCTTTTTCTGCTTGTTGGATGATATATGCTCCTTGTCTTCTTTTAGTGGTTACCCTAAGTATTTTAATTTGCCTATTTAACAGAGTCTAAAGTTAGTCAACATTTTTTCCTCCTCTTAAACAAACCAATGACCTTGTAATAATTTAAGTCCTACACCCCAGTTAAATGCCATTATCTAATAATTTAGTTTTAACATCCCTTTTACAAATTAAACATTATTGTTGCTCTTTTATATACAGTCAGTTTTACCAATTATCTTCAATACTTTTGCTTAACATTTCTTCTGGCATCTCTGTCCTTCCCTCTGGGATCATTTTCCTGCTGCCTAGACTTTATCTGTTTTAATTTCTTTTAAGAATGATCTATTGTGATACATTTTCTCGATTATTTCCTGTTGACAATGTCTTTATTTTGTTTTAGTGCTTTTTTTGTCTTTTTCTTGAAAGATAGTTTCATAGAGTGTAGCATTCTAGGATGACAATTATTTTCTCTCAGCTCATGGACGATACTCTTCTGTTGTCGTTGGCTTCATAACTGCTCGTGAGAAGCCAGCAATCAGCTGAATTACTATACTTTTGCGAGTGATGACTCTTTTCTTTTTGGCTGCTTTTAAGATGAAACTTTTTTGTATGTAGCTCTGCAGTTCCACCATGTGTTTAAGTATGTGTTTTTATTTATCATTCTTGGGATTCACTGGGATGTCTGAAAAATTCTCAGTTGTTATCTCTATTACCTTTGTCCCATTTTTTTCTATTACCTACATCTATTATCTCTTTCTAGTTCAACAGGGCACATATTAGACATTCTCATTACATTCTCTGTGTCTCCTAATCTTTATTTTATCATATGTTCCATCTCCGTGTCTCTGTAAGCTATATTTGATTTCATTAATTCAGGTATCTACTAATTCATTAATTCCCTCTTTGGCTGTGTTTAATCTGATGTTTAATCCATCCACTGAATTTTTAATTATTTTTTTCATTCAAATCTGCTTAGTCTTTTTATAATTTCATATTTCCTGTTTATATTCTGTCTTGTTTTATTTCTTTCAACATATTAAATGTAATTATTTAATATTCTGCATTTTTTATTTTATTGTATTTATTTACTTTTTTTTGGTTCTCACTAATGGTGCCTCGTTTCTCTGTGAATTTTTAATTTTGATTGTGAGCTTATTTTCTTTGACATATTTTTGGATAGGATTTAAGGTCAGAAAGGCAGAACCAATTGACACAACTTTAAACAGAATTCTCTCCTTGAGATTTATTTTCTTTTTTAATCAGAAGTAGTATGATTAGGGGTCACAAACCCACTTATAGGTACATCTCAGAAAGGTTTTTTTCCCCTTCCTTTCCACTCAGTGCCAAGCATAAGACAAAATATTGCTTTATTACCCCATTCTGTAATAAAATTTCTCATGCACAGTTACCCTGAATGTAGTCATACATTTCCTCCTGGGTGAGTCCAGGCTCCTACCTCCAGTATCTTGGGCATTTGTCAAAGCGAAAGCTGAAAGTCTGCAGGATTTGGCAGAAACTTTCAGGTGAGAGCTACCTTTGGTACTCATTTGTCTCTGAGGATTCCTGTTTTCTCTTTGTTTGATATCTGCAGATTCTTTACTTTCATGTACATGAGTGGTGTTTAAAAATATTTTATCTAGTATATTAGTTGTTTAAATAAGGAGTGCCATTCATGGTATCTTATCTGCTTGCTGTACCTGCTTTTGTAAAATAAAGGTGACTCTCCCCCACTCCTCCTGGGTTTGATGTGAGTGAGAGGAGAATTCTCAGGAAAGAAGAAAAGAGAAGTCAGTACATTTAGTACTGATTAGTTTGGGACTCTGTGTAGCTAAATGGTAGGTCTGTCAGCACCATCCCTCCAACTCCTACATATGTATGAGTTGCAGTAATGGGGGTAGGTAAGAAGAAAGAGTAGTAAATGTGTCCCCAGACATATACAATGACTTTTCATCTTTCACTTATTATTTACACCATATGGCAAATTGATCAACAATTTTCTAATATTAAAGAGAAAACTGAGGGTCCTGATTACAGTTGGAACACGGCAAAACGTGGAATTTCTTAGAAGTAATATGTTTGTTATATACCATGTTTCCCTGAAAATAAGACCTAGCCAGACAATCAGCTCTAATGCATATTTTGGAGCAAAAATTTATATAAGACCCGGTATTATATTATAAGACCAGGTCTTGTATTTTATTGTAAGACCGGGTCTTATATTAATGTTTGCTCCAAAAGACGCGTTAGAGCTGATTGGCTGGCTAGATCTTATTTTCAGGGAAACACGGTAGGAAAATATTAACATTGGATTGAAAAATGATACTTTATAGTCTATGAACTCAATCACTATTAAATTATATAATGTATTAAAAAGAAAATAATTTATTAAGTTTAGAAATAAAACCCTAACTACAAGAAAATTAAATCTGTTATAACACAGAGGACTTAAAACTGATAAAGTACATTTCAAAACTTTTTAAAATGAAAAGTGCACTGGGTAAGGGTTTGAACAGCAAAATTCAAAGGGGTCATTCAGAGTTAGAGGAGAGGATTTCTAACCTAGGAAGAAGGTGTAGCAAGAGCAAAATGTATAACTAAGCTGGTCAGTAGTTAAGGTGGAGTAAAAAATTAGGTGAGTTGATGTGACAGAATTTTTAAGGCAGCTGAATGTAAGGTCAAAGCGTGAATGCTGCAGTCAATGAAACCGAGGATGGGAGACTCAATGAAGAGAAAGACTATGAACCAGGTTTCAGGTGCGTCCAGGACACTGATGAAGAACAATGCAGAATTGTAATGATAATGGATGTGGATGGTATGTGCTTCAAGGACGAAGTTAATGGGTAGGGACAATGAGGAGTTTCAAAACTGGTACTTGGGGCCATGGTATATGATTCTCCAACTCTGGTGCATTGGAATGAGAGCGGAATTCACCTTGGGATAAATCAGGAAGGGCATTTTCATGGCAGAATCAAGAGGAAATTTGTTTATTGGAAATTTTTGTTTACCCTTCAGCTAAGTCTTTGCCTATTTCTCTACGTTGTGAAAGAACACACAGGGGTGGAATGTAGTTATGGCAGTCAAAGGAATATGGATAAAGAAAAGTTGGTAATCATGGGTGCAGAGTGGGAAGAGGTTAAAGAGGCAGTGATGGGATATACAGAAGGCCTCCTAGAGAGGATTTTTGGGCTAAAAATGAAGAATAAGGAAACACGCAAGAAGGTTCTGTTTCTGTAGGCAATTGGGGAAATTATTTTCCTAAACAACAATAGAAAGGGATACATTCAATCAATTCCTGCTGCTGTGCTTTAAAGCTGATGTAAACTAGGATTTATGGGCTAAGGAACTGTGGGACACCTAGGTTGGTCTGAGGCCTGCTGGTGATTTCCAAACAAGTCACCACACTTTAGAAAGCCATTTTACATACACAGGGAGCATCAGACTGAATGAGTGCTGGTGGTTGACTAAATAGTATCTTTGACTTCCCTGAACCTAGGTATAGCCCTGGTTTTCGTTCTGTTTTTGTTTTTGTTTTTCTAGTATCAATAAAAAAGATAAAAGAAAAAGAAAAAAATGCTGCCTTGGGAGAATATATTTAGCAACAAGATAAGAAAATAGGGATTAATAATGATACAGGTATAAGGGCTAATAAAGAAAAAGAGTAAGACATTAGACGTTTAAAGCATTGGTATTCATTATCCTTTTTTCTTTCTATGTGATTTGCTGCAGCTGTACATTTTCTATGTACCTGTCAGGTGACAGGGAACTAAGGTTAGAAGTTATGAGTTGATTTCTTACTTTGGAGTCTTACTTATAATTAACTTTCCACTTTTCTAAAGGAATAAAGAGTTGTGCTTTGTTTACTTTGTTCTCTTCCTTACATTCCACTTAGTATCTGAGGACCAGAAATAGGAAACTGCATGATGGAAAAATAAACTCTAACAAGTAGTGCTACACCCCTGGTTCTCTACTAGGAACTCAAAACAGGATTGCAAAACCTTTTTAGATTTGTAATATGCTGTGAAAAAAAAACCTGCAGATTTTAATTTGTAAGTCCTTGCTATACGCTCTGAAAATATTCTTTATGAAATACAAAGGCAGGGTTGAAACACGAGGCTTAATGGAAAGAACACATATTGTTTGTCCATCATAGAAAATAAACCTCAGTAATATTTAAGACAAGTATCCCAGTGACGTAAAATTAAACAATTATACTAAATGGTGCCACAGATTTTCCTGGGGTATAGTATACAGAAATGTCAAATGTCAAAAAGCAAAACATGCCTTAACACCATTAAGTTCCCTTTATTAAATATGCATTTTTAAAAACATTTTGAAATAATAGGTAGGTGAGGAAAGGGGAAATAAAAGTATTGAATTATTCTTTTTTGTTTTTAATCTTTTCATTAAATGAAATGGATTTCAGTATGTGTGAGCCAGAAAAAAATGTTAGTGGAGTTTACCTGCATTAACCCCCTCAGGCTAATGTTATTGATTCTGACAATAGCATAAAAGAACAATATCATGAAAAGAAAGTCATTTTTGATTTCTCATGCCAGTTATGAAAGCTATCATGCATAACAACTTGGTTAATAAAATATACTAAGCTAGCATATTTTATTAGGGTCTTCTGTGTCATGAGTTTAGAATAACTGAGTTGAATGTATTTCCTGCAGTGAGTTGAAGCCAAGTACTGATGAGTGTCCACACGAGGGCTGACCCAGAAACGCCATAGTATTTGTGTGGGTGCTGGGTTATCTGGTTTGCTGAGTCCATTTTAGGATTCAGGCCTATTTTAAGATGGATGGATGACTCCATTTATTTTAATGATTTATTAACATTTTTGTGTAGGATGTTAGAATTTTCTATCAGTGTCTAGGAAAGCCCAGGCAGGGCCTCAATTTGGGGAAGAGAGAGCGAGGAACTAACGTAAGAGTTCGAGCGAGTCATGGTGCAGTGGCTTGTGCTAGACTAACCTCACACACAAAAAATTAAACTTCGGACAAAATAGCAAAAATTACCTAAAGGTAAGGGAGAGTGACCAAAAGCATGCAGAAACTTGAGAGGAGTTACACTAATAAGAAGGGAATCATATTTTTAACTCTTTCTACTTAGAACAGGCCGCGGAAAGTACCACAAAGAGTAATTAAAACTCATATATAAAACCTTAAGTTTTACTAGTTGAGGAAATCAGAGGAGAGAGTGACCAAAGAATCTGGAAAGTGAGGAAATCCTGGAAAGGGGGGAGCCAGAAGGAGCCACACTGCCCAAATCTCACTGATCTCTGCCCTACTTGAAACAACCCAGCTGAAACAAAAAACTGAATAGAGATTTCAGCTACCTAAAGGGGAGATAGAATCTGCAGGTTGAGATCAAGCAAGTTAACTGCCTACTATACCAACAAACAATTCAGAGGAACAGAATCCAGTTTCTACAATGTCTTATTCACAATGTCCAGAATACAATCTAATTATATCAGACATAGGAAGAAACATGCTCAAAAGAAAAGGCAATCAGTGGAGACCGACTCCCAGGTGACCAGATGGTGAAATTAGTGGACAAGGATTTTTAAGTTAGTTCTTATAACTCTGTCCCCAAACAAAAATCTCCTCTCCCCCCACAAACCCTTTTAATGAATGGGTAGGAAGTTTGAGCAGGGGGAAAAGGAAACTAACAACAATAATAGGATTAAGTGGATTCTAGAAGGGAAAAACAGTATCTGAAATTAAAAACTCACCAGATGGGTTTAACAGCAGTTTGGAGATGGTAAAAATAGGTCAATAAACTTGAAAATAGAAAAACTGAAATCATCTAATCTGGAAAATGTGAGCAGTCGAAACTGGGTGTGGGGTTTTTTCTTTGGTTAGTGCTTTTATTGTTTAAACTTTTTAAAAAATTGAATTATAGTTGACATACAATATATTAGTTTCAGGTGTGCAGCATAGTGATTCGCTATTTTCATACATTACATAATCACCTTAAGTCTAGTTGCCATCTGTCACCATACGGTTATGAGTGTTACTGACTGTAATCTCTATGCTGTATATTACATCCCGTGACTTATTTGTAACTGGAAGTTTGTACCTCTTAGTACTTTTCACCTATTTAACCTGTACTCCCTCCCCCTTCCCTCTGGCAACCAGCAGTTTGTTCTCTGTACCTATGAGTGTTTGTTTTGTTTTTTAGATACCACATATAAGTGAAATCATATATTTGTCTTTCTCTATATAACCTACTTTTAGACAAAGTTACTAGACTGGTATTTCAGGCAAATGCTTGGGCAGATTTCAATAGCACTTTAAACAAAATGTCTCACGATATCCTTACGTGTAAGATAAAAAAATGTGACCCAGATGACAATTTTTAGATGCATTCGGTCTGGACCTCTGCCACGCTCCCTGACTGACTTCAGTGCTGTAATGGGGGTTTGTATGAAGTGCAATGATAGAAACAGGGAAGGAACACTTATCTGTCATCTGTGATTTTTTAAAAATTCGTTTGTTGTCCTCCTTCACTAGAATATAAACTCCATGAGGGCAGACAAGGCATATTTTAAGTGTTATCTTTCTAGTTGCCAGGAAGTAGTTCTGCTCTCTGGAATAGGGGCAGGAACTGGGGGAACGTGAATGAGCATGGTGACGAGGAATCCAGGACTGCACCAGGTTCAGAAATTCAGGCAGACAGAATGTTCCAGGTCAGCGGCAGATGATCTCAGGTACCAAGCTAGTGTTGGAGGCAAACTTCCATCTCGAGGGTAGTGTTGCTCAAAGTGTGGTTCAGATCACTTGCTTCAGACGTACCTGGGATGCTTGTTAAAATGTCCATTTTGGGGCTCAATCCTAGACTTGCTAAGCCCGCATCTCTAGGGATGGGTCTTGGAAATCTATAGGGACCCTAAGTAATTCTTATATACATAAATTGGAACTTCCATTTATTTTTAGGGGTTGAGGATCTGGCAAAAGCAAAGAATAGACTAAGTCCTAGGGCAGGTTTCACATCCTTGGCAATTTTGGCATTTCGGGCTGGATAATTCTTTGGTGTGAGGAGCTGCTGTCCTGTCCATAATTAATTATATGTCCATAATGGCATAATTAATGCCATAGTAGGATTTTAGCAGCACCGCTAGTCTCTTAACTCTCTAGTTGTTAGTAGTACCTCCCCCCACCCCCCAGTTGTGACAACCAAAAATGTCTTGACGTTGTGAAATGTCCCCTGGGAGGCAAAGTAGCACCTGATTGAGAACCACCGCTTTGGAGAATCATAGCAAGCATGTTGGCAATCTAAGAATCAGAAACAAAGGACACAGAGGGGGAATATCCAGCTATTAGCACTGGAGTTGAGTTAGGGTTAGATCTAGAGTAAGAGCTCTTTCCTAAGGTAGCTTAGCTACCTTGCTGTGGAGGGGCCATGTAACTCTAGAGTTGGTGACAAGATAAAATATAAAGGCCAAGAACTAGACATGGTCCGGCAGCTTAGGCCAGGTCTCAATCCCAACTATGCACTGGAATCAACATGGAATTGAAAAAACATAGATTCCTCAGCTAACCTAAGTCCTTTTGAAGTGGAATTTCCAGTGAAATCCAGGCATCTTATATACAACCTGGACTCTGAAACACTCACAGGGTTAGATGACATCTGAAATACCGTGTTCAGAACTCAGAAAGAGACAGGCTGGGAATAAAATTGGCTCAGCATGGCAGACCTCAGCAATACTTATTGTCTGAACCTCTTTAAAAGCCCCCATCCCATCCCACAAGCGAGGATGAAAGCATTAGGTAATATCCATTGTGGGTAAACTGGCCTAATGAGATTTCCCCAATTTTACTCTAATCCTCTGTTCTGAGCCTACTTGCTCTTTTGTGGTGTTTTTTGTTCCCACTCCACTGCCTAATTAATGCCTGGTTTCTTCCTCTCTGCTCAGAGCCCTTGTTCTGATGTGTGTTTGGTTTGTGTGTGGTTTGGGTGATATTTAAGAGGCAGAATCCAAGCCTCACTGACTGACTGGATTGGGAGTTTCTAACTTCCTTTTAAAGGTATTGATTCAGCATCTATTGTATCCAATAATGTAAAATAAGACTGTAAAGCAGTGAGATAGATTCCACAAGCTGCACAAGAAATATCAGTTGCATAGAGTAGTACCTCATGTTTAGGACAGGAAATCCAGAAAAAACAACAACTCTGGAACTTTAAGTGTGTGCTCTTTCATTTTCATGTGAATCACTGCAGTTAACTAAAAAGTACATCCATGCAGAATCTCGACTGAACTTGATTAATCTTGGTTAAACTAGCTACTAGTTTCGCAGTAATTCCTTAACAGCCCAAGAACTCTGCAAAAACATTTTCATGGATTATTTTATTCAGGAAAAAAAAACAACAAAAGGAGAAGACAAACAAAAATCCTGGTCATTTGCAGTATCTATCAGCTTTCAATTTGGCTCTCCTGTTTAAACAAAGACAAATAATAAAAATTAATCTATGTAAAACATGTTATATGTAGTCAATTGCTACTAAATATAAGCTCATGCTTACAAACTCAATTTTGATTTTACTACTGTAAAATTTATAGTAAAATATTTTAATTAAAATTTTTCTTTTCAATTTTATGTTTCATACTAAATGGATTATATTCTTATGAAAGTCTTTTTCTAATCTTTAACAAATGTTGTCTAAGCAACATTTTTCAATCCACAATAGCAATTTTAATTACCTCTGAATTTAAGCATGCCCCAAACTATTTAACAGGGTGGCAATGTTGTATTTTCATAAGTGATAAGTTACAGGACATAGATCTTATTCTATTTCTTTTGAGTTCATAACCTAACTATTTTTATATCTTCTTGATTTTTTAGAACTAGATACTACATGCTAATTTGCTGAAGCAGAAAAAATTTTTACATCATTTACTGATGTCAGGTAACAACTTGATTAACTAGTTAACAGGAAATACATGATAAAGCATTATCTTTGTCAAGTAATGTAAAGAAATGTTTTAAAGGACTAATTTTGCAACACAGGACTTGAGTGAGTGGCAGGAGATTACCAAATTCTCTTTCAGTCTGGCACTTATATTTGATTTATATTTGTAAGCTCAGAGCTAAACCTCTCTACCTATTTTTTTATGTTGTAAATCTAAGACATGACTTACCTAATTAAGAACAGTAATAAACAAGTATTAACAATATATTATAGTAAATATCCTTCACACTTCTGAATTCAACTTAATAAAAGTGCTTCAATTTATTTAACTTTATACTTAGTAATTTTAAAACTATTTTTATCTAATTTTTAGGAACCTGTACTATAATAGAACCTAATGAATTCTGAAATTAGGCAAACTACTTCTTTCTAGATTTGTTCTAACAGTTATAAAAAGATGATGGTAAATAAAGTTGTGAAGTAGTTTCAGTTAAACCTGAATTTCTTACAACAAAATATACAGGCACTTGGAATCTTGGTGATCTTTTCCTAGACTTATGATGTGCTTTTTAGGTAAAATTACCACATTCTTAATTAGAAAGACCAAAATTTGAGAACTATAGTCATCCAAAAAGAACACTGGTTTTATATATGCCACTTCTATTGGCTACTGAACACAGCTGGAAATAAGTAAAAATACACCTACCTGTCCAGAAGTGTTTCATGCAAAAATCCATCTTTCCGGGCCTTTTTAAGAATTTTACTGTCTTCTTTGCTTATTTTAAGTTTGTGGTCTTGGAAGCTCTGAAATTTCTTTCTGTTAAGAAAATGTGTTTCTTGAAAAATATCTCAAACTTTGATTATACATGTTTACTAAATGACCTTAAAATTTTAAAAAAGTTTTTCATTAAAATAAAAATCTAAGTGTATTGCTTTAAAAACATACAGTTTCTCAACTACAAAGATGACCTTAGTGTCCCACCATCAAGAGCAGTTGTTTGGGTAGCTGTACAAAGCCTCATTTCTGTTTTCTTTTTTAAAGAAAAAAATATTTAATAGTGGGCAGCATAATCCACACAGCACAAGTTAAATAATTGATTAAATTATTCAAGTAAAATAGGAAATATTCAGCTAATTAAACTTTTTGGACATCTTTTTTTTTTTAAATACATGTCAATGAGATATATAAACTGTCACAAAAGCTAAGTCATGCTCAAATACTAGATTTATTAGTTTTCTTAATTTTCTCTCCTTCCCAAAGGTAATCTGCTTATATTCAAGATACATCACTGTATCTTCCTCCCCAAAGAAACCAAGCCTCACTTACCAGGGAATGTTAACTGGAGTCCCCTGTGGCCATGGAACACTATTTGGTTGGCAGGAGGTACTGACAAGTTACAGCCCTTCTATTAATTAATAGGGAGAATAGGTGAACCCAACTGACTAGCTTTGGAAGCTAGCAGGATAATTAGGAAAACTGAAGGCTTGAGAAAAGAAAAGCATTTAGCTCAGCGCTTTATCTTAGTTAGCGTCTACATTATGCTGCCTCGTCCCATCCTTCAGGTATTTTATTTTAGGCACTTTGAGAAGCACTTCACTGTCAAATCTGTAGGTCTAAAAGGAAAAGAATACGTACACATAATTGATTTCACACTGTTTAACATTTCCTTTGTCTTCTTCTGGAATATCATCTTTTTTCTTAGTTTCTCTTTCAGCACAGGACCTAATCTGGATATTGTAGAGGAGAACCCAACACGTTACACATTAATCTTCCTCCTTCCCCACTTTACTTACTACATAAGAACATTCTAGCTGATTTCTTATACAAAAGAGGAAGACAACTGACTTGTTTAGCAATTAGATTCAGTAAAAGGTTCTAGATACGTAGTTTTATTTATATATGTGTAATTTGCAGAAATAATTGCTACTGTATGTTTTTCTAGAGCCCTTGCATCAGAAACACTAAAGAAAAAATTATTTGAGAAACATTTTACAGATCAGATTCCTGTTGAGCAATCAGGAAATAATTTAACTAATAAATTTGGCCTCAAAGTAAATACACTAGGACCAAATTATTCGTGGTAGATAGTGTTTATTTTATAACATTGAAAGTTTAAGACAGTAGCTATTTTACTTTGTACAGGCTACTACCAAATATATTAAAACTTCTAGCATAACACAATTTGTTTTTACCTAATTGGAATCCCCCACTTTTAAATCCTCCTTATAGTCCCCTAAGTTTTAACTGATACTTACTATCACATGCCATAAATTAACAGACAAAGACATAGCAATTAGGGGCAAAAAAGGGGACAGTATTCGGGGCCGTGAAACTGGCAGTTTGCAACTCAAAGGATCCACATCTCCAAAGTGATCTCTGTGGCTCAGAGTGCAAATCCAAGACTGCTTAGAAAGTGGTGACCAATAATGCATGTGCCAATGATGCATGTGGCAGTTTTGGTCAGAGGGGACCTAGAAGACCTGGGAAATTCCTGGCTAGGGCCTGTACACAATACTACTTTCAGCAAGAGGAAGTGTGTTCTAAGTAGCAGCTAAGGCCAGGCAGTGAGGCTGGCACAGACCAGCAGAGCCTGCTTTGTAAAACGAAGGTGGAAAGAGTCCTGGACTATCATGGCTCAGAGCTTCCAGGAACTTGACTAACCAAACAGACCCAGGGAAATTTGACAGGTACTTCATGTAAAAATGGTTTTAATTAATGATAAATACAGCATAGTGGTTTTTCCCCCCATAGAAGTGCAAAGTGCTGCACGTATATTTGCATCGTTTGTAGTAATCATACTTTTATAATGTAATCCAGATGAAAAATAATTTAAACATGATACAATAAATTAAGTGTAAATAAAATTTAAAACAGGTAAGTCAGAAATCCACCAGCACTTTTTTAATGACATGTTTCCTGAGAAGCAGTGAGGTATGGAAGGAATGTCAGAGTAGTTTCTAGAGTCAGTTGGGCCTGGGTACGCATCCTGTCTTTACCATATCTAGCTGTGGGACTTTCATGAAATGATCGATCAAAACAGGTGCAGATATAAGGAGGGTCAAAGGCTGTCTCCTCATCTGTAAAGTTTGATAATAATAGCTATCTCACAGGAACATTACGAAAATTAAAGAAGGCAGTGTGTGTGTACCATTCAGCAGAATGCGGGGAGCTACTAGCTTTAGTTTTGTTTATGTACTAGACAAATATGACTAAGTTTTTCAAAATATAACAAGAATATCTAAGTTTTAGATGAAAATTATTTGAGACTTTGGTGGAGCAAATGGAGAAAACTATAGATGACATACTGAAATTTCTCATTTTTGTGCTGCCTAGAATGGTATTTATTTCTCCATCAGTGAGAACTCCAAATGATGAAATGAAGAGTTATTGATATTATCATTCTTGTTTAAAAACATTACTAATATTTTGCCAGGTACAAAGAACATTAAAAGACTAAAACTGACTATTATGAAAATCAAGAACATTTAAAAAGTAAAATCAAAATATGGCATAGAACATAAAGCATGTATAGATACTTGATAAATGCTTTTCAATTATGTTGGTAGTAGAAAAACCTGCAGCATGGAATTTTATGCTTTTTATACGGATTAAGGCCACTTTAGAAAAGGCATTCACCCTCCCTGACCCCATTTCTTTGAGCCTTCCTCTCTGGCCCGCCCTAAAGCATTACACACAATGAATTTGGATCAGACTAGCTGGAACCTGTGACTACCCAGCAAAGCCAAATTAGGCAAGGTTCAGAATGTTCAGCAGTGGAATGGAATGCCAAGAAAAAGAAAAACAGTGCATTAAGGAGGCAGTAGTTATTAAGCCTTAAAGGCCTTCATCAAATTCCAGTTAAGAAAACTACCTGATTTACCCGTTTTGCAGTTTTATTTAGAATTTTACCTTGATATGAAGATGTCTGAACAACGTTTATAATGAAGTAAAACAAAGAATAGGATTGGGGAATTTAGCCTGGAAGAAGGAACTTTTATTTCCAGCTTAGTGACTGATATCAAATTATAAACAATTTGTTTTATGTGCTTCATGTTTCTCATGTAAAAAAGACTTTTACTTATTCATCAAAAGATCCAGAATCTGAGGGCTAAAACTCTGAAAGTGCTGTGACTTTTATACTTTGTAGTGACTAGTAACATAGATGCTCAGGTATTAAACAAACTCAAAACAACCTAGTAACCTTCTCACACATGCTGGTAGGAGCACGTATAAGTTAGTGCAACACTATGGAGGGCAGTATCTAACAAAATTACAAATGCTTATACCCCTTGACCCTATAATTCTGCTTCTGGGAATTTATCCTCAGATATACTTGCACACCTACAAAATGGTGCATATTCAAAGTTATGTGCTGCAGCATTGTTTGTAATAGCAAAAGACTGGAAATAAACTAAATTTCCATTTATAAAGAACCTGTTAAATAAATTATGGTATGTCCCTAAAATGGAACATTACATAGCTGTTAAAAAAGGAGAGAGAGAGAAAACTTTCTACATAATGATAAGGGAAAATCTTCAAGATACAATGTTAAGGGAAAAAAAATCAATGTCTAAAAGAGTGTGTAAAGGAAGCTAACTTTATTGTAAACAAGTAGAAAATTACAAATATATTCATATTTTTACACAGAAACTCTAGAAGGGTGTAGAAGGAAGGGAAACATGTTTATATATGCACATATTTAAAAATTTTTGAACCATGTGACTATATCATCTATTTAAAAAATTAAATTTTAAAATGAAGGCAAGGAAAAAAACAGAAAATATAGGCCTAAAAAGCATGTGGAACTATTCAGAAAAAGATACTAATACATGGAGATTATAGCAAGGTAGCTCGCAGATACAGTAATTTCTCTACCACATGGCACAAATAAGCCATCAGTTTTAGAATTTATAATTGAAAATAAGTCTTATTTGGAACATAATATAAAAAGTGATGAAATAAATCTTTAATAGTAAATGACCATTCAAACATTTTAAAGAGATGTAGTCACATCATATGTGTGACATTAGTCTATAGAAAAAAGTCATGATTACCTTTATCATTTCTTCTTCTCCTGCTGTTTTACTTTTTGCTTCTATATCACCTGCTTCATTGCATCTAATAAAGCAGCTATTTGAAGCCAATAAAGCCATTTTCCCCTAAATAAAATAAAAGAACAACAAAACATAGTTATGAGAATACCTACAAAAGAATTCTTACGTCTTGACACTAAATTAATTTTTTCCCATGAGTCTAAAAGTAATCAGAAAAAAGAATATGGAGAAAACCTGGAAAATAAAAACATATAAAAGAAAACTAAAATCACCTATAATCTTATTTCTCAAAGATAACCACAATAAGTATTTTCAGTATATTCTATTAGTAGGAGTAAATTCTAACTAGATGAAATAAAATTGTTTCCTTTGATCAAAAAAAAGGATTTATTGAGGCTATAACTAATTTAGTTGAGTTTGAAAAAAAAAATCACTCTAAAGACAATTAAAAATATAATGCACAATAATTTATACAAATATATTTAAAATAAATTTAAGTAAAATTTTTCTTCATAATTAGACAATATAAGAATGTATCATATAAAAGCTAGCCTTTGGTGCCTTTGAATTTACTGGTTAAAACTTTAAGAATCAATATCTGAGGGACTTTTGTGTGTGGAAATATTCATGTTATTTTTAGTTGTTTAATGCTCAATGTATTATACTGATTCTGATAAATAAAACGTTGAAAACTAATTTTCTTGTGTATCTAAACCTAGATTATAAATTTAATATCCTTACAAATAAAAGGTTTAATTATAACTTGTATATGTTGTTTCTTTTGGGAAACTTTTAATACCTTAAACATCAGACAAAATATTCACAAATACAATAATTACAAAATGTGTTAAAAACCTTATATCAGATCCAGTTACAAAAGTGCTAATAACATGGATCGGATTTAATTTCTTATTCAAGGTGGCAAGGGCTGGGTTTTCTGATCTGGATGACTCTGGGTGAGCATGGATATGGCTATAGAGTCCAAGATGAGTTAACCCTGTGCTGTTGATCTTTCAGCTGAGTCACTTTTTGCAGTGAAGTTTACTTGTCACATCAAGGACCTTTGTCTCTTTCATTTACATTTAAAATTTTAAAACTTTGTGTCTTCCCCAAAAATAAAGTGAAATGAAGTTCCTTAAAGTTCTGTATGAATGGCAGTTCCTGATTCCTCATCCTGACCTTATGATATATTGGCCTTTTGTGTTGATACAGTTTTCATGATAAATATATCATTAATTTAGTAGGATCATTTACCAGGGGTTGCAATCTATTAGTGGTTCATGAAATCGATTTAGTGGGTGCTGACCAGAATTGGGGGGGGGAAGGAAGAAAGTAAAAGAGATAAGATGATAAGATAGCATAGACTATATCAGAGTGCAAAATATGTAGATAAGTAAGTATTGTACAATTCTTACTTCATTTATACGTTATGTGCGTACTGGGCTGCAATATAAAAATATTTTTCTTACTGGATTGGAGTAGTCACTGAAGATTTTGTTCTAGGGGATGAGGGAACAAATCTAAGTAATAACCTCTTTTGAGGGGTGACTAGCTAATTTATCATCTTGTAAAACACTGTTGGATCCTATTTTGAATTCGTTATTGTCTATTAGCACCGGTGCTACCCAACTACCAAACTCCTCCTCTTCCACTTGATGTCCTCTAGTCCTTCCTGTTCTTGATATAGGATCTACCTTTTAGGAGTTTAGCTCTCGTATATTTTTGTTCAATCTTTACTGCTCAGACAAACTGAAAATGGAACTTACGTATTCTGAATAAACAGACATAGACTTAAACAAAATATCAATATATTGCAAATTGCGTATTTACTAAAATTAATAAAAATTAATATATATTCCTTCTTTTGTATTAAAACTATGTTTTGTACACTATTTGCTTTTCTCTGTGAGCTTCATTATGAACTCAAAAATGTTTACAGACTAAATTAATTTCAATGAACTATTATCACTATTTTATTTTATGCACAAACTGTCACAACTTGGCCGATGGCCATCCCCTTAAACTTGCTCCACTGTCCTCTTACCATAGTCCCTAATGTTTTTGAAAGCATCCTTAATTTCTGCTAAGAAGAAGATATTCCTGAACTATCCTATTTTCCTTGCCCCAGGATGTAAAATTGGTCACCCTCTGAGGAGTCCTGGTTCTTTAATGAAAAATAAGAGCCCCAAATCTAGGCACTAACAGTGTACAGAAATGACAATGGGCAAAGTACTAGTGCTATTTTTGTTGCAGTATTTTTTGAGATCTTTTTAAGGTAATGAGTTCATAATTATTTTTTCCAATTTCATGCATTATATTATTGCACTCTGCTTTTTTTGGTTTTTTAGAATATATGCTCTCATTGACTGTCAAAGACTTTCTTACATTGACAAGAAACTTTTATAAATAATAATAGCACTTACATCTTGAAAGACTGGTTCCCATTGTTCTCTTGGTCCAATTGCATCTGAACGCCCAACAACAAGTCCATCTGAATTGATACCAAGGTATTTTCCATAGCCAGATTTCAGGGCAATTCTTCAGGTTAATAAAATAGATAAATGTTAAAAACTGAGAGAAATTAAATATGGATCATAAAAATAGTATGTGTGTGTATTAAAAATTCAGACTAGCCATAACCCAAATGTTCAAAAGCCACATGTGGCTAGTGGCTATCATATTGGACAGTGTGATTCAATATCTGTAACTTGATATTCTGCTTTCCAGTATAAGCATTATATCTTAGCAAATTTTTTCTAAATGCATTATTCTTCAAATATACTACTTTTAATAGATATATAATGTTCTATTATAGATGTATTAAAACTTATTTTTTTTGCTATTTTAAATAATGCTGCTGTTACCTCTTCTGTACATAAAATTGCTGATTTATCCTTAGAAGAGAGTCCTATTAGGGAAATTATTGGATCTAAGCGCATCAACTTCAAAGCTTCTATTATATACTGCTATACTGCTTTCCAGAAAACATTTGTGTCAACTTCATTCTCACCTCAAATTAGGAGAGTATCTTTTTTACCACGGATCTGTTAACATTATGGCTTTTAAATAAAATTAGAAAATCTGATATGGGAATAATGGTATCCTATTTAGTTTGCATTTTAATTATTTTGAGTGACATTTGTACTTCTTTTTCTTTTTAGTTTTTAAATTATCTTTTTCTCCATTTTTCTACTGGGGTCTTATTTTTTTTCTTAGTGTTACATATGAATCCTATACATACCTAGGGAGAGCAAAAACTCACTGCCTGAAAATTTTTGCTGAAAATATTTTCCTCATTTGACTATTTTGTTTATATTTTTTGTTTTCAACTATAAAGAAGTTTGTATTTATTGATATTTCTTCTTCTGCCTTTGTCCTTTAAAAGTCATTCACCATACTTACTGGCCATTCAAAGAAACTATAGAAATAATCTCTACTGAGGCTTTTCAAAGAAAAAAATATGATTTCTAATGTTTTAGCTTACCAATCCCCTGTGATGCCAGGGATTGAATTTATACTCATTTATAGACTAATGATAATATGAGTTATTATCATGTTGATGTAGCTAATTACTAAAACACTGAAATTCAATTTCTATATCTACTACCCAAAGTATCATTCTGTGCCTTTGCACTGAGAATAAAAAAGCTCAGCTTATAAAATGACTGTAAACATAGTGAATAAATTCTTTTGGTCTTTATGACTATGTGACACTCTGTGGGGGTTTCAACAATATTCCTTTTTTTTATAATCCTGTTTGTCCCTTGACTTCTGACCAGTGAGTTTATATATCATAGCAATAGCAGAGTCTTATGTTTGTTTTCTTCACGTCTTTCTAATCTATATCTTATTTGCTCTGTGACATTATTAATCTTCATTTTTTCCAGCATAGTAATATATACTGCTAGGAATCAATGTACGCTTTTATCTGGGGCTTTAATTCTCTTATAAAGACACACTTATTGCAAATGTAATTTAATAATGCCTAAATATCTACTGGATATATAAATAATGTTTTATTTTTAAAATGTCACAAAATACACTTTTCAAAAAAATTGTTTTTTAAATCAAAATTACTCTGTGGGCTTATGTTAGCTAGACATTGGAATTTTTAATGAATGAAATTAAAGAAATAAAAGATTATTAATTGTAAGTTCAACTCAGGCTTACCTGGAATCAGATAATTTGACAGCTGTAAACTGCTCTGGAGGACTAGGGCCCTCATCAACTACAGGAGAAAAAATATTTTGAAATAAATCTGACATTTGTTATAAATAATTATGTAAAGATACTCTTTAGCTATTAAACAGTTTTAAAAACTTAAAAAATAAGTCTTTCTTTTAAAATTAAATATAAGAATTATAGTATTAATATTATCAAGATCTTTCTCTTCTATAACTACAGTGTTAGTTTTACTCAATAAGATAGGTCAGTATGGTATTTATTTAGTCGCTTCCAAAGTATTTTTGTGTGTGTCTGTTTTAAAATGCAGTCAGTATGTAGACAAATAAGCACTTAATATTTTTAAAAAAACTAATGCTTTAATTTATTCAAAGGATGGCCATTCAGACCAAAATATATAGCTCTTTATCTTCTAATTACTTCATATCTCATTAATGCTTTCTCTGATGGGCTAAAAGGGAATGAGAACACTTTAAATTGTTAACCATGCTCCGGGTTAGTTTTGGCAAAACGTCTGAATATAGGAATTCAAATCTTTGACTCAGCCAGGTTTTTTCTTTGCACATATTATTTGAATTATCATATTATTTTTGATTTCCATAAATACTTTTCTGAACTATAAAGAATGATTTCAAATGCTTATACTGGAAAGAGGGAGTTGCCAATAATTGGTAAACATAGATGAAGGAAAAAAAGTGGAAGAGTCAAATGCAATGGATCCATTCCTTTGGAATATACTTGAGATTAGTCAGAATTTGGCCTAAGTGAACAAATTCAATAAAATATATACTTTAAGTAACTTTTTCCCTTCCATCACTTCTATCAGATACGAACCTTCTTTATGTGGCGCTCCTAGTGTAAAAAGTCCATTGTCAAGTGCGTGTATGTAAGTTCCTTTATCCATTTCAATTGCTATGGTTCCTGAAATTTCACCAAAGTTTGTAACTGTCCACCAGATTCCTAAAAAAGAGAGTTAGTACTTAAAATGTATGTTTTAGATTTGACACAAGGTTCTTGTTGCTGTTGTTATAACTTACTTTCTAAAACTTTTTTTATTTTTCAGTTGTAAGAAGTAATACCAAGATCCTGTATACCCCTTACTTACTTTCTCTCAATGATAACATCTTGCATGACTTTGATGTTCACAGTACAATATCAAAATCAGGATAGACATTGATACAATCCATTAAATTAATAACATCTCAGGCTAAAGGTCAATATACAGAAATCAGTTGCGTATCTATATCTTAACAGCAAACAATTCAAAAATAAAAAATTTAAATTCTATTTACAGTAGTGTAAAATTAAAAACTACTTAAGAATTTAAAAAAGACATGGAAGACCGCTACACTAAAAATTGCAAATTATTGAGGGTCAATGTTGTTAAGATGTCAATTTTCCCCAGATTCAATATAATTCTTCTAGAAAACTCAATAGGCTTTACTGTAGAAAGTGAAAAACTGATTACAAATTTGTATGGAAATATAATCTACAATAGTCAAAACAATCCTGAAAAAGAAGTATAAATTTGGAGGATTCACACCATCTGATTTCCAGACTTTATTAAAGTGACAGTAATCAAGACAAATATATCAATAGAACAATAGACAAACCAATGGAACAGAGTCTAGAAATAGACCAACACATACGTATAAAGTCAACTATTTTTTGACAAAGAAACCAAAACAGTTTAATGGGGAAGAGGAAAGTCTATTCAACAGGCATGCTGGAGCAACTGGCTACAAATATGAAAAAAAAAGAAAAGAACCCCAACCCCTACCTCGCACCATACCAAAAATTAATGTGAGATGAGTCACAGATCTCATGTAAAAACCAAACCTATGAAGCCTTTAAAAGAAAATGTTGAGAACATCAATGTGACCTTGGGGCAAGCAACGATTTCTTAGAATGGAGAAATAAGGTGGTAGCCATAATAGGGAAAAAAAAAATCACAAAAATTAAAAACTTTTTTATAAACAGTAAAAACTTCTGCTTATTGAAAAAAAAAAAAAAAAATCCCAAAAACAAAACAAAACAAAAACCACCATTAAGAACATGAAAAGTCAAACCCCAGACTGAGGGAAAAGACTAATAACAGAATTTTAATACTTTCTTGGTGGGAGTGTAAAATGGTACAATCACTTTAGAAAATCTTTGGCAGTTTCTCATATAGGTGAATATTCACGTATCGTTTGACACAGAAATTCTACACCTAGATATCTACCCAAGATATTTACCCTAATTTTAGATTTGTTGATTTGCTATTCAAAAATATGTGAGATTTTTCTAGAATATTAGCTTTATACAATTTCATATAAAACGTAAAGGAGACATAATTTATGAAGGTTAAAAAATGTAACGTGCCAAGTTTTAACAGAAATAATTGTTTTAAAGTATAGGTGTGGAAAGGATAGGACTAAATGGAAAACAGGCTGTTTAAGTATGTTTAAATCAGTTTATTTCTGGTACCCTTTATAGGCTACATTGATTTTCTTCTGTTTAAGATTTTCACTCATTTCATAGTACACAAAATAATTATTTTTACTGTGACTATTTCTTTTAGGGATATACAAGTCACTGGCTTCTACAATTAAAATGCATACACATTGAAAGAAAATACAGTAGGTCCTCGAATAATGTTGTTTCTTTGTAACGCTGGTGAGAAAACAAAACTGATTCCTGGCCAGGGCCACACTGTCTGTACCGGGTCTGCGTGTTCTCCCCATGTCTACATAGATTTTTTCCGATATTCCAGTTTCCTCCCATATCCCAAAGATACACACATTATGTCAACTGGTGTGTCTACATTGTCCCCATATGATTGAGTGTGGGTGTGGGTGCCCCTGCAATGGAAAGGTGTTCTGTCCAGGGGCGGAAAATAAATATCTTACTTGTTTTTATTAATCTTTCTTAAACGTATGTGTAGCTCACATTTTTTTCAATGTTTAATATTAGAAGTGTTTGGGGTCTTTATTTAGAAGTTTGGTGATGTTTTTGTGCCCAGAAATATGCTGTTGGAACTCCAGTCTTGTTTTTATCAATTAACCTAAGGTGAAATTGGTTTCTTTATACTGTATGTCCTTTTGCTTAAAGTTGTAGTTTCCAAGAAACTATCTATAAGGATAAGTGAGGACTTACTGTAATTTGTAAAATATATTTGGTTAAATAATATTTACCTATATCAGACCTTTAAAATTATATATTAGACTCTCTGGGCTATTAAGTAGTCTAATGGCACCTGTTAAATCGGAGCGATGCTTCCTCTCCTCTGTGTTTTGTTCTCATAATAAAGAAAAGGCATCAAGGACATCTACTGTGTTAGAGAATAGAAGAACTGTACATAATACTTGAGCACTCTAAGACAAATATGAATAGGTCATAAATTCCTTCCATTTTCTTTTAATTACTTATGTCTAACTAGGAAAATATTCTTAAAGGGATCTCAACCAATGTTAACTTTTCTCAGAATAAAATATAGAAAACTGACTCACCAACAATATCAAGTTGGGTCTCTTCATCATCTTCTCTTTTTCTCTTCTTCTCTTTGTTCTTTTTCTTCTTACTATAGGAGATAATTTATATAGATGAGTTTAGATATATTGATTTGCATATTAAATATCACGAGATGGAATCTTGGAAGAATCTTTTAAGCTGTACGTTGATTTACAAATTACTGAGTTATAATGATTTACATTGATATACCTCTTACTTTAACATTGAGAAGTCCCTTCTGATCCTGTACATATTACATTATAGTTAATTAAGAGAACAGATTCTGGAGCCAGCCTGCCTCATTTTAAATCCTGATTCTGTCACTTCTTAGGTCTGTGATTTACTTAAGCTGTCAGTCAGTTTCCCTACCTGTAAGGTGAGGATAATTTTTTTTTTTAACTTTTATTTATTTTAAGTGTGTTTTTCCAGGACCAATCAGCTCCAAGTCAAGTAGTTGTTTCAATCTAGGTGTGGAGGGCACAGCTCACAGTGGCTCATGTGGGGATTGAAACAGCAACCTTGTAGTTAAGAGCACCAGCTCTAACCAACTGAGCTAACGGCCGCCCCAAGGAGGGTAATTTAACCCAACTCTTAAAGTCACTGTGAGGATTAAGAGCATGTACCTTCATACATTGCTGGTGCAGCTGCTTTGGAAAATAGCTTGGGATTCCTCAAAAAGTTAAAGCCAGAGTTACTGTATGACCTAACAGTTCTACTCCTAGGTATATAACCAAGAGAAATGAAAATATATTTCCACACAAAAACTTGTAGAAGAATATCTATAGGGGCATTATTCATAATGGCCCAAAAGTGGAAAAACCCAAAGCTCTATCAACTGATGAATGGATAAACAAAATGAGTTATATCCATACAGTGGAATATTATTCAGCATAAAAGGAATGCTACAACATAGATCAACCTTGAGAATGTTATGCTAAGAAGCCAGATACAAAAGGCCATATAGTGTATGATCCCATTTATATGACATATTCAGAATAGGCAAATACACAGAGACAGAAGGCAGATTAGTGATTGCCAGGGACTGGGGGTAAGAGAATAGCAGGAGTGACTGCTTAATGGGTAAGGCATTTCCTTCTGAGGTGTTGAAAATGTTCAGCAACTAGACAGTGGAAACCTTGTCAATATACTGAAAAACACTGAATTGTACTTTAAAAGGTTGAATTTTATGATATCTGAATATCTCAAGAATAGAAAAAAATTCCAGGAGAGATTTAAAAAGTTAATATATGAAGTGCTTAGAGCAGTTTGTGGCACATAAAAGTGCTATATATGTATTAATCATGATCAAGTTACAACTACAAGAAGATACACTTATTTGCATTTTCATCATAAAGTACGTTTTCAGAAGCTAAATCTTCCCTCCTGCCAGCAAAATTCATACAGTAAAAGTTTCAGACTTATTCAGCATAAATTTCTAATGATGCCAGACCCTTAGGCAGAGTTGTCAAGGGCTTCAGCTTGCTCCTTGACACTTTTCCCTCTCAACTATAAGCAGCAAAAACTCTTATCACTGAGACCAGGAAGAGTGGGCAAATATCTTTCCCTAAAAAAAAATCTAACAATCATTATTTACTGCACACGTTAATTCATTTAATCCTCATAATAATCCTTTTAGAGTATCATTAATCCCTCTTAATAAATGAGTAGATGGAAGCTCAAAGATATTAACGAACTTGCCAAATCACAAAAGTAGTAACTGGTGGAGTCCAGATTCGAGCCCAAATCCCTATCAAAATCTACATCTGCATAATGCATTACAAATTAATCAATAGTTATTTTTAGAGGGAGAAGGAGACAATGGTGAAAATAAGTATCCTTAATAAAGGAACTTACTGTTATGACCTACGTCATCAGACGAATGCAGACCCACAAGAAGGTTGGGGCGGGGGGCGCTCACCAGAGGAGCCAAATTGTGGCTCCTGGGCTATTGGTCTCGCTCTCCTGCCTCCTCCATCTTCGGGGCGCGACAGCTAGGACTCGTCTCTGCGGCCTGTCTCTCCAGCTCTGTACAGGCGGACTGAGCCGCCGCCGCATCTGTCCACCCGGGCCAGGAAGCCAGGCCCAAGGCTGGGGGACCACATGGCAGCTAAGGCTGCCGTGAGACTCGCGGGGGTGTCGGAGGGCGGACGTTTGTCAGAAAAGAGGGGAAGACTTTTCCGCACAAACTCCTGGCCTTACCTCTTAGCCTTGGTTCCCTTGAGCACGAGTTTGGTGGACTTCACATAGGAGTACTCGGCCATGATTCTGGTGACACTTCCGTACAAAGAGATGCGAGCTGGCTCAGGATAAAATACCTCGACTGGGGCAGGAAGGGCGAGGGAGGCAGGCAAGTGCAGACCGAGCGCGGACTCCCTGAAAGCAAACGCAACAGCAGCAGTGGAAGCGTCCTTCCACAAGCCCTGGTCTTCCTCGCCCGAATGTTGGGTCCCAGATGAAGAATTCTACTTCCTGTTTACTGTCCGGGGCTACGGCAGCGGCAAAGGGCCGAAAGAGTCACGTTCGTCGCTCTATCGTGAGAATTCCTGAATGTGAAGGAGACGCGCCCTCTGCTGGTCGTAGCGGGTCTAACACCCGTGGGTGGCCTCTCAGGGCTCTGTTGAGATCGCCTCCTGCTAGGTCACGGGAGGAAGTGACAGTTTGATCAGCCAGAGGGTGAAATGACTCAATCAACTCTCCCTGTGCTTCAATCATCGGACTGGGCCTGACTGCCCGGCGCCGCCGAGTCCATTATCTGGCCTTGGACGGCTTTACAAGCCATTTCAATTCCATAAACGTTTATTGTAATGTTTTAATTAGGGAGACGTGGGTGATGTACTACAGGAAACAATTAGGGAATAAAGTAAAAAATAATTAAGTGTCAAAATGTGGGCGGCAGATTTCACAAGGTACTGTAGAAATTTGGGTGGAGGTGGGGTGGGAAGTTGAAATTGAAAACTAATGTAATCAGAGGAGTCTTTCTGTGTAAGGTGGATCTTGAGAGAGGCCTTCACAGCCTCAGTCACTTAAACATTTCTCCTGCTCCAATCTCTTCAACAGTTTTGTAAGTCTGTTTTCTCCCCCTTCCAAACTATCTTCTATAGTGCTACCTGAGTCATCTTTCTGAAGAAATACCTGGTCACTATCCCCCCCTACCTAAAGCAAAAGCAGCCTATTGCTTTCTGGAGGAAAAATACTAGCATCATTTAATAAAGTATTGACGATCTGGCTGCTTTACCCACCGCTAAAACTCCTGCCACCTTAGTTCCAGACACACTAAGTTATTGGAAATGTTTGAATGCTCTGTGTTTGTTTCCGCTGCCTAGACTGTTGCCCTTTCCTCTTACCCACCCTCTTTACTTGGCCCCTTTCTTCAACCTTTTAAGACACACTCAGGCATCATTTTTATTCAAAAAATCAGCTTTGAACAACTGTCTGCATTTCCCCAAATACCTACATTTCTCATTCTATAGCTTAATTTTGTGTGTGTGTGTTTAGGGCCAGAACTGTAGCTCATTCCTCCTTATTTCACCTTTACCTTACCCAATGCCCGCTTCAGAGTAGACCCTGCATAAATGTCTGTTAAGGTATTCAGATTCTACAGCCTGAAGTTAAGCTGCAGGTTAATGAAGAGAGTGAAACAGTTTGAAGGGACTGGAGTAGAGAGGAGAGGTTGCGGTAGAAAAACAGAAAGAGAAAAATTGGGTGGGTAAGGAAATATCACATCATGGAGACCATTGGAAATCAGTTTCTTCTTTACTTATCAGTCATCTCGGAAGACACTGTTCTTGGTGATAAGATTATACAAGAGATGCTTCGACTCAGGGCCTAATCTTAAAGGCTTTCATCTAAGTAAATAATGTGCAGTGAGAGTCAGTACAACATATAGTTAAGAATGTAGCTTCTGGAGACAGCCTGCTTGGGTGGACCTTGCTCTCTCTTTAGAAGCTAGATGAGTTTGGGCAAGTTATTTAACCTCCACATTGTATACCTACATTTCTTCAGCTATAAAATGAGATGATACCTCCTAGGGTTATGGTGAAGATAAAGAGAATTAATATAGAAAAACACTTTCTAAAGTTCCCAATAAATAGTCAGTGCCTCATAAATATTAGCTATTATTATTAGATATCGAAGTGCCCTGTGAAAAGTACAAAAAAAATGTTGCAGCAGGTATGGTGGTTACATGTGGCAGAAGTAGGGACTCCTATTTTGTTTTAGGGATCAGGAGAAGCTTAATAGACAAAGTGGCATCTGAGAAGAGTCTTGAACAATGGGCGGGATTTTGATAGATGTTGTTGGGGAGGATAGGCATGTTTGATGGAGGAAGCAGTATGGACAAAGGCCTGGAGACAGAAGAGTACGGGGCTTGTGTAAGGAGCAGTAAGTAGCCCTGTTGGTTGGACCACAGGATGTGTAGAGTGGTGGGAACTAGGATTGAGAAGGTAAGTTGGGGGTCATTTTGTAGCTGGAGAATTTGAATGAAATCAGTAAGCAGTTGAGAGTGATTAAATAGAGTGTGTGTGTGTGTGTGTGTGTGTGTGTGTGTGTGTCTGTGTTGATGAACAGAGTAGTTCTCCAGGACAATTCTGTAGCAGTGAGTATGAAGGTTGTATAAATGATACCAGGGCCCTCCTACTTGAGCCATGGCTCTTTACATAATATAGAAAACATGGACACTAATTGGGCTTCACAAACCTTAAGAGATGTTATTAAACTCATGATTCCTGGTGGCACCATAGAATCAAGATGGGCCAACCTCAAACCTGACTCAGATAACAAAACGATCATAAATACCAGCTTAGATTAGTATCCTTGCTTACTATTATAACATCTTTACCAATATTTCTACAATACTTCCTTTTATACAATGAAAAATTCCCAGAGTCGTGAATGAGAGAGACAGGAAGGGAGGCTGCTCATATTAGCTTTTTTAGGGACATTGAGGAAATCTCAATTTCCTCATCTTTTAAAGTGGGGTTAGTCACAGTGCCCTTCAGGTTGAGGATTTAATGCTATAATTCATGTACAGTGGTTATGATACACATAGCAAGTGCTCAGTAGATGTCAGCTGTGATGATCACCAACCTCATTATTATTAGATGGTTATCATCACACAGACAGGAATGCCGACGGCAAGAGGATGGATGCATGTTCTGAGGGCATTCATGTGGCAAGACCAGAAGAGCAAGAAGTAAACCATAGTAAAGGGATAGAATAGGGATAGAAAGAAAAGTGAAGACAGGAAGATAAAAAAGAAAGGAACAGGGTTAGAGTAAAATTACAGTAGTCTTCCCTTGTCTGCAGTTTCACTGTCCATGGTTTCAGTTACCTGAGATCAACCGCAATCTGAAAATATTACATGGAAAATTCCAGACATAAATATGTCATATGTTTTAAATTGCACACTGTTTTGAGTAGTGTGATGAAATCTCAAGCAGTCCCTCTCTGACCCAGCTGGGACATAACTCAGGCCTTTTTCCCGTGTCTCCATGCTATAGATGCTCCCCACGTGTTAGTCACTTGGGTAACCATTTCAGTGGCCAGATCAACTGTTGCGCTACCACAGGGCTTGTGCTCAGGTCACTCTTATTTTACTTAATAGTGGCCCCAAAGTTCAAGTGTAGTGATGCTGGTAACTTGGATATGCCAAAGAGAAGCTGTAAAGTGCTTCTTTTAAGTGAAAAGGTTTGTATGTATAGGAAAAATCATTGTTATATGTAGGGTGTGCTACTATTTGTAATTTCAGGCAGCCACTGTGGGTCTTGGAACATATACCCCATGGATAAGGGGGGACTACTGCATAGAAATCAAGACTGAGAAGAAACTCCAGAAAGACAATGCTATTTAATATTGAAAAAGTTCATAAGAATAGCATGGAAAGAAGGCCATTGAGTTAACATTCAGGTAACCGGTGGGAAAGCACTTTCAGAGAGGCAAGCGGCTTGACTAGGGAGTAGGTGAAGAAGAAAGAGTACTTTGCTATTGACTAGTTGCATGGGGAAGTAAATTAGGGATGGTTAATTCCATATTTCTGGATTTCATTCCTTCTTGACCAACCACTGTATACATAATACAGAGTGACAGCAAAAAGTTAAAAAAAATGAGACCAACTTAGTTTGTAGCACATAAGATGATGTTTTGTACTGAAATCAAGATAAATTCATGACTCTCCCTCCTGTCTCCACCCTCAGGTTGGAAGTTAAACAGCTCCTTTTCCTCTTCATTAATTTCATTTTCAACTCCTCCCAGGTCTCTGTGGTTTTCAAGTCCTCTCAGGTCTTGATGAGTTGAGGAGGTGTGAAAAGCACTGTTTTCAGCAAAGGGAGAAGTTTGAGATTCTGTTCACATTTTTTCTTAGTGACATTCCTAAGTTTTCAAGATGATTCAGTGACAGGCCTTGTGTGATTTCCCAAGTTTTACTGATCATAAGAATCACTTAAAGTATTTGTTAAAAATACAGAGTCCCAGGCCTCTCACTTAGAAGTTCTTATTCAGAAGATCATTGATGAGACCCAAGTATATATATTTTTGACAAGTGTTACAAGTGATTCTTATGGTCAGGCAAGTTTAGGAAACATCGGTTTAGAATTTATGTTTTCATCACTGGAAGCTGAAGAAGGTTTTTCCCGAAACTTCTACCCTTTTTGAAAATAAAATACTTATTTTTAAAAGGAAAATTATTTAACTAGAATCAATATTTATACACATAGTATATGTATTGTACTATGCTTTATACTTTTTGTCATATTTATAATTAAAAATTGGCACGAATACTACGAGAAAAATTGCATATTAAATGACAAGGGGAGTGTATAGGAACAAAGAGGGGGAGGGGTGTGCTTACTGCTGAGAGAACGTAGAAAGCCAAATGATAGAAATCTAAGGTTGTAAACACACTTTGTAAGGTGCAAGAGCTTCACAATCATGTCTGAAATCTTTCATGCTCACTTGTAAACGGTGACTTTAGACTAAATTTAGGGGAGAAACTCATTATGGTTTAAACGGTTCTTGTAAGAGGCTTTAAATGAAGGATAATCCTTATATTTACTTGAAGTAATTTAAATTGGAAGCTTTCAACAAATTTCTAACTCACCCCTCTTAAAAATGTCTTTAATTTGAAATGAAAATTTAAGTTGATATTTACGCTCCATTAGTGTCCTTATGCAAAGGCTTAATATATTTTACATTTCCAAATTTTATTTCTTGACTTTGCTGGAAGAAATGTACTACTCAACTGATTTTTTAAAATCAAGGTAAAATAATTTACTTTGACAACTGCATGCTGTACTTTTATCTCCAGGTGTTTTGGTGATAAAAGATTAGGTTTAATAGTGATTTCAGCATGAGAGCAGTGAGGCCTACCACTGCATTAACTTTCCTAAAATTGAGTTCTGTTGTTTGCATTAGAAGAAAATGAAGGAGAACATATTAAATCTGATATATAAAAAAAAAAAATCAACAAGGAAAAGGAAGAATGATGCCAAAGGAAGAATGGAGGAAAAAGAGCTGAAATTATAGGAATCGACAGACATTTATAAACAACTATATCGAAAACCATTGGTCTACTGAAAATATTATTTTAAGTTGGATTAGCTAAGTTTATTTTTGAGTAGGAAAAGAAAAACACAGTGCATGAAGGGAACCCACAAAGGCTACAAACTATAGTGAATTTCAACTCTATTTTATGAAATTAAAGCTACACTTATTATATATCATCCTACTGCTAGTAAACAGTATCTATTCAGTTTGCATCAACAGTTACATTAGGTTTGCTCTGACATCCTTATTTTCACAATTCTTTAAAAAACATTATTGATTGCTTACTTTTGTCTCATGTGAGCCAAACACAACAATAACAAAAAACTTTTATTCTTATAATTATTTTCATTTCCAGCACCATTACTGTTATTAAGGAGTGTGTAGGGTGACCAATAACTGAATTATTTACAGAATTAAGTCAGAAGTTTAGGGTCAGTGAGCTAAAATAAAATGTGACTAGAGGTGGGATTACCATGAATTCATGTTGGTATCTTGTTGGATCTGGCACCCCAAAATTGACAAACTGATTAATAAAATACACTTTCATTCATTAGTTTACAATTGTTAGATGGGCTCATTCTTCTTTGCTCCTTTCCTCTTTCATTTGTTTGTTCATTCATTTGTTCACATGGAGCAGTGGCTTCCAGTCTAAAATCCTCAGGTTTCTAAGAATTTTTTTTGTTAATCCACTTTCAAAGTCTCCATTGCTTTTTTTTTTTTCTCTTTACATTCAATATTATTTTACATTAATTTCATGTGTACAGCATAGTGGTTAGACATTTATGTAATTTAAGAAGTGATCCCCTGATTAGTCAAGTACCCACCTGGTACTATACATAGATATTATCATGTTATTGACTATATTTTCTATGCTTTACTTTAGATCCCCATGACTATTTCGTAGCTATGAATTAGTACTTCTTAATCCCTTCACCTTTTCACCTGGCCCCGCAACCCCGTCCCATCTATCACCCCAACAAATCTAGTACCTGACACATACCTAATTATTACAATATTATTGTCTATATTTCTTGTGCTTTACTTTACATCCCTATAACTACTTTTTAACAACCAATTTGTCCTTCTTAATCCCTTCCTCTTTTTTCATCCACACCCCCAAAACCTCCTCCCATCTGGCAACCATCAAAATGTTCTCTGTATCTATGAATCTGTTTGTTTGTTTATTTTGTTCTTTAGATTCCACATATAAGTGAAATCACATTGTATCTGTCTTTCTCTGTCTGACACTCCACTCAGCACAATGCCCTCCAGGTCCATTCATGCTGCCACAGATGGCAAGAACCCATTCCCTTCCATGGCCGAGCAATAGTCCATTGTATGTATGTACCACCTCCTCTTTATCCATTCTTCCATCGACAGATACCCAGGCTGCCTCCACATTTTGGCCACTGTGAACAATTCTGCAATGAACATATGGATGCACATGTCCCCTTGAAGTAGTGTTTTGGGGTTCTTTGGATAAATACCCATAAGTGGAATTACTGGGTCTTTTTTTGTCTTTTGTTTTAAAGCCTTTGTTTTAAAGTCTGTTTTGTCTGGTATAAGTATCGCTACCCCAGCTTTGTTTGTTTGTTTTCCATTTTATGAAATAACTTTTTTCATCTCTTTACTTTCCATTGCTGTGTGTCTTTCAATCTGAACTGAGTCTTTTGTAGGCAGCATATGTAAGGGTTTTGTTTTCTTATCCATTTAGCCCTCCTATGTGTGTCTTTTGATTTGAGCACTTAATCCATTTATTTTGAAAGTAATTGTTGATAGATATGTATAGCTATTGCCATTTTATTATTCATAATTTTGATCTTCCCCCCACCTGTCTTAAAGAAGTCCTTCTAAGGTTTCTTGTATTACTGGTTTGGTGGTAATGAACTCCTTTAGCTTTTCTTTGTCTGGAAAACTCTTTATCTGTCCTTCGATTTTAAATGATAGACTTACTGGGTAGAGTAACCTTGGCTGTAGGTCATTGCTTTACATCATGTTGAATATTTTGTGCCAATCCCTCTGGCCTGCAAAGTTTCTGTTGAGAAATCAGCTGACAATCTTATGGGGGCTCCCTTATAAGTTATTAGTTGCCTTTCTCTTGTTGCTTTTAGGATTCTCTTTGTCTTTAACCTTTGCCATTTTAATTATAATGTGTCATGGTGTGGGCCTGTTTGGGTTCATCTTGTTTGGGACTCTGTGTACTTTCTGGACTTATATGTCTGTTTCCTTCACCAGGTTAGTAAAGTTTTCAGTCATTATTTCTTCAAAGAGGCTCTCAATCCCTTGCTTTCTCCCTTCTTCTGGCACCTCTATGATGCAAATGTTGTTATACTTGATGTTGTCTGGGAGGTCTCTTAAACGATCCTCATTTTTTTGGATTCTTTTTTCTTTTTGCTGTTCTGATTGGATGTTTTCTGTTACCCTGTGTTCCAAATCACTGATTCGATCTCTGTTTCATCTAGTCTGCTGCTGATTCTTTCAAGTGCGTTCTTCATTTCAGTTATTGTATTCTTCACTTCTGACTTCTTATTTTTTCTGGTTTCTATGTTATTTTTATGCTTGCTATGTCTCTGTTGAAGTTCTCACTAAGTTCCTTGAACATCCTTATAACCATTGTTTTGAACTCTGTGTCTGGTAAGTTACTTGCCTCCATTTTGTTTAGTTCTTTTTCTGTGGTTTTCTCCTGATCTTTCATTTGAGATGTATTTCTTTGTCTCCCCATTTTGGCTGCCTCTCTGTGTTTGTTTCCATGTACTAGGTAGGTCTGCTATGTCTCCCAGTCTTGACCATGTAGTAGGTGCCCTGTGGGGCCCTGGCACAGTTACCCTGGTCGCCTGCTCCTGGTGCTCCAGGAGTGTTCCTTGTGTGGGTTGTGTTTGCCCTCCTGTTATATTTGAGTCTTGATTGCCATTAGCGTGTCAGTGGGTGAGATTTACCCTCAGGCTGATTGGCTGTGGGGTTTGGCCACATCCACAGCTTACCGAATGCTGTGCAGAGGGCTTGTCCCACTGAGTGGCATTCACCCCAGCAGGCTCTGGTGTCAGTTGAGACTGCCTGTTGGGTGAGCCACTTATGGGGCTAATTTGGTGGTGTTCTGCTGTGGTTTGAAGTCAACCTCCAAAAATGTTGGTTCTGGGGCCTCTTGGGAGGGGCTCTGGTGCAGGCCTAGGTCACCCACTGCCTGTGACTGGCCGGGGACTACCTGGTAGGAGCTATAAAGTGACGCATGGTTGTTTGCTGCCTGTGCTAAAGTTGGAGGCATGTGGGAAAGGCCATGATGCGAACTGAGGATGGTTGCTACCAGTACCAGGCCTGGGTTAGCTCTGCAAAAAGCCAGGATACCCCAAAGCCAGCTGCCACCTGCTGGCTACCTTAAGGTTCAGCCACTGATAAAGCCTCATGTGGTATGCAAGTTTGGGGAAGCAGGGTCTCAGGAAATCACTACAGTGGGAATAGTTATGGTCACCAGCTTAATGTAGACTCTGCTTTTGTGCCAGTGCTGAGCCTGGAGCTATTCAGCAAAAGTCTCAGACCACATTGAGGATAGTTGCTGCCCACCTGGGGCCAATGGACTCTGATAGTTTTTCAAGAAAGAGTATAAATGTGGGTGGGTTGGCTGCTGGAGTAGGGGGATGTGCCTCTGACATTGGGGGAGTTGGGTAGGGTGGGGTCCCAGTCAATCAGTGGGGTGGAGCAGCAGAGTTCACCCGGCCAATCAGATTCAGATTTGGCTGTGTGGGGGTGGGTTCAACACAGGAAACATGCCTCTCACCTGCTGTCTGCACAGGAGGAGGGCCTCAGAGGGAAAATGGTGATTGCCTTCCAGCCATAGGCATGAAGCCACACACCTCAGTCTGCCCTCCGTATGCTCGACACTCCCGGAGTCATTGTCCCTCCACCAGAGCCCAAGGTGAGTGTCTGCAAGTGAGTGAGTCTGTGTGCAGGCTGTTTAAGAGGATGTCTGGGTTTCCCTGCAGCCTTTTGTCCCACTGGGTAGTCAGAATCCCCACTGTTTTTCACAGCTTGATGTTGTAGGGGCCCCTCTTTCTGGCACTAGTACTCCGGGCTGGGGAAGCCAGCCTGGGGCTGAGGTCCCTTGCTCCTCCAGGGGGAACCTTCATGGATGAGATATCCCTCCTGAATCTCAACTGCCACACGGAGGTTTGGGGCCTGTTCCACGTCTCTGCCTCTCCTACCAGTCTCGACGTTTTTTGTTTTTGTTTTTTCCTTTGCTATATATCTTCTGTTTAGACAGACTTCAGATGGTTCTCCTGATTGATTGTTCTATAATTTAGTTGTAATTTTAATGTGTTCATAGAAGGAAGCATGCTCAGTGTTTACTCCACCATCTTGTATCTCTCCAAAGTCTCCATTGTTTTTGTTTCTTATTAAAGCATCACAGCAGCATTGATATTTTTATTATTTTATGTTTTCCAGCTTTATTGAAATATAATTGGTATATAACATTGTGTAAAGTTAAGGTGTACAATGTGTTGGTTTGATACACTTCTATATTGAGAAATTATTATCACAGTAACATTAGTTAACACCTCCATCGACTCACAAAATTAACACTTCTTTTTTTGGTGTAAGATCATTTAAGATCTACTCTGTTAGTTACTTTCAAGTTTATAATACAGTATTGTTAACTATAATCATCATGCTGTACTTTAGAGCCCCAGACCTTATTTGTTTTATAACTGGAAGTTGATACTCTTTGAGCAACATCTCTCCATTCCCTTCATTCTCTTAGGTTCTGGTAACAACCATTCTGCTCTCTGTTTCTATGAGTTAAGATTTTTTTAGATTCTACATATTAGTAAGAAAATACAGTATTTGTTATTCTCTGTCTGAGTTAGTTCACTTAGCATAATGCCAATTTTGTTGCAAGTGGAAGATTTCCTCTTTTTCATGGCTGAATAATATTTCAATACATATAATTTTCTTTATCCACTCATCCATAGTTGGACACTTAGGTTGTTTCCATATCTTTTCTATTGTGAAGAATGCTGCAATGAATGTGGGAGTGCAGATATCTCTTCGAGATACCATTTTTTTTTCTTCTTTTGGATATATACTCAGAAATGGGATTGCTGGGTCATATGGTAGTTTTATTTTTTAAAGTTTTTGAGGAATCTCCGTACTGTTTTTCCATAGTGGTTGTACCAATTTACATTCCCACCAACAGTGCATGAGGGTTCCCCTTTCTCCACACCCTTGCCAAAACTTGTTATCTCATATCTTCTTAATAACCATTCTAACAGATGTGAGATGATATCTCATTGTGGTTTTGATTTGCATTTTCCTGATGATTAGTGGTGTTGGGAATCTTTTCATGTATCCGTTGGCCATTTGTCTTCTTTGGAAAAATGTCTGTTATTCAGTTTCTATGCCCATTTTAATTTTTTTCTATTGAATTTTATGAATCCCTTATATATTTTGGATGCCTTTTCTTTTTGCCAATTGTTTCTTTTGCTCTATAGAAGCTTTTTAGTTTGATGTATCACCACTGGTTTATTTTGCTTTTGTTGCTTTTGCTTTTGGTATCATATCCAAAAAAATCATTGCCAAGACTAATGTCAAGGAGCTTCCTCCCTATGTTTTTCCCCCCCTAGTTTTATGTCTTATGTTTAAGTCTTTAATCCATTTTGAGTTAATTTTTGTGAATGGTATAATATAGGGATCCATTTTCCTTCTTCTGCATGTAATTATACAGTTTTCCCAGCATCGTTTATTGAAGAGACTACCTTTTCATCACTGAGTATTTTTTGGCTCCCTTATCAAATATTAGTTTACCATAATATGTGAGCATTTATTTCTGGATTCTCAATTTTGTACCATTAGTCTATGTTTTTATTTGTATGACTGTACCATATTGTTTTGATTATTATAGCTTTGTAGTATAATTTGAAGTCAGAAAGTGTGATCAACCTAGCTATGCTCTTCTTGCTCAGGATTGCTCTAGCTATTTGGGGTATTTTGTGATTTCATACAAATTTCAGGATTTTTTTTTTTTTTTTTCCTATTTCTGTGAAAAATGCCATTGGAATTTTGATAGGGATTGCCTTGAATCTATAGACAGTCTTGGGGTAGTAGGGAGATTTTAATGATATTCTTTTAATCCATTAACATGGGATATCTTTCCATTTGTTTGTGTCTTCAGCTCCTTTCATCAAAGTCTTATAGTTTTCAGTGTACAGGTCTTTCATCTCCTTCATTAAATTTATTGTTTTTGATGCTAGTGTGAATGGGATTTTAAAATTTTTTTTCAGATATTTTATTGTTAGTGTGTAGAAATACAATTGATTTGTATATGTTGATTTTCTGTCCTGCAACTTTACTGAATTTGTTTATTAGTTCTAATAGTTTTTTTCTGGAGTCTTTAGGATTTTATATATAGGATTATGTCATCTGCAAATGACAATTTTGCTCCTTCCTTTCTGATTTGAATTCCGTTTATTTATTTTGCCTAATTGTTCTGGTTAAGACTTCAAATACTGTTGTTTAATAGGAGTGGTGAGATTGGGCACCATAGTTTTTTTCCTGATTATAGAGGAAAAGCTTTCAGCCTTTTACAATTGCATATGATGTTAACTGTGGGCTTGTCATATATGGTCTTTATTATGTTTAGGTATGTTCCTTCTAAACCAGGCATGTTTATTTGTTTAGAGTTTCTATTATAAAAGGATGCTACATTTTGTCAAATGTTTTTTTCTGCATCTATTGATATAATTATATGATTTTTATCCCTCATTCTATTCAAAAGTTATTACATTTATTGATTTGTGTATGTTGAAGCATCCGTGCAACCCAGGGATAAATCTCACTTGATCATGGTGTATGATCTTTTAAAAGTGTTGTTGAATTTGGTTTGTTATATTTTGTTGAGAATTTTTACATCCCTAGCAGTTCCTCAAATAATGTTTCATTCAACATCATTTTGTTATAATGTTGATGAGATGCCATAGGAACTGAACTCTTGTTTATATCAATGAATCTATGGTAAAACTGGTTTCACTGTACATCATTTTGCTTAAAATCACAGAACCTATTGACAATGTTACGTGAGGAGTTACTGTATATTCATCAGGATATTAGTTTTCATTTTTTGTAGTGTCGTCTTCTGCCTTTGGTAATACAGTAATGCTGGCCTCATAAAATTATTTTGGGAGTGTTCCCTCCTCTTGAATTTTTTAAGAAGAAGTTGAGAAGGATTGGTGTTAATTATTTAAATGTTTGGTAGAATTCACCGTGGAAACCATCTGGTCTTGGGCTTTTCTTTGTTGGGAAATTTTTGATTACTGATACTGGTCTATTCAGGTTTTCTATTTTTTCATGATTAATCATAGTAGGTCATATGTTTCTAGGAATTTTTCCATTTCTTCCAGGTTATCCAATTTGTTGGTGTATAATTGCTCATAGTTATTTTTGTGATCGTTTGCAATTCTGTGGTATCAAAGCACTGTTTCCTCTTTCATTAATGATTTTATTTACTTGAATCTTCTCTCTTTTTTCTTAGACGAACTAAAGGTTTGTCAATTTTATATATCTTTTCAAAAAAACAGCCCTTAGTTTTATTGATCTTTTCTGATGCTTTTCTGGTCTCTATTTCATTTATTTCTGCTCTGATCTTTGTTATTTCTTTCTTTTGGCTATAACTTTGGGCTTAATTTGTTCTTTGTATAATTCCTTGAGGTGTAAAGTTAGGCTCTTTATTTGAGATTTTTTTTTCGTTAACATAGATATTTATCACTATGAACTTCTCTTCTTAGAACTGCTTTTGCTGCCTCTCTTAGGTTTTAGTGTATCGTGTTCCCATTTTTGTTCAAGATAGTTTAAAATTTCCCTTTTTGTTTCTTCTCTGACTCTCATTGATAGTTTAGGAGTGTGTTGTTTAATTACCACGAGTTTGTGAATTTTGAAGATTTCTTCCTATATTTATTTCTAGTTTCATACCATTGTGGTCAAAAAACATAGTTGATTTCAAAAATCTCAAATTTGCTAAGACATGTTTTGGTGACTTATCATTTTATCTGTCCTGAGAATGTTCTGTGTGCTTAAGAATGTGTATTCTGCTGCTGTTGGATGGAATGTTTTGTACAGGTCTTTTATGTCTGAAGTAAGGATGGCATATATGTTGGCCTAAGTCCAAGGTTTCTATATTGATTTTCTATCTGGATGATCTCCCAAGATTCTAAGGAATCCTTGAATGTGAGAATAGGTGTGGCAGTGTCCAAAAGTTATATTTAATATTTCAAAAATCTCAACAAATTATATATTTATACTAGATAAAGCTACACAAATTTAATAAATATGGCTGAGTTTCTTTATTTCTATGCAGAATTAAGTCAACATAGTAATGTTGGTTATCTCACATCGATCAGAAGCTCTAATGCATAGCCTTATATATCTTCAGTTAATTAAAAATACAGTAAGAAACACAAACATTACACAGCAAATACACTTTAAAAAAAGGTTTTCAAACATGGAATAGGGGAGAGATGAATAAAAATTAATCCTTGGTGGTAAAAGTTTAGGAACTACTGGTTTTGACAATGGTACAAAAAGCACAAGATCTATGCATGGCCCTCAGGCGAGATGCCTGTTTTTTCAAATAAAGTTTTTTTGGAATACAGCCATGTTCTAGGTCTGCTTTTCTGAGACAATGGCAGAATTCAATAGTTGCTGCAGAGACTGTATGGCCTGCAAAGCCTAAAATATTTGTCATCTGGCCCTTTACAGAAAAGGTTTACACTATCCTAGAATATCTCCTTCACAAATTAAGATATACTAGGTGCTCCCTTAACTGATCTTCACTAACTGGTTTGTCTGATAAACCGGCTCTCCCTGGGACTCCTGTAAAACCTGTTGACTAATGTCCACCTCAGGCTGAAAGCTCTTGAACTACTCTTAACGCGCATACATTTCTGCTCCCATCGCATACCTTGTATATTTTCTAAGAGTCAGTTGTGTTTGTCCCCAAATATATTTATGTCATTTCTTTCTCGTATCATAATTATATAAATTAGTTAAATATTATGTAAACTGAGAAAATGAATATGACAAGATTGTCGTTTCTCTGAGAAATAAGCTAAATGCAATGGAAAGATGAGACACTAAAACAGCTGATGCTAAATTAAATTATAGCCAGGAGAGCTAGAAACACATGCGGGGAAAATTGTAAAATCTGTGACTCAGTGCTCAGACTGCTTTGTCCCAGTTTTCAGTTTATAGAAAGAGAAACTAGAAATCAGGGGCAATTCATCATTGGCATAGTTTCTGCAAGAAACTCCAATCAGTGCATCCATACAAGGCTTTGACATTGTATTTGCTAATTGATTATACCCAGAGGAAAAGTAAACTTTCTTATGTCTTCATAACAGGGGGCAGTTTTACAATTTGGAGCGAGGTACCCACCAAAATTAGGCTCCTACCCTCCCACAGAGAGTGGGAGAAATCTCCCTTGAGGATTACATTTCAAACGAATGATGGCCCCCAGATCTTTGGGAAAGACATTCCTGGGTTGTAAAACTGGCAAGATGCTTTTAAAAAGATTTCTATCTCAAAAGGGCAGAGAAAGAATTTACAATTATAGATGCTGCTTGACTTAAGAAGGGGTTATGGCCTGATACACTCATCACAAGTTGAAAATATTCTAAGTCAAAAATGGATTTAATACACGTAACCTACTGAACAGCATAGCTTAGCCTCGCCCGCTCCTACTGAACGCATACCACTTTCGCCCCATTATGAAGTTGAAAAAAATCTTAAGTAGAACTCTTGTAAGTCTATGACCATCTGTATACATTTTCTAAAGTAAATGTTGTAAGAAAAAGGAAGTAATGAGCCTAGAGTCAGGAAGAAGTCTATGTAAAGTTTGGTCAAGCCGAGAGGAATGTCTGGTTAAAGGTGTGTAAGACGGAATTCCCACTGCACCAGAGGAGAAAACTTTCCACTTTGGAGGAAGTAGGAAATTCCAAGGGAATGTAACTATGAGAGGTTACTGCCTAAGTCTCTGATAAGATGCCCAGCCCCAGCTCCTTTCTGAGATCTGGTCAAATAGATGGTAAAGGATAGACAGATAAAAGAAGGTCAGAGAATATCCACATTGGTGATTTGCTTCTCTGCTGCATGCATCTGGCCTGCATGATAGAGCAACAAGGACAGAGAGAGATGCCTGAGACATATATCCCTTTACTCTCAGCTTTTGAGTGCTGGGCTGGAGAGCCAGTGTTCATTCATGCCTTGGTTGGCAAGGGACTTACAAATGTTCTGACAGGACAAGTGAATCAGCAGAGGCCTGTAGAGGGACATGGAAGCCTCAAAATGTGAAGCCTTGGTGATTAGAGGCAAATGGCAGTGTGTCGCCAGACTTCTGCAGTGGGTGCCAGTACATGCCTAAATAAAGGCAAGATTGGCCAGATGTTGGCAGACATCAGTGCAGAGTGCCTGGACAAAAGAAACTACATACATAGCAGAGACCAGTGAGCCCCAGAGGATAATTCACTGTACCACCCCTGCCCCCCTAATCCCCTCCACCCCACAAGGACATGTGAGATTTCTTCTTCACCCAGGCCTTCTTCAGGATCAAGGGCAGAGGGTAGACCCTTTGGCTAAGGAAGCAGCCTTGAGTTTGAACTTTGAATTGGCTGAGTACTCAAGAGAATTAATTTATGGAAAAGAGGACCAGTACATTTAATTGGTAAGTTTAAGCATTTTCCCACACTCTACTGAGTAGCAATAACATGAAATCAGTGACAGAAATAAAAGACGACATTTAAAAAAGTTTTTGACTATGTATGTGCAGTTTATGTGAAATTTCAACATTTTTACATGTCTCACAGGTAACATGCCTTGGAAGCACTCTATAAATATTACTATTTGTTGTCTTATTTCTAGTTAGCTTTATTAATTCTTACTTGTATTTTTTGTTAGCTTTCTTTTCAATTCTCTGTGGCAAAGATTTTATATTCATGGCTTAGATAACTTATACCACTTCCACATTAACTTATACCATTTCCTCGTTTTGCTTCCTTGTTCTACATCCATTCATATGCTTTTATTCTATGCAATTAATAATCAAGGATCATCATCTGTCAATCTCAAGATGCTTAATTTAATCATATACCTACAGTCCCTTTTGCCATGTAAGGTAACAAATTCACAGGCTCCAGGGATTAGGAAATCTTTGTGGGGGAAGGGACATTATTCTGACCACGAAAAAGGCAGGGTCTTGGATTTATTCATATCTATGTTTTGCTCACTTGATGTCAGAACCTGGAACACATTAGACTCTAAATAAATGTTGAGTCAGTGAATGAATATTTCAATTTACAGGTTGGTGCCATATTGCACCCCCCTACTTCTGGGTGGAATATGTATGTGAGAATTAAATAGCCAGAATTAAAAGCAAAAGCAAAATCCATACATTCTCCAGTGGGATCTGGAGGGAACAGTATTTTAATGTGAGAGTATACTCAGTTCATATTCTTTATTGCAAATAAATTATTACCAACTTAAGCAGAATAGGAATTTAATAGAAAGATGTTAAGTTACCATTTCTCTTTTGCATTCAGGTTGAAATTGGTTATGTTATTTCCTTCACCTGAGTAGTTTAAAACCCCTTTTTATTTATTTCTATTAGTAATGATCTTATCCATCAAGCATATCTCAAATGCCAATTTCATGAAACTTTTTCTAATCCCTAATTAAATATAATCTCTCTCCTAGGAATCTCCCTAACAATATGTTTAGACCTATCTTGTGGTGATTTTACACATTCTGTTTCACAGTTTCTTCCTTTACTAATGGGGTGCTGTAGTGCATAGCTCACCAACAAAACATCGTTCCAGTTTTCTTGAATCCTAAGCTCAGTGTAGGGAAGGGCCCCGCCTTCCACTTCAAAAGCTGAAAGAGAGAAAATACTTCTTTTTCCAGCTTCCTGATGGCTCTACTGTGGGCACATACCTGGGCCCAACCAACTGCTATCAGTTTCCTGGAATTTTGAACCTGATGGAATGTTGCGAAGGAAGTGGGACAATCAAGAGATGATTCTGAGCAGGTATAGTAGAGATGCAGGTTCAGGCTCATGGCAGCAAGTGCCCAGGCAGAACCCAGTTGCATGGTGACAAGTGTCAAATGGCAACAACCTGGAGGTGGCATTCCAAGCAAGTTGTTTCTGTTGGATGAACTTGGCTATGCCATGTTGCCCTTGGTTCCTACCTTGGTTCTCCAACATCTTCAATGATTTTGTGAATTACCCAGTACCTTTTCTCTATAGATTGGATGTTTGTGTACCCCCAAAATTTGTATGTTGAAACCTAATAGCCAGTGAGGTGGTATTTGGAGGTAGTCTTTGGGAGGTGATTAGTGCCATTATAAAAGGGGCTCAAGAGAGCTACCCCACCCTTTCCACCAGTGAGGACACAGTGAAAAGATGGCCATCTGTAAACCAAGAAATGGGCTCTCATTAGACACCAAATCTGCCAGTGCTTTATTTTGGACTTCCCAGCTTCCAGAACTATAAGAAATCAATTTCTATTGTTTATAAGCCACCCAGTCAGTGGTATTTTTTATTATAGAAGCTGAACAGACTAAGATACTTTCTATTAATGTCCTATGCTGCTTAAGTTGTCTAGACTCTATTTCTGTTATTTGCAGTGAAGAATATGGAGTGAGTATACTCTACATCAAAATACCACTCAACCCAGTCATCCCCACTGGAGTCCAGTGTGACACCTCACTGGAGAAAAGTATGAATTTTATTTTTAATTCAGGCCCAGAATACTAGGGTTAAAAATAGGGTTAATAGGAGAGATTAGCTTCTGGTCAAGATGGTGGCGTAGGTAAACACTGTGCAGGCCGCCTCTCATGACCACATCAAAATTATCCAGCAAAACTATCATTTAGAACAGAAGGAAAGATAAGGAGCTTCCCAGATAAGAAAGCTCAAGGAGTTCATCACCACCAAACCATTATCAGAAGAAACGTTAAAGGGACTTCTTTATAAAGAAGAAAAAAAATATGAATAATAAAATGGCCATAACTACATCCCTATCAACAATTACTTTGAACATAACTGGATTATATGCTCCAATCAAAAGACATAGGGTGGCTGAATGGATAAGAAATCAAGACCCTTATATATGCTTCCTATAAGAGACTCACTTCAGATTGGAAGACACACACATATTGAAAGGGTTGGAAAAATGTATTTTATGATGATGATGATAATAATAATAACAGTAATATAATAATAACTGAGGTAGCAATAATTATACCAGAGAAAATAGACTTTAAAACAAAGGCTACAACAAGAGACAAAGAAAGACCCAGTAATCCCACTTCTGGATATTTATACAAAGAAATCAAAACACTACTTTGAAGGGACATGTGCATCTGTATATTCATTGCAGCATTATTTCCAATAGCCAAGATATGGAGGCAACCTTGTGTCCATCAATGGATGAATGAATAAAGAAGAGGTGGTACATATATACAATGGAATATTACTTAGACATAAAAAAGAATGAAATCCAGCCATCTGCAATAACATGGATGGACCTGGAGGGTATTGTACTGAGTGGAATAAGTCAGAAAGAGAAGGACAAATGCCATATGATTCCACTTACATGCATATGTAGAATCTAAAGAACAAAATAAATGAACAAACAATACAGAAACAAACTCATAGACACAGAGAACATTTTGATGGTCGCCAGATGGGAAGGGGTTTGGGGGGGATAGGTGAAAAAGTGAAAGGGATTAAGAAATACAATTTGGTAGTTACAAAGTAGTCATGGGGATGTAGGGTATAGCATAAGGAATATAATCAATAATTTGCAATAACTATGTATGATGTCAGATGGTTACTAGATTTATTCATGTGATTATTTTGTACTTTATATAAATGTGTAATCACTGGTTGTACATCTGAAACTAATGTAATATTTTATCTCAGCTGTGATTGAAAAAATAAAAAATAAAAAAATAGGGCTAATGGGCCTAACAGTAGAGATGAGTAACAAACTTCTTTGTGAAACTTGTTCTTAAGGGTGAAACAAAATCCTCTTGTGGAAACAATTTCCAATCAATTGTGTCCACAAATTTACTAAGTAATCCTGTGTATCATGTTAATTTACCATGGTAGTTGATGAATTAGTTTTGTATGTTCAGGGTAATTTTTTCCCCTTAAGATAAAGCTTTTGGAAAAAAACATGTATCTCTAGACCGTGCTCTCCTAAATTATCTGTTTTCATTGCCATAAAATCTATTGATTGAAATCTCTACTTTTAATACAACTAGGCATTGTATCATCAAAGTAAAATAATTATTCTTGTTCTTGTTTCTGGCATTACTATAGGTTAGAAAATTGACTTCTTTACTTCAAATCAACTTTCCCATGCAGCCGGCTCCACTGTTAGGGACCCCAGGGGTAAGTGGTGATTCCCTTTCTATCTTTTTAGTAGTTCCAAGAAATGTAGTACATGACTTGGAGAGCAGAGTTGCAGGCTGGATTTTAGCCCCCACATACCCCTCAGCTGGCTTCCTTTGTCCATGCCCACTGCCTACTCCTGAAGCTGGGGGTGGGGTCAGTCTCGTCCCCCAGTCCTCAGGGACAGAGGGGGGCTTCATCTCGGAACTCAGATAATGGCTAACACAAGAAGGAGGGGAGAGTAGGTGGTGTGCAGGCACAAAGTACAAAAAAGGAAGCCTAACTTGTCTAGCCTTTACCTCAGAAATCATTTTCAGTAGAAATATTTAACATTTCAGGAGTGCTAAGAAGGCTACAATAAGCACGTCTACAGAGGACCTAAGCTGGGACATTCTAGACCTGTACTCTTTGTGGATTTACCACTTCAACATATAACATTGACTAATACACACAGAAGGTATATCTCATAGAGTAACAAGATGACAGGGCTTGACATTTGTGGTATCACCACATTCTATCTTATTTTCTCACTTCTCAGAAAGCTCAAAGAATTCTCTTTTTTCTTTTTTCCTAGTGACGCATTTCTAAGCTGAGTCTCATTTAGTTGTGCCCTGAGAAAGAGCATTTACACAGTGCGTCTTAGAGAGACGGAGAGAGACAGGGAGGGAAAAAAGTGGTTCCAAAGAGGTTAAGGAATCACTTTATAAATGATATTAATTAATAATGCCCACAATACTGAGACCTTCCCCATGTGAGGGAGGCCTGGAGTAGGAACATAGTTCCTGGATTTTGCAACAAGGGTTTGTGAGGGGAATGAGAGGTGACTGATCAATTATTGTCTTTAAGAAATGAAATGGGTGGAAACTACATCAGAGAGCATGTACTTTAGACCATCAGTTCTCCAACTTTTTGGTTTCAGGACTGTTACACTCTTAAAAATTATTGAGAACCCCCAAAGAGGTTTTCTTTTTACGTGGATTATATCTATCCACATTTACCATATTAAAAATTAAAACTGACAAATTAAGTAATAATTAGAAAATAGACCTATTATAAATTACCATAAATATGTTATTAAAATAATTATGTTTCAAAAAGCCAAAATTAAGGAGAAGAGTGGTGTGGCTTTATATTTTTGCATGTATCTTTAATGCATGGCTGACTCGCAGAGAGCTTGGTTCTTCTCTCTGCTTCCCCACTCAGTTTCTTGTGTTATCACATGTCAGGTAGCTAGCTTCTGGGAAACTCCTGTGTACACTAATGAGAGAATGGGAGTAGAAAAGGCAAATAACTCCTAAGTATTGTTACAAAAAGTGTTTTGACCGTTCAGATTCCCTGAAAGGGACTGCAGCACCTTTTAGGGTTCTCTGAAATGGTGCACAGAGCACAGGTTATGTTTAGGTGACAAAGCAGTGGTTGTTGGGTTTTGTTGACTGGTGGGGGGAGGAGGGGTTTAGCTCTTTTGCCATGATGGTCAGATACATCCGAATGAATATTTCCATCTGCTGACTGCAGGTGATTTCCAGAAAGGAAGTTTAGGAAAGCAGATGTACATTTTTCTATATTTTTGTGTTTTTCAAGAATGAATAACAATAGGAAAATTTTATACATAAAATAATGTCATTTATATACAAAGCAAATCAAATTGTTATTATTAAATGCATAAAATAGTCAAAATATCAACTTTTTGTTTTTTGTGGATTTCTGACACAATTTGAAAAAAACCTCAAAATCAATTAACGCAGCGCAAGAGTTAGGAGTATGGAGATGATGGTTGGGCTCCTTTTTCTTTTGTGCTCTTGTTGCTGGAACTTACTTTTTAGATGATGATATTACCATAAATTAGGAATTGTGTCAATGGACATCATTGATACTGATTTATTAAAGGTGTTTTTTGCCTGCCTTCTAAGTTTTGGTCCTTTCAAAGAAGTCTTCTGTGTCGTTTCTCCCCCACCCAAATTTGGAATTTAGAAAGTCCATGTAGTTACATTTAGACGATGTGTCTCCCTGAATACATTTTATAAGTCTACATAAGCAATGCTATGCCGTCATTTAAATACAATTTTGGTCATACTTCTCTTGTAGACAGGGCTACACCAACCTAACAAAATAGTATTTTTAACACAACCTGATATGACTAGAGCACAACAGATTCACTTTCTTCCTTCTCTGTCCACAAGATGCTGCTGTTTCCCTTGTAATAACACAAGGCAGCAGATCCCAAGAACACAGGTGGTCTCTAAACAATTACTGTAGTTCCTGTTCCATCACTACTAAGTTTTCAGGGTGCTAGTAGGTTTGTTCTGTAGAAGGAATGGATAGGGTTTTTCTTGTAGAAACATAATTTTAAGCAATGAGGTAGCTCAAAATTTGACACTATTAGAGTGATTTCCTTTCTCTGTTATAATTTTACTTATAATAAGTATGGTTAGTGATACTAATGGCTTTATAAAAAACATCATTATATTATATACCCAATGACTGTGCAATCATCTGCCTTGAAGCACAGCAAAATCATCAATCAGCTGGGTCTAAAATGGGGCCATTTTAAGAAAGCTATTTACAGTCTAACTTGCAAGGTTTTTTCTTTTTGAAATTAAAACATTTCTAAAATGTACTATGATTGTTTAAAAAAGTAATGGCTCTTTTTATGGTAAGAAAATAACTTGAACCTCTGTGCTGGAAAATGTAGAAAACAAATCAGCATTCTTTATAAATAGATTTTACTGCTGGTTTACAAATTACCTTACGTGCTTTTTAGATGATAGAAAAATGAAATCAGCTTCTGTTCGCACTGTGCATGCAGCCTATATGCTGTGTCACTTTCAAGAGGATTATAGAATATTGGGAGGTCAGGATGCTTGAAATGGAGAATTATAAGATGTGGCAAAATGAGAAAACGAAAACAAGGCGAGCCTAGTTGTTTAATGTCTATCCTGATGGGGTTGAGGGAAAACCCTGGATTGGGAGCCCACAGATCTTGTTTTGACTTTGACTGAGTGGCAAAAGCAGGCCTGGAACTAGTGAAAGCCAAAGCAGACTGGAAGTCAGGCTGACTGGCATTGGAACAGGGAGAGAGGCCACTGGCCAGAGGTAATGGCCAAATGATCAGCGTTCAGTGCTCAGTGCTAAGCAGGTTGTTAATATGCGTTCTGAGAGCAAGGCTGCCACTGGGATCCAGGCTTTCTGGCCAAATCTGAGATCTCAGTCTGCTGGGCAGGATTAAGTGGTCTTCGAGGTCTGACAGAAGCCACAGAGGTGTGCTCTGCAGATGTTGACTGGTGAGCAGCATGCAGATGTTTAATTCCATTGACCAACCATTCTTTGATTGATGAGTTAGACAGAAGCAGCCCGCAGGAACACGAACCAACTCTTCAGACCAGGGCTATAGGCTTGTCTCCATGGAGCGATGGTCCCTGAGCTTATACCTCAAGAGAAGAGGGAGAACACAGCATCTCAGGATGCAACTCAACTGGATTTCTAAAAAAAGTGAATCCTTATGTCTTTGTCTCCTTGGGCTGCTACAACACGTCATCATAGACTGGGTGCCTTAAACAGCAAACAATTATTTCTCACAGTTCTGGAGCCTGGGAAGTCTAAGATCGAGGCAGATCTGGTGTTTGGTGAGGACGCTTCCTGAATTCTAGACAATCGCCTTCTCGTTGTGGCCTCACATGAGCTCTAGTGTCTTTCTGTTCTCACAAGAACACTAATCCCATTATAAATTTCTCACCGTCATGACCTCATCTAAACTTAATTACCTCCCCAAAGCCCCACCTCCTGATACCATCCTATAGTAGGATAGCGCTTCAACACATGAATTTTGGGAGCACACAAACGTGCAGTCCACAGCACCTTAGCTAATGACAATCATTTGTCACTTGGATGAAAAACTAGCCCATATAAAAAGATTTAAAATATAACTTGATTCTTGCCCAAACTGTCTGTCTGGATTTGTTAAAAACAAAGCATACTTGACTATTTCCTCTAAAGATTTATTCATTCTTAATAGCTTAGTCTATTATAGGAGGCTTTATGACATTGTAGGTAAAAGCATGTGCTTTGAAATCGTACAGTAGAATTTATGAGCAAATACTAATGTTAAGAGCTTTAGATGCATGATTTAATTCAACCCAGGTGAAATGCTATTGTCAGCTACTCTTCCTGTTCCAACTTTGTGAGGAACTAAATTTGAGAGACTTGCCTAAGGTGTCATAGTTGATAAGTGGGACAGTGGGGATTTGAATCCAAGGCTGTCTGATGACAGGATGATTTTCCATTATCCTAATAATTCTTTAAGCCCCTGAGAATGCTAACGTCCATTCTTTTGAAACATCAGTTCGTTTTGGGTAACAGCTTTGTTAATCTGTGAATAAGGCACCATAATGCCAACAAGAAATTCTTTGAAATCTTTAATATTCGTGGTGAGATAAGGAACAGTTCTGTGGCATTGTCAGTGGGTAAGCATTATTCGAACACGGGCTCTTTAAGAAGTAGGGAACTATCTGTTGGCCTGTGGAGGACAGAAAGCCCACAGCTTCTACCCACACCTTCCCTTTCACTTCATCTCCAAGGAGATGGACGGCTTTGGTTGGTCAAGTTTAAGGATCTTTTATGAACTACAGCCAGAGGTAGAACTTTCCTAATTCTAGGTGAAGATTTATGGACAAACAAGAGGGTTATGATAGCCTGGGGCACCCCCTTTTGGGAGAAAGTCTAGTCATTTCTTTTTTGGAATTCCCTTTGTTCCCCCAAATGCTGGATAAGACTTGTCTGCATTCTAATCCTTTGGCAGCAGAGACTGTTCACTCTCTTCCACCAAATGCACAACAGAGAACAAGTAAGAAAAACAAAACAAAGCTTAGGCAAGCTCCCTGGGCATCACTGAGATCACTCTGCCTGTCTGCTTTCCTTGTTCTCCTCTCTGACAACAGCTCCGGCCCGTTCTCGTACTGCATTGGTCAGATCTAAGACGCGGGGAGGAGGAGTAGGCAGAAGGGGTCTCTGGCCTGCTTTGCCATCACGCCATGTTAGTAACTGAGTCCTTTCAGCTTTCAGCTCAGCTCAGTAGACCTCTCTCTCTTTGTTTGGGGGAAATCTCTGGGTAGTAATAAAATGCTATTTTACTGTGCTTTGTTTTCTACACATATATCTCTTTCTAAGGGACATCATGAGGACATTTGTTCCCTGGCCAAATACCATCTTAATCACTTTTCTTATAACAAATTTTATTTCCCTTCCGGAATTGAAATTTAATGGGAAATTCAGGAAATGAGTATGGTGAGAGAATTATATTATGAACTATATCCTTTAGTGTCTTCTTAGGGATATTGATTGTTTACTGATTTGTTCTTCACCAAGTTCTAGGCTTGCATAAAAGTGGTGTTTGGTCTGAGACAAACTTCCTGACTGGTTAGTAGTAAATTAGACTACCACCTGTGGGATTGCTGGGAACCATCTCCTGTTTCAATCAGAAATCCCACTGTTTGGAGGTCCATCTGGGAAGGCCGTTAATATTTATTGTGTAGCTATACTATGTTAAGTACTGGACATACTAAATAATGTTGAATCATTTCACATTCAAGCTTCACAACAATAATCTGATGTACATGTTGTTAGTCCCATTTTAGAGATGATAAAACTGAGGATTAGAGAGACTAAGAATCACACAGCTAGGAAGAAATGGTGCTGTAATTTGCAGCACATCTAACTCTGGACCACCACAATTATGCGTCTCTTCACTAGAGAGTTTTTTTTTCTTTTTGATTTTTCAAAAAGTCATTAGTCTTTAGAAACTAATTTTCAACTGTAGGTTTTCACAGAGAGACGCTGCAACTTTGAAATATATGGCTGAAGGTGGAGATTTGGAGCTTGGGGAGAGGCCCAGGGCACAGTTTTGTTGATAAACGTCATGTAATTTGTGGGGCTCTGAAAGATTGTCTCCAAATTCGATACCCCATTGGTTTTTCCATATTAGTTCAAATGTCATATGAGCCCCCTTTTTGGGTTAAATTAGGAAACATTTCTTTGAAAAGTTAAAAATAAAGGACTGACATAGAGATATAAAAAGCCAACTCAGATTTCATACTTGGGTCTCAGAGTTTGTTCAACTTAAAAGTGCTTTGGCTCAATTTGAAGAAGCAGAATCGAGTGGTAATTTTAGCACACCTTCACCATACAATGTTCACGGAACCATGAGTAGAAGTTCACTTAACAAATTTACTAAATTAGTTAGCTTGTATAGTCCAAAGGGAAACAGAAGTAGGGACAACAGCTAAGTCTGGGGACAGTGAGCCTGGACAGGCCACAGTGACATAGGTGGGGGCTGGGGGAGAATGGTGCAGGGAGACTGGCGAACTGGCCACATTCGAGTTCGCCAAAGATCAGAAAAATCAACTTGCTTTCGTCCAATGCCACCCACCCTTGCTGGAATTAAACAGAGCTCTGAGAAGGACCGCACCATGGCCTGAGCCTGGGTCCCCAGCTGCCTTCCCTCATCAATATTTTGGCTGGTGGCTATGCACTGGGGGGCAATTTGCCTAGCTTTCTTGATCCATACCAGAAAACTTGCTTTTGAAGTGGTTTGGAAAGCTCCAAAAGAGATGTGCTTCATGGCATTGGTATTGCTGCCAATGAGAAGAGATTCTGCTTTTCATCAGCTGTTTACTTCAGCAATCTGTATGTCTCTAGCACCTACTGCCAACAGCCCTGGTTATGTTGACACATAGACAGCATAGCCAAAGAACAGCAAAGGGCCTCCTGACCTCTCAGTTTCAGGTTGAGCTGGGAACAGGCTTATGGATGTCCCGATGCTTGAATGCAGGTAAGCGGGAGATCGACGGCAATTCCTTTAATATGAGGCTGGACATTCTTTGTAGTTTCCCCAGACACAGGAATTGGCAGGGCTTGAAAAAGAATCACTGGCAGGAAGTTCATTTTCTTTATTGCTACCTCCCCAGCCATAAAACTAAAAGCATTTTTACCTAAATCATGTTTGTTATCTCATGGGAGTGGGAGATCATTTCCTTCAGCTTTTCCCAAATGGAGTTTTGTCCTAGGGATTTGATAGTTTTAATAGTCCATTTGAATTTGAATAGTTTTTCTAATTGGTGTTTCTCCTGTTCCCCCCTCTTCCAAACAAGGTTTGTGATTTTGTGTCATTTGTGTTTCTCCCCTCCACCTACCAAATCTCAGATTCCTACAAGTGAATTCCTTTCATTTTGAACTTCATCACCTTTCACTTAGGCTTTCATTCACCTATTGTGCTAGCTTTAATTTCATCACTTCAAAATAACTTTTGAAAATTTGAGTTTTCTCTCACGATTTGACCCAGACCTATTAAATTGTTGTAAATAGGTGGAAAAGAGAACCTCTGCTCGTGTCTGGTGGTATGTGTAACAAAACATTTTGAGGTGCCGATCCCCTGATTTGTACTTTTTTAATGAATAAAAAAACCTTACCACGCATTTTCTCATTTTCAAGATTTAAATCTAATAACTGACACTGTATCTAATTTAAGCCACATTCCTAGTGTGAAATAATGTCAGGAACCTTGTGATTTGAATTGAGAGTGTGACCAGCCCTTTATGTGACCTCAGGCAAACCTCTGCATCTTTCTGCCCCTTCTTTCTTCATATGCAAAATGTGGATAGCTAACTCGGTCTTCTCCATGTAATTCATAGGGTGATGGTACTAGATCATGTACAACCACATCTATTGAAAAGCATAGCGCTCTGAGATGAGGTACAATATTACCTGCCATTTATAAGCTTCTTCAATCCTGGGGCCACGGAGGAAGTGTCTTTCTTCTGGTAAAAGATTCCTCTGTAGGATTTCTACAGGATCCCTGGGTCCCTTCTTTTCCTGACTTTTCAGGGATTCTGTTCATCATTTTTCCATTTCTCATCTGCATCTAAACCTCTCTCCTTCTTGATGTTTTCTGCCAGCAGTTAAATGTAAATCTTTCATTTCAAATTATTGCCTTTCATTCTGGAAAGACCCTTCCCTTGATTCTGCATGCCTTTCTCGCTACCAAACCATCGATCCTCTTCCATCATGACCACATTTTCCTCAAGAACATTCCACGTTTACTATCTCCTATTCTTCATTTACTCTTCACTCTTTATTCAGGCCAACTTGGTTTTCACTTTTACCGAATTCATTAAACTACTTTTGCTAAGGTCACAGTATTGGTTTGCTAGGGCTGCCATAGCAACATACCATAGACTGGGTAGCTTAAAGAAATTTGTTTTCTTACAGTTCTGGAGGCTAGAAGTCCAAGATCAAGGTGTCTGCAGGTCTGGTTTCTTCTGAGTCCTCTGTCCTTGGCACAGATGGCTGCCTTCTCACTGCATCCTCACAAGGTTGTCTCTCTGTCTGTGTCCTAATCTCCTTTTCTTATAAGGACACCAGTGATATTGATTAAGGTCTATCTACCTGACCTCATTTAACCTTAATCACTGTTTAAAGGACCTGTTTCTAAAAACAGTCACATTCTGAGGTACTGAGGTTAAGACTTCAACATAGGAATTTTTGGGGAACACAATTGAGCCCATAACAGTCACCGATAGTCTTCCTATTTTTAAAGCCAGTGGGATTTTAGGGACATTTAGTAGAGTAGAGCTCTTCCTCTAGCTTGAAACTCTCTCTTTTGGGGGACTTCTTTGCTTATTTTTCAAGAGAGATCCTTGAAAGATTTCAAGGATCATGTCTCTTCTCTGTTTAAAAGTCTTTAACTTCCCACCCACAAAGTAATTCTGCTAGACTGCAAGATTTAAAGATGCAGGGATTAGGTCTGCCTTATTTATTTCTGTCCACCCAGAGCCTTCTCCCTAGTGGGCACTTAATACATTGACCTGACTCAGGGCTACATTTTCAGACTGACCTCTACACCAGTACTCATCTGTTTCAGTCACATTGTTCTTTGCTCAGATCCACGAGCTGACCTAGTCTGGGCTGCCTGGGCCATGGTGCTCTCTCTCTTCCTTTGATGGCTGGCATTCACCTGTACTCTTGCTACTCGGAATGGTGTCCAAGGATGGCAGCATGGGCATCCCTGGGGGCTCACTGGGGCTCAGGCCCCATCCTAGACCTAAGGAATCTGAACCTGCCCTTTAACAAAGTCCCTGGGTGATTCATGTGCTTATTCAAGTTTGAAAGGTTCTGCTTTAGCTCTCAGCCTAAGTGTTAGTTCTCCTTCTTCTCCTTCTTCAAGTTATTATTGGGGAACATTGTGTACTTCCAGGACTTTTTCCAAGTCAAATTGTCGTCCCCTCAATCGTAGTTTTGGAGGACGCAGTTCAACTCCAGGTCCAGCCGCCCGTTGTTAGTTGCAGGGGTGCAGCCCATCTTCCCTTGCAGGAGTTGAACAGGCAACCCTGTAGATGAGAGCTCACTGGTCCATGTGAGAATCGAACCAGCAGCCTTCGGCATTAGGAGCACGGAGCTCCAACCGCTTGAGCCACCAGGCCAGCCCCTAAGTGTTAGGTCTTTACAGAGACCCTCCCCAACTGGCCAATACACAGTAGGTCACCTAATGGATTCACTCACATCATCTGTGACACCAGAAAGGAAAGGAAGTGAAACACAAGGGAGGATGACAGGGAATGTGAAGCCTGCCAATCAAAAGCTATTGACTTTAGAATTTTACCTGAGGCTGATCTTTCTAGTTTTGGATTACATACAGGAACATGGGATATTGGTGAATAGTTTGCTTTGAGCAAATTGAAAATTGCAAGTTTTGTTTGATTTAACACATTTTTGAGTTTGTTCTGAAAACCACTGTATGTAGTTGTTTTGATTTGCCTCATCATGACACCACAGGGTAAACGTAGAGCAGTGAGCCACAGTCGGTTTGGGTTTTCAATATTTCATTGATCCATGGTTGTAGAACACATTGTAGAAACTCCAGCGAGAGCAACTATTCTTTAATGTAGCTTGATTCCAGCTTTGTTGCAAGTCAATTGTTTAATGTTTTGTTGCAAATACTTGGGACATTGCATAGTTGACTTGATTGGTTTGTGGTTCCTGGGGCCTTCTGTGGATTCTGTCAGAGCCCAATAATAACATTATTACAGATCTCCAGCATTTTACAAAGGACATGCAATGAATGTTCCACCAAGAAATTAAGCCATGGTTTGTGACTGAGAGATGAAAATAAACACCTTTGTTACTTACCTCCAAAAGCATTTCTTAAATGTACACGTATGCTTTACTTGTAAAATATTGTGTTGCCTCTATTGTCAAGTAGTTTGGGACTTTATGGTACCAAAGTATTCTATTATTTTAACTAGATAACTTGCTGGAGTTACTCAATAAACTGAGAGTGTTGGCAGAGCTATAATTTTAAAGTATAATCACACTTGTTTCTTGAGCATGACAGCTGCTCCTTGTTCATTTAATATTAGAGGTGATGAGTACTTACTTTGAGAGGAAATCTGGGCACAGGTATAGTGCTATTTAGATGTAATGGAGGACATATTTGAAACATCTGTGGCAAGACCTATAGGTAAAGCAAAACAGAAGTTAAAATCAGCCTTATGTCAAATCTACATAGTTTAAAACTTCACAGTTTTTCTGGACATTGAGGAAGAAAGTTTAGTAGAAATCTAAGGGAATGAGAGAGGGACCAATATTTGTTGATTGCCTCCAAAGACAATTATTTAATCCTCACATCAGCCCTTCAAAGTAGGTTTTCTTTGTTCTATTTTACCTAGATAAGAAAATTGAGCCTCAGACCCATGCTTTTATCCCCCTGGTTACACATTGGAATCACAGGAGCGGCATTAAAAACATATATTGTACACTCATTAGGATGGCTGTTATTTAAAAAATGAAAAAGAACAAATGTTAGTAAGGACATGGAAAAATTAAAATCCTTGTGCATGACTGATGGGAATATAAAATGGTGCAGCTACTGTGGAAAACAGTCTGCTTGTTCCTCAAAAAGTAAAACTTAGAATTACCACATGATGTAGTGATGCCGCTTATAGATAGGTATGTATCCAGGATAATTAAAAGCAGGAACTCAAAAGAAAACATATTCATAGCAATATTATTTACGATAGCCAGAAGATGGAGATAACCCACAAGTCCACTGATGGATAAATGAATAAATAAAAGGTGATATATATACACAATGGAATATTATTCAGCCATAAAAAGAAATGAAATTATGATACTTGCTACAATGTAAATGAACCTTTGTCATGCAGAGAAGCCTGCGGGGTCTCTGCTCCCGCTCCCCATACAAGAACGCAGGATATGGTGAGGCCAAAAAGGAACACCCACGGAGCCATAGGTAGGGGAGTCATATCACTATATTCTCTCTGGCGGCACTATACTCTCACTGGAGGCTGGATTCACACTGTCCTCAAACCGCCATCCACGCTTGCCAGCCCAGCCGCCATCTTCTTGCTAGCCCCATTCTTCCTCCTCTTCTCTGCTAGCGTAGCCACAGCAGTTATATTGTGGCCAATGGCTCACTGGTTACAGCTGACGGCCAACTAGCCACAGCTGATGGCCATGCAATCACAGTTGGCCGTTTACTACCTGAGCCAGCACCTGTCTATGTGAGGCCGAGAGCCTGGAAACTACTTTCTGGGGCTCTGCCCCCACACTCCACCCCTACAGGCTCTCGCCTCACAATCTACGCGACAAGCGTCTTCCGCCAGGGGACCTGTGCGAGGAGCCTGGGGGTGAATGCAATATCCTGGACACAGCCAGGCTCTCTGGGTACAGCCAGGGTTTCTCAGGGCACCACCAGTGCTTCTGGGCACGGCCAGACTTCCTGGACTTCTTAGGGTACCACCTGTCTTCCCGGACACAGCCAGGGTTTCTGAGGGCACCACCAGTGCTTCTGGGCACAGCCAGACTTCCTGGACTTCTTAGGGTACCACTAGTTTCCCCGGGCACAGCTAGGATTTCTTAGGGCACTGCCACTCTCTCTGGGAACAGCCACACTTCCTGGACACAGCCAGGGCTCTCAGGGCACTGCCACTCTCTGTGGGCACAGCCACACTTCCTGGACACAGCCAGGGCTCTCAGGGCACTGCCACTCTCTCTGGGAACAGCCCGACTTCCTGGGCACAGCCAGGGTATCTTCAGGGCTCAGCCAGACTTCCTGGACTCAGCCAGGGATCTCAGGGCACTGCCACTCTCTCTGTGCCTCTCAGGGTACCCTGCTGGAACAACAGTGACTCACAATCAAGGTGCTTACTATTCTCAATGGCGGCCAGTCAAGACACAAAAGCAAATATCCCCCAGTTCCACTAACAACAGTTCCCAAACAAACAGTCAAGCGGTCCATTAAATTAGGGATGGAAGGCAATTCCCCATAGTCCATAGTCATTCACCAGGGCTGTCCTGGGGGTGAGGGATGACCTTGACCTCACCCTCATCTCCCACGGAGGACTCAGCAAGTGTTACCTCCTGGGACTATAAGTCCTGCATCCGGGCTGCCTGAGCAGGAACTTCCCCGGCCCACAGGGCTGCAACAACCTTCGCTTTCTCCGGCCTGTGCTGGTTGGGGAACCGTCCACATCTTTCCACCTCTCCACGGGGCTCCATCTCTCCAGCAGCTGCATGGCTTTTCCTGTGCTGGTGGGAGAAACGTCCACGTCCTCCCACCCCTCCACAGGGGTCCAGCTCTCCGGCAGCTGCTCCTCCTGGTCTTCCTGAGACTGAGTGTTCATACACACAAACTGCTCCACCGTCCTTTGGAGAGCTTTGGCCGGCACCGTACCCTGCTCGCTGCGCCATTTGTCATGCAGGGAGACCCTGCTCGCTGCGCCATTTGTCATGCGGGAGACCCTGCTCGCTGCGCCATTTGTCATGCAGGGAGACCCTGCTCGCTGCGCCATTTGTCATGCGGGAGACCCTGCTCGCTGCGCCATTTGTCGTGCAGAGAAGCCTGCGGGGTCTCCACTACGGTCTCACTGGAGGCTGGATCCACACTGTCTGCAAACCGGCATCCACGCTTGCCAGCCCAGCCGCCATCTTCTTGCTAGCCCCATTCTTTCTCTCTCCTCCTCCCTGCTAGCATAGCCACAGCAGTTATATTGTGGCCAATGGCTCACTGGTTACAGCTGACGGCCATCTAGCCACAGCTGATGGCCATGCAATCACAGTTGGCCATTTACTACCTGAGCCAGCACCTGTCTATGTGAGGCTGAGAGCCTGGAAACTACTTTCTGGGGCTCTGCCCCCACAACCTTGAAAACATATGCCAAGTGAAGCGAGCCAGACACGAAAAGACAAATATTATATGATTCCACTTATATGATGTGCTGAGAATAGATACATTCCTAGAGACAGAAAGTAGAATCAAGATTACCAGGGACTCGGGGGATGTGGGAATGGGGAGCTGGTGTTTAATATGTGTAGAGTTTCTGTTTGTGATGATGAAAAATTTCTGGACATGGATGGTGGTGATGTTTGCACAGCAATGTGAATACACTTAATGCCACTGAACTGTACACTTGCAAATGGTTAGAATGGTAAATTTTGTGCTATCCGTATTTACCACAATAAAATGAAACTCCTTGCTTAGGCTCCTCTATCAGACATGCTCACATGATTGGTTTGGCCAGGGGCTTGGGCATCACTGTCCTCCAGGCACCCTTTGCTTTCAGTCTGTCCTTCCCAGGGCTGTTCCAAAATCCCTTGTAGTTTCCAGCACAGACCTGATTGCTTCTAAAGAGTTCCACACGTTAAAGCCAGTTCTTCTTCCTCTTCTCATGTCAACCCTCTACTCTCAGCCTCAGCTAAACATTAGGAGAAAATCAAGATAACTAAAAATTTGCTGTAGGCTGCCAAAAAACCTCAACGATTACTGGTTATGAACCCGTATCACTCCCAAGAGAGTGGAATTCAGACTGGGTGAAGGGTTCCTAAAATCCTACCACCCAGTCTGGCATTTGTGTGTCAAAACTTTGTTTGTGCCAATGCTAGAATGGGGAAAGAGCAAGGAGCAGAGCCAGAGGCTACTCTGAGACTCTACAGAAGACTCTCAGCCCATACCTCTAGGAGCCAGGAATACTGAGGGAAATCGATAGCTCTACATCCTTTTTCTACCTCTGCTGCTCTGTTTCTCCCCTTTGTCCCCTGCAGCTTCCCCTGGGGTCCTGGGTGCTGACACTTCCTCAGCTCTAGCCATCTACCTTCCACCTCCTTGAATGCAGGAGCATGGTTTAAATGAGGATGCTGAACTGCATTAAGTGATATCAACTCAGGAATCATGATTTATTTCTCACAGTTCTGGAGGCTGGGAAGTCCAAGATCATGGTGCTGGAAGATTCAGTGTCTGGTGAAAGCCTGCTTCTTCATACATAGCCACCTTCTCACTGTAACCTCATATGGTGAAACGGATGAGAGAACTGTCTGGGGCCTCTTTCTTAAGGGCACTAATTCCACTCTGAGGGCTCCGTCGTCATGAACTAATCACCTCTAAAAGGTCCCATCTCAAAGTATCATCACATTAGGGATTAGGTTTTCAACATATGAGTTCTTGGTGTTGGGGCGGGGGAACACAAACATTCAGACCACAACAATCCTATTTTATGATTATGGAGAAAATAGAATTCGTATTAGAATTCTAAGATCCAAGTTGAGAATAGATATTTTGATATATTTGGTGCTGTGGCCTGCTGGCCTGAGACTTGAAATAGTGGATTAAAAGAGATCTTCCCGCAATCTGCCTATAGGTTGGAGAACACGCATAAGTATCAACATGAAATCCTCACTGGGAATTTCTGGTAGTTATGTTTCCTTATTACAGAGCAAAATTAATATATGATAAGAAGTGGAATATTTTCTGTTGCTCTCTTGGGTATTATGACAAGAACCTTCCTTAGGAAAGCAATAGTGAGTTGTGAGGACACTGGATGCTATAATATTCTTTGCCTTCAAGGCATTGCACACAATTTGAATCAATCCAGTAACTGTATCAAACACAAGCAAACAGTGAAATGAAAACCATTTATCTGAAATAGCAGGTTGAAAACTTCACTGGTACACTTTGAAGGTGTCTCATTAACCCTGCCAAAACTTTGCTTCACCAGAGCAGGGCATGCCTTTTTCATTGCCCCAGTAATCGAGGTCTTTAGAGTTTGATGGCGTTTTCTCTTTAATATAGCTAATATGGTGAACATTGTTGACATTCTGCTTATGATCGCCAAAGATAAAATAAAATGTTGCTTTGAATTGTATTATAAAAACATTGAAAGACATAACTTCGCCTTAGGAACTGAAGTTGAATTACATGCTCTATACAAAGTCACTTAAGGTGGGAGGGGGCAAACCTTTCAAGTTGATTTTAGATAACAGGTACAGATATCTTTATTGGATTTGTCTGGGAAAAGGAAGGACAATGCCAACATTATCTGTTCTGATCAATATGTGTAAGGCTCAGCCCTACCCACCTGTCCCCCATTCCCATCCTCTTTATATCCCTTTTCCTTACTCTGATTCCATGTATACAGAAGAAACTCAAATAAATCTCAAGTAGCAACCCTGGAAATGTATCAGTTTATTCCCATGATGCTACTGTTGCTCACACGGCATTTTGAATATTCTTCTATTGGATTGGCCTTCCGAGCAAGAGATAAGCCCCATGATGAAGTTAGTCTGACTGGTTTAAGCTGCATTTTAGGGTCACATGTAGTGGAACTCACATGGACTTTTGAGTCTCCTAACTGTGAAGAATCCTGGCTTGCTCTCAATAGAGGTGTGAGGTTTTAGAGAAATTATTTAAGCTTTTTGAGCCTCCGTTTTCTGGGTAGAACAACACATATCGTATAAGGTTATTGTGTGGATTAAATGAGGTCATGTGTATAAATCCAATATAGTGCCTTCTTTCCCTCCTTGTCTCTTCCCTGCCCCTGATTTCCCATGAAGGCTTACTCAGAGGTCTGCCTTCTGAGAGGTCAGACAGATAATCAAGCTTGATTCTTGCTAGAAAATGAGAAGCTAGATTTGAGTCTTAGGGAAGCAGGGAGTGGTAGCCACGATGCTGGAGGCTGCTGTAAGGCCTAGGAGGCAAGTGAGGCAGATCAGGACAGTAGGAAGTGATGCTCTTGAAAACCACATTGGCAGTAACTGGGGTCACTGATCAAGGCATTATTAGTGCTGAGTTATTGTGATTCTGACGTAGTGGCAGATAGAAGAGATGGATGGCAATTATTGCCTTGTCAGGAGTTCAATAACTTCTGTTTCCTGTTACACCCAGTTTAATCCCTTCTGTCAAGTTCCTCCTACATGTCCCATCAGGTGTCTGCACCATCATTTCTCATCTGCAAGGACATCTTATTTGGACAAAAGGGAAAATCTTAGTGTACCTGGGGCAGGTAGGGACTTGGTTATTTTTCCTCTTCATTGTCAAAGCTATGGGTTGCCAAGGTCAGGACACAACCTGGTTATAGCAGCTTGGCAATCATATTCCTCATTTTTGACGAAATATACCTTTATACAGTTTGATCTCTCATTTACTTCACCTACTCACTTGTTCATTCATTCAACATATTTATTTGTGGAGTGGTTGGCCTGGGAAGGAGAAAGGACCATTCTGTGTCATGAAGGGGGAAAGCAGAGAGGATGTACAGAGAGAAAGGCTTGATTTTGTATGACTTTTGACAGTCTCTCAAATAAAAGACAATCTCACTGGAAGGGCAAGACCTGCTATCACTGGAAATATTTAAAAAATCAGTTCCAAAACAACTTCCAAAATGTTTTTAAAAAATGATTGGCCATGTTGGAATGACTGTGTAATATTCCAAGACTTCAAAGTATTCAACCAACATTTATTTATTAGTATCTCCTGTGTGCAGGGCAATTGTAGTGGGGGTCACTAAATGAATTGGAAGGTCCCTGACAATAGGCACTCAGTTACTGTCTAAGTGTAGCTCCCTCATAGAAAGCGCTGTGTGTTCTGGGAAAGAGGATGTGGTCAGCAAGTGTATCTGGAGGGAGGAACAGGAAAGTTGTCACTGGAGGAGGCGCTATTTGAGTTAGTCCTGAAGGATGAGTCGGATTTGATGAGACAGAGATGAGATGCATTTTGTGAATTACATGTCCCACCTAAGCACTTGTTTGGAATTTCTATTTCATTTGCTCTTTGGAGATCAGTTCTTGGGAAACTCACATTTTCTATTTCAAGATAAGAAGAGAGGAGCGATTTTTTGTGAGTGCAGTATGTTTCACAGAATTTCTTTGTGTTGCCAAGCTTACTTGTAGAGCTGAAGCTTGTCAGAATTCTCATAACAAATGCATGATTGAACTAAATTACAATCCTTTGCCTGTGGCGTAGGAGCCTTCCGCTACCCCAGTGCTTCCAGGGGAGATGGTCTGCCTTCTGTGATTTATTTACAGACCAAACGATAACAAATATGAATTCCCAGGCTTAAACCTAGAGCAGGGGTCAGAAATAGTTTAAACTTAGTGATTTGCGCTAAAAAATGCAGTCTTCTAAAACTATTGTTTCCTAACGTGCATGAATGTGCTGAACCAGCTGCAGACTTCTCTTAAGTGTGGTGTGATAATGAATGTGCTTTATAAACTGTTAAGTTCTAATGTTATTATTATGGGTTGTACTTTATTAAATATTGGATGACGATTTTAGAAAGTACAGGGGTTTTAATTGTGAAATTATACTAAAGCATGAAGAATTTTGGAATAATCTTTCTCTTTAGAATACCATGATTAATTTTTAAATTCCCTTGATTTATATTTTTACTATACTGTGAGTTAGAAATGAAATGTATTAGTATCTTTGCGATGTAGTAAGATTTTGTATAAACTTTTAATCTGTCAAGGAAAAGTCTAGATAAACAAATAGGATTACATTTGTCTCATAGCCCATCATTTTGAAAGATGGTTCAAGACCAAAGGAAGTTCCGACTCACCTTTTCCAAAGAGGCAAGTACTTTTCTGGTATTTTTTAAATCCAAATTCATCGTGCCTACGTTTGAGTAATTAAAACAATAGGTTATCACAAATCTTAACAGAAAAAATTTTCTTCTTTCTTAACCAAAAGAGAAACATGAAATGATTTGCTTTTTTGGGCTTGCTTTCCATGCCTCAACATTGTAAAATATCCTTGTTACTTTTACGATGTTCAGCTTCATTTTTTTTAAACTTAAACAATCAAAATGAATTACCTGAATTTCCTCCTCCTCCTCTTGTCCAAAACAGAACCCAACTCATCCTCCCACCCCCACCCCAGGACTGTTTCTTTCATTCCTATAGTCCCTGTTATTTCCACCTGATGTTCAAGAGAGGAAGCTCGGAGTCTCTTACCCTCCCCGCCCAGCCCTGGTACTCTCCCTGCCGTACTCCTCCTTTCTAGTTTTTGGTCATTCTGCTTTCTAAAAATCTCTTGAGTCTGCTTTCTTTCCATTTCCACAACCACTGTGTACTTTAGACCCTTATCATTGATTGTATTAATAAGAGATTCTTCCTGGTCTCCCTGCCTCTGTCCCTCCCCAGTTTATATTCTTTCTAAAATGTCATGTGATATGACGATGCCACTCTCTTGCTAAGAAATCTTGAACGGGTCTGCAACACATACAGAATCACCTGCTAACTCTTCAGTATGCTCTAAATAGTCCTCTGTGTTCTGGCTCCCAATTATTTTCTCAGTCTCAAAAAGTGCTCTCCAAACAAATCACACAACTTGTACCCTCCTTTCTTCTGTCGCATGCCCCCATGCCTTTCCCCCTGCCCCGTGGATACCTCCCCCTGGTTTAAACTTCCATTGATTGGTGCCTGACTGTTTCATTGAACTTTGGACCTCTCACCTGTTGTGTTTTTTGCTTTGTACCCTCCTGGTTTTTCGCCTGTCTACCTGGCTTGATTTGCCACTTGTACTGCCTCTGACTTATCTGCCTGATCATGTTACTTGCAAGCTTTATGTCTTCTTGTTCTCTCAATTAGTTTTCAGCCCCCCCAGACCAGTCTCCTTGCCCTGCATCTGCAAACAGATGTTATCTTGAGAGTGACAATGTATTTTTAATCAAACTATTTTGTTGCTATAGGTCCTAGACAATGGGACACAAAATGCATCTAGCTTTGAGTGTATATTGCAACATTACCTTGTGTTCCAAAAATATTTTCCTTATTATTATTGTTATTGTTATTTTCTATTGGGAGGGTGAAGGAAGCGGTATTGGCCACCAATCTAAGTTTAGGCTTTAACCTGTCTTAGGATATTTGTGACCCCTGCTAAAATTCTGAACTTTAAATGTCATTCAGTGACTTGATAAAATAGGAATTTTGTTTTACTACGAACTGAGCAGAGTGTCCGCATTTGATTCTTATACCATCGTTTCTATAGACTCAAAACATAAAAGAAAAATTCATCTTTTAACGTGAGTATCCCAAATCTCAGTCCTTAGCCCTCTGGCTCTCTACACACATCCCTATGTGATCTCATGAAGCCCCATGGCATGAAATGTCATCTATACCTGAAGGTTCATATGTATATATATCCAGCGCAACCACTCCCTGAACTCCTGACTCATATCTTGAACTGCCTATAATCATCACCTTTTGGAAGACTCATATGTAATTCAAACATCACAAATCAACAAGAGAATTGTTGATTCGCCAACTCCCATCCCCAGGGCCCTATACACTTGCTCGCCCACAGACTTTCCCATCTTCAGTGTACCAGTTGCTAGACCAGAAAATCCACTCTACTCCTACTTCTTTCTTACAACGCCATCAGCAAACACTACTGAAGTGTATTTAGAATCTTACCTCTTCGTTCCACATTCATTGTGTTCACTCTACTTCACTTTACATCGTTGTTTTGCTGGGTGATTGAAACACCCTCTTAAGTTGTTTCTCACTTATTCACCCTTGCCCCCTGCATTTTATTCTTCACTGAACAGCCAGAGTAAGCCTTTTTAAAACATAAGGTACACAATATTGTTCATCTGCTTAAAACCTTCCAATGTTTTCCATGTCAAAGTAAAAGCCCATATCTTGCTGTGACTAGCAAGGTTTAAAATCATCCTGTTCCCTGCTGCTTCCTCAATCTGAAATCCAACCATGCGCCCCTCTCCCACTGCAGTCCTCAAAGATGCCAGGCAGATGGGCTTCTGCCTCAGGGCCTTTGCACTTATGATGCCCTATGCCTGGAATGCTCTTCCACCAGTACCATGGCTCACTTTCTCTCTTTACCCAAGCCTCTGCTTATTATTACCCTATCATTAGCAGTCTTTTCTGACCATTCCATTTACAATGGCACCCTCTCTATTCCCTTATCTTACTTTATCCTTCATCATAGCACCCCTTACTACCTGATGTGCTTTATATACACATTTTTAAATTTCTTTACTGGTTGCTCCACCTCTCCCCTATGTAAGATCCATGAGAGCAGGGACATAAGTTTGTTCATTGCTGTATCTCCAGTTTTTAAAAGAGAACCTGGCATACAGCATGCGTGCAGGTATTGCATGCATGAATGGGTGTATTTGAGAGGTAGTTAAGTTTTTTTAAAGGTTGTTTCAGTGGGCTAGATGCTGAGTATTCATTTGTGGAAAAAGAAAAACAAACAAGCAATAGGAAGTCCAAATTCTTCCTGCAAGTTTCCCTCAATCTTTGGACTGGCTTAGTAACCCCGAAATCTCTTGGTTTCTTGACTCTTAATGAATCACTGTGTCTCTGCCCCATTTATTTCATGACTGTGATCTACCTTATATTGGTGAATTATTTTTTATGTATATGTCCACTTTTCCTAAGAAGACTACAAATTTCTTGAGGGTAAGGACTGAATCCTATACTTTTAGTAGGTATAAAAATGAGATTTTAACATACAAACTAAGCCTGGTTTCATTAGAATCTATTTTAGTTATATCTTCAGTGCATACAAGTGATTAAAAACTAGGGCCATCTTGCACATTTTGTGGCTTTAGGTCAAAAGTTAGGGTAAAAAGTAATTTAAAGAAGAAACCTGGAAAACAGCACCTGTTCCTCTTTGCTTCTCTAGTCTGAGTTTTCTTTTTTTCTACACAGTAAGTTCTATATATGACTGAGTAAACCCCTTGGCTTGTTGGAAGTTGAGTGTAATATCAACACCAACCTTGGTATCAATACTTGAATAGGTCCCGACTGACAAATATTTGGGCAGGAGTGTGGAATATTTCATTCTAACAGTATGAGTGGAGGTTGAAATATTTTCCACACATCTTCAACACAAGTTGGGTAACACAGATGTTTAGTGCAAGAAAAAAGGATGGGGAAATGTACCCTTAGTTATTTACGAACAAAGAAGAATCTACCATTTTCTTTTGTACTGTAAAATACCCCCAAATCACATGTAATGTAACACTTTAGATTTAGTCCATGGTGGAACTTGCTTGATGTCTGTTGAAAGACTATTGCCACATCCAAATAAAGACATTATAATTTTTCCCCTCAATTTCATTCTTTCTCTTTATTTTGATGTCTTTTTCTGTAACATTCTAAGTAATTTTGGTTTTCTTAAATATTTACCCTCTATAGACACCTGCAGATAGTAGTATCTCTGCAAAGTCATTATTTAGGCCAACCACACACACCTGATCTTTCAAATCTTTCCATATAAATTATTCCTTGTGTTTTAAAATTCTTATTATTGTCTGCCTCCTAAATTCATTTTAGTTTTCTGTATGTTTCTCACCAAGTGTCCTGAGAACTAAGCATAACACCATGATGCCGATTCACGAGGTTCTTTTTGAAACGACCACATCACTTCTAATTGGGACTAGATGCCTGTGTTTATACCACCCACACCTCAGTTGCTTTTCTTTTAGCTGTCATCACTCGTTGTAAATCCTGTTTTAGTTTCTTATAACAGTTCTATGTCTCTTTTACTATTATACCTTTACCAGGACCTTACTTCCATTACAGAAAGGTGTTTTATAACATTCTCTGCAGAAATATTAGCTTACTAGGCTAGGTCTTATTTTTATTGCCTGCCTCCATTTCTAATCTGGCTGTATTACTTGGTTTCGTTTCTCAATTCAGAATGTTAACAGTGCTGTACAGACGGGTGTTGTGATTTGCCTGCAGAGGTTATTAAGATGTTATTTGCTTCTCCTCCCCAAAGTCATTAATAAAGATGGGGAAAGCCAGTTCAAAAGTAATGTCTGTGTTACTGCACAAGAAACCCTTCCCCATTCCCTACCCCCAAAATTTAATATGCCATTACTTGTCCTTCTGTTTTCTTTCATTCAGTCAGTTGAATCCCTTTCATTATGTTCATGGCAAAAGTAAGGTAGCCCAATTTTATGAGCTGAATTAGATGAGTCCCTAATCTTTCATCATCGGTAAAGTCAGAATTTAGGACATTTTAAAAAATGAATTAGTAGTAACTGCATCAAAAGAGCTTAATGAGAGTCACCTTGCATGATTTGTAAGGTGATTATTTTTTTCAAAATTTACTGAAAAAGAGAAGTCTTTTGATTTGCTATGCTTTCAAGGAGTAGAAAACAGCTGCTGGAAAGGGTAGGGAAAAAGGTCACAGTGTGTCAAGGCAGGACTGAGCTCCTTTGCCACAGATTGGTGGGGGGTAGTTTTGTGTTCAAGTTATACTGGTGTCAACAGTCTGAACCAGGCAACATTCAGAAAGAGCAACAGGGCTTAATGGTCATTCATTTAATAGTTGCATATCTACCACGGGCAGTGGGATGGCAACGATGAATAAGATAGACACGTTCCCTGCTCTGCAGGTACATCATACTGGGGTTAGCTGACGAGTGGAAAATCAGTTACAGTATAAGATGATCAATGCTCTGACCTAGGAAGTTGAAGCAATAGGAGCCCATTGGGGGAGTACCATCCCACTTTAGACTAACTGATAGTGGACACCTCTCGTGTTTGGAACTGTTAGCAGTTTCAACGAAACTAGAGAGGAGTAAAACAATTGGGTCATCTTAGAATACTAATTTACTTGTGTTAGCATTTACTAATAATTTAGTTGTATTAGCATAAAAATAATTTGTAAGGCAAAGGAGGAAGAGCCATGAGAATTCTTCAGCATCATTGTTGAAAACACGTATGGCACATTATATGGTTCTCATGAAAATGTGATAAGAACGTGTATATATGCAATGCAATATAAAGCTGTAGAAAGAATACTATTGACCATTACTCACTGCTTATTCTTCACAGCACAACCATAGGTAGTTAGTAGATGTTCATCTAGTTGGCAAATAGAATTAAGGAGATGCAGAGGGGTATAATTAGTTGAGACTGCAATTAAGCAATGAATGTATCAGAAGGCAAACTTCTTTTGGGTTATTTCTAATGATGGAGATAGAGGAGCTGTCCCACAATTACATTTGTGTGAGGTCCAAGTCAGAGGATCTGTGGTGGGACCACCCAGCCCCTTCCCTTACATGGAAATAAGTATCTCTCTCCTGTGAGCCTCAAGAAGTGCCCTTTAGGTTGGTGCTTTTGGTAAATCCAGGGAATGCAGTCTATTAGGCAATCCTGAAACACTCATAGATGGCTTTGCCTCCCAGGAAGGGCACAGGCTGAGATAAGTCAGGTGGTGCAAGTGCCCTGACCTGGCTATCCGGGCCTTGAAACTTGTAGAAATGCCCTTGATGCAGAGATGGTGCACCCCAGTCTCTGGACCCGGCTTTGCCTGTGATAGCAGAGCAGTCTGCGATGAGTTAGCTTGACAATCTTCCATGTAGGCTTATTGCGTAACTCCAGCACACAAACGTCTTTGTTCAGATTCTTAAGTTGAACACAATTTTGCATACATGTTCAGTTCTGATTGATTTTCCCCATGTTCTCTATTTTAAAAATTGCTGCCCTGCCGGAATCTTCCTTGCTTCATGAAGGTGTAATTACTTGGATGGCTATTGATCACATTCCCCTTTCACTATTCTCCTTTTCTTCTGCTCTTTTTGATTATCTGTATCTTCTATCCTGTATCAACTGCTAGTCTTGGCTTCAAATTTTTCTGATATTAGGAGTTCAAAATAGAAAATTTTGACTTTTTTACTTGTCAATATCTTCCTAAAAAATAAGTAAAGATGGGGATAGAAAAACATGGATTATAGAACCAAAGATAGGGAGACAAAGGAGCAGGACCCCAAGAAAAGGTATATATGGACTGTGGTTATCCACTTTGCTGTGGACTCTGACATTTATCAGTCTTGGGACTTTGATGAGTTTCGCCATCTTTAAAATATTCTCCCTGTTCTGACAATGATGGGCAGCAAGTATGGTCTGCTGAAAATAAGACTTGATTTTAACAAATTGCAGTTGGGCTCTTGATCCTTCTGAGGTTATGAAAAATGGATTTGAAAAATGAACATCTATTGTGAAAAATCACATTTGGGTGATAACTAAATACATGAAAACCAGCCAACACTTTGGTGTCTTCCATTTACCACAGTGTAGCTGCCTGCCATGTGAAAAATAATAAATGACAAAGGATTCTTATAGTGATGGAACTATTCAGTATGTTGACTATGGTGATATGCGTGGATGCATCAATCTACTCTGGTGGTAAAATTGTATCAAACTTAATAAACACACACACATAAAAGTATAACTGGGGAAATTAGAATAAGGTTACTGGATTGTACAATGTCAATTTCCTGGTTGTGATAGTGTATTGTGGTTTTCCAAATGTTACCATTGGAACAAACTGGAAAAAGTATACAAAGGATCTCTCCATTATTTCACATAACTGGATGTGAATCTGTAATTACCTCAATAAAAATTTCAGTTAAAGAAGACTTGCAGTGAAATCTCTGTCTGGTCTTAGTATTGTATCATGATGACCTTTGCTTCTGAAAAAATAAGTTGGAGCAAATTACTTTAAAAATTAGCATATAAGAATATATTTGCAAAGGAAAAACATCTTTGGAAATTTTAGCTAACTAATTTGCTTGAAAGGAGAATGATATCTTAATCTAATAGTTTCTTGTAAGGAAGTTTAGTTTAAAAGTGATTTGGAAATAATGCATAAAGATACACTTTCAGTAAATTTTTAAATCATGTAATATGTATTTTCATATATAAGACTTCAAATGAGAACTCTTAAATAGTAGGCACTATGATATACTTACATGATTATTTAGAAAGCAGAATCTACATTCATTATATTTTAAAATCTATAAAAGATTAGTTCTTTCCCTACACACCTATAATGCAACCTAAACACATAAAATAAATTAACAAGTCAAGTAGTAAAAACATTAAGCTTACCACTCTAGGCCTTTTTTTCTTTTTTTTTTTTTTTGCCATTTGAGAGAGAGCGAAAGAGAGAGAGAGTGTGAGATCTTGAGAGGCCACACACTTATTCCAACTATCTTTCCTTAATTCAAAGTATTCTCTGAAATTTCCTTTTGAAAATATCTTTGGACTCTATGACATTAATTTAGATATCAGGGGAGGGAAGTGTTTGTTTTTTGAGGAGGGTGAAATAGTGAAAATCTATCAAGTTAAGTTTGATAAATAACAGTAGATGAGATTGAATCATATTCTACTGGGCCCCAAACAAGGGGTTACTGTAAAGCAATGCATTTGCTTTTCTTGTGTGGTTTATTTTTTTGGTTCTGAAAAAAGCAAGAAATATTTAGAGCTTAAAAAAGTAAGCATATGTGACACTCATATACTTGGTTATATTTGTCATAAAGCCAGTTTTATGACTCTGTGGACTAATCTTATGCATAATATGATTTGATACACTGGATATAATGGGGTATCGACCAATTAATCAAGACATGTTTGTTGAATACCAACTATCTTACAAATGACAAAGGAATAAAACAAGGAGTCTTAGGTATATTTTTAACCCAATGAGACAATTCCATTCCATATGTTTTATTTATCCCTTATACTTAATTATTATTATTATCATTTAATTTTTATTGGAGAATACTGGGGAACAGTGTGTTTTTCCAGGACCCATCAGTTCCAAGTCAAGTCATTGTCCTTCAATCTAGTTGTGGAGGGCGCAGCTCAGCTCTGTTCCAAGTCCAGTCTCTGTTTTCAATCTAGTTTTAGGGGTGGGGGAGAGAGGGGTGTGCAGCCCACCATCCCATGAGGGAATCGAACCAGCAATCCTGTTGTTAAGAGCTTGTGCTCTGAACAACTGAGCCATCCAGCCGCCCCCTTATACTTAATTATTGATGGACAGACCTGCTACTCTTGACCCATTTTATTGAGATTGGTGGTTACTCCATCCTTGACTGTGGTATCCAGAATGGAGCACCTAGCAGGTGTGTGTGAAACTGGATCCTTGTGGGCCAGAGCTGCCGAGTGTGAGGAAGCCTAGATGACACTGAGCAGAAGGCATCCAGCACACTCCTAGGATGAGTTGATAAAGAATTTGGGTGTGCTCTTGCTCTGGACATTCTGGGGAGATTTCATCATTCACAGAGTTGAGAAGTGCTTCTTGAGTCCTTTACTATAGGAAAGCTATGCTCTCCTATTTGTCCGCTGAGGGTGCCCAAGCAAATGCTATGCTTCCCCATAGCTCAGTCGTAGTTCCATGCCAAGGCCAAGAATCAGGGGATTCTCCAGGGTCTTATGTGTTATGCTTGAGAATGAACCTGTAGACTCTGAATTATCAGGAATTAAATCTTAGTTACATAGGGCCCTGTGAATTACTCAAAGACTCCACTCTGGACCCACAAATTGTGGGTGGTGATCAAGTTACTGAATATCCATGTTGCTTTCTCAGTCAGCCTTGTTTTTCACAGCTTGTTGACATCTTTGATTAAGGTTGCAAAGAGATTTTAATCTTCTGGAATACATGTTGAAGAATGACTTTTTGCTATCTAAATTTTTAATTTAATGATCTATTGAGGTCTACAGACTATGAAAATTAACATTATATCAATATAAAACATAGCATGAGTAGAAAAAAAAATTTCTAACAGAAATATTTGGGCTACAGTTCTCATAAAAGGAAGGCTCACTCTTAAAGAGACTACATAATGTAGATAGCTAGATGCATTATAAAAGAGAAGGAAATAAAAAAAGGAAAATTTGAATAAATTGTATTAGGTTGATGCAAAAGTAATTGCAGTTTTTATTATTATTTTTAACCTTTTAAACCACAATTACTTTATTTTTTAAAAAAAGTTTTATTTATTTAAGTGTGTTTTTCCAGGACCCATCAGCTCCAAGTCAAGTAGTTGTTTTAATCTAGTTGTGGAGGGTGCAGCTCACAGTGGCCCACGTGGGGATTGAACCGGCAACCTTGGTGTTAAGATCTCGGTGATCTATCTAACCAACTGAGCTAACTGACCGCCCCTAAACTGTAACTACTTTTGCACTAACCTAATAATTCTTAGTTTTCATGTGCATTTATCTCTGGGTTTTGTGAGATCTCCATGATACAATTTTCTCCATGATAAAATTATTATTCTCCTGGTGAGCCTTGTAATTAGGAAAAAAACTCAAAGCTGATCCCCACCCTTGTGAGTTTTGGTTGAAAAACCTTATTCTTAGATTCAGTCAACATGAGTATAAGGCGTATATTCCAATCAAGCTTATAAAATAAAATATTCTTTCCTTTAAATTTGCCTCTGTAGCCTCCATCCCTCATCAGACGTCAAGATTAATTCAGTCACAGTGGGTACAAAGCATATTCTTCACAAAAGAAAGCAAGCATTGTTTTCTCACAAATGAGTAGAAACTGCTGAAAGATGGGGCGCTAGCATCTAGCTTTTATCTTGAGTTCCTGGGAGAGTCAAGGTGCTAAGAGATATTATCCATCCCTTTCCCAGATATTTTTAAAGATCCCTCGGCCTCCCATGTGCTGGAAGGTGAGAGAAGATTTAAAGTCTTTCTGAGAATGATTCCTCACATTACTGTGGTTTTCTATTACAGATACAATACTTATTTTCCCAACATCTGTGACACAGTTTTTTTTTTTTTTTTCAGCTCTAAAGGTAATAAACACAGGTAACTCCTTTTAAGAAGCAGAACAGTTAAGTGTAAGATAAGTACCAGATTGTTTGCACTTAGCTCCAAGCAGTTCAAATTATTTATCCTCGGATTACTTTTTGTTTTTCTAAGAAAAGTGCAGCTATGTGTTTACTAAGACTAAAGAAATTCAGCTTTGGAGAAGGAGTGTGCATTTCAGCGGCTATAGTCTTTGTTATTAGTTATTATTTATAACCAGGAGCTCTAATTGCCTCTCCTGTGTTTACCTATTTTAAAGGGTGCAATACTGTCTCTTTGGATGCTGCAGAAGAAAGAATGAATCTCTTTCGACAGCAGAGGCTGTCCAAGGTGTGGTATGTAGGCTTCATGAGGAAAGAGATTTTCTGCCTTTGTTTTCTGTTCTATCCTAACACCTAGCATAGTGCTTGGTACACAGTAGACCCTCAGTAAATATTTGTGGAATGAATGAATGAATCCTCAAGAAAAATTGTAGGATGGGTTTATTGGAGCTTGATCTCCAACGATCTTCACCATGAGGCGAAAAAATTGTCCTTAAGTTGCACTGATTCTTTTCTAGTCCTTCATCCTAAGAGCTGCCTCACCTTCTTCCAGCCACAGTACCTGAGCGAGCAGGGCTCTGTGGCCTAAGTTACCAAACTCTGCAATTCTTCAACAGGCCATAGTCGAGAATTTGGAAGGCTTTGAAGTGGCTGCCTCAACCCTGCAGAGAAATGCCAATTGGCAGAAAGGCCATTCCTGGTGCCACATGACTGGCTGGGCTGCGTGCTAGACAGATGTGGAAGCCTTTCTCAGATTCATTAGATGCATGCCAACATAATTTAATTTTTGAAGGCGCTAGGCCTGATTAATAAAGTATAAAACAGCAACCAATGCTTATAGTTTAGAGTTCTTATTTCATCACGAAAAACTCAAAGTATGTGTAGATAGGTTGGAATGTGCAAAGAAAAGCTAAGAAAGCAGGTTTCTGATAAGACCAGCATGTGACTTGTATAACAGCTCTGAATTATAGTCTGAAGGATGGAATGCTGACAGTTATTTTTTTCTTACTTGTGATCGCTAGGATTTTATTTCCCCCTGTAACAGGTCATTTTGGAGCCAATCTTAAAATGAGAAAATACTTCGAAGAATTATGCATCGTGTGGCGTGTATCTCCCTTGTTATAGGCGGGGGCCACTGCTTATGGAGGGGGAAGATGGTGCCCATGTCTTCGGACATAATAGCTTTTGACAGATAGACTGAAATAATTCCTTTTTCGCCATGCAGTTGTCTGTAAATCTGCTTAGTTGGTCATCCAAAGTGATGACGTTTAAGATATAGTTGATACACTGTTTATCTTAAAGAAACATTTTAAAATTAATTCTTGAGACCTGTGCAATATTTTATCTTTTCAGTTTAATAATATCCAAATGTGCTTTTCGTTGCTTTTATGAAGCAAAAAACACATGTGTGTTGCTTCATAAATCAGCCACTTTGCTTTGAAAATATAGTACATTTCAAGTATGTAGCAAAGGCCCTCAAAACACAATTATTAAAGCAACATGAGGAGTTGAGTTTGCTTCAGTTTGGGATTTTTAATAGACTTCACTGTTATGTAGTGAAGACAGAAATATGTCATAGGAGTCTCTGGTTAAGAGCGAAGACTTTTTCTCTTGTTTTATTTTATATCCTCGTTTCTATCTTATAGTTAGAATGGGACATATACTTTCATACTGTTGGGTAAAGTTGTTAGAAAATATAATTTCCATAAACCTACTCTTTTGAATCTTTAGGTAAGTGCATTGGCACATGAGCTCAAAATTACAAATTAGGACTTTGTAAGAAATTTTCATGTACTTCCGATGAAAGTACTATTATACTTGTGTTCTTGATTTATCGCAAAATTATGTGAGATCTTTACGCTTGTGAAGCTAAAACATGTAACTTGAAAGTTATTTCAAAATTCACATCGAATTTGTCACTTTGTTCTGTCAGTTTTATCTCTAAATAATTCTTATATTTCTTGGTTTATTTTCATTTTAACTCCTATCACCCAGTCCAGATCACCATCCTCTCTTTATTATCGGCAATACTGGAATAGAATCTCCTCACCAACACTCTGGAATAGTTAATGACACAGGAAAACACTTTATATGAAAAAGCAGAAGTCCAAATTGAATATTCAAATCAATTGTGATGTTAACAGAGATAGAATTAGGAGTGCTACTTATTTTTCTCTTTCATACTTTTTAATATTTTCCAAGTGTTCTACAGTAAGCATGAATTACTTCTGAAAGTTTTTAGTTGAGGTGCAGTCTCATTTAAAAAAATTCAAGCAATGCAGAAAGGTTAAGATGAGAACAATTTTTATCACCCAAAATCCTACTACTTTGAAATAATAAATCATCAAATTAGGCGAACAGCAGGCCAAATCTCTTTCTCTTTCACCACATACCTACTTACAGACACACAAACATACACATACATACACAAGGACAAAGGACAACAAGCCAACTAGCTAGAGAGACAGGCAAAATTTTTTTTTATAAATTCGGGATCAAACTATACATGTGTTTTTGTAAAGAATTAAAATTTATGTTACTTTAATAATTTGTATCCCCCTTATTAAAAAGGCAAGGTGTTAACTACTGAAATGAAAAATCACATGACTAGCTTTTTACATTATGTATTTATTTATCTGCTGCATCAAGTTATGTTCCAGTTCTTCCTTCTCGCCCTTTGTTCCTACCACCCGATTATGTGTATTTTTTTAGACCCTTCTATGACTATAGGTAACATACTAGTGCTTTAAAAACAGTATGACTTATTGAGAAGGAGGAGATAGATGCAAAGTGTCTTTTCCACCATAGGGATGAGTTCTGCGTAGAAACATGTCAGCTTCATCTCAGTTTTCCTGGACAGTTTTCATATTCAGTCTCCAACCAGTGGGCTAGATCATTTCTTACCAAATATCTTGAATTCCTCATGTAAATCTTTCTGAAAAAAAATAAATTAAAAGAAAACAATGGATATAAAAGGACAAAATCTGAGACTCTTCAGATTATAAGACCAGACAAAATAAGTGGAGAGTAAACAAAGGAATTTATAGTTTAAAGTTTTCTAGACTTAATGGCCTGTGAGCTACAGCCCCAAAGAAACTGAACAAAATATACTGAGAACAAGTTAATGGGACAATCAGCAGAGATTCACTTTCTTTTCTTTTCACTGGTTGCTTGGTTTTCATGGGACATGCCCAGTACCATCTTCCCCACCTGAAAGCTGAAAATACTTTTGTCTTAAGTGGCAGTATCCTGAGGTTAGCTAGAGCGAAGTCTTTACTGATAGACAGAACTGGGTTTGAAAGTTCTTTTTCTGCAAGCTAGTATCACATGTGACTGAGTATATCACTTCACCTCATTCTGGTTCCTCACTCCATAATATGGAATAATAAAATCTCACTTGGAGACATAATTTACATGAGAATCTATGTTACAGTAGGTACTTGACAAAGGCTCATCCCCCTTTTGTACCTTTTATCATCTAATTTGGTGATTTTTTTATTTTTTTTGGAGGAGGGGACTTGAAGTTTTCAAATGTCACTTATATATAACTTACAGCTGAATTAAAATTAAGATCTAATTTTTTTTTTAAATTGGTGATTTTAATCCATTTATATTTTATATGGTTTCTTTTTTAAAAGTTATTTTTTTCAGTTACAGTTGACATTCAATATTATTTTATATTAGTTTCAAGGGTACAGCATAGTAGTTAGACATTTATATAATTTATGCAGTGATCTCCCGATTAGTCTAGTACCCACCTGTCACTATACAGTACTTTACATCCCTGTGACTATTTTGTAACTACCAATTTGTTTTCCTTAATCCCTTCACCTTTTTCACCTAGCTTGCCAACCCACCTCCCCTCTGGCAACCATCAGTTTGTTTTCTGTATCTATGAGTCTGTTGTTTTGTTTGTTTGTTTTGTTCTTTAGATTCCACATATAAGTGAGATCATATGGTATTTGTCTTTCTCAATCTGAGTTATTTAACGTAGCATAACACTCTCTGTTTTCATGCTTTATTTTTTCTACTTTTCCTGTGTTTTCATTTTTCCCCCACTTCATTCTTTTTTCCCCTTTTGACTAAATTTTGATTTAAAAACTTCTTCTTTTCCTTTATCTTGATTTGGAAATTATAAATCTTTTTTAAAAATTCATTACATGGTTGTTCTTAATCTTAACAAAATCCGAAATAAATCTGTTTACCTTCCTAGCAATGCAATATCCTAATTCTGATCAATCTCCTCCTGTCTTGTACATTAGTGGGATTCCATCTTTTTTTCCTCATATATTTTCATCATTATTTTTATATATTCAATGTTTGTTTACATTTACCCATTTCTTTATTTACCATCCCTTCTTTCATTCCAGACCTATTTTCCCCTGGAATTATTGTATTTCTTACTGATTTATTTCTTTTAGCAATTCCTTTAGCAAGGGTCTGATTATATTAAACACAGATTTTTGTTTGCCCAAAATGCATTTATTTTCCCCCAAGTATTAAATGACGGTTTGGTAGAGTAAACAACTTGAGATGGACATTATTTTCTTTCAGCAATTTGAAGATAGGGTTTCGTTGTGTTTTGAATCCACTGTTGCTCTTAAAAAATGTATCTGTTTTCTATATAACTGTTATTCCATTGTAGATAAACTTTTTTCTTTGGCTCTTTTTAAGATCTTTCCTTTAGTTTGATGTTCTGCAGTTCCCCTATGTGCCTAGAGGTGGGTTTCCTTCATCTTTTTTAAATCTGTTCTGCTTGGCAATGTCTGCTTCCCTTATTTTATCTATTTTCTCCTTCTGATTCATAAATCACATATTTGTTAAACCTTAGCATGTTGCTCTGCGTGTAGCTTATCTCTCTCTTATATTTTACATTTCATTGTGTCTCTGAGCTTCTTGCTGGATAATTTCTTTATAAGTCATTATTTCCTCAGTTCTGTATGATTATTTATTTGACTTACTGAATTTTTAACTTTAATGATCACATTTGGCATTTCTAAAAGAACGAAATAAGTTCTTTCACCAATTTTCCTAATTTTTAAAAATAGCACTTTGTTCCTAGTTTGTGATTTCATTTTCTGTTATGAATAATTAAAAATACTTATTTTTGTATCCATATTTCTAATATTTGAAGTCCTTGGTGATTTAATTCTATTGTTGGTTGTTTCTGCTAACTCTTAAATATATATATACACATATATTTTGGATTGAGCTCATGTTTAAATGCCAGGGCTCTATTTGTAAGAATTTTGCAAAATTTAAGTTGAGGGTGCATCCTTCTGCAGAGAATTTGTGTTTGTGTCTCTTGGGCATCCCAAGGTATAACTAACCCAGAGCCACTTAATGGTTTCTTGTTTGAATTTTCTTGGACCTACTAAATAGTATCATTTTAAACCCAAACTCTGGAGTATGTCAATCCTGTGGTAATTGTCATGGAAAACTTCTATTTATTTTTTTCGCCCTGAGTCCAGGCCAAGAATGACATTTTTTCCTTGTTGTCTCTTTTTGTCAGTGAATGGACATGTTTTTAAAAGTAACTTTGTGGACCTCGCCTTCATTTGTAGAGCTTAATTTTAACTCCTTTTTTGGGTTCACATCATGCCCTGCCTACTGTCCCTTAAACAGCATGTAAGGCCCACAGGCTGGAGCATATGCCTGATCACAATTATACTGTTATTCCTAGCCCAGCTACCTTATTTTGCCATGTATAATGTGCACCCCCGTTTTGGGCCCAAACTTTCAGGGAAAAAAATCATTCATTTTAATTTTTTAATTCAAATTTTTATTTGTTTACATTTAGGTACTTGTTTTTTGTATTATAAAGAAAATTTAGCATTTATTTTTGTAACATGTTATGGTACAAGAAATGTTATGTAACAAATAATTAAAAAACACAAAAACAGATACAAGTACAAGAAATTTTATGTACCGGTAACAAATTTATGATATTTATGCATCATAGAAAGCCAAGAACTCTTCCTTGTTGCAAGTTCATCATGAGTTCAATAGCACCGATTATCATATTCCAGGGTATTATTTTGCATACAGATATTGTTATTGATTTCTAGAGTTATACTTTTTTTTTTTTTTACTGTAACTGACATTATATATATATATATATATATATTTTTTTTTTTTAATTAAAGTTTATCGGGGTGACAATTGTTAGTAAAGTTACATAGATTTCAGGTGTACAATTCTGTATTACATCATCTATAAATCCCATTGTGTGTTCACCATAGAGTTATACTTTTAACTCATAAGCATAAATAAAAGAATAAAAAACATTTACATAGATATGGAATTAGTACTACCCATATATAATGCGCATCCTTACTTTTCTTTCATAAATCTGGGCTAAAAAGTGTGTGTTATACATGGCAAAATATGGTATATATTTAAAACAAGGTTTTATATTTCCATAGTATTTCTATGTTTTATATGATGAGATTTTTTCCCAGAACATTCATTCTATATCATCAAAATGGATCACACAATATTCTCAAAATTGTCATCTTCTTCCACTCTAGCCTCTTTCCAATCCATTCTCCATCCAATAGGCAACGTGATCTTAAAATGCTGTTGTGATCATGTCACTGCCCTCGTAAAAACCCTTCAATAGCTTCCTGTTGTGGGCTGAATTGTATCCTTCCTGGTACTTGTGACTGTGACCTTATTTGGAAATAGGGTCTTTGCAGATGTAATCAAGGTAAAATGAGACCATAATTCACAGATTGGTGTCTTCACAAGACGGAAATTTGAAGACAGAGACAGAGACACACAAGGAGAAGCCATATGGTGATTGGAGTTATGTTAACTCAAGGAAGGCCAAGGATTGCCAGCAATGACCAGAGCTAGAAGGACATAGGATAGTTTCTTTCTATGAGCCCTCATGAAGGAACCAATGATTCTGTTAACTTCATTTCAGACATTTGGCCTCCAGAACTGTGAGACAATAAATTTCTGTTGTTTTAAGCCACCTAGGAAATGGTAGTTTGTTATAGAGACATTAGAAAAGGAATACACTGATAAACAGTTGGACTAGTGAAAACTAGTATAGCAGACCAGAGAAAACTGAAAATAAGTGTTTTCAGAGTCACCTGAGGCCTACGAGCAAGCTGACTGACATTGCAGAACAAACATTCTTTCTCTTATAATTGGTATAAAATAAAAGATTCTTAGTATGGTCTGTTATGCCTTTTTGATCTTTCCCATTTTACTTTTCTAGCTTCATATTGCTCCCGTTGCTTTCACTGGCCTCGTTATGAATCTTTGAACAAGCCAAGCTCTTGTCTGACTCAGAGATTTTGTATATGCTGATCTCTCTGCCTAGGAAACTCATTTGCCTGTTTTGCTTGGATAACTACTACTCATCCTTCATGTCTGGTAAAATGTCACTCCGTGAGAACCCCTTTCATAATACTTCTCCCTCCCATATCAGCCATCTGAATTAGGTCCCTTAGTTATATCTTATGCAATTTCCCCCCTTCCTAGCATTTATCATGGATTATGACTAGCATATGTATGTTATTTGTATGATTATTTTTTTAATGCCTGTCTTCCCCACTAGACTGTATGCTCCATTAGGCAGCAATGATGTGTGTTTTATTCTTTTCTATTTTTCTAGCTACCAGCATAGTGATGGGTATGCAATAAATATTTTTGAATGAATAAAAGTACATTTTCATGCTTGTGATTAGATGGATGGACACAAAGAGAAAAACACCATTTTTTAAAATTGTTTTTATTAGGGCTAGAGTTTTAGGTGAATTGTTTCAATCATTTTTTCTTATGTTGCTATTCTAACAGGTTAATTGTAAACATCATCGTATTAAAAGAGCAACCACTCTTCATTCACTCAGAGTCACATTTTGAAATATATTTGAAATGCCATCTATTAGTATAATTAGTACTTTTCACCAATTGCTTGTGTTTGGTACTATTTAGCTATTTAAACTAGGTTCAATGTTCAAACTCAGTTCTCTATTTATACCAAGATAGCAGAAACATTGAAGATATAAAACTTGTACTTTCTTTAAAAAAAATAATATAAATTTGTCATTTTGTGTTAAATTACAGGTAATATTTAAAATTGTCCAGGATTTTTTAGGTAACAATTCTCAAAATTCTTTCTAGAATGTGGCTCATGAGGCCCATGTTGTGGAATTCTCTACCTGCTTGGTTTGGCAGAGGGCCAGCTTACTGATCCTTAGAGCAGGCTGTGAATTCACCTTTTAAATGATGTATATTTCCTGTGTGTTTTCTTTGTAATTGTCTCTGGGACAGTTAAATTACAGAGGGCACAATTCTATAAATCAAAATATAGCACAAATAAGGATGGACCTAGGACCCAAGGAATTCTGAGAAAATTCAACTGAAGGAACAACTACTACGTTCAACCCCAGCCGCTCCCTTAAACAACCCTCTCTAGCTCACCTCCGGTAGTAAGTAAATTTGTGTCTGTGTTGAAGAAAGTAAGCAAACACATAGGAGCACCACATTTGGAAATGCCACTTTGCTAAAATAACCTCTTGATCGTTCCTTAAGGTTTACTGTGGAGGCCCTTAAATCTGGGGACATATAAGTTTAATTGTGTTACATGTTTTCTAAGTTCTGGAAATGTTATTAAGGTCTAAACTTTCATCGAGTAAAATTAATAATTGGTACCCACTAGAACAGGGGTGTCCAAACTTTTTTCAACATTTTTCACCAAGGGCCATATGCGGTAAAATACACAAACAGCTGGGCCACTCACTCGAGGTGAAGTACGTATTGCCTCACTTGGTTTATTTAAGTAAACTAAATATATTTTTGGAATTTGCTGCAGGCCAATTAGCAATGGACCATGGGCCGCAGTTGGCCTGTGGGCCGCAGTTTGGACACCCCTGCACTAGAAGGACACCTTCCAGATGGGCAGGTGGGATTGTGTTGTGTCTTTTTCTCTAGGCATATCTTGCTTGATGCAGGGATCAAGTGAGATTCAGGAACATGGAGTCCATTGTTGTGAGTCCATATGTGACCTGAACAGGCCTGGATGCCTCACTTGGCCACTATTCCTTCAAGGCATTTGTTCCTCATTGCATGGCTGTGGGCCCTGTTCACTTTGCTGTTCGTTGTGGCCTGGAATTCAAGGATATAAACCCTGTCACAGCCATCGTGATACCACTGCCTAAAGGGGTGGGGGAAGTTACATATTAATATGGGGCAGGTCTCATTCTCCTAATGGACTCGAGAATCCTGTCTCTCTCACCACCATTCAAAGTTCATGTGAAAAAAATCAGGGAAATTGCAGTGCACTCAGCAAGATTTAAAAATGGTTTCCTAATTATTACTTCTACTGTCCAAGAGAATAATGCCCAAGAAGTTAAAGGTGTGTGTGTTCCTCCTACTATTAGTCAAAATAGTCTAGTAATAAAAATAGCTTGCTAAGAGGATTTTCCAAGACCACGGAATATTAAATTTCTGAACTAATTGTCCTGAAAGTTTATATCAAAATTAAATTTTAAAATAATTATCTCCCAGAGGTAGATTTTTTAAAAGTGGAGTTTAGAAATTTTAAAAGGTATATTAAAAAAAATTTTAAGTATGCCACTTTTATGTCTGGGGCCCCCAAATTGATATAACACTATTATTGTCAACCAAAATAGGAGTGAGCTAGGGGGCATGGCACAGAGTTACAGTTCAAGTGGTCTGAGATTACCTTGATATGATTTTAAGCTCGTGGAATAGGAAGAGATTTGGAATTTAAGAATATATAAGGATATATTAACCTCTTCTCAGAGGTTATACGTTAGATGATAAGAGCTCTGAAAAGATTTCTGGTTCTAATGCAGTGTATTCAGACAAATATAACCTCTAAAAAAGGCATCTGAATGAATAGATTGGCCAGGAAATTAAGGTTGAAAATGAACACTGCTGGAAACGATGAGTTTGGAAAATGAATGTGTTTTTTCTGAGATGTGAAGTGGAAGAAAAAGGAAAAGGGAATATGATTTATGAAGATTTTGTGATCTGGTACTAAACAAGGTGGACTAGTAATGGCGATTCAGCCTCCAGATAGATACTGTCATATCGTGATTTACAGCAGGGGATCTGCGAGTGGATAAAGGATGCTATTTGCATTGATCGCATAGCCAGCCTTATTTCATCAGAATTTAGATCTTTAGAATAAATGGGATACGTCTGATAACATTTGTATAGTAAATTGCTGAGAATTGATTATAAGTGATAAAACAAAAAGATATTGAAAATGAACTGGTGAAAAAGATTGAAAAACTATAATTGCATGTGAAAATAAAACTGGTTTATTCAGCTCTGGATCTGGGCTCTACTTTTTTATGGTTTGACAGGCAATTTAAACTACAAAATTAAACAGTAAAAGATATAGCATTAAAAAAATAAATGAATTTAAAGAGCCACATTAAAAAAAACTCAACAGAAATCCAAACTTCTTATAATATATTTCGTTATTCTGATGTTCCTTTTATTTAGTAAAAGCTTTTGTTTGCAGGAGTTTATAGTGAGTGACCAACATGGATTTATTATAAGATTTTGCCACTGAACAGCTTTGATGAATATCGGAAGACGTTATTTTTACCCCAGATCTATCATCACAAAGTTGTTTCAGTGACTGCCACTTTTGTAAAACCTACTCTGTCTGAATTTTTTTTTTTTTTGTATTAATACACTTTATTTGTATTTTTGATAAGTACTAGCTAGCTATTTTCTTGTTAGTATGCCCTCTCCCGTAGGCAAACAAAAGGTGTGTTTCCAGAGCTTTTTCCTCAGTGATCACCAATAGAAGTTTCTAGATCTAGGGCCAGGAATGTAGTTTTGCCATAGACCTGAGTCAGGGCTGAGTTCATGGTCACATGACCTGAACGCTTGCACAGGACCCTATGCTTAGAAGGGCCCTGCACTTGATTTAAAGTTCTGCTGTCTAGGTCTTGAAATTTTCAATAATTTTGAACAAGAGCCCATGCATGATCATTTTGCACCGGGTCCCACACATTATATAGCCACTCTTGCGGATAGTAATATAATAGCTGACATTTATTACATTCTTACTATGTACCACGCATTGTTTTAAATTTCTCATAATCTGTCACCTCATTTAATATTTACAACTCTGTGTTAAGGTGTCATGCTACCCATTTCACAGAGGAGAAACTGAGCACAGAGAGGTTAAATTGGCAAAACTGGTAAGCAATGGAGCAGGGACCCCAGACCCAACTGCCTACTTCTAGAGTGGGTGCCCCTAACTGCTGACCCTAGTGCCTCGGTCGCACTTACTTTCTCTTCCAGTCCAAAGTCGTATTGCCTGTGATGTGCTAATATGGGCAATGCCTACCGAACGCTGTAGAAGCTGTGCTTGCTGAGAATGCATGTGGCAAATGCAAATATGTGACCTGAAGAAGTCAAGCATCATCCCTTCATCTCATCTCAATTAATTAGCTGTTACCTTGGGCAGCTTTCTGAGGGAATGAAAGGAAGAAGGGAAATGAGTCGGGGAAAGAAGTTTTTCCAAAACAGGTGAGAGCGTGGGCTGCAGACACACAGTGCTCTGGGCACCGAGCTTGGGAGGAGTACATGGATTGTACTTCCTTATGTTTTCCTTTATCTGCCAACCCGCCCAGTGCCTGCGCCGGGTTGGCAGATAAAGGAAAACATAAGGAAGTACAATCCATGTTGCCTGTTTAGCAGTATGATAGTGGCTGATGCTGGAGACAAATGCATATGGTTTTAAATTGGTTTAGGGGGACTGAGTGAGAACATTTTTCTGATTTGCAGGTGGCTGCATATATGAATGCTAGTGGCTGTGTGTCTAGAGGTGGCTGGCTAATGGAGGACAAATGTTGAGAAATGCAGTGAGACACCTTCCTGTAGCTGGGGCTGGCCGTGGGATTTGCAAGCTAACTGGTTTCAGGCTACTCGGAGGTGGGGGTGGGCTTCTTGCTACCCCCCAGATCATACCATCTAGGATATGGACACCTAGTAGGCACTCAGCAGTATGTGTGCAATGGATCTAGCAACTGCCCACTATACGGCTGTTTAAGGCGGGCTCAATATTGAGCAACTGTTTTTCTGACTGACTGATTGGACCCATCAAAGTTAACAATACTTCTCCATCCCAGCCCTCACTGTCAGTTGTGGGTTCACAGAGCAGGGCAGGGACCTTGAACACTCGTATCTTGTTGGGGGTTGCATTCCCAGTGCTTAGCACAGCACCTAGAACATGCTGGGGGCTTAAATGTTTTCCGAAGAAATGATTGAATATTGTTAAAGTGGGATAAAAATCAAAGTCCATGTTTTAGCTCTCAGGTTCCACATTTTCCCTCCCAGCTCACTGCATTTTGACATCCTGTGCAGCGAGCGTGCTTATAACCGAGAAACTCAGGTGGAGGCTTCTTGCTTTGAGTCAGCTACCGTGCTAAAGGCTGGTAAACTGGAGGAGCCCATTTGCTTGGAAGGGGAGGCAGCTATGAGGAGCCTCTGAAGTCTCTACCTTCTAGACGACCTCCTTGGAAGAGTATTTTTTTTTTTCCTCTTTAATACCATCAAATGTAGAACCCAGAGAACGGCAGCCACACGATTATAGTTAGCTGTGTTAGATGTCTGTGCCATGCTTAAAATTTTTGTTTTGGGGCTGGCCTCATAAAGTACATTGCAGCACTCCTAAATCTATACTTTTAACAAGAATGTCTTAGGTGTGCATCGTTTTTTTCTGGAAATTTTACCATCTATCACTTCTTTTTACCAGGCCTGTATTTCTGATTAGAGAGGTTAAGGACTGTTGCTCATGTCACCTCTGCTTATTTTCATAGCCGACTTCAGGGATATTCTGTCACTAAGGTATTTAGTGACAGAATATCTAATGAACTATCCTAAATATTCTGTCATTTAGGATGGATCACTACTCATCTCTGGTAAAAAAAAATAAAAAAAGTATTCTTTTAAATTTCAGGTATTGCTCTAAAAGGCATGATACACCACATATAAGGAAGTAGCAAGAAAACACTCTTAAGTGGTGAGCATTTTTGAATCTGAATTACATAAAAATCAAAGAACCTGCATGTGGTTTAATTTGTTTATGTATCTGGACAATCTGAAAATACAGACATTTAGACTCTACGCCCTCCATGTGATGAGGGACTCTGCTCACCTTGTTTGTAGCTCACATCTACTGCCTAGCACGGTGCCTGGCAAATACTGGGAACCCTGCACTTGTCAACGGACTTCTCAGCATCCTGAAATCATTGTTTTTTGTATTAAAAAGCTTTGACCATGATTTTTGAAGATAATACAAATTAAAAATTGATAATTAAAAAAACTGATGTACTTATTATCACTCACTTTCTACTGTGTGTACTTGAAGGCGTGATGGATTAGTCCCCTAGAAATGAGCAGGGCTGCTGGATACAATGAGGAAAGGCAAGAGGATAGAACCGAGAGGGTAAGAATTGCTATCACCATTCGCTCTTCCCATTTTCCAGTTGAATATGGGGCTAGAAGAAAGTCTAGGGAGGGGGCATTTTCAAGGGGAGTGAGTAGGATAATAGCACAGACTAATAGGTCTGCATGTGACTACCATCCAGTTATTTGTCTCCTTCTCTGTCTAAGTATCTGGGGAGAGTATGTTGTGTGAAAGAACATCTTAGGAACGTAATGCAAACAAACAATGTGCATGTACTCCATGTGGCAATGTTCTCTGCTAATTAGTTTGGCAGATAAGAGTGCTTCTGAAAAAACAGAATCCTGAGTTCTAGGAAATAATTTTTTTCTCTCTCTAAGAAAACTCAAAAGAGTGTTTGTTTCTCTGTTTGTTTGTCTTATTCCTTTGTTATTTTCAGTTTTATGTCCCACATATCAGTGAAATCATATGGTTCTCGACTTTTTCTGTCTGACTTACTTCGCTTAGCATAATAATCTCAAGATCATCCATGTTGTTACAAATGGCAATGTTTCCTCTTTTCTTATGGTAGAGTAGTATTCCATTGTGTGTATGTACCACATCTTCTTTATCCAATCATCTATCAAAGGACATTTTGATTGGTTTCATGTCTTCGACATCGTAAATAAAGCTACAGTGAATATCGGGGCACACATATCTTTACAGATAAATGTTTTCAGATTTTTTGAGTATATAGCCAGGAGAGGGATTGCTGGGTCATATGGTAATTCTATTCTTAATTTTTTGAGGAACCTCCACACTGCCTTCCATAGCGGCTGCACCAATCTGCATTCTCACCAACTGTATATGATGGTTCCTTTTTCTCCACAGCCTCTCCCACTCTTGTTATTATTTGTCTTGGTGATGACAGCAATTCTGACTGGGGTGAGGTGATATCTCATTGTGGTTTTTATTTGCATTTCTCTTATGATTAGAGTTGTTGAGCATCTTTTCATATGTCTATTGGCCATTTGTATGTCCTCTTTGGAGAAATGTGTATTCAGGTCCTCTGCCCATTTTTAAATTGGATTTTTTTTTTTTTTGAGTTGTATGAGTTCCTTATATGTTTTGGATATTAGCCCCTTATCGGAGGCATTGTTTGCAAAAATCTTCACCCATTTGGTTGGTTGCCTCTTTGTTTTGTTGATGGTTTCTTAGACAATAGTTTAGTGGTTAACAGAGAGTTAGAGGGGAGGGAGGTGGTAAATGAGGGTAAATGGGATTAAATATATGGTGATGGAAGTAGAACTGACTCTGGGTGGTGAACACACAATGTGATACATAGATGATGTATTACAGAATTATACACTTGAAACCTATGTAACTTTACTAACCATTTTCACCCCAATAAACTTTAATTAAAAAAAAAAAAAAGAAACTCAAGAGGCCATAGACTTATTTACCTGTTATTCAGTGGTATAATTCTAAATGTTTATTAAAGATTTAAAAGTGATCTGGTGCAAAATATCCTGTGGTATCAGCGTACCAAGGAGCAAAGCACTCACAGCCAACATCAGTTCTAACCGTGCTGGCATCGGCCATCTTTGTAGGTAGCAAAGACTTTTACAAGAAGTCCTTCACTTCCTTAATTACACTAGAAAGGTAGAAATCCTTGAGAGAAACTCCAGAGTAAGGGTGAGTTTGGAATTGTGTGAAAAGTTGCTTCTGTGAACTCCTTGTTGCCCGTAAGTCACAGACTTTGAAATGAAACACATTTCACAAATTGGGCTTTCCCATCATTTCTTTCAGGGAACTGGCTGTCCTATTTCCTCTAATAAGGTAATAAGCCTGCAAATACAATGTAAGCTTTCAGGGCACATGATTAGAAAGGCTTGCTTGTACAGACTGAACACCTCGGAGCAACACGCCGACCCCTCCCTTCAATCACGCAGCTCCTTAACTGCGGTAGAGAGGGGGCTTTGGCCAACTACGTTGTTATATTTATGTGGAGGAAAAGAAACAGGTAGATCAGGTGTGTGTGGAATGTTGACTTCCAAGAACAGAACCAGACTGCAGGGGACCATTTTAGAATCTGCAGGAATGTCATATTGAAATATTTAATTCTGACTACCCGGAGCAAATTCTGGAATGAAATTCTAGACGCTCTATACTTGGAACCTGGATGGACTCATTGCTTCTCTCCATTGGAGTGGGGAAGGAATTCAGCCCAGAGAGCTCTGAAAAGAGTCAGCATAAAGAAGGAGAAACGGCTCTGAGAAGAACTTGACTTTCCCTAGGCTCTTGACGTTTTTCAGATTCAATGCTCACGTAGAGCCAGATATATTGCAGATTATAAGTGACAGGTAGCTCTTCTCAATTGCACCCCAGCAAACTCTGTTCATAGATAACTGAAGGTCGAAGATCTTTTGTGACTATTATTGGCAGGGAGTTTTATCTTTGGTCAGTGAGTATGGTAAAAACAATTTGCACACTATAAGAATAAAAACACTCAATTAGCAAGGGCTTACTCTGTGTCAGATACCTATTGTCTAGGTATTGTAAAAAGCACTATCTCTTTTAGTGCTCACCCTTGCCATATGAGGTGGGTATCATCACTTTTATTTTATATATGTAAAGGGGGAGATTAAGTATTTGGGCTAGGATCAAACAGCTAGGAAGTGGCAGAACCGTGGTGCAAACTTAGGTCAGTCTTACACCAGATCTTGTGCTTATAACCATAGCCACTAAGACTAAAACAAAAAATGGGAAAGTACTACATAATATTTGTACAGTATAGTGGTTTCAATTCGAGGGAAAATATTCCTCAATGATTCTAATCCTTCCTTCTTCTCTGCCACAACCCATTGAGAGCTATTGGTATTACACTTTATAAAGTTATAAAGGGCTTTCATTTGGTAAATATACAGTTTTCTCATTTAAAGATTGGGACTTTTCTATTCCTGGTAGCTGTCTTATTTCCTTTAATGATGGAGTAAGTTCTAAAATACAATGTAAATTGTATGGGAGTATAATTAGAGTAAGGTTGCCAGATAAAATACAGGACACCTAGTTAAATTTGAATTTCAGGTAAACAACAAATAATTTTTAAAATTATATGTATGTACCAAATATTGCATGGGATATATTTATAATAAACTATTATTCCTTGTTTTTTGAAATGAAAATTCATCTAGGCAGTTTGTATTTTCAGTTGTTATCTCTGGCAGCCCTAAAGTAAATCAGAGAGCCTTGTATACAAATAATAAAACTTGCATTTGTGGTTTCATGCCAATTCCTCAGCAGCCAAGGGAAAACTCAAATGAAATGGGTCAAAGAGAAATCTTGGGGCAAATAATACTGTGTGCTTGCCTTGTACAATTAGCTTTTCTTCAACTCTTGCTAATCTCAAACAATGTTTTCAGTCATTGATATTTTGCATAGAATGACAATGGTTAGAAACTTTGCAAGGGTTACTTTACCTTTATCAGTTGTTCAGTCAAAGCTCTACTGAGGCAGGATCCTCAGTGCAAACCTTATTTTAACATCTTCATGTTTTTAGTTTTTATCTGAATGTACTGCAGGCCCTTTGAGGTCTTCTGGAAAAAAAAGTCTTTTCTTCAGCAGGAACATAAACTTGTTCAATTGAGATTGGCTTTTCTGCTTTTGAAAGCTCGCACATGGAGAGGTAAGTGTGTCCCTTCATCTACTGATCCCCATTGGTTGACCAGACATAGAAAACTGTGGATACTCCCCTAGTAGTTTTGACTCTGATTCAGAAAGACTGCACCCCTCTTTTTAAAAAATGGAATAAAACCAGTAATGATTAAGCAATGCCTAGTTTTCTGGGCAAAGGAAGCTTCTTTGGTTATATCTTAGTAGGAATTGAGGTGGTGGTAGATATGGAGTGTGTGTCTGGAGCGGCGGAGAAAATGGAGAGTATGTTTCCTTTGTAGAGTGACTTTGACTGAAAAAACTACTTAGCTCTGGAAATTTACTTGAAGAATATTTTAGAAATATATCTGTTCAGTGAGTACTGCATATTTTAAGCAACAAATCAACCTGTAATACTGCACTGCAGCAACATTTATTAAAAAAAAAAGTTGCTCATGTTATAGTAGCAAAACATTAGTGGGACGTTGTGAAATGAAAGAAATTTAAAAAAGCTTTATTTTCTGACAGTATTTATAGCTTTTTAAGACCCTGATTGCCCTTACTTTCTGAGTTGCTGTCTCTCTGATTGATGATGTGTCCCATATTCGGTTACTTTTCCCCACATGTTAATTTCAGATGTTTCTCACTTGATGAATATGGATTGATAATATATAGGAAAGTAAAAACACACGTGAGAATTTTAATATATAATAAAAGGTGTTCTGATATAAGCGATCTGAGAGCTGAGTTCTTTTACCCACTCTCTGTTTTATTTAACAACACCCAGTCTATTAAGACTTTGCTTCACTCAACGATTTCATGTTAATCATCTTTTGTTTTATAGCCCTTTATTTTCCTGCTGGAATCAATATCCCATCAACTTCACTGACCGTCTACTCTGTGATCTATGAGATGGTGCGAGTAGTACAGGCCTGAATTTATACCATAGCAATTTGCTTTAAATGTTACCAGCATTTTATCCAAAACATTTCTTCCAGTTTATTCTCATAATTTTACTACTTCTCGCCAAGTTACTTCCCGGCTTTTAGAGAAAAGAGGATGACAAGTAAAATGTAAAATGCCTAGATAGAAGATACAAAAATTGGACTTGAAAACACAAAAAGGTTAAGTTCATCTAAATGACGCAGGTGAACCCGAGAAGTGTTGGCTCTGTTTTCACACTGTGTGGCTGCAGCAACACAAATTTGATGAATTCATTTCCACCTTGCTGGCCAAAGTGGGTTGTTTCAGTGAGAACATATTTTAAAACAGTTTTGGATCCTGCTGGCATATTCAGATTGCCTTCATTCAGACAAAATTAATCAATTTGGCACCACACTGATAATCTTGGACCCCTTTCCTTCTCTCTGCCTTCTTTCATTTAGCTGGGTGGCAGCTGTCCTTTAGATCATTAGTATAAATTCAAGTTGCGCACCACAGGGGGGCTTTGAGTTTTTGTGAAGATTAATTTATAAATTAAAAGTGCATTATCCACCTCTAAAAATAAATTATACGGATTGTGACACCAACATTTTTAATAAAATAGACGATTGTTACTTCATTTAATCTCATCACCAAATGTAATTGTTTGCTATCATTGAAAAGTGGACAGTGAATTCTTTCTTGATGCCTGCTAAGACATTTTATCTCACAAGAGGATTTTAATGGTAATGATGACATCTTGTACTTTTCAATCAATGATTATTATAATTTATATTAAAAGGTACTATTTTCTTTTTAAATGCAATACATTTTGTCAACATGGTGGAAGGTTTAATTTCCAGTGTCCACATCAGGCAAATATATTTTAATTTGTTCCAATATGACTTGTATTCTACTTTGAGTGCATGATAGAACATAGTGAAAAAGCAAACTCAGTATGTGTGTAAATTCACTTTCTTGCTGAAATTGCTTAGACTTGGTCCTCTAAGGGAAGGTTCCAACAGCATTGTGGAGGCCCAATTCTTGGAAGACTTTTGGTTTCAGCTTTCTCCTTTGTAAAACGAGAACAATAATCCTTGTCCTGATGTCCTCTCAGGCTGCATGAGAAAAATGTGAAAGTGCTTTAAAAATAAAAGTAGTGCACAGAGTCATTCTCTTATTGTAAAGAGAGTGGGACATATGGGGATTAAGCAAGACAAGAGTCCATGGCAACGTATGGAATGTCCAGTTGTGTTGTTGAAAATTATTATAAGAATTTGTTAATTATACTTTTACTGATGTCTTCTAACTTCCAGCACCTATATATTGTTTCTTTCTTTTTCCTGTAACTCTTTTACTTTTGGTCTCTATATAAGGAAATCTCTTTTGCCGTTGCTGTCACCCTCTCAACTCGGGGATTTTGAAATCATCATTTACAGCTTGCTGTGTTTGGTGGTCACGACAGATGTTGCTTAAAGTAGCAGGTAACATCAAATTTTTCTTTGAGCATCCACGCACTCTTGGTGGCCGGCAAGACCATATTGGGGGATAATTCTCCTCCCCAGGAAGAGAAGATTGCTCCATCAGAGAGGCCATTTTTCCTTGGAGCTGATCTGCAGGGTTTCTGCTGCACTAATTCAGTTCTGAAGTTGCACCTAGCCATATCCTCATAGATTCATGCTGAGAATGGCTACCATCTACAAATCAATCTATTTGCTGAAGGTCTGTCCCTCACGAATAAAAAATGGAGAAAGTTACAGCTATTTATTAGGCAACAGTTACTCAAATGCAGTGCCATGCATTTACAAGAAAACTCTTATAAATATAAAGAAGTGATTTACTCACAGTGGGAATACGTTTAACCCAGATTAGAAACATCTTTTCCTCTTTTTCTGCCTTATCTTTTATATTTTATAGGAGATTAAGCCAGCTCTGAAAAATTTCTAGTGAGTGTTTTATTTTTACTGGCAAAAAGCAGTTTTAGCCAGGTAATGAAATTCCACCATTTACTTATGGTGTCTTCTTTTGAAATGTAACTCTTTCACTGAAGGCAGAATTTATGTTATGGCTGGGATGTTGTGCCATATACATGTGAGTTTTTGACATGCTAGTTTATAAGGACTGGCCGATGAGAAGTCCTTAGGGGGAAAGGTCAGACTGGCACTCAGACAACTATAGTGTGTAAGGGTCATCAATTCAAAGATCAGTTTTCAGGAAAGAATTAAAAAAAACATGTATGTATTTAAATGTGAGTAAGTAGACCATGACTCTTCTTTAGGTCTTTATAGATGCAGAATCCCAGGATTGCCAGAAAAATGAGGTCACGGGTCAGGTGTTTAGGGAGAATTTGGACTGAACCTGATTCCACTGTGAACCTACAAGAGTGTCCCAGGAAATCGGTATTAGCAGGACTGCCAGTGTCAGTTGTGCAGTGTGAATGTAATATCCCAACATGGTCCCTAACGCCCCTCCTTTCTCTGCATGCACTTGCTGCTCTTCACATCAGGAGGCAGAGCATAGATCTCCTCTGCTTGCATCCAAGCTGCCCTGGGGATGGCTTTGACCCATATAGAATGTAGGAAAAATGGCATTTTGGGACTTCTAAGCCCCAGTCATAGGAGACTTCCGCTTTCTTTCTCTTGGAATGTTTGCTCTTGAGAACTTCACTCTTGGAAATATTGTGAGAAGCCTGAGCTGCATGGAGAGGGCATGTGGAAGACGATCCAAATGCTCTGCTAGATGCCCCAGGTGAGCTCACAGCTGACAGCCAGCACCGATGGCTCCTATATGAGTGAGCCATTTTGGATACTATAGCCCTGAACCCCAGATGACTGCAACCTCAGCTGCTGTCACATGGAGCAGAAAAGCCACCTAGCTGAATCCAACAACTGACAAAATCTTGAAGCTTGTTGCAGGGCATGGCCCTGAGTGTTAGAATAGATCAAGTTAGAAGCTATGTCACTAGATAAGAAGTCTATATATCAGCAGTTTACCTGCCGGCAGGGAGTTTATGACCCCATAGTCTTCACACTGTAGTAAAATAGATTTTTGCGGTTCAAATGGATGATTGAAGTGTGCTGGGCTGGCTCTTGGGGGTAACATGATAAGTTAGAAAATTGTCACTTGGAGAGAGGCTCTTTCCCAATCTTCGGAGGATGAGTTTGGTTGTGAAAGGGACAGGGGGTGAACACTGACTTTTTCTGAAAGTCTCATGAGATTTTGTCACAGACATCTGAAGGAACCTTGATCATTTAAGCAAGAATATGGTGCTTTCATATTCTAATCCATGTGGCAATGAAATGAAAGCTTTTCCAAGAGCTATTTACATGTTTGTGCTTTGTGTTAGTTTTATATTTTACAGTTTTATGTTATGTTTTAGCTTTTTTTTTTTTTCCTGATCAAATCAGGGCCCATGCTTTTATAAGTAAATCTGTAGTTTGTTTTTCAAATGTTTCCCTTTAACTTTAGTTTTTTGTTTTGTTTTTTTGCTAAAGTTTACTAAAAGTTTTATAAAGTTTACCACATGTAAGGGAAGGAGAGAAGTTTTAAAAGCTGTTTATTTGAAAATAGTTTTAAATTTACAGAAATGTTATGAGATAATAGTATTAGGACACCTGTATGCCCTTTACCCAGATTAACCAATTGTTAACATTTTGTTCCATTTGCATTATCATTTGATTTCTCTTTCTTTTCTCTCTCTCTCTCTCTCTGTGTGTACATTAAATCAATTTTTGTCTTATGTTATTTGAGAGTACATTGTTCATCATGGCCCTAAAGCCTTCAGTTTATATTTCCAAAGAATAAGGATGTTCTTGTAAATATGGCACAGTTATCCACTTTACTAAATTTAATATTGCCACAATAATTTTATCTAATCCACCATCCATATTCTAATATTGCCCATTGACCCAGTGATGCCCTTTATAGCCTTTCCCCTGCAGTACATCATCCAATTTAGGATCTGAAGGCCATGTCTCTTTAGTCTCCTTTAACCAGGAACATTTCCACAGCCTATTTTTGCCTTTTATGACACTGACATTTTGAAGAGTACAGTCTCTTTTTAAAATAGGGGATGCTTCTTTTTTGGGGTTGTCTGATGGCTTCTCATGGTTCACTGAAGTTATGCATTTCAGGCCAAAAGTGATATGTGTCTTCTTTGGAGGCTCACAGTGTCCATCTGCCACCAGTGCTAATAATTTTAATCACCTGGTCCAGGTATTTTCCAGTGTATCCCTATACTGTTCTTCTCCCCTTTGCAACTAATCAGCTATCTGGGGAGGCCATGCACATATTCTACTGCTCATGAAAATTTCCCTGAGATTTGTCCCTATTGGTAACTTAATGTCTGAACTAAAGTTTGCTATATATGGCTGCAAAATGATGATTTTCTACTTTCATCACTCCTCAATATTTATCAATCAACATTCAGCATTCTATTATAGGCAAGAGCCCTCTTTCTTTCCCACTGATTTGTTTATCTGTGTATTATTTGTTTGGACTCATTAACTCTATGTTTTCAATGGAGTATAATTCATTACGGCCCTTAATTATTTTAGTGTTTAAATGATCCCAGATTTGGCCTATGGGAGCATGTTTTAGCTGCCTTCTGTGTCCTAGGGATGCCCCCATCAATTTTTTTAAAGCATTTATTACTTTCTAGTATAATAAGATGTTCCAAGCTCATCTTGTATCTACTCTACCCTAGCCATTTCTTTAAGGAGCCCTGGTTTCTCTTAATGAGGAATGGTGTTAGAGATAAAGATCTGGCCACTAGGTATGCCAGGAAGGCAATTTTTTGGTGGGGTTAAACTAGATTTAGAATGTCTTTTACTCCAAATTTTATTTAAGATGGCCAAAATTACGTATACGTATCTATTTTTACAAAAGACAAATGACAAATTTTCTGCCTCACACCAAGATTATCCATGAATTCAGGTGCAGAGTGTAGTGCATATTTGAGGACATCGTCTAGATAATTAAACCCCCGACTCTGCTCTTGAGCATAAAATTTCATTTTTTTCTGTTTACTTCTTTTCTTGGGACTGCTATCCCAGAGTAAAAGTGGCATGGTTGGGCAGAGGGAGCCAGAGTCTCTTATTATTAGCACTTGAACTGGAAAATACAATTAATAAATTTGCTATAGTATAAGAACAAAAATTATATTGCTCAGTATAGGTTAGATTTTGACTACATTCTTTATTGATATTTTAGAAATACTAAGGGATTTGGCTATAGACTCCTATAATTTCACTTCATGTCAAAAATTATTTGCTTGTGTTTATGCTGTTTGTTTGGAAAATTCTGAGATTCATAACATTTGGTGTATTATGAAAAAAGAAAGAGAAGGAAAATTCAAGGTCTGACACTAATGGGAATGTAACAGTTCAGAATTAGAGTAGGAAAAGCTTAGGATCGTAAGAAATCAGAATTAGAATCAAATCAGGATTGAATATATGTCTGGGGGATGTGTCATGAAATCGGTTATTAGAGACACCATGCCACAACCTAGTTATCAGTGATATAGTGATATTGGATGGAATACATAATGCGATCTCCCATTTTGGAAGAGCAGTTGCACTGAGTGGCTAGGAGTAGCTGAGTGTGTGTGTGTGTGTGTGTGTGTGTGTGTGTGTGTGTGTGGTAGGGTGGTGGTGTATTGTTTTGATAGAGGGAAGAAATTTGCCAAGGTTCCCTGTGTTTGTGTGTGGGAATGAAGTGGATTGCCACCTCTCTTTTTTGGAGTCTTTGACTTTCTACCTGTAATGGGGATAATATTTGTAAAAGTGATTCTACCACAAGCCAGAAAGCCAGGGTTTGGAGAGGTACAAATGAGTTTTCTAAATATCTTTAGCTTCCATTAAGATATCTGTGATCTGACTTGATCATAGAGTTTTATCGTAGATCATAGGGTGGAGAGAATCAGAATGTGACATCAGAGAGAAGTCCCTGCTGTAGAAAAATGGAGAAACTTTACCTCACAGCCTGGAAATCACAGCAGGTGAAGGAAGAGGGACGCAGGGTAGACAGGAGATGAGGCATGAGAATCATGACTCCCTGACTCTGGGCTGAAATCTCACAGAAGAGCCATTAGGTGAGGGAAAAGCCAAAAGCAGAGGGAGTTTTCTCTTGCTTACTGTTTTGAAGTTTGGTAGGGAGACCAAGTGCAAGGCACCTCCTTAATAACATGGAACTGCTGTCCCAGAGTAAAAGCATCATGGTTTGGCAGAGGGAGTTGGAGTCACTCTGGCTACCTGTTTGCCAGAGGGGAAAGAAGATGGTCACTAGCTCTGCTGTTGGCCATGGCCTTGCTTTTATGGCTCACCATGGTAAATGGGGGTGACCCTACTACCAAGGCCATAGAGAAAATAGTCCTTTAGGAGACAGATGGTGGCCATGGATGAGACTGAGGGGGTGGCCATGGATGAGACTGAGGGAAGGGGAGGGGGTGGGGGTGGTGGACAGCAGCTCCACCAGGCACTGGCCAAGACAAGAGACTAAATCACAACATCAGTCATGTCTTAGCAGAAATCATATCAAGGGACCAGGGAACATGGCAGGCTGGTGACCCTTCAGCAGGAATCAGCAAAGATCCAAGGGATCCATGTGGATCCAAAGGGCTTCCTTACACTGCATAGGTCCCTGTACACGGGTCCCCACTGCGGACACCTCAAAGACTGAACATTTACCCCCCAAAGACAGAGTCAGTTGCTGGTTGCTCTGTGAACTGTAAGAGATTGAGACGCCATTAAATGGAACGTTGAAAGTGCTTCTCTCCAAATCCCCTTTGGTAACCTAGTATGATGGAGATTTGAAAGAAAGATTCAATTAATTATAGAAAATGAGGATGCTACATTTTGTTTGCTTGGGTGGAAGTGTATATGACTTCTGATTCCATTGCACACTCTTTTGCACAGGGACAGCAGAGATCATTCCAGTACTCTGACAGGCAGCCTTTCACACTGGACACCCCCTCCACTTTAACGGCTGCTCCCACTAATTTTGCAAGCCTGGAAATTGGGCAGCTGTGCTGTTGCCCATGCTGTGTTATGAGACCCCATTGGAAGTCCCATGTATATATTTTGAGTTTTCCTCATAAGTTATCCAGAATATTCAGTTATGTGTAAAATAGATTTGGTCCCAAACCATTTGGACTCAGGAGAATTAACTATAATTGGTTCTGGGACATAAAATATGTTTCCCTGAGAGTTAATGATTTTGAAAGGGTAGTTTTTCTTCTGTGCCAGATAGACGTGAATCATTGAATAGGTGTACAGTGCGGTATCTTTGTTTCTGACCATAGAATCCAGATGTAGGCTCTGGCTAGCGGTTCCAGATTTCTGGTCGGTCTCACTGGATTAATAATAATTACTAACATTTGGCTGGAGCTTTAAAGTTTTCACAGTGCCTTCATGCGCATTTATCACATTCGATGGTGCTGCTGGTAGTGAATGATTTGTGTCTTCACTTACTGACCCACACAGCCTGCCCTGGGGTTTTGTCACTTTCTAAGAATTTTTTCGTGAAGTTGATTCAGTTACTCAAAGCTGTTTTAGAATAAGACAAACATGAATAAATAGAGAGAGTCTTGGCCTTTCCTGCTTTAGAAGATCCAAGTTCCCTATTTGTGCTTATAGAAGATAAACTTTAGTTGGTATTGGGAGGTATATTTCCTCTAACTTGACCATCTAACTATTCTTATCTGACATGAAAATGAAGGTGAATATTATTGCTCTGATTAAAGATATAAATATACGAAAGCATAGAAGAGGTTCAATGACATAATTGAGGTCGCTTTTCAAGAATGAGCAATTAAGACTCTGGGTTCAGCTCACTTTGGAATAGCTAGTAAGGATTTCTTTGAAAGCCTTGTGTTTCATAGATGTTCTAAAAGGGCTGACTCTTAGATGCTGGTCTGTGTTACCATAGGTGGCTAAAAATGGTCAGAATTGGAAGGAGTCACAGTGACCAAATCTATTTTTAGAAGTACATTAGCATATGATTTGGCAAAGTTGCATTTTATTCCTATAAAAGCCAGCGAGTGCTGTCATAAAAATGAGATCAAGATTTACTGCTTCTTCATGAAACCCAAGACTAAGCCAGAGGGACACCAGGCATCTGATACCTACTCATAGCTGCTACCTCTGAAACTCTAACCTGTAATTTGGTAAGTGTTTTTAAAAATGCAACTAAATGGCTACCACATGGTGGAAAATTAGTAATCTGGGACTGCAACGTTTGTGTGGTGTTAAATCCACATATGGAAAAAATTAAATATTATCCTCAATGCCCTCCATGTGTTCAGTTGTATTACATGAAATGCTTATAAAGTGTGACATTATTTAACTTTTATAAGGTTTGTCACATCTAGTAAAACTTATTACTGTTCTTTTGAAAAGCTTCATACAGGTGCCTTCTGAGCTCACATCAGAATAGATATGCATATAGTTTGTTATAGCTCTAGGTAAGCAAGGGTAAAACTCTAACCAGGGCAACTTAATACAGCAGAGAGTGTACTAACTGGCAAAAAGCAGTGCTGTGGTAGGTGGGTTCATCATAAACTTCTTTTCTAGAGAAAAGATTTCATAAAACATGCAGGGTGCAGTATGTACCATAAATTGTTTTGGCAAAATTGGACTCTGTAAAATAAATGACTCCAAATATCTTACTTTTCCCTACGTTTAAATGGTAGGGCCATGGGACCTTCACAGTCTGCCTCTGTGAATGTGCCTCAGCTGCTGAATACATGCCATAATGAAACTGATACCACTGATAATAAGAATTCTTTAGGAAATGTGTCACCTTAACTCGGTTTACTCTGGTGCAAGCAGATAATTCCTAGGTTTAAGAGCGGGCTAATCCATTTACTAGAGACTGTCTAGTATGTTAGATGCTTAGAACGCAGGTATTGCAGGGAACTTGGAACATCATCTCTCTCTTGCAACAGGAGTGGTTTACAGCCCATGCGTGTCAAAATCACCTGGAAGATCCGTTGAACACAAGAGGTCTGGTCTTCATTCTAGATCTACTGCATTTGCATGTGTACCGAACTTTCCGGGTGATTCTTATTCATTCTAAAGTTTGAGACTGTCTAAAGCTCTTTGGTTATAGAGAAAACCAAGGCTGACAAGTTTATCAACTGTCCCAGTTATATACAGCTATTATATGCAGCACATAATGATGCGTTATTATCCAGCGATCCCTGGGGTTTTCAAACGCACAAATGTGATCCACATAGAATTGGTTCTCTGGTGTAAGGTGAATTGTTAAGGCATATTACCTACCATATAACTTACCATAATGGCAGTCCACGTTAGAATGATTCACCTCAGTGTAGTCATCCTGGAATCTGAGCCTGGCAAACAGTGAAGAGGACTATTTTGCTGAGACTTGGTACCCAGATGTTGCAAACTCTCCACACAGTTTGTGTGGTGTCCTCACATTTCCTACAGTTAGATCCCTGTCCCAGAGGGTTTTTTTAAAAATTGTGAGCCAAAAGAGTTCAACCTGCTCATATTTGTAATAGATTAAACTCCTAGACAGTTTAAAAGGTGTACTTTGTTTTATACAGAACATAGCAAAATTTATTAAACCCAGTTCTTCCCTGTAAAGTATATGCCAGAAGTCCGTTTTATTGCTTCATACTGTGAGACAACGTCTGCTGGGCGACTGCTCAAGGTTCTGGTTAAATGATCTTGCATCACAAGAACTACTTGGGCTAAAGTTGTACCTGAGACAAGTCGGAAAGAGTCAAAGACTCTGTCTAAAGAAAAACATGAGCATTTTCAAGCAGAGTTTTGAGTTTCTCAGGCACGATTATGCCTACCATGCCACATTCTGCTGTTCTCAGTGACAATGTCATCGGCTTCTGTTACAATATCTTTGGCTCCCTGGGTCTAGATTTTTCCCATGGAGCAGCAAACTGCTTGAGGCAGCTGGCACATGATCAAATGCTCAAAGAGCTGCTAAAATGTACCTACCTGTAAATGTGAATGTTTTTCAAATGCATGTTTTTTTTTCTTTTTTTTTAGTTCCAAATTTTGTATTGTACATTCATGTCACTCGGGAGCTGGCAGAATGGTGTCTGTTGGGAGGCCTCCTGCAGTTACTTGTTCTATATTTCTGTAGGGTTTCTTCACAAAGCAGTGGCGAAAGCCCGTGAACAGTGTAGTTTCGCCCCAGAAGCACCTCCTTTTTGTTACTGTCCAGAATCTTCCTTTCTCTTGGGTCATCTATGATGAGTGACAACTTTCATGTCTAATTGACTTCCTTAGAAATTCTAACAGAATTGCCAGCATTGGGAAACAATCCTCTCCTTTCTAACAATGGCTCAGTCTGCAATTTGTAGCACAAAAATATTGTCATGTTTTGCCACTATTGACAAAAAATGAGCATTTACCCACCAGCAACCAAGAGTCAACAGTTCTCAGAGAGATTAGTCAAATGCATGATCCTTTTGTTTATTTATCTTTCTGGTTGAGAGTACAGATGGGTAACTCTTGGATTTGGGAGTCAACTGCATTTTCTCATGAAATATGTGGTTCCGACTGCCAGGAATAGAAGAGTCAACCATCCAGTTTTGAATGTTACAGTCTGTCCTTGATTGCTTTGAGTTGGTAACCGGGAGATTATGGGTGTTGTGCCCAGTTGGAATGAGCTGTGGCTTCCTTCCCTGCAGTAGGAATCTGGCATGAATGGGCTTTGGCTTGAACTTGCCAGGGCACTGAGTGTTAAACAGAGAGGCACTGTTGTATTAAAGGAAGCTTTGCCCCATGACGGGGCTGCCTTCTGCCTAGCTTCGGCTCTATGGAGTCTCCTTGCCATCGGCTCCAGTGAGGTCTAAAGAGGGGAATGCTTCTGCTTCCTGAAACCCTCAGTCCCTAGTCCAGATGAGATCTGCATGGGCCATTGAGTTTGTGACACTTGAATGGAAGGGAAGTCAGAAAACACAGACCTGCTCCTCCACCAGTTCGCAGAATATTAATTAGGAGAATAATAAAATATTTCAGAAGTTATCTCACCTGACAAGGTTAGGATTGATCATTTGTTAACTAATCAATTCAGTTAAAGTTATTTGACATGTAAAATATATGTGGTTGTATGTCTGTCTATCTATCTGTACATATTTATGCATATAAATACATGTTACGCACACATATTATTTGAACTTTAAAAGCATAAACATCGATTTGTTTGCTAATCCTTTGATGTAGGTTCAAGGACTTTTCTTTCATTGTTTGTTGGCCGATTGGAATCCTGATTATCTTTCTTTCAGAAATGCCCCATAAGGCCTTTCCTATTTATTTACAATGGAGTGAGAACTTAAAGCTACTTGCAGGGCAATCTGAAGGCAGAATCTTTATGGAGTTTTACCTATTTTGATAACTGTTTTAAAAAGGTGACTCATTCCTGTTGAGCTATTCCCCCCCCCAAAAAAAAAAATCTCAGTTTTCTATAGAAACAGTAATTCCTTTTGCATTCTTACTTTATCAATTTCATTAATAGTGTCTTAATATAAGTAGTTATAATTTCAACTAGCATAAAGTGTTTGGGTACCAACTCAACTGACTCATGGTAACTACCTGGCCCCTGAGAAGGGAGGAGAAGGGAGCAGTCACACTCAGACATTCTGTAGTCAGAAGCGGCATTGCTCAGCTGATTTTGCATGGGAAGTGGAGAGCAATGGTTAATTGAGGCAGTTAGATTAAGAGAAAATCAGTGAAAAGAGGTTGTAGTGTGAGGTGAATGTGATAACTACTACTGAAAGCAGCAAAGTCAAATGAGACAAACAGAGACACAGACAACAGTTTAGTGATTACCAGAGGGCAAAGGGGGTCAAATATATGGTGATAGAATGAGATTTGACTTTGGGTACTGAGCACTTAATGCAATATAGAGACGATGTATTATGGAATTTTACACTTGAAACCTATATCATTTTATTAACCAATGTCACCTCAATGCATTTTATAAAAAAAATAAAATAAAAAAAGAGGTTCTGTTGTATTTAAGAGGAAGAAACTGGTATCTATCACCTATCTCTGTGATGCACCCATACCTTAGAAAAGTGGTTAGCTAAGGAGGGGCAGTGTGAATCTATATGCTGTGATTTGTGCCTTTTCTGTGACTTTCACCTCTTCAAGTGCCTCTGTTAGAGATTCATAGAAATGATTCTAGTGATAACTTATTCAGAACTGTAGGCCCCGAGTGTGCACAAGCTGTTGTAACTTCTCTACCCAAGTCTTACTAGGAGTGCAGACTATAGTATGCCATTGCCTTTCTATATGTGAAAAAATTGAGACTTGACTGTCACATTAAAACAGGATATTAGTTGAAGAACAGAGCCAAAGAACATCTGGTTTTGATAAAGTCTGGCCTTTGTGCCCAATTTTACAGCTAAGCTGACTGAAGTACCAGAAGGTCGTGACTTCTCTAGGGTCGGCTCGTTGGTCAATAGCTCAGTTGCTATATGATCCCTAAACTCTCGTAACTTTCAGCCCTATATTTTAACTATTAAGCCACGTGGCCTGCTACAGAATATGCAACAAATCATCCCAGATGTGCACTGAGATAAATCCTTCTGTGACCCAGCTAACATCAAGTCCCCTTAGGATTTTCTGATTATTAAATGTTCTTGTAGACCTCTCCTACAGTGTAAGCGCATTAACCCGAATGTTAGAAGGATTTCCCCACATGACAGTGTTATAAGATTTTCTTATGAGGTCACTTCCTAGGAAGGCAGGGATTTAAAAGCTGCCACAACGGGCAATGAAGCAAGCAACATGTGGCTTTGCTTTGTCTGTCATTTTAAGCAATGGAGAATTTATAGGGATACGATTTCTAATACAGCTGATGTAGCTTGTTTGTTTGTTTATAGGCTTGGGTTTCACCTTGAAAATATCCTCTCTAAACATCAGAAGTGTACTTTATCCCTGGACAGTATATTAACTTCTAACAGTTCTGACTTCCAGTCATGAGGATTTCCAAACCAATTGCACATAGCAGTGAGGCTTTTCACTTTTAATGGTGCGTTCAGAAGGCCAAATTTTCCTATTTCCTATGGTATCTTCATCCCATTGACTTCTATCAGCTCTGCTAGAAACCATCCCTTCTCCTTAAAAAAAAAAAAATGAACCACATACTAAGTTGCTTTTTGACTCTTTAAGAAAATATTCAGATCACTTAAGTGAACCATACTGAGACAGTATAAGTTGACTGCTAGTGTATATTCCCTCCCAAACCATTACTTAAACCAGTCTTTTATCTCTACCGAGGTTGGCTAGTAGCACTTAGCTAGGGCTACAGTGAGATTCACACTTGATCTTAGCCAAAAGGCCGAGAAGCGATAGTGAGATTCAATAGATTCAATATAGGGCATTTCTTCAGAAATATTATGGAACTGTTATGGACAGTCTATTGTTTTTTTTTTTTTTTTTTTAAGAAACACCTAATTTGTCAATTTTTTCAACAAAGTTTACTGAGGCTTTTTTTTTTTTTTTTTTTTTTAAAGCAGATTCACTTCCTCACACCTTCCAACTTCTGTCCATGATCATCTGAAACAAATTTGACTGAGTTTATTTAACAAAGGGCTGCCTAAACCAAACTCTTGGCCTACTTTTTGTTGTTGTCTACATATATTTACTAAATTTGTGTAATTTGGTATTTTGTTTCTCCAGAACACACTGCCAGTCTTGTGTAAGCAATAATTAGCCACTGCGGGCTGATGGGCACACAGAGGCAAGGAACAGTGCGGGAAGAATGCAGGATGCCAGGCTGTAGGGTGGAATGGCCTAGCCTGACGCCAGACTTCAGAGCTAACGGCTCAACCACACATTTGCTGATGTGCCTTCCTTTCCTCGAGGTGGTTCAGAGAAAAGTCAGGATGTCACAAACAGCCTCTGTTTCGCCATCTAACACAGGATTTGTCATGGAGCCGATTGGAGACAAGGTTCGTTTGAGATCATATCTTTCAACTTCCTCTGTCACTGCTTCACTCTGAGGCTTTGGAAAACCACTTCAGTTTCTGTTTCTGCCTTGTCCTGTGGGTTATATTCTGGAAAAACCTGACATAAACTGAAATGATAAAAGTCAAATCTAAGTTTTTCATAGGAATACTATAAGAGGGAATTATACCCATTTCAGTAAGAAATACTACATTTACTTCTTCCTTCCTCCTTCCCATCCTTCCTTCTTTCTTTAAGAAATATTAAATATCTATTATGTGCAAGACATAGAATACAGTGGGAAATAAGACATCAAGTAGCTTATTTTATATTACATAGCATACATCTTTAAACAATGTATATAAATTAAGCAGAAGCAACTCAGTCATTAGCAATAATTACTTTTAATTCAGTAGTTCATCAAAGTACATAATAAAAGTTTTAAAAATCTCCATCAGTTATACCTTATTTTGATGGTAATGATTAAGATGGTAAAAGGACATTTCCAAACACTAGCACAACTTAATCCTCAAAGTATGTTTATTGAATTGAATGATGGTTATGGGAGTCAGGACTTATTTGAAGAGCTTTAAAAGGAAAATACTATTTATGAGATTCCTGACTACACAGTATCATTTGTTTATTATAGAAAAATTGGAAAATTCTAGAAAAAACGAGGAAGAAAATGGAAAATCATGCATAATTCTATCACCCAGAGATCTCTAATATCATTAATCCTTTGATATATTTATTCTGTCCTCTGTGTGTGTGTGTGCATACACACAAAGAAAAAGGAAATATTGTTATATATATTTATATAAAATAGAAATTGCACCGTCTATATCGATTTTAAACTTGTTTTTAAAATATAATATATCACAAGCATTGCCTTGGTTAATAAAGGTTTATAAAATATTATTTTTAATGGAATGCAGAATGTTGTATTATATGAATATGCATAAGCTGGGCATTAAGGTTATTTTAAAATTTTAACTATTATAAATATAACTTCTGATTAAGTATCTTTATGTATAAACCTTTGTGAATATTTTTGATCATTTCTAGGATAAATTCCTAGAAAAGAATTTCTGGAGCTACTGAGCGAAAAGGGAAAATTATTTTTTAAGCCTCCTAATTTCCCTCCACTGTATTTCAATTAGCAATTGATAAAAATAATTGCATAATACATATTTTTATATTTTGGTATCATATTTTAAAATTATTGTTTTTGTGGGAATAAGCAGAAACTGTATTCAGATTATGGAAATGTCAACGTATGTGGTGTGAGAGAGCACATCTTGAAAGTACTTGAAACATTTTCAGGTAAATTTACATAAGTGTTATTGACTCTATTTATTATAGTGTATACTTATACAAACTGATCAAGCCACCTAAGTCTTTCAGTCATAGAGACTGACTTTGAAAGCCTTAAAGATTATATAAGCCAATCCTCTCCAAAATGGGACTCTCTCCTGTAATATTTCTTACAGAGGGTTATTTAATTTCTGCTTGAACATTTCCAGGGGCTATGAGTACACAATTTCACCCTCAAATGTAGTGTTCATTTGTGTAGCTCAAGCTTGTGTTTGCTCCAAACAAGCTTCAGAGCACATTGGTGGATTATATATGTCCCGTGAATTGTGGGTGGTACATATTATCTTCGTCTCACATTTTAACATTTACAATGAACTATGAACAGCCCTAAAACAAACCAACAAAATAGTGACACTAGAGATAGGTCATTTTTAAGTTATCCAATTGTGGTGTTATACCTGGCTAGGTTGGGCTCTGTGCCTCTGTGTCCTAGAATGAGGAATTTGCTATTAAGGAGAATGTCTTGGACCATATGGATCCCCTACAATGTGACTCCTGGGGATTGTGTTATGGGAAATTTCCTGGTATGTAGAATTCTTGGAAGAAACAGTCTGTTTGTGGTGTTGGCGAACATGACTTCTTGTTTATTACTTAGTGTTACCATGGAATAGTAACATTTATATAATACTTTTTATTTACAAGTTATTGCACAAACATTATTATCTTTTTGAATTCCCAAATAATCCTGTGAGGTAAGTATAATAATTATGTTATTGTTGTTATTATTATTATTGGGTATAACCACATTTTCTCCATTTTATGGATCAAGTCAAATGTCTTGCCAAAAGTCACACAGCTGATTAACTTGAACTGATATCAGTACTGAAATTTAAGAACAGGATTGCTGATTCTACATCTTGTGATCTATCCTCCTCTTAATTTAATATAGTACCTAAAAGGTCCTATTTATTTATTTATTAATTTATGTATATTTTCAATTATAGTTGACATTCATTATTATTCTACGTTAGTTTCAGGTGTACACAAAGTGGTTAGACATTTCTATAATTTATGAAGTGACCCCCTTGATAAGTCTAGTACCCATCTGACACTATACAGTTTTTATAATATTATTGACTACATTTGTTATGCTGTACTTTACATCCCCATAATAATTCCATAGCTACCAATTTGTACTTCTTAATCCCTTCACCTTTTTTACCCATCCCTCTCTCATCTGGCAACCATTTGTTTGTTCTCTGTATCTATGAGTCTGTTTTATTTGTTCATTTGTTTTGTTCTTTCGATTCTACATACAAGTATAAGTGAGATCCTATGACATTTGTCTTTCTCTGTTTGACTTATTTCACTAAGCATAATACCTTCCAGGTCCATCCATGTTGTTGCAAATGGTAAGATTTCATTTTTTATCTATGGCTAACTAATACTCCATAGTATATATGTACCACCTCTTCTTTATCCGTTCATCTACTGAGGGTCAGTCACTTAGATTGCTTCCATTTCTTGGCTATTGTAAATTTTGCTGTAATGAACATAGGGGTACACATATTTTTTGAATTAGTGTTTTGGATTTGTTAGGATAAATACCCAGAGATGGAATTGCTGGGTCATAACATAGTTGTATTTTAATTTTTTGAGGAACTTCCACACTGTTTTCCATAGTGGCTGCACGAATTTGCAATCCCACAAACAGTGCATGAGGCTTCCCTTTTCTCTACATCCTCACCAACACTTGTTTGTTGACTTATTGATGATGACCATTCTGACAGGTGTGAGGTGATATCTCATTGTGGTTTTAAATTGCAATTCTCAAATGATGAGTGACGTTGAGCTTCTTTTCATTATGTTTATTAACCATCTGCATGTCCTCTTTGGAGAAATGTCTATTCAGAACCTCTGCCCATATTTTAATTGAATTGTTTGTTTGTTTGGGGTTGAGTTGCATGAGTTTTTTATACATTTGGGGCATAACCTCTTATCGGATATATCATTGGTGAATATCTTCTTATTCAGCAGGTTGTCTTTCATTTTTTTAATGATTTCCTTTGCAGTGCAAAAACTTTTTAGTTTGATGTAGTCCAATTTGTTTATTTTTTCTTTTGTTTCCCTTACCTGAGGAGATATATCAGGAAAAATATTACTAAGAGCAATGTCAGAGAGTTTACTGCCTATGTTTTCTTCTAGGAGTTTTATGGTTTTGGGTTTTACATGTAAGTGTCTAATCCATTTTGAGTTTTCTCTTTCTTTCTTTTCTTTCTTCCTTCCTTCCTTCCTTCCTTCCTTCCTTCCTTCCTTCCTTCCTTCCTTCCTTTCTTTCTTTCTTTCTTTCAATATTTTTATTAAAAAATATAGCTAACACACAATATTATATTAGTTTCAGGGTTACAACATAATTATTCAGCATTTATATACCTGAAGAAGTGATCAGCATGGTAAGTACAGGAACAATCTGACACTGTTCCACGCTGTCACACACCATATTATTGACTATATACCCTATGCTGTGTATTACATCCCCATGACTTAGTTGTTTTTACTTGGACATTTGGTCCTCTTATTCTCCATCACCTTTTACCTCCTTTTTCAATTACAGTTCAAATTCAATTACTTCATATTAACTTCAGGTGTACAGCAGAGTGGTTAGACATTTTTTATATAATTTAAGAAGTGATCCCCCTGACTAGTCTAGAACCCACCTGGCACTATACGTAGTTATTACCATATCATTGACTGTTTTTCCTGTACTTTACATCCCATGACTATTTTGTAACTACCAATTTGTATTTCTTAATGCCTTCACCTTTTTTACCCTGCCCTCCACTCCCTCCCTTCTATCACCCCAACAAATCAAGTACTCATCTGACACCATACATGGTTATTACAATATTATTGACTATATTCCTTATACTATCTCCTATATCTCCATAACTACTTTTTAACAAACAATTTGTATTTCTTAAACCCTTCCTCTTTTTTTAGCCACACCCAATTCCCCTCCCATCTGGCAACCATCAAAATGTTCTCTGTATCTATGACTTTGTTTCTGTTTTTTTTTTGTTGTTGTTGTTTGTTTGTTTTGTTCTTTAGAGTCCATATGTACACGAAATTACATTGCATCTGTCTTTCTCTGTCCGACATACTCCACTCAGCACAGTATCTTCCAGGTCCATCCATGCCTCCACAGATGACAATAACACATTCCCTTCCATGGCTGAGTAATATTCCATTGTATATATGTACTGCCTCCTCTTTATCCATTTTTCCATCGATGCCAGGCTGCCTCCACATCATGGTCATTGTAAACAATGCTGCAATGAATATAGTGGATGCACATGTCCCTTCAAAGTAGTGTTTTGGAATTTTTCAGATAAATACCTAGAAGTGGGATTACTGGATCCTTCATTACCTCTTGTTATAACCTTTGTTTTCAAGTCAGTTTTGTCTGGTGTAAATATTGCTATCCCACTTTTTTTTTTCACTTCCATTTTCATGAAGCATCTTTTTCTATCCCTTTACTTCTAGTCTGTGTTTGTCTTTCCATCTGAAGTGAGTCTCTTGTAGGCAACATATGTAAGGGTCTTGTTTTCTAATCCATTCAGCCACCCTATCTTGTGATTAGAGCATTTAATTCATGTACATTTAAAATAATTGTTGATAGATATGTAGTTATTGCCATTTTATTACTCATAATTTTGATTTATTTTTCCATCTTAAAGTAGTCTTTCTAACATTCCTTGTAATACTGGTTTGGTGGCGATGAACTCCTTTAGCTTTTTCTTGTTTGGGAAGTTCTTTATCTGTCCTTCAACTTTAAATGATAGCCTTACTGGATAGAGTACCCTTGGTTGTCAGTCCTTACTTTTTGTCACATTGAATATTTTGTGCGAATCCCTCCTGGCCTGCAAAATTTCTGTTGAGAAATCAGCTGACAAACTTATGGGGGCTTCCTTATAAGTTACTAGTTGCCTTTTTCTTGCTGTTTTTAGGATTCTCTCTTTGTCTTTAACCTTTGCCATTTTAATTATAATGTGTGCTTTGTGTGGGTCTATTTGGGTTCATCTTATTTGGGACTCTGCACTTCCTGGACTTGTATGTCTATTTCCTTACCAGGTTAGTAAAGTTTTCAGTCATTATTTCTTCAAAGAGGCTCTCAATCCCTTGCTTTCTCTTTACTTCTTCTGGTACCTCTGTGATGCGAATGTTGTTACACTTGATGTTGTCCCAGAGGTCTCTTAAACTATTCTCACTGTTTAGATTTTTAAAAAATGTTTTTTCTGTTCCGATCGGGTGTTTTCTGCTACCTTTCTTCCAAATTGCTGATTTAATCCTCTGCTTTATCTAGTCTGCTATTGATTCCTTCTAGTGCATTCTTCATTTCAGTTATTATATCCTTCACTTCTTTTTTATGGTTTCTATGTCCTTATTTTATGCTTACTATATATTTGTCAAAGTTCTCACTAAGTTTTTTTATGCATCCTCAAACTAGTTTTTTGAACTCTGTATCTGGTGGATTGCTTGCCTCCATTTCATTTAGTTCTTTTCCTGGAGTTTTGTCCTATTCTTTTATTTGGGACATGTATCTTTGTTTCTTCATTTTGGCTGCATCTCTGTGTTTATTTCTATGTTTTAGGAACATAGATCTGCTATGTTCCCAGCCTTGGCTGGGTGGCCTTATGTAGTAGGTATTTTGTGTGGCCCAGTGGCATAGTCTCCTTGGTTGCCTGAGTCAAATGCTCCTGGATTTTCCCTTGTGTGGGTTGTGTGTGCCCTTTGGTTGTAGTTGACCCTTGATAACTGATGGCATGTCACTGGGTGGGATTGATTCTCAGGCTTACTGGCTGTGAATATAGCCTACTAACTGCTTTTTGAGGGCTGACCCCATGGAGTTAATTTGCCCCAGTGGGCTCTGGGACCTGCTGAGACCACCCACTGGGTATCCACTTTGTGAGGCTAATCAGGTGGTGCTCTGTTGTGCTCCGAAGTTGGCCATAGAACATGCTAATTTTGGGGCCACTTAGGAGGGGTTCTCATGCAGTTCAAGGTCAGCCACTGCCTGTGACCAGGTCGAGTCTACCTGGTAGGGGCTACAAAATTATCTGTGGTTCATTGCTGCCTATGCTGGATCTAGAGGCACATGGGAGAGGCCATGCTACCAACTGAGGCCAGCTGTCACCAGTACCCAGCCTGGGGCAGTTCAGCAAAAGGCCTATGGCTTCTCAAGGCCAGCTACTGCCTGCCAGTTGCCCATATGGCTCCGCCCCTGAAAGAGCCTTGGGCAGCAAGAGAGTTGGGGCATAATGGGGCCTCAGGGAGTCCCCAGGGTGGGGCAAGTGGTGTTTACCAGGTTAGTGTAGATTCATTTGATGCCAGTGCTGAGACTGGGACCACTCAAAAGGCTCAGAGCACATTAAGAGCAGCTGCCACCTGCCTGGAGTCCACAGACCCCCAAGATTTGTCCAAGGAAGTCTGGTGCACATGTCAACCCTGGCTGTCCCCCAGCTACTGCTGAGAAAACCTGCAGAAATGAGTAAGTTGGGTGGGGCAAGGTCTCAAGGAGTCACCAAGGTGGGGCAAATGGTCTTTACCAGGTTAGTTCAGATTCAAATTTGGCATCGGTGCTCATCCTGGAGCCACACAAAGGGCTCAGAGCACACTGAGGCCAGCTGCTGTCCACCTGGAGTTGTCTATGTCAGTCTGTAGCATGGACCAACCCCAGCTGCCTGCTGGCTGCTGATCATAGAAAATACCTCCAGAGGTATGTGAGCAGGGTGGGTGGGGTCCCACAAAGTTGTCAGAGTGGAGCCAGCAGGTTTTACCAGGCCAATTCAGGTTCACATTTGGTCTAAAGCCACTCAACTCAGTCTCTCCCTATCCCAAGCTACTGCCCCTCACCAGAGGCCAGGGTGAGTGCCTGGGAGTGAGAGTCTGTGCATGAGCCCTTTAAGAGGAAAACCTGGATTTCCTGCAGCCTTCCATCTCACCCAAGTAGATGGACTCCCTGCTGATTTTGTAGCTTGATATTGTGGGAGCTCCTCTTTTGGGCCCCTGTATTCTGGTCTGGGGAGCCTGGTGTGGGGCTTAGACCCTCACTCTTCAGCGGGGACCTCTGCAGTCGAGCTATCTATCATTCCTGACTCTCATGTGGGTGTGGGACCAGCTCGTTTTACGTTTCTGCCCCTTCTATAATTGCCAATGTGGCATTTTCTTTATATTCATAATTACAGGTCTTCTGTTCAGCTACTCTTCAGATGGCTCTCCAGGTTGATTATTCTAGAATTTAGTTGTAATTTTAATGTGGTCATGGGAAGAGGCAATCACTGCATTTCCCTACTCTGCCATCTTGCTTGAAACTTCTCAGTTCATTGTTTCTTAATGCTTATTGATTTTACATGATTTTATTGCAGAGTCCTATATGGGTCGTAGGAATTCAAGGATTGTATTCAAACTGCCCTGTGGACTGAGGTCAGATAGAAACATAGAGTTTATTTATTTATTTATTTTTTTACAAGAAGTCTGCATTTGTGTGCTGCCTTGTTCACTTCTTGTTGGATTTGATTGTCTGTCACATTTATCAGAAAAGAAGTCTAAAACTAGAGAAGCCTGTGACAAGTTTATGCTGATATTGGGCACCTTTGTTCTTGAAGAAAAAAAAGTGGGTCAAGTTGGAGAGGCCAAAGATGACCCTTTCTGTGTCTAATTTGTATTTATTTATATACATCTGCTGTACATTCATAAACATTGTCATTAGAGGCAATGTAGATGCCTGAGGCAGGTATGACCTTTAGCTCCTTAAATGAGAGCACTGGAGTGAAGATAAAGGTCATGCTGGAAGTGAAGTATCAAGACTTTCATTAGTCCATGAATCAGAATTTTATTTCAACCTAACTCTTCATGCTGGCACCCTAGGGGATAGCAAAACAGAGTTCTAATCAAAACAGCATAATGAAATATAATCTAAAAAGGAGTAGGTTTATAGGTTAGCTTTCAAAATAGACAGGTGTTTTGTTATTTTAAGAATAAAATTCTCTAACCGTCAAGCTTCTTTTGTAGTTGAATAGAATTTGCAAGATGCCTTTTTTCACAGAGCTTCAAGTAGTCCTATAGTAAGGCACTTAAAGGTCACATGAATAGAAATAAAATGGGGTTTAGGAAATCTTTCAAGTTAGAAGCAGCATAGGGCAGAGCTAATATTAACTTTCTTAGGCGCCAATATACATTCTTTTTTTTATGAAGATGAACTGATTCAACTCAATTAGTTTATTCATATAATCAGTAAATATTTATTGAGTGCCAATTATGTGTCAAGAACATTATTAGATCTTGTACATAACCCAGTCTTTTACTGTCACAAGTGGAAAAGAAGAGTCAGGAAGTGAAAGAGTAATTATGAACAGAAACAGAAATGTATCAGATGATTGCATTAAGGTATTTGTACAATACGTTTCTCAGGCCCATTGCCTCCAGGAAAAATTTTCAACTAGGTTTTAGTTGTGGGGATTTAAGTTCCTAATTCAAGAATTACAAAGAAATTAGAGATTTAGATCCTGTATTTCCTCATCCTTGTCCATGTTATTATTAGCTTTTGAAGACAAAGAACTATTAGCATTTGTAGTCACTGCATCAGTGGAAACTGTCTATGAAACTGGTGTTTTTTATTTTTGGAAAATTTGATGACACCAGCATTTATAAGGTATACAGCTTTTACAGATGAAAAAAAGCATCATATGTAGACAATATTTAAAACTTTCAATAGCATCTGTTTATGCAAATTTATTTTGTATCCTGAAATTTGATTCTAAACCTTTGTCACATTCAGAGTCTAAGGTTTCTTTTGAGTCATTTTTTAGTATCATCAGTGATATATAATATCATGATGACTCCCAGCTTTCTATAACCCACATTCTTGCTCTGGACCTTTTTAGCACTTGCAGCTTTACTGACTACTGTTCCTTTGAGGCACATTGAAGAATACTATGTCTAAATTTGTTGTTTTATGTTTTCTTTCTTTGATACACAAATATCTGAAAAGCAAACAACTTGATGCTTTGGGTAACTAGATGTTTGGAACCTGAGAGACATTCTTTCAAGGATTCATAATAACCTTTCTTACCTCTGACAATTCTGCCATCTATCCTAAGAGATTTGACTATGTTCATATGTGTACAGGCAATAATAAGCTAGTTACAACACTAGTTACAATAGTACCTGGCAGATGGCAAATTTCTTTTAACATATATTACAAAATTAATCTTTATTTCAGAAATGTTAAAATATGAAAAACAAATTTCAATCCAAGAAATAGAGCATTAAAACAGAAGTGGCCATGTTACTTCCTAATAAGATGATTGGCTGGGCAAAGGAGCTGGTAAACCTTGTCTGTCTTTACATGATGTCTGATAACCTTTCAGCTACGTTTGACCTCTCTGAGGTGTGTGTGTGTGTGTGTGTGTGTGTGTGTGTGTGTGTTTGTGGATGACTGCTTTGATATATTCCGTTTCGATTTCAAAACTCCACAAGCCAAGGGTGACTAAACTAATTTTATCAGTTCACAAAAACACAGAAACCAAATGTGGATCTAGCAAGATAGTAGGATTTTTAAAGAAATTAATATTTTCTGCTATTATCAGTATTTTAAAAAAATTGCACTGAAACAAAACGAAAACATAATTCTTTCTCTTACTAGAAAAAAATTCAACTCTTATACTCAGTTTTTAAAAATATAATGCTTATTAAGTAAAAAGTTTGTCTATTTATCTATCTATATCTTTCTTTCTTTTTGTTTTTCTTTCTTTCTTTTTTTTTTTTTTCAGCCAATGATGTACTTCAACTATACCAAAAGAAAAAGAAAATTAAAAGGTTTTATTTCTGATACTTAATACAAATAGTGTGCACATAGAACCATTGTGGCTGGCTGGTTCTCTAGCAATGATTGATTGTCAATGTCAAGGAAGAATTTATGTATAAAGGCAATTCTTTCTGTTTTTATTCTAAAACTTACCGAAAATTACAAGCACAATACAAACAATCTTTTTCCTGATATGTTCACATCAAATTACTGATATGACAGCCCATTGTTTTTGAATACTCTATGGTATATTTCCTATAAATAAGAACATTTTTCTTCATGTCCTCAATATAACTATCAAAATCAGAAAATTAACATTGATACATTACTACTATATAATTTGTAGACACCATTTAAGTTTGCTAATTGTTTCAATAATATTCTTTATAGTGAAAGGATCCAGTTCAGAATCTCATATTATATTTAGTTGTCATGTCTTTTTTGTTTTCTTCAGTCTGGAAATTGTTCTTCATTCTTTCTTTGACCTTCATCATCTTGACATTTTTGAAGATTATAGGCCAGTTATTTTGTAGAATGTCCATCAATTTGGATTTGTCTGATGTTTCCCCATGATTACGTTCAAGATATGCATCTTTGGCAGAAATATCACACACGTGACACAGTTGTTCTTATTGTATCATATCAGGTTGTGCATAATTTCAATTTGTCTCATTACTGAGAATGTTTAGTTTGATCACTTGATTAGTATAGTATCTACCAGTTGTCTCCACTAAAGTTACTCAGCTTTCCTTTATAATTAACAGGTACTTTGTGAGGAGGTACTTTGAGTCTGTGAAAATATTACATTCCTAATCAAACTTCAATTAATTCATATATTTATATCAGTATGGATTTATGTCTTTCTGTTTTATTCATTAGATTATGATCTGTTACTATAACTTACTTAATGTGTCTCTTTTCACCCCCTGCTTTTGCTAGTGGGAGCCACTTTAAGTTGGCTTTGTGCTGTTTAATATATCTCTGTGTGGATGTCCTTCTTCCCTCACTTGAGGTCTGACACCTGCATCAGTTTTCCTTTCTGCCCCACCTCTTGGATGCCCTCCTGCTCTTGCTTAGGCTCTGATACCCTACTTTGGGCCATTTTAGCTGTATCTCCACCACCCATCACTGGCACAGGCTTCTTTCTTGCTCAGACCCACATAATGACTTTGGACTGAATTGTTCAGGAAGGGAAGAGAAAGGTGAACTTTTGTTCTCAATATTGTCCTTCAGTGCCTCTTCTAGATATTCATTAATTCATTCAGAAACTTTTTTTTTTTTTTTTAAAGATTTTATTGGGGAAGGGGAACAGGACTTTATTGGGGAACAGTGTTTACTTCCAGGACTTTTTTCCAAGTCGAATTGTTGTCCTTTCAATCTTAGTTGTGGAGGGTGCCATTCAGCTTCATGTTGTCATCATTTTAGTATTAGTTGTGGAGGACACAGCTCAGCTCCATGTCCAGTTGCCGTTGCTAGTTGCAGGGGGCGCAGCCCACCATCCCTTGCGGGACTCGAGGAATTGAACTGGCAACCTTGTGGTTGAGAGCCCATGCTCCAACCAACTGAGCCATCCAGGAGCTCAGTGGCAGCTCAGCTCAAGGGGCCATGTTCAATCTTAGTTGCAGGGGGTGCTGCCCACCATCTCTTGCGGGACTCGAGGAATTGAACTGGCAACCTTGTGGTTGAAAGCCCACTAGCTCATGTGGGAATCGAAACGGCAGCCTTCAGAGTTAGGAGCATGAAGCTCTAACCACCTGAGCCACTGGGCCGGCCCCATTCAGAAATGTTTTTGAGCTCCAACGTTTTCCTGCATTTTATCTTGGTTTGTAGATATTAAGATGAGTCATACAGTTTTTCCCATGGGACCACAAAATCTCACAGGGAAGCTCAAACATAAATACAGCCATCTGAAATGAATGGTGCTAGTGTTCTAAGAGCAGAAGAGAAGAGACATGAAAGGGTCATTCTCCCCTCCGTCATGAGGAAGGCTTCAGAGACGAGGTTACGTTCAATTTAGGAGAGGACATTTTGGGAGGAACAGTATAGATAATGGCATAGATGCCTGAAAGTACATGAAATATTTGGAGAATAATAAATGGCCTAGGATATTTGGGGATCTGGAAGAAAATGGAAGGATATGATACCATGAATATATATTAAGATAAAATCAGGTAAAAGAAAAATTGGGGCCGGATGAGAAAAACTTTGAATTCAATGTTAAAGTTTAAACTTTGCATATTAGATGAGATTTATGTTTCAGAAAGGTAACTTTGGCAGCAGTGTGGAGAAGAAACTGAAATTACATGAAAGGCCAATTTAGGAGGATATTGTCTAACCTTTTTTCTAAACTAAGCAAGAAGCCCAGATATGGTCTACACTAAGACCTTCAGAAACAAGGGAGATGAGATGAGGGAATTCTGTGTCTTTACATCTGAGGCAAAGCGTATGCTGGAAAACTAGCTCTCTGCAAAAATAAAAAGTTCTGATTTGCAGCATTTACTGATTTTCTCAGGTATAAATAAATATGCTCACTATGGTCCCTTTCAAGGTATCCAACATCTCATTAGTGAATAGAGTCTTAAAGAGATTAGCACAGTCCGTTCTCCTCGGCCAGTGCAAGCCAGCTCTAGCACAATACTGGAAGGTGAAAAGGCTTTCTATAAGAAGAAAGGAAGCTACTGTGAGAGTCTTAGTCTGTTTTGGATGCTGTCACAAAACACTGTAGACTGAGTGACTTAAATAATATTTGCTTTTCATGGTTTTGGAGGCTGGGAGCTCCAAGATCAAAGCAATAGCAGATCCAATGTCCGGTGAGGACCCATTTCCTAGCAGTTCATAGATAGCCCTCTTCATTGCATAAAGGGTGATAAAGGCACTAATCCCATCTGAGGTCTCCACCTTCATGACCCATCACCTCCCAAAGGCCTCACCTCCTAATACCTGCATCAGGTTTCCTTTCTGCCCTACCTCTGACACCCATTACATTGGGGGTTAGGATTTCAACATATGAATTTTGGGGAGAAACAGACATTCAGTCCATTACAATGAGATTATAGGAAATGGGTCAAAACTGTGATTTTATGGAGCACGTCAAAACCTACTCTGCACCAGACGTAGATGAGGCCATGAAGCACCTGACAGCATAGGGGGGACCTGATCCAGGAGGGAGCAGGACAGAGTCCTGGTTCTGCCTAGAGAGGAGGTGGCATAAATGACAAGCTGTGCTCCTGAGGGGGGTTCCCTGCAAGTAGGGCTGACCATAATCAGGAGCAGGCAGTGTTGCCCTGGAGGTAGCGGTATTTACAGTTGAGATTCTGATCAAGGCGAGAGCCCTGGGAGGAGGCTGCCCCAGGGAGGGGCTCAGATCCACAGGGAAGCTAAGCACTCAGAGCCTCCGCACTTGTCTGCTGAGACATCGATCCCCTTAGGCCTCCAGAGTGATTTCCTTTGTTTTTGAGCACTTATACTTTCTTCTCTGCCATATACTTCTGAAACAGGAAGAGCTACCAGTTTGAATTTGGGGTAAGGGAAGAAAAACAGCAAATCATAGTGGTTAAAACTGAGCCGCCATTATGTTCTAAAAACTTGACATGTATCAACTCTTTCATCATCACTCGTTTTACACATGAGTAAATTCAAGCACAGCGAGCTTAAGTAACTTGTTCAAATCACAGAGCTGGTGCAGGTTCAGCTGGGGAATAAACTGTGGCAGTCTGACACTGTTCTATAGACTACCTCGTCTGCTACAATGGGAAAATGAAAAAGGCAGGGCTGACAAAATATTGGTGTCTCAAAATATTATCCATTTGCATAAATTAGGTCACTTCAAAGCCTGGCATATAATAGATGTGCAATAATTTATTTTACTAAATAAATGAAATTCCCTCTCATGTTACTTAATCTTTTGGAAATGAGTATCTTATAGTGCTATACTTCTGTCTTGCTTTTAATTTTGGGTGTTTCAGAATTAAGATGACCTTTGAATATGCATTATATTTTCTCAAACAAGAATTTGAGATACACCGGAAGAATACACATTTCTTCATTTTTGAAACATTGTGCCAAATCTTTTGCTCCTGGATCATGGAGCTCTTCTTTATCAATAGATGAAATTACTTCAATTATTCATTTAGAACAGCTCTTTCTCTCTTGACTTATTTTGCCCTGAATTACTTATGAGGCAGGCTTGGCTACTGGGGGTTTTGTGAGGTGACAGTCCATGCTCCAGGAGTCTGCCTTGATCTATGTGCGATGTCCATATATTCTGCCAGAAGTAAGTTCTCTGGCGTCTGTCTTTACGTTCCTCTAAGCTTATTGTATATAAAAAAAAATCTACTTTTTTGGGAGAAGTAAAAAATGTATGGTTCCATCCTAATGATGAGAGGCAGATCTCCTACTAAAAGAAATATCTGCATTTTGAAAGGCTGAATAGGTTGGCAGTTAAAAGAGGAATTTCAGCAGATTAATTTAGGGTGCTGAGAAAAAGATCCAGCATAAGAATGCTAGCTGGCAGTGGGCCCACAACATTTTCAACTGATTGTGAATTGGAGAGATTTTCATCATGTTAAGGACTTTGCTTTTCAGTATTGTGTTCTGACATAAGAAAGTAAGTGAGGATACACAGATTACCCTGGTATCATAGTTACACTCATGAACATGATCAATTGATCAATGCCAGTTGTATCAGAAGCAAAGATGACCTCATGCTTGCTGATATATTTGAAGTAAAAAAACTGAACAAGAATTTAAAAATATTTTCCCTCATTTTCTTTTCTTCTTCTCCTCCTCCTCCTCCTCCTTCTCCTTCTTCTTCTTCTTAGTTTCAGGTATACAAAACAATGCAATAGTTAGACATTTATACCCCTCACAAAGTGATACCCTCCCTCTCCCAGTTTACTACCCCTCTGACATCGTATATAGATGTTACAGTTCCACTGACTGTATTCCTTATGCTGTGCTCCATATCCTGTGACTATATGTATGTATTAAATTATAGTTGACATTCATTATTATTCAGCTTCATCTTTGATCCTTGCCTTCTAATTTTCTTTCCTTTGTATCTAAGAAGATATTCTGAAGACATGGAGAGAGTTTAGATAAAATAAAATTTTAGGAAGTTGTTAATTTCCTGTGTTAATTGTTATTATTTTTTCCCACTGGCTTGACATGCACAAAACTTATATGAATCCTCTGCAGGACTAGGTAACTTTCTAGGGCAGTTTTTGTCTGTGTGATGACTCAGCATTTCACACTGCTTTAATCTTTTTGTCTCCCAACTCCATACAAGACCTCCATGTTCTCGGATCAAGAGAAAGAGAATCTAAAAGGTTGTATTTTCACAACAGCCTGAAGGTGACACACATATCACTTCTGCCATTTCATTAGCTATAAGTTTTCATGTGGCCTTGTGTAACTGTAAGAGTCTTTATTTCTCCTTTATTTTTTGAAAGATATCTTTACAAGAAATAGAGCACTGGGTTGACAGTTTTTTCTTTCATCACTTTCAAGATATCACCCCATTGTATTCTGTGTTGTGTGTTTCCTGATGAGAAGTCTACTGTAATATTTCCTTACTGTGAAGAACTGCCAAGATCTGGGATTTTATTCTACTTGTAAGCTAAAACTTGCTGCAGGTTTATAGTAGCTTGTAGAAGACAAGAGACTCTTGAATGAGAAACAAAGATATTTATTAGTCATAGCACAGAAAACAGGATAAGCACCACCATATTTGTATGTGTTCGTCTTGCCCCCAAGTCCGACAAGGTTGATAGAAATGGTCCCAGATAGATTGCATTACAGGAGAGGAACCCTGAGCTTAGGGGACCCAGCTTTTTATAATGGGCAGTAAGCATGTTTGCCTTTTGTTCTGGAGAGAGACAATGTATCTCATAAGACAGAGTAAGCAAACTGCTGTTTACTCTGGAGAGAACACCATTTCTATCTTATAAGGCTATTTTATACACAAACACCCTTAGAAATTATTCAAACAGTGCCTCAGTTTGTGAATTTCTATCTTATAAGGCTGTTTTATACACAAACATCCTTGTGTAGATAGTCTGGAAATTATTCAATCAGTGCCTCACTTTGTGAGAAGTTCAGAAGCATGAGAGACCCATGTAGAACTGTCTCCAATATATATATATATATATATATATATATATATATTTTTTTTTTTTTTTTTTTTTTTTTTTTTCTTTTCTTTTCTGGGTGCCTTCAGAATTTTCTGTTTGTGTTGCATGTGTTCATGCATGCATGTGTGTGTGTGTTTTGTTACTTATTCCTGTTTAGTATTCTCTGAGAAACTTGGATCTGAGGTTTGGGGTCCATCATTGATTTTGCTATACTCTTGGTTATTATTTCTTCAAATATTACTTCTGTGCTGTTTTCTCTCTCTTCTCCTTCTGGGATTCCAATGATACGTATATGTTAGACCATTTGATATTATCTCACAGTTTCTCTGAGTTTGACTTTTTTAGATTTCACATATAAGGGATATTATTCAGTATTTGATTTTCTCTGTATGACTTACTTTACTTAGCATAATGCCCTCTAGGTCCATCCATGTTTCACAATACAACACACACATATGTCATATATACATGTACATATTTATATACACTCAAGAGATGTAACTTGGTCCCATAACCTTTTAAGCAATTTCTTTCACTATCCCAGATATACTATGTGTAAATGCCTTTATACATAATGCCATATGTTAATTGTTTTGGGGCCTATCATGGGTTGAATTGTGTCACCCCAATAATTCATATGTTAAAGTCTTTAACCTCTAGTACTCAGAATGTGACCATATTTGGAGACAGGATCTTTAAAGCGGTGATCAAGTTAAAATAAGGTCGTTAGGGTGGGCTGTAATTCAATATGACTAGTGTCCTTGTGTAAAGGGAAAATTTGGGCACAGACAGGTACAGAAGAAAAATAATTTGAAGACACAGGGAGAAGACAGTCATCTATAAACCAAGGAGAGGAGCCTAAAACTGATCCTTCTTTAATGACACTCAGAAAGAACCAACCCTGCAGACACTTTGATCTTGGACTTCTCAGCCTCCATTACTGTGAGGCAATACATTTCTGTTGTTTAAGCCACCCAATTTGTGTTGCTTGTTACAGCAGCCCTAGAAAACCAATGTAGGGTCTATAGGCTAGGCTTCTTTCAGTTACTAGTGCTGTGGAACAAATTACCCCCAAATTTTGAGGCTTAAAATAACCATTTTATTATGTTCATTGATTCTTTGGGTCAAGCTCGTGATATCTGGATCTTCAGCTGGAAAGACTAAAAAGACAGGTGGGTGGAACCCTCTGCAGATTCATCCATTCACATGTCTGGTGCTCGGGCTGGGATAATATAAAGATTAGAACTACTGACTGGAGCACCTACCGGTGGCCTTTCCAGGTGTTTTGGTTTCCTCACAGCTTGATGGCTTTAGGATAGTTGTCCTTCTTATATGGTGGCTCAGGACTCCAAGCATGAATGTTCTAATGTACAAGCAGAAGTTCCATCACCTTTTATAACTCACCTTGGGAGTTACCTAGAATAAGTTCTACCATACTCCATTGGTCTAAGCCATCACAAACTTGTCCAGATTCGAGGTTGGGCAGGAGGGCAATGTCAGCAATGTTTTAAAATGTTCACCACTTCCCCAAATTATGTCTTTGGGAGGACAGGCGTGTTTAGTCCAAAACATGTTACTTGTTAGTTGACACCTTTGCAAGCCTTAGCCCACATGAGGTTATAGGGTGAGGTCAGATTACATGAGGTCTAAAAGCCAAGTTGGGAAAGTTAGGTATGATTATTTAAGAAAATAAAGATTGGTTTAGGTTTTTAGAGATATGTAAAGTGAAATGAATGGAGCATTTTATCTCCTTTTTAAGAAGATCAAGTACACCAATCAAAGTTATCCTCTGAGAGTGTTAATGTGGCAGAGTTTTCCAATTAACATGTTAATCAAAGTCTCATGCTCTAATCTAAGCTAGAATTTGCCTGAGCCAGAGCTCACTTGACAGGATCAGAAATACTGAAATTCAAATGATAAAAATATGGTTACACCTTGCAATTTTATATGAAATCCAGTGCCAGACAGATGCTGTCTCTTCTCCCTGATGAGAAGGCATTCATGATATAACTAGGATGAAAAAGGACTTCTGATGTAGCTGTAAATCAGCTCACCTTCTGGGCAGGGTGCTATGCTGGGTGTTACGAGATGTATTGAGGGGTGTTAGGACATGGACCCTCCTTTGAAGGAAAATATAATTTAGGTAGGACACTCCCCTTAATAACATAAAATAACGAAAGCACAGAAAGGTTAAGTATCTTGGCTAATAAAGACTAGAGCTAGGTACAGATCATTCTGTTTATTCTAAGCAAGAGCTCTTTCTCTTCTCATCAGTGCCTCTTTAATGAGAAATCAAATGTTACTTTCTATTTTTGTTGGAAAAACAAGAATCAATTTGATTACTGGCTTTCGATTCTGAAGCCAGGAAGCAGGAAGAAGGAGGAAGAGTTTTCATGGCATGCTGTCTCTCTAAAGCTAGAGTCTACTAGGCTGGATTTTGAGTGTGTATAGTGTAAATTTCTGACCTTCAGAAAAAAGATTCGAGATGTGCCAGAGACACTTAATGCATTTTGAGTGTCCGTGTATTCAGTCATGTTTCACAGTTTCCATTCTAGTTAGGTTGGAGCCCTGTCATTTTTACGTGTTAAAGCTGAAAGAACAACAGGTCATTTGTGTGAGTTCTGGGATGAGGCATAGGCTGAGTTCTCCATGGTGACTCTCCTTCTGCTTTGCCATTGGGGCCACGTGTTGAGATATGAGTGTCCATTGCTTGGGTTCTTGAGTAACTAGTTGGAGCTGGGCCCCCATTGACCTACGCTGGACTTGAGTGAGAAATACATCTTTATTGTGTGAAGCTCCTGAGATTTTGGAGGCTAATTTGTGATCACAGGAAAACATAGCTTATCATGACTAAATATATGAAAGAATTCTATGAAAGGCCTGAGAAGCAAAACTAGGGTTGAGAATAAGTGAAGACCAGTGACTATACGTGTCCATCTCTAACTAAATTAAAACAAAAAATCTTTCAAATTATAATTTCTTATAAAGTAATGTATAATTGTACACAGCTAGCAGTTAAGTGATATGATATAGGGTTTTATAGACAGATCTCAGGACTGTCTGGTTCTCATGCTTCAGCTCAGATTTCCTCTTTCTCCTCTATGAAGAAGAGATCTTTGGGGGCTCTTGCTGTATAACCCACGTCATATTCACCCACCTAGTGCTAGCCTCCAGAATTGCAAGAACATGGAGAGGAGAGTCTAACCAGCCCCAAGGAGCATGGCTTGTTAATTCAACTTAATTTTTAGGGAGAGAAAATTCACAATTTCAGAAAAGTATTTTAAAATGATTCAGGCAGTTCTGTTTCTTAGTATTTATTTTCCACACTACTTCCATATTTCTACTACAAATAAGTTTAGTGGTTTAAAAACAAGTGAAGGAAAAAGGATTTTTTTCTATCCTACTGAAGGCTAGTCAAAAGTGTATTTCCTGCCTTTCTATTTTACTAAGAGAGAATACAAGGTATAAGTGTATCCCAATTTTGCAAATTTACTATACACTGAAATTTGATGTTTGAAAGATCTTCCCTGGAATCCCATTTAAAGGGTTTAGTGACTATTTTATTCAAAGGGCCTCCTCTTTAAGGTTGTCTTTTGAATGGATCTTGAGAATAGTGGTGTATAATGAGTCTCTTTTTATAAAAGTCCTGGGTTGGCACACATATATTTTTCTACTTCTAGATATTAACAGAAGTGTGAAAACAAATCTTTGTTGAATGCAGACGAATACACAAATGTGTATGCTATTAACTTATAAATCATGCAGGAATGTTGCCTGGCTGTTTATGAACTTGTCCATCAGGACTGACTTCTAGTTTTACAATTTAAGGAGAGATATGCCCAATATGTGCATATATGTTAACTCAGGAAGATAAAAGGAGAGTTCAGATTTGTGTTTATGTATTGTTCTCTGTGGTGGAATATTTCTTCTTAACATACGTTTGGTTAGTATTTGAAAATGCTGGGTCTGTATGGTGCTGTACGGTGCTATATTGACCAGTCGATACTCCCCCCAAAAGTCACCCATTATATTACCATTTGCTCAAAAAGCACATGGACACAAGATGCTACCAAACAATACTGTCAGTTTTTGAAAGGTGATTTGTCTTCCTTTATAACGATGTGTATGTGCACGTTTGACACCAAAAAGGTGAGGGTAATGATTTCTGTTTTCTAATTCAAATGCCTGGAGCTGCCACCATGACATTGGCAAGTCAACAAATCAGCACTTGCAAATCCAAAGTCATTCTCCAGGCCGGGACTCTACTAAACGAATCACGGGAGAAAACAGACAAACCCACCACAAAGAGTAATGAGGAAACCTGTGAAATCTGTGGGAGGTGGGGGCCGCTTGCTGGGAAAGATGGAAGGAAGGACATTCCACACCTGATCGGTCACCCACTACTAAACCTGAGAGACAGATCGAGGCTCCGTTTCAGCCTAACCAGATCAAAGAAGATACGATTTGTATTAATTTCTGAATGACAACGAAGTTCATCGTGAAATATCTTTGTAATACATTCTGGGAGACAGGATGCTGAGGAAGCTGAATGTCGGCGAGGACTAAATTGTGGGAATATTACATTATGGATCTCAGGCAGGGCTTTTTAATACTATAATGAATTTAGGAAAGAATAAAATGAGGTGGAAGGCAATTTATGATGTGACTAGATGAACAATACTTCAACATTTCAAAGGGAGAGGATGCAGAGCCAAGGATATGCCAAGAGATGGGGCATTTCTGTGGTTAAACTGCATCTCTTTCACAGTTGCGCCAAAGGTAATTCTTTTCTTTCCCTTAGACCTTGTGGTTTTATTTATTTAGTTAGTTTTACATTAATGTGCTCAGCAGCAGCTTTTGGTAATGTATTCACATTCCTACCACAAAACATAAATCCTACAGATTAAAAAAAAATGCATGTAAGACTATAGGCTTATTTCTACCTCAAGAAAAAAAATCCCTTTTTTGATGCTCATTTGTAGGAGTTCCCTCACCCACTGATTGATGCTTGTCATTGTCATCCTGCCTTTTGGCATTTGAGGGTGGCTCAACCTATCCACTCATATGATAACTCAGCCTGTCTGGCAGTGACTGCCTCAGGAAGCTTCGGCTCTGGTGGGGTCAAAGCAGTGTCATTATGTCCTTGGGAACCCAGTGGGCTAGGGTCCTAATCTTGACTTTTTCTTGGAGTGAGTCTACTGAGTCAAAGTTTCTTATACTTTAATGGAACTGAATGGGGTGTTCTTTAAGCTTCTTCCAACTCCTATAATCACACAGAGAATCATAGAAGTCACCTCTTACTTATTTTCCTCTATTTCCTAGCCCTTCGAAAAAGTTTCATAATAATGGTCTTAAAAGTACAGGACTGGAAGGGAGTCTGAGAGGAATCCAGTCCCCTTTCCCAGATGTATTTAAAGTCTTCATCTAGATGAAGAACTGATCACGTTGGAAAGCAATTGGGGGCATAGAAATGAAAAAACATTGGTTGAGCACTTACCATGGTTCAGGCTAATTGGATCCTGAAAACAACACTGGAGAAAAGCTGTTACTGTTCTGCTTGGCAGCCAGGGACCTTGGGGTTGGAGTTGCATGGGGTTATTTAGCTGTCCAGAGGCAGAGCTTGGGTTTGTACCCAGCTCCATCTACTTCTACGGTCAGGGCTCATTTCCTTAAACAGCCCCGTGAAAAAATAATAATTGAAATAAGTTCTCCTCAGGACCGAGAATCTGTTAGTAAAAACCGTTCACATGAATGCCTCTGACATGAGGAATGTACCGGACTAATACTTAGTCCCATTGTGCAGATGTGGATGCTGAGGCTTGGGACATTTAGGATTTGTCCCAGGTCATTGGTATGTCAGAGAAGCATCAAGGGTAAAGCTCTAGATGTTTTCTCCTTGACTTTTTGCTTTCTCCACCTACTATAGAAAGTCATGGTGAGAAGAGTTCAAGGTGGAGGTGAGACCCTGTGTCGGAGCCTGAACCGGGGATGAATGCCAGCAGCTCCTTCTGTACATGTGTTCTGAGACTGTTCTCTCAATGTTAGGTGTACTTGACAATGTGTACCTTGCAGTGTTGTCGTGAGGTTATGTGGGATAATGCTTGGGCAGAGAAGGGGCGCACTAAAAGTTTCACTCATCTCCCAAACAGACTGGGTTTGGATAAAAGCAAACATCAGTGGCTTCTATTTATAGTGACATTATTATGACTGGAAATTGGATACACTGACTTTTCAGTTTTTTGAAAATAGAAGGCCTTCAGAGGGCTGCATTTTGTGTGTTCGGGCTGCTGCCATTGTTGTATAGGCATGAACACAGACACACAAAAGATTTTCAAAATAATTCAACCCCATTGAAATTTATGCATAAAGGTAACATTTAAAGAAAAACACGAAAACAGAGCCAAAATATATAAACAACAAACATACATAAGTATCCTTAATGATTTATGTAATGTTACTGACCTGTGAAACAGAAGTGTTAGCTTTTCACGTCTTAATGCTGGTGTTTCCGCCTCTTATGATAGATGGTAGTGGTAATTATGTAACATAAATAAATATCGACAGGCATCTTTCACAGTGACAAAATTTTTCTCCCAAATACATAAGGACTACTTAAAAGGAAAAAATAAAATATTTTTAAAATCACTCCTTGATTTTAATAATAATTTAGTTAGCTTTCACTGAATGTGAATCGGATGATTCAGTCTGTCACAAGGGTCATGTATACATAGCACGGATTAAGCACTGTGTGCTCGAGATGGCTCATTTTAAGGTGCCCTTAGCCACATAGAGCTAGCTAGGCAGCCACAGTGCTTCTCAAAAACCCTTCCAAGAGAAGGCAGAAATAGTCCTTAGCCTAAATACCCAGCAGAGGGCAGTAAAGCCCCACTTTTCTTTCCTGACTGGTTTCCTTTCAGATGACTGCAGCTAGATGGTCATTCTGAAGCTCTTGGGTGGTTGACACCTAATTGCAGATATTAAACATTTCTGAGAAGAAATGTAAAATGTATTGCGAGGTCAGTGAAATTCTTTGTCAAGACTTCTCTCATATCTGACCCCTTAAAATAACAGAGCAGAACTGGAAGATATTCGCATTTATTGAACTTCATTGGCCAAATATTTTTGTATTGCTTTATTTTGTTTAAATAACAACAGCATTCTCTGCGACTGTATTAGGGTACGATATTACCTCGTGGCTCATAAATGAATTATGTCATTTTCCTATTTTGTCCAGTTGCTTTTGCGCGTCCAAGTTCTCTTGAGCAACAGTGTTAGGATTTTCATAAGCTAGAAGGAGGTATATGTTCTTTCTCCCCAGTCCTCCAATCCCCTTCCTATTTCCTAATTTTTTTGGGACTTGTCTAACAGTTTGGCTTAAGTGGAAAACAGAGTTTTCTCCCTTTCTTTCTAAGAGAAATGAATCCTCAAAGAGCAGAAGGGAAAATAGAGAACCATGATGGGAGTCTTTGGTGAGTTCTCTTGGTGTTTCAGGTGTCCTGCCTTGATCTGGGTGGATGGAAATGCCATGTGTTACTTTTCAAATAGGATGCTGCCTCATGCGTGGGCCAAAATAAGCTATTTTTTGAAACAAAAATGTTGTGGGTATAAGTTATTCAGAACCACTAATTTGAATGCTTCTTTGGGGAAAATCATGAAGAATGTTGGGCAATAATAATACAGTATGATAGTATGGCCACATTTTCATTTGTGTTTCCTGTGGCCACCATGCTGGAGCTGACCAGTGGGTAGTCACATTACATATCATATCAATGACTTAGTTAAAAAAAAAGGAGAAAAACTAAAAAGGACAAAAATATATGTTCTTAGCTTAGAAATTCTTAACATGACCTGCTGTGGATTGTGGCTCTGACTCGGTGATCCAGTGTGACATGAGGAAACCCTGGCACAATGTCACAGAGAAGACTTCTTTTCCTGTAAAAGAGAAGAAAAAATTATCCTTAAAATTGCACAACAAAACCAGAAGAGTTTTGAGACAATGCGGAACTTCTGTCTTTAGCATATTCCAAGCAGACTGTGACCACTTTTCTATTCCTAATTGTAGTAATAAACAAGGGAGTGACAAATGACAGCCGTTAACAAAGAATGAAGAGACCTGTGTGGAATAGGGGAGAACCACAGTTTGAAGCAAGAGATGGTTATTCTAACAGGCTGATGTTGAAAGTTCAGGGGAAAAGTCACTTTGATGTAAAAATGGTCTTACTAGGAACAGCTTCTACCGTCCAGAGAACATTTTTACAGAGAAATGTGTTGTAAACAGGAAGTGTCAGACAATGACATTAGCAAATTAATGTTTGACTTGTGACACGTGTGCATGATGTTGCTCAGAATGAGCACAGCAGCCCTGACCATAGGGTTAGGTGCTGAAACAGGCCTCCAGCTGGGCTGCATTTGCAGTCAACAGTTGGGGACTTTAGTGGAAAGACATGTGTTTGGTTGGCAAGAGTTTATTGGTTTAGCTTTTTTGCCTCATTTGTAAATATGGGAAAAAAGTCGTCAGCCAAAGCATACTTGCAGCCTATGCATTCTTTAAGGGCAATTCAAATATTCCATCCCAGCTGGAATTTTCTCTCTGCTCCCTCATCTGTGTTAGCGCAGATTTTTTACCTATCTTATTTATACTGACCATATTATATTTTCAGCACATCACATTTTAATGATAATATTTATAAGTCTCTTTCCTCCTTCTAGACTATGACTTTCTTGAGAGGGGAATCCTCATTTTATTATCATTACTTTTGTATCCTCAGGACAATTACCTTGGGAAGGAATGAGTTAACAACACTTTACTGAGGACAGCATGGTGTGCTGGCCAGAATGAAAGCTTTAGACTCAGACAGATTTATGTTTGAATGTCAGTCTCGACAAGACTTGAGAACTTAGGTAAATTATTGAACACTTCTGAGCCTTGCTTTTCCTCTCTGAAGAATGAGGATGACGATACATACCACACAGGGTTGGAAGCGATAATGTATGCCATTGCAAAGATTGGGGCCACTACTGTGGTCTTCAACTTTATAGGAGCCCTCAGTGTTGCCCAGAAATCCTGTTTCCTTAATAGTGTCTCTTTTCCATTCACTACTGTAGTCTTATATAATCACTTGCCCCCTGGTTATTCACAGGTAGGTGACATATATACATATAAAACTCGTGTCTAAAGTCGAAATCATTATCCTACCTCTGTTCTGCTTCTTGTGTCCCCCACCTCAGTAAATGAAATCTCTATCCACTCAGTAGGCCAATCTACAGACGTGGAATTTGTTCTTGATTTATTCCTCCTCTTTGCCCTCCACACCTAATCAACCACTAAGCCTTGTCAATCCGTCCACTCCCCACCTTACTCACTTCCACTACCCGAGCCCATACAGTCAACATTTCTTGCCTTGTTCTCCATAAAAATCTGTAAATGGATATCTTGCCTCCATACTTGTGTTCCCCACGAATCCATTCATATTTGTAACACACAAGTGAAGCTTTCCAGACCATCCATGATTAGGCTCTGTGCATCTATGTAGCCTTGTGTTTTCTCACCACAACATTTATTTATCCTGATATATTAGGACAGATGTTTGTTTTAAAGTCTACCTACCCTCTAAACTCTCAGAGGGAAGGGAATCATGATTGCCTTGATGGCACTGTAAACAAACGCAGTAGATGGTAAGTATGCCATAAATATTTATTGAAAGAAATAAACAACAGCATTTGAAGGAACAAAACCACTAGCACAGCTACTGGAATATAGTACCTCTTTTCTTGCCCTTCCTTATTTCCTCCTCTTTTTGTTTTTTCTTTTCATTCCTTTTTTTTCTCATTAACTTATAGTTATTGATTATAATTTCCATCATTGTCATCACCTTCATCATCATAATCACCATCATAATTATAATCATCAATCACCTATCATCACCTCTATAATACCAAGAAATTGCTAGAAACAGCTAGACCCTGAATAGAAGACCCGCAGAAGAGTGCAGGGGCACTGGGATAGCTATTCTGAAGACTTTAAGAGAAAGGATGGCATGCAGGACTCTCCTGAGTTAATTCACTTTTATATTTTTGGAAGTGTCTTTTGGAGGACTGGTACTCTTCTCAGACTTATCTACCTGGGGCATCAGCCTGACTGTTCCCAGTGGAAACAGAAATGTTAACACCTTCTCTGGTGATCTAGACATTCTCCATAGGCACCTAGTACTCTCACGTCTGGAAGTCTTTATGTCTACCACCCTTATTACATAGAGATTAAGTGAAAAAATAAAAAGAAAGATTAGGCAACTTGCTGAAAGTCACATACAACTAGTCATTCACAATACAAGGAGTAGAATTTGGATTTTCTGAATTCCACGCTAGAGTCTTTTCTACCATATTGATTTTTCCCAAAGACAATTCGTTGGCTGAAACGCATAAATAGATGTGGAAAAGAGCAATATGAGATTGTGTGTGTGAGCATGCATGTGAGCATGTGTGTGTGTTTTGGAGGTAAAAAAGTGCCTTTTGTTGCTGATTCCCTTCTTACTGCCCTCTGCTACCATCTTTATTTACTTTTTTGATACTTTCTTCTTCCATTTTCATCTTTCCCACTCAATGGTTCCATTCTCTGCCTATATTCTTCCCTTCCCATGAATTGGCCTCTATGTAACACCCTCTTCACTGTTTCCCAAATCCTTATCCCCTTCATTTCTTGCCATCTTATTTCTCCTTCCCCTGACTCCAATAGCTCTGAAGGTTCAATGGGGCCCTAAAAAAAATATAACATGCTGGATTTTTAAGGGACATTAAAGATATGTAATTTTGATTAATTTATACTGTAGCCAGTCTTATAAGGACTATTTGATGTCCAATGAGCCTTTGAAAAGTCTTAAAGTTTTTTTTTTTTCTGAAATAGTAACATTTCATTTTTTGAGGAAAACTAACTTAAACACTTGAAGAAAAATCTTTTTCTTGGGAACTTTATTTATTTATTTTTTTTACTCACAAAAAGATGTGCATGCCTTTTTGTTACAGAGGCTGCATGAAATGAACCCTTTGAAAATTATGAAGCAAGAGAAAACTCTAGTATGTAGCTGTATTCTGTTCTTGAGGGGCAGTGGAAGGTTTGGGAGGGCAAGAGTTTGAGCACAGGTTAAGTTAAGTGGACTGTGTTCAAGGCAGCGTCTGGCAACAGCAGAACTTACTTGAGAATAATCTGGAAAGGCAAGATTGCTGGATGGAAGGAAGCTTAAAGCAGGGCCCCAAGGCCTGGAACCTTTGTGACCAATGAGCAGAGATCAAGGCTGGTGCAGCTCTGAGGCAGGCTCTGGTGCTGAGGTCAGAGGTCAGCTATGAGGAAGGCTTCTTTCTTTGCTGGCATCCTGGAGCTCTTGGTGGTCCATGGTCAGTTCACATCTTCCTCCACCCCTCATTCTCTGAGGTGAGCCTCCTAAAGGGCCAGGCGTACAAAGACAGGACTTGAACACCTGTGAAAATGTCCGAGTCCTTTTTATGGTGGATCACATATTGTGTATGGTGATGGCCATGCCTCCTTGGAAATTGATGCTTCAGGTCCTCATGTTCTATTTGAGCGATTCATTCATCCTGATCATCTAGGTCTAGATGTTCTCTCTTAGCAATTCATCTTCTCTGGTCCAGTACTTTCTGGGAACCAGGAGAGAAGGCACTGACAGGAAGCCCTTACTTCTTCCTCTACCTAGGTTCCCTCTTGGCAGAAGAGTAAGGTACTGGACCTAGTGAAATATCAGAACATCTGAATTAGGCGACACCTGCTTGTGGGTAAACATCCTAGGTCTGCCTTGACCATCTCCCAGTCTAGACAGTCTGGGTTGCAAGTTTTTCTATGGTTTCCATTTATATAGTATAGAGATTAAGATCACAAATTAGGGAGCCAGATTACTCTACCACTTCCTGTCTGTGTGACCTTGGACTTGTTATTTTACCTATTTCTTAGTTTCCTTATCTTTAAAATGGATATTATAATAGTGAAAGTAGGTGTACGTTAGTATTGGCTATTATGTTTGTTGTGTTTATAGCTGTGAGTGTAGTTTTGTGTCCAGGTTGGCACAGAGGAGGAAATTTTTGTGGAGTAATACTGTACTTTGAGTCTGCTGGGGAAGTAATGCTTTTAGGTCTGTGTGGTAAATTAGGTACATTAGATGAATGACCTAATCTGTGGTAAATTAAGGCTGAGCAAGATATATTGGGTATGTATATATTTCTACTGTACCTTCCTGTACTGCAAAGTCCAAATATATATTTCTCAGCCATCTTCCTGCCTGGGATTCTAGATGCAAATTGGCCTCACCAATTGGATTCTCTCAAGTAAGTTTTAGAAGGCAGAAATGAGATGAAGGTAGTCACTGCTGGCAAGCCCAGTGATGGAGAGGGAAGATTTTTTGTAGCAGTGTGTGAGTCCAATCACTAGCTTCAATGGGTATTGAATGGTAGTTGCTTCATCATTCCCCTCCTTCCTGATTGAGCCACTCCCATTGAATGGCCAACTCTGTAGGGTTGTTCTGGGAATCATTCCTGGAAACTCACCCCAGAGCTCACTCCTTTCAATGTTGTTAGCATCCAGTTTCCTATATCACACTCTTTTTTGCTAATTGGTTGTGGTTTATGCTTTCTACAAGTGAACCTTGATTTTACCGTCTCATAGATGATCATTTTACATCTAGAGAAAGCTAAAGGAAGAGGCAGTCTTGTCTGATTTTCCAAGTCTGGAAGAGAACAGCTATTAATGGTATATTCTCATTTGACGCCATACCTATTAACACTAGTATTCTTCATTTATCAGCGCAGGCTATGAAAACTTTCTTAGTGCTTGTAAGATATGTTTAGGGATTTTCCTGCATTTACTCAATATATTTTTCTCAAGTGGACTACAGGTGGGAGATCTGACTGTCAGTCATGATATTACTAAGACCTGTAATTAGGTGATAGGACCTGGGTGTTATGTAACAAGTCACTTCAAACAATGGGCAGATTAAGGTCCAATTATTCTGCTGACACAATACCTAACATCCTGTCTAATATTTCAGAATTGTCACATTCAGTGAATTGAAGGATGACTTCGTAATGTGAGTAAAGGAGGAATTTTCAGATTGGGCCTCTTTTTGTCTTCATATTTTTTATAAGATGTCAACTTAGATCTTGAGAGGAGCAGAAGGAATTCTGCCAGAAGGGCTAAATAAATTGATGCCCACGGTTCAAAATCTGGCTGAGGATGAACATACTAGGTGGAATTTGAAAGGCAACTCCTGCTGTGGGGTTCCCATATAGTAAAACAAGGTGAGCACGTCTGTGCTGATTTCTTGCAAGCTTGGGTAAGATTGTTGACGCTGCCTCTGAGGAGGGTTCTTTTTCCACAGTGTATGTCAGTGGGAACTTGCAGTAGTTTGAGTGTACAAGTTAAGCAAATAACGTATATCTTTGTATTCTCAAAATCTAGTCTCAGTGGAAGTGGTTGCATAAAATAAAGCCTCCTAAACTGTTAAAAACTAACCACTGGTCTAAGAGGTAGAGAACTGTGGTATGAAATTCTGGGGGCACCTCCAAAAATTAAAAGGTGCTGTGGTTCTCCCTGTTGTCGGGTTAATGAGTATCCACAAGTGAGGGGGTGGGGGTGGGATTAGGTGCCCAAGAATGTGAGCTGTATAAACTGGGGTTGGGTGGGAGAGTTGCCAGATCCCAATTTAGCTGAGGGATTTGGGTAGACAGAGGGCAGGACAGATTTTTGAGAACTGTAGCCACGGCTTTTTTAATTAGCCAGAGGGTTTCAGTAGGATGAGATCACCCAACAGAAGGAAGGGTCAGGGTAAGCAGTGAGGGCAGGCTCGGGACAGCAGGGGCTGAGGTAGCTCCAAGCCAGGTTTCTATTCTCTGGACTGGGCTTGTTTACTTCAGTCAATTTGATTTTTTTAACCAAATCTCTCTTCTTCCTTTTTTTCTCTCCTTCTTTCCCATCCTTTTCTTCCTACTCTCTTTCTTCCTGCCTTCCTCTAGTTTACATTTTTTATTTTTATTTCTTTGTTACAGTTACACGTAATTTGAAGAATCAAATAGTTCTATGTGGTCTGTTATGAAAAATAATTTGCTATCCCCCTCCTCCTATTACTTATTTCTTAGGGGCAACAGCTTTTAACTTCTACTTCCCCTCCCCTTTTTTTGATTTGCCACTATGTTTAAAAAGAGCATGCTTTTATTGCTACTTCTCAATTTTTCAATTGTAGGCATTATTTATGGGAGTTAAGGATTTTTCTTTCTTTCCTTCTTCCCTCCCCAATCCTTCACTAGCGTCCTTCCCGTTACGTTATACTTTTGGTTAGATCAGTATTCACTGTGTCATGTTGTGACTATGTAACTGCAGTTGACGGCTGAGCCTGTGGCAAATTATGATTGCTTTTTTCTTTCCACACGACTTGTTTTCTTTTCTGGATTAATAACTTCTTTTTTTCATTTATTTACTTCTCCATGTTTTTATTACTAATTCAACCCCAAACTCCCTGCTAGTTGTCCAGATCTCTCTAAAGTTCTCATCCATTAGGTGTTCTGAGACTTCCATCTTCTTTCCAGAACCTTCAGACCTGATCCAATCCAGGCTCTGCTTTCACCTTCCAGGCTCAGCTGTATTATCCTGGAATTTCCCTGTACTATCCTTGTGGGGACTTTTGTTTCTGCTACTTCGCTTCTCTGTTTGCCGTATCTCAGTATTTCTCTTATTTTGATTTCTTCATAATTTTGGTGATTTGCGTCCTCCAGGAACTTATTGATAAAGGATGCATGAGAGACCTTTCAGTCAGGATTCAGATAGCCAACTAGAATTAGAAACTTGAAGGAGTGTTCAATAAAGGGATTGTTTACAAAGGTGTGGGAGGCTGAAGTTCCCTGGGGCCAGCGAGTGCACGGCTGCTTTTCCATTTTCAGGTCTGCAGGGACAAAGGGAAGACACTGTTACTAGAACCTGGAGACAGAAATGCTGTTTGAAGGATTGAAGACAGCTCCACTGACCCTGGAGGGATGTTTCTCTTTTTCCTTGTCCTGCAACTCCTATTAGTAAGACAGTGGTCACCCTGTACTGATCTTTATTTGTATCTTTTAGACGCAGGTTCAGGACACGACACTTCAAGTATACCACTTTGATATATTGATTGTTTTGAGCTTCTGAGGCCCTTGAAAAACAGCAATGCAGGGAGAGACTTTCTCTGAACTCCCCTGTTTGCTTAAAGACAATCCTCCAAAAGGAACTCACTTGTCATAAATCCCTTGCCACTAGTTTCATCAACCAGGGAAGATGAACTCTTGTCACAGGAAAGGAGACTGGAAGTCAACACCACTCAGACAAATTTTGTTGCAAACTGTCATACCTCCCACCTCTTCCTCTAAGAGTCCATTCAACTTTCCTGAAAACAATTCCCTGTCCCCTAAGAAGCCTACGTCTTCTCTCCACTTTCCATAGTAAGATGATATTTAAGCCTGACTTCTAAACCACCTCAAGGACTTACTCATTTTCCCCTGGGTACCTTTTATGTATATATAAGGTATACATGTTAATAAACTTCTGTTTGTTTTACTTTGTTAATGTTTTTTATTACAAAAACTCTGAATTATAGAGGAAAAATTATTTTTCCTCCTCTTTTCTACCCTATTGATGGCATCCTGAAAATTTACATTTGATCTTCTTGAAAGACTGAACTTGTATTTTCCTGCTTGAGTGGGGACCTGGACATTTATCTGCTTTGAAACTGGCTTCCAAACTTTTCTCCACCTTCACCCATGTCCAAAGGTATATGGTTCTCTGAATCTTTAGGGATCTTGTGGTTTCAATCAATTTGATTATTAACCTTTTCTTACAACTGGCAGAAGGGTCATCTTTCATTGGTGGCCAATTAATTGCCACATGTCTTTCTGCTTTCCAGCTCTGGTTTCTTCTTCCTTCCCCATCCTTGTACCCTGTTTCCCCGAAAATAAGACCTAGCCATTTATATTAAAGACCTGGTCTTATATTATAGTGAAATAAGACCAGGTGTTATATTAATTTTTGCTGCAAAAGATGCATTAGAGCTGATTGTCAGGCTAGGTCTTATTTTTTGGGAAACTCGGTAGGTGTAAGCCCTAAAAAAGTTATTTTCATATGTTTTAGTGGAATTTCATGAGGGAGGGAAATCAGATGTGTAGAATTCTCCTTCCTAAGATAGTTTCCCAGTTCTGAAAGGAGGAGGCTACATACCCCCTCACTTAGAAAGGCTGCTTTCTCTCCTGGAGAATGTGGGGTTCATTTGGGATTTGGCTGCCTATAGGCTAGTGAAGAATCAGGCCTTTGTTCACAGTTGTGTTGTTGTCTGAGGTTCAATACACCTTCCAGGGACAAAACAAAGGACCCAACACCAGGACCCCGGCCCTGAACCTGGGCATTGTCCTCTCTCTTTCTCTCTCTCTCTCTCTCTCTCTCTCGCTCTCTCCCCCCTCTCTCTCATTCCACCTTCCATTTCTGTGACCACATGCAACCCTAGTCAGTCCCATCTCAGATGACCTGAGTTGAGTGCATGCCTCCCTGAGGCCCCCAGAGCTCATGTTCTGAAGGGCTTCACTGGGGCTAGAACTCCTGGAACTTTTCCTATTCCGGGCCCTCCAGACTAGGGCTTAGCTACTTTGCTAGGTGTTTTTAAGGGACTAACTACCAATAGCTTAATTGTCATACCTTAAAACCTTTTGGCTTTCGAACAGGAACTCTTACATCTGTAACTCAAGGAGTGATCAAGGCAGTACTTTTGATTAGGAGGTTTCCCTGTAGCATCTGTTTATGTAAAGCCATCCCATGGACAACATCTTTGTGAGGCTGTTCTTTCTCATTTGGGAACTAACTGGCTAAGTTTATTGGGGGTGAAGCCAGGTAAACCTTAGGAGTACAGAGTTTTCATGTTCCAAAGAAAAGATGCTGCCTGCCCTGAAAATTTGTTTCTATGGGGGTTTGATGTACCGATATTCCAATCTTGCAGAAACTGACTGGATTTCATGGAATTTGAAGTCAATTGAAAGACAATCTGCTGGAATCATTTCATGAATTCAAAGCATTCAGAGAAAAAGTGTTTGTTCAGCTACGGTGATTGAGAAATTGAAGGCAGCGAGAGTGATAGGTCATGCTTGGTTATGTGCTGCTCTTATGCCAGTTCGGAGTAAAAGCTGAACTTTGTTGTTGAAAGCTACCGTGGAAAGTGGAAACATTGATTGTGGATTGCTGAGTGGTAGAGTATTACTTACTTATCCAGAAATAGAAGCAGCCTTGCTTTAGTGGGCTGAGGAGATAGCATCAATTTTTATTATTGCAATAGAGCCCAGTTGCCTCCTTTTTTTAATTTTGAAAGAGTAAATATTTAAATAGGTAATATGGAAAAGTTATTGCCAGTTTTCCTCTGTAGGCCATGGCTGGGAGTTAAAAGAGAGAATCAGGCAGAATTCACATGTGGAGAAAAAAAATTATAGGAATTACTTGTAATCCTTTTAAAGCAAGGACATTGGAATTGATTTGCAATTGGCCAAATTGAGAAAACTTTTTTTCCTGAAAAGCCACTTTAATAGAAAAAATTATGAATTTTCTTAAGCCCTGTGATTAGAGTCTAATATGTATTTATGGATCCCCTCAGGCTCCACACAATAAAAATGGTTAAAGCCTTTAGTCCTTTTAGTAGTTCACAGTTTTATTGCCGAAGTTATTTTGTAGATTTTATGCTTAAAGCAAGGTCAGTGTATTGCACTGTATAAATTATTCTAAGTAATTGTTCAGTTATTTTATAGCTTAGTCACAGGATTTTTTCATTATTAAATGTAGCCTTTCCTTTAAAGTTAGGATGAGAAGGGCAATATAAATCACAGGGCAGCATGCCATTGGGGGTTTCAGCTTTACCTGTGATAAGGGTTTAATAACAATCTGGCCCAGACACCAGTTCCCTCTCAATTACCTTTCCACATGGGTATTAGTTCACACTGTTTATTAAAAACTCCCCTTGTAGTTTTTAAATAGAGTGTTTCAGATTAATGGCCCCCATGGAGTTTAACTTCATTGCACTTCATTAAAGCTAGATTGCACAAAAGGTTACTTCAATTAAATCCAGAACATGACCTTAAATCTGTATAGATTTTTTTTCAGAAAAAGTGATAAAACTGCTCTGCCAATCCTTTGAGATTAACAAGGCAACATCCCTCTTAGTAACCGAAGTGCAAAACTTGTGAGCCTGTTCTGAATTTTCCTATGACTATACATTTGGATTTTACAAAATTAGAAGCCAATCCATGGAAAGAGCCTGGAGTTAAAAGTGGATCAAGTTACTGGAGAACAGACCCACCACAGGAGACTAGAGTTTGTGCAACCTTCTGTTGCACTTGAGTGGATGCTGTAAGTTTAGTACTTTAGAAAACAATATTTTTGTTTCCCATGTAACAAAAATATTTTTCTAAATAGCTTGGTTAGTGTCTTCCAGCACAGACAGTGATATAAAATTTTCTGAGAAGTTTTCTCCTTTGGCTATTCCAATCTGTAAAACATAGCTTGTGGCAGTTCCTAACCATTATTTCCTCTGAAAATTCATGATAATTGGAAGCATTAATTACCCATCCTACACCATGAGAATGTGGCCTCATTATCTGGAGGCAATGTGTGAATTGATGCTCATTAACACCATAACTCAGGAGCTCAATTTTGGTTTTTTGTGGATTTCAAATGACTTTCTGAAACTAGCCCAGGTCCATTTGTTCCTCTTTTGGGATGGGTGAGATGTCAAAGTTGATGTTCTCACAACCAATACTCGCATCTTGCTTATAATTTTAAGAGCTTTAATATTGTAAATAATTTTTGAAATGCTGTTGATTTTTATTCTTCAAAAAAGGTTAAGGCATTGAAGACTCGAGTTTAAATATGATATTGAATAAAGGATGGCTAAGCCATTAAATGACTATCACCAATTAAAAATTTAGTTCATTAACCTTGAGTGTTACCTTTTGGACCAACAGGGAATAATCAGAGAATGCATATAGTTTGATTTAAAGAAATTGGCAAGTTGAGAACATGTGGTACTATAGAAAGAGCCGTCCCAGCTTGATGTCACAGTGGGATAAGGATTTCTGAGCTCCCAGAAGAGAGCATGAGGACCTGGACATCTGGTATTTGAACGCCAAAGTAATGGATGGGAATTAGAAGTGAGATGAAGGCAAACTTTATCTATTGTAGAATTTGGGTTTGCATTGTCGGACAATTAAGTTTATAAACTCATCCTAGAAAAAGTGCTCCATACCTCATTGCTGAATATCACTATGGTCATCTTTGAAGTATGTCCCTTGGAAAGCTGTGCACTGACACCAGTGCCTAGTCCACCCTTCAAAACAATTTTGGAACTCTTTCTGGAATGGCCATCAGAGCTGTCATTGTATTACCCTTGATGTCCTGAATGTCATCAAAATGTCTTCCTTTCAATATTTCCTTTATCTTCAGGTAAAGAAAGAAGTCATTGGGGGCCAGATCAGGTGAGTAGAGAGGGTCTTCCAATACAATTATTTGTTTCCTGGCTAAAATCTCCCTCACAGACAGTGCTGTGTGAGCTGATGCATTGTCGTGATGCAAGAGCCATGAATTGTTAGTGAAAAGTTCATGTCTTCTAACTTTTTCATGCAGCCTTTTCAGCACTTCCAAATAGTAAACTTGGTTAACTGTTTGTCCAGTTGGTACAAATTCATAATGAGTAATCCCTTTGATATCAAAAAAAGGTTAGCAACAGTGTTGCAACAAGTTCGCAAACTTAATTGTCAGACCTCGTTTACTGTAGGTCAGCTGTCCTCAAAGTGTGGTCTATGAGTAGAGAATCTTGGAAGTTCCCCAGTCCCTTTCAGTGGATGCAAGAAGTCAAAATTATTTTTACAGTAATAACTTCATTTGCCTTTTTTTACTCTCATTTTCTTCTGGATACATAGGGGAGCGATACTATAACAGATGGAACATAGAAATACATAGGATGATCCAGAAGTCTTCTACTAAGCAGGACATTAAAGAAATATGAAAAAGGTGAAAGTAATGGACTCTTCTCACTACATTCCTTTGTTTTGAAAAATAAATGTTTTTTCATAATCATATTTCTTTATATTAATATATAATGGACTTGTTACATACTAAATTAAAAATCAAAATTATTATTTTTAATTTAAATTTTTAATATGGTAAGTATCAATAAGTATAAATCAAATAAACAAAAGGTTTGAGGCACTTAATATTTTTGAGTATAATATGGTTCTGAGACCAAAATGTTTGAGAGCCAAGGCTGTAGGTGATGAGCAATCTCCTCCACACTACAGTTTTTCATGTGTTCAAGAATTTCCTGTATGGAATGCTGGCACTTGGAATATCCAAGTCCTGGGAATATCTGTATGCATGTACTTCTCCAAATGTGGTTGGGGGGAAATATTTTGCTAAACAGCTTTCTCTTGTTTAGTAGGGCAAATATTAAGAAATATTTTTGTGACTGGGGATATAACTATGGTAGGGAATAAGTAAGAGATATGAGAACTAAAAAAGAAGGAATTTGAGGGTGTTAAAAACAGGCTTACTCATCACTTTCCTTTGGTGTAACACTAATTAGAATATTTAGCCACTGAAAATATTTTAGAACGAAAAATTAATTTGTATCAGACTTAATTAAAATTGAAAAAAAGGTATTTTGAAGGATAATGTTTCAAATGATCATGGATGAGCAGTTGCAAGTTGTGGCCTGATGGAATTGGAAATAATTGGGATTCCTTGCGTTGGGATGAGGCATGGAGGAGGGGTTGGTCTCCTCCATGGAGCAATCAGTTCATACAATGGATAGTTAGAATTTATCAGTACTAAATTCTAGCTATTCTAATATTTAGCAGTATTGAGAAAAGTTTCCCATATGATTAAGTTGCCCAATTCAAGTATGATTAGTAGATAATTGGCTTCACCTTCAGGTAGGAATTGATTGAAAAAATCCCATGGAAGGACTTTGATTGCGTTGGTTGGGATCATATGCCCAATCCTTGACCAATGAGCAGAAGCCAGGGATGAAGTACCTTTATATCAACTTCTGTTAGAGGTACAGATTGGAGAGGGAGGAGAAATACTTCTCCATGTGGAGGGATGCATTCTTCCCAGACTAAAGGAGAGGCATTGGGCAGGAAAAAAAATAACATCCTTAGTCAAGTCCAGAATAATTTTGCATCTGGATTCTTACAATAATTTCCTCACTGGTCTTTTGCCCTTTAGTTACTTCTGTCATTGACAGATTAATAATCTCTTTGAACCCATAAAATCATAGCACTCTTTGCTTGGAAACTTTCAGTTACTTTATTACCTACAAGATAAATTCCTAGCACCTTCTCTTGGCATTTAAGGTGCTCTAGAATTTGGTCTCACCCTAGTTTCATCTCTTTGACTCCCCTACAAAAGCCAAGCTCATCTAATCTTTGAATCTTGAATTTAGCGAGCTCATTCTCGTCTCCATTTACTTGCCCATGACATACCTTTTCTCTTGCCATGGTTCTTCTCGTACCCAAATATTAACTATTCTTAAAAGTCAAGCTCAGGTGAAGTTCTGGAAAAGTTTTCCCATAAGGAATTAGCAGACCCTGAGATTTCTGACTCAGAATGTTGGCTGCCCTTCCTGAATCTTCCCAGGATAGTATCGTCTTGGTGAGTTTAGGGTTTGGCCCTCAGGCTGGTAGACTCAGAAATCAGATTTTGTCAACAGATTATCCTCAGTAGTAGCTTACAGAAGCCAAACTCACAAGACTAGTTTTAAACTCACATTTTTTTTTTTCCAAAATGAACTACAATTGTTACATCAACAAGAATGTTCATTTCACCATCACCCTGTAGACCGACCTGCCTCATAAATCACAGAATTTCTAGATGATCACTTAGCAAAGGTGAGGCTAAGGTATTAAATCTGATATTATTATCTTTGCCATGCAGGTGGTCTTGTTAACAATGGTCTTGCAACTATTGTACTAAAGTCTTTCAGGTAAGGTTCTTTGGCACTCTTCCCAATGTTTTCATCTCTGACTTTTCTTTTGCTGCTTTTGACAATCTATTTTACTATTGCCACATTCTATGGTTATGCCTTTTAATGTGATTCACCAGATTATTGATCATTTTTGCTGACCTGCAGTTCATTCTCTCTTCTAAAGCTGATGTTACCTACCTTGGTTCTGATTCTTTGCATCTTGATTTTATAATTTAATTCTTGGAGAGTGATTTTTAAAATTTATTTTTATTGAGATATTATTGGTACATAACATTGTGTAAGTTTAAGGTGTACAATGTGTTGATTTGGTACATTTATATATTGAAATATAATTACTCCTGTAGTGTTAGCTAACATATCTATTGGATCATATAATTATCATTTAATTTTTGAGGGAACAATTGAGATTGTCTCTTAGCAACCTTGAAGTTTATAATACAGTTTGTTGTCTATAATGACTATGCTGTGCATTGAATCTCCAGAATTTATTTATCTACTGGTTGAAAGCTTGTACCCTTAAACAACATTTCCCCAATTCCCCCAACCGTCAGCCCCTGGTAACCACTGTTCTACTCTGCTTTTATGAGTTCAGCTTTGTTAGATTCCACTTATAAATGATATAATATTCTTGGAGAGTGATCTTAATTTTCTGGGTTCCAAGTGCCTTGGGAAACATTTTTATTAGCTTACTGGCAACAATTATTATTTGACCTTCTCAACAATCTTGTCAGGCAGACAAGGCAAATGAGTATCACCCCCAATAGATAAGGAAAATGAGGCTTAATATGTAAGAAATTTGTCTGAATTCATACAGAGTAATTGGATAAACAAGCATTCAAATTGAAATATTCTTACTACAGGCTAACCTAATGGAAGACCATTTCTTTTTGTCAACTAGAACACCTAGCAAAGTGCTGGGATTATTGCAGGTGTTTAATATGTATTTACTAAAAAATGAATAAGAACCCCTCGATGAAAACAAAGTGAAACAAATTATTAGTACCACGAGGCAACATTAATTGTGAAAGTCTAAGATACAGTCTTTTTGCTCCTTGCTGACAACTCTGTGAAGCTACCAAACTAATTTCTATTTTATAATTTGGAAAATGACCATAATAATTCTTCTTGATGTGAATTAGTCAGGGTGTGACTGGACCAGAAGACTCAAGACAGGTTATTGGAATGGTCATGAGTCATAGTCACACGGTGAAGTTTAGGAAGACAAAAAGCAGGAAGATTAGGATCATAACCAAGGCTTTCAAGGTCATAGTGTTACGACGGAGGTCAGGACCCTGGATAGATCCCTGAGCTATAGCCACTGTAATTGTGAGAAAAATTTCTTCCAGATGATCATCTTTTATTTAGATTTAGGCTTTCCGGGTGACCTCTACCCCAAATAGAAGTCTCTGGCTTGGGCATTAAATATTTCAGAGTTTGGAGGAAAATTATATTAATGAGGTGCTCAAATGCAAACACCAGAAATCAACTTTGGCTAACTTAAGTAGAAATTTATTAGAAGTAATATTCATTAGAAGTATAATTAGAAAAGTCAGTCAGATGTCTGGAGAACCATACTCAACAATTATGTGGAAACCAAGTGAAACTAGGCAGCTGAGAACATACACATTAGCTTTACTGCTAATTCAGGACAGTTGCTGCCCTGAACTGCAGTGCTCTTAACTCACCGTAACAATGGCTCTATAGAATCTCTACCATCCTTAGAGCTTGTATCACTTTCTCAAGAGCCTAGACCTGGGCAGAAACTGATTGGCCAAGCCTAGGTCATATGCCCTTAGCTTCCTGGGAGCAAAGGTGTCAGATGTCTGCTCTCTCTTTGGCTTCTGTAAAGGGATGTTCCAAATAGAAAGTGTGCAGTACTGTATTTGATTTTATTTTGAGTAACATTTTTCTGAACCTTAGGATTCCCACTCTTTGAAGAGCTAGGTGGGCTTTTGGGCCATTCTTGGTCTTTGTCTCTCTCTCTCTCTTTCACCTGCTCACCCACCAGGCCATAAAAATTATAATGAAAGTTCATTGAGTTTGGCAAATGTCCAGTGGTCACAAATTGGTTGTAGCATACTGCTTAGCTTTTCAGGTTTCTGGTTGACTTAAATTTATAATTATTACTTCTTACTTTCTTAATAGGTCATTAATATACTTTTAAAAGTTTGAGAAATATTGTAGTTAGTATTTTTCTTATTTCTTGTTTGCCTATCTAGTATATCTATAATCATCCATGCAGAAACAGGTGTTAGGACTAGTTCTTTGTAATTACCCCAATAAAAGGAATAAAAGTATGCATATGGAGATAGTGAAGTGAATGATCCCTAGAGGTGAGAGAAGGTGGAGGGAATACATTTACATAAATATACTCAGATGATGAATCCATAGGACCAAAGGTCTATTAATCAATGCTCAGATGACTGAGCCAAATATAAACATCATAACACAGTTTATGGGGAGTGTTTATGATGAGGCTGATATTTCTTCAATTTAAAGACTTCCTTATACAATACTATCCCAAGCAAACACATTAGTGAAATAAAAGAGCCAGGAGGTCAAAATCTGAATATAACAACCATATCAAACCAATAATATGCATTGGAGTTTAACGCCATTTATGGGATCAATTTCTGGTTGAATTCTGAGTATCTATTTGGGCTCTGCAGCTCAAGAAAACTCCCACAGGTAGATCTGTATAGTGAGAACCTTGCTGAAGTCAAGGTGAAAGTAGTGACGTTAACTTTCTTAATGACCAGTAAATGATGAATGAGAAGAAATTGTTTGTATTCCTGTAAGTTGTAGAATTAAATTTGGTTACTTTTCACTAAGTTAAAAAAATCCAATTAATGGAGTGTATTGATGTAAAAAAACATTATTCAGCATGCAGTCAGATTGTTCTGAGCCTGCCATATGGTTTCAGAGGAACACTTGACTCAACTTCCATCTCTGTAATTTTCCTTTTGTAGTGTCAGTGTACGCATGCTCTCTTATGTAAATCTGAACCAGCCATGCAAACTTCCCATGTTTGCTCTTATACTGTATTTTGGAACTCTGTTGTAAGACTATTAAAATATTCATAAAACTTTTAAGTATTGTATATAATACACTGATGCTAATTGATATAATACATGGATACTAATGTAGGATAGATTTTTTTCATAGTTCTGTCATTTTAATTATATGATCGGCTTGAGCAGTATGGAAAATATAGTATTAAATTGCACTGTTGAAACTGCCAAAGGTCAAATAAATACCTTTTCCACTGTAATATATGCAATAATGTTTCATTTAACCAGCGCTGAAGGAAGTGGGTATTTGATATAAATGACTTTTTCAGATAATTGAAGGGTACCCCTTAGAGAACTTTAACTTTTAAAAAAATTTAAGTTGTTTGAATGGAAAGCATTAAAAAGTGCATTGCCCACCACCTGAATATAGAAATAAAAGCACAGAAAAGTATGGAGACTAATCAAAGCCATGTTTCAATCACACAGATTTCCCTCTTTTTTAATAGAGGATATTGAGTGTAATTTAATATTTACAAAATAACCTTGGGCTATTACTATAAACATTATTATTACACCATGCTGTGTGACAAAATATACTCAAAAGGTGGTAAACTATGTGGATGGTTCAAAATTTTATTTATGCACATGTAGAAAATATGGAAAACATACAGAAGAAAACAAAAGTGCCTATAAGCTTACCAGGCAGAGGTAATCATTATTAACATTTTGGCATTATTGCTATTTCTTAATAAGTTTAATATGTTACTTTCTATACACTTTTCTAATCCTTTTCTAACTTTTTAATATATTGTGATTGTTTTCTCATAACCTTAAATAGTCTATTCTTACTTTCTAATGGCTACGTAATATTCCATTGTATGGTGGCACTGTTATTTTCTCAACCAGTCTCCCATTGGTGGACATTTGTATTTCCCCAATATTTAGCTATTATAAGTGATGTGTAGTGAACATCTTTGTATGTAAATCTTGGTGGACATCTTATTTGACATATGCAACTAGAGCTCATGGGGCATTTACAATATGTTGGGTAATACTCTAGGTGCTTGGGATACAAAAATGAATAACACTTGCCCTTGTAGAACTTATATTCTAGTAGGTGGAGATTGACAATAAACATAAATAAGCAAATTATATAGTATATTAGAATTAATAATAAGTGCCATGAAGTCTAATAATATTCCCTTAAGATATATTTCCAGAAGACTCCTGACACATATTTCTAAAGTGTCTTCCAGAAAGGTTGTACTGATTCATGTATATATCAAAAATGTTTGAGTATCTCTGTCCCTGCCCTTGAAAACAGGTGTTTCTAAAGAAAAAAAAATGCTATTTTGTTAAATTAAACCTACTGTAATTTTTAAATTTGCATTTTCTGGATGCTAGTGATTTTTTTAAACACATTTTCATACATTTATTGACTATTTGCATCATCTTTTTAAAACACTGTTTCTGTCTTTTGAACAGTGTTAAGGGTTTGGGTGGCTGTATTAGTTTCCTCGTGCTGCCATAACAAAGTACCACGGACTTGAGTGGCTCAGAACAACAGAAATTTACTGACTCATAGTTCTAGAAACTAGATGTCCAAAACCAAGGTTTTGGGAGGAATGTAGTCCCTCTGAAACCTGTAGGGCAACCATTTCTTGCCTCTTCTAGCTTCTGGTGAGTTTCTGACAATCTTTGGTGTCCCTCGACTTTTGGATGCCTCACTCCAAATCTCCATCTTCACATGGTGTTCTTTTGTGTGTCTGCCTCTGTGTGTCTAATTTTTTAGATTAGGACTCAACCTAATGTAGACCTCATATTAACTTGGTCATCTGTAAAGATCTAATTTCCAAATAAGGTCATATTTACAGGTATTGAGGGGTTAGGATTTCTGCTTATTTTGGGTAGAGAGAATTCAACTCATAACAGTGCCAAAAATCCCATTCCTTTTTCCTTCTACTTCCAGGGCTTAGAAAAATCAATGACAAATGGGAAATAAGATTTGTTTCCTTAATTTGTGTATGCACGCTATGATTCCCTGCCACTAAAAGTGGGGCTTCTGACATATCCTCCAATCTTGGTAGATCCAGGTTCCAGCTCATCTGTATAGATAGGTTGGAGCTTGAAGTACAGGCTTAGAATCCGTACTCTGACTCATGGCCAAGCGGCTGGCAGGACTGCTTCACACACACATTCACACAGGGATCAGAGAGAAAAGTTCATAGAAGCAGACTCTGGGTTCTTCCCAGATGGGTTTTCTGTGAGGGGACAGAAAGAACAGGACTATCCATGACGCCCTCTTGGGAAATAAAGAAATTGACAAGAGAAACTATTTTATCTGAATATTGAAGAAAAGCAACTTGACAGCCTGGTTCTTGCTTCTGAGGCTCAGTGACCCATCAACCAATAAAATGGGACTGACTGCTTTGACACACCATTCCCTACCCCCACTCTTGGTAAGGAATGAATAAAGAGAGAAAAATGGAATTGCTTTCTCTGACATCTCTGCCCTCTCTCTGCGTAGATGAAGAGTTGCAGTAGAACTTACCTCTTCTATGGAAATGTGAAGAGAAGGGATAAGATTGGTTTTTACAGCTCTTCTCTTCCCTACTTTTAATTCTTCTCTCTCTGCTCTGCCATCAGGCTGTTTGCGATCACTTAATCTTGACAATGTCGGCTTCTAAAAATCCATTTTTTGCTCTCCTGTGCAGAAGCAAAATGATCAAACTCAATACTTTTACTCCTGGTAATGTTTAAAGGTAGCAATATGACTTGGTGTAAATTTTGGGGATCCCTTTTTTTATGTTGTTGCAAGTGCATTTCTTTTATTGCTGCATATTCCAATGTATGGATATACCACAGTTTGTTGATCTATTTACCTATTCATAGCTATTTGGGCTCCTTCCAGTTTTTGGTTATGATAAACAAAGTAGCTATGAACATTATACACAAGTCTTTGTGTGGACATATGCTTTTATTTCTCTTGGGTAAATACCTAGGAGTGGAATAGCTAGGTCATTTGGTTAAATTTATTTATTTTTTGAAAGATTTTTATTAAAAATATAGATAGCTTACAATAGTACATTAGTTTCAGGTGTACACAATAGTTATTCAACATTTATATACCTGAAGAAGTGATCACCATGATAAGTCCAGCAAACATCTGACACCATATCATATTGTCACAATGTTATTGACTATATTCCCTATGCTGTACATTACATTCCCATGACTTATTTGTTTTATAGCTGGAAATTTGGACCACTTATTCCCCTTCAACTTTTCTCCCCTTTTTAATTTTTCAGTGTCAGTTGTCATTCAATATTATTTTATATTAATTTCAGGTGTACAGCATAGTGGTTAGTCATTTATATAATTTCAGAAGTGATCCTTCTGACTAGTCTAGTACCCACCTGGCACTACACATAGTTATCACCATATCATTACCTATATTCCCTATGCTTTACTTTACATCTGCATGTCTATTTTCTAACTAGCAATTTGTACTTTGTAATCCCTTTACCTTTTTCATCCTGTCCCCCAACCCCCTCCTGTTTATCACCCCAATAAATCTAGTACACATCTGACAACATACATAATTATTACAATATTATTCACTATAATCCTTATGCTATATCCTACATCCTCATGACTACTTTGTAACAACTAATTTGTGCTTCTCAATCCTTTCCCCCTTTTCATTCACCACACAACCCTCCTCCTAACTGGAAACCATCAAAATGTTCTCTGTATTTATCAGTCTGTTTCTGTTTTGTTTGTTAATTTTGTTCTTAGATTCCACATATAAGCAAAATCACGTTGCATCTGTCTTTCTCTGTCTGACACTCCATTCCCCACAATACCCTCCAGGTCCATTCATGCCGCTGCAGATGGCAAGAACCCATTCCCTTCCCTGCCGGAGCAATATTCCACTGTATATACAGAGAGTACCAAAAAAAAAAAAATGTATACACATTCTAAGGAAGGAAAAAAAAAACTGTACTAAAATTGTAATTCTCAATATATACTGATAACAAAAGATATAATACAAGTCATGTGTATATATATTTTTTGGCACCCCCAGTATATACCACCTCCTCTTTATTCATTCTTCTATCAATGAACATTCAGGCTGCCTCCACATCTTGGCCATCGTAAACAATGCTGCAATGAACATAAAGATGCACACATCCTCTCAAAGTAGCATTGGGGCTTTTTCAAATAAATACCAGAAAGTGGGATTACTGGGTCCTTCTTTGTCTCTTGTTAATAGCCTTTCTTTTAAAGTCTATTTTGTCTGGTGTAAGAATTGCTACCCCAGCTTTCTTTTTTCTTTTCCATTTTCATGAAATAACTTTTCCCATCTCTTTACTTTTAGTTTGTGTGTGTCTTTCCATCTGAAATGAGTCTCTTGTAGGCAGCATATGTAAGGGTCTTGTTGTCTTATCCATTCAGCCACCATGTGTTTTTGATTGGAGCATTTAATTCACGTACATTGAAAGCAACTGTTGATAGGTAGGTATTGTCATTTTATTTATGATTTTGATCTCTCTCTTTTCCCTTAAAGAAGTCCCTCTAAGATTCCTTGTAATACTAGTTTGGTGATGATGAACTCCTTTAGCTTTTTCTTGTCTGGGAAGCTCTTCGTCTGTCCTTTGATTTTTTTTTTTTTTTTTAATTGGGGAATACTGGGGAACAGTGTGTTTCTCCAGGGCCCATCAGCTCCAAGTCATTGTCCTTCAATCTAGTTGTGGAGGGCACAGCTCAGCTCCAAGACCAGTTGCTGTTTTCAATCTTAGTTGCAGCCCACCATCCCATGCGGAATTGAACCAGCAACTTGTTGTTAAGAACTCATGCTCTAACCAACTGAGTCATCTTGCCACCCCTTCCCTTTGATTTTAAATGATAGCCTTGCTGGGTAGAGTAATTTTGGTTGTAGATCCTTATCATGTTGAGTATTTTGTGCCAATTCCTTCTGGCCTGCAAAGTTTCTGTTGAGAAACCAGCTGACAATCTTATGGGGGCTCCTTTATAAGTTACTAGTTGCCTTTCTCTTGCTGCTCTTAGGATTCTCTCTTTGTCTTTAACCTTTGCCATTTTAATTGATGTTTCTTGGTGTGGGTCTATTTGGGTTCATCTTGTATGGGACTCTTTGCACTTCCTGGACTTGTATGTCTATTTCCTTACCAGGTTAGTAAAGTTTTCAGTCATTATTTCTTCAGATAGGTTTGCAATCCCTTGCTTTCTCTCTTCTCCTTCTGGTCCCCATGACGAGAATGCTGTTACACTTGATGTTGTCCCAGAAGGCTCTTAAACTCTTCTCACTTTTTGGATTGTTTTTTATTTTTTTTTTTGCTGTTCTGATTGGGTGTTTTCTGCCATCCTATCTTCCAAATTGCTGATTCGATCCTCTGCTTCATCTAGTCTGCTGGTGATTCCTTCTAGTGCATTTTTCATTTCAGTTACTGTATTCTTCATTTCTGACTGGTTCTTTTTTACAGTTCCTGTGTCCTTTTTTATGCTTTCTATTGCTCTGTTGAAGATCTCGCAAAGTTCCTTGAGCATCCTTATAACCATTGTTTTGAACTCTGTTGCTGGTAAGTTCCTTGCCTCCATTTTATTTAGTTCTTTTTCTGGAGTTTTCTCCTGTTCTTTCATTTGGGACATATTTTTGTTTCCTCATTTTGAGTACCTCTCTGTGTTTGTTTCTATATATTAGGGTGGAAATGTCTCCCAGTTTTCCTGGGTAGCCTTATGTAGTAGGTGTCCTGTGGGGCCCAGTGGCACAGTCTCCCTGGTCACCTGCTCCACGTGTCCCAGGAATGTCCCTTGTGAGGGTTGTGTGTGCCCTTGATTGCTAATGGCATGTCAGTGGGTCATATTGACCCTCAGGTTGACTGTCTGTGGGATTTGGCCATGTCCACAGCTTATGTGCTGCTGTGTGTGTTTGTGGGGAAGCAGGGGGATTACCCTATGAAGCGGGATTTGCTCCACTGGGCTCTGGTGCCTGTTGAGACTGCCTTTTGTATGTGTCACTTGTGGGGCTAATTGGATGGTGCTCTCCTATGGTCTGAAGTCAACCTCCAAGTATGTTGGTTCTGGGGCTTCTTGGGAGGGGCTCGGTGCAGGCCTAGGTCAGCTACTGCCTATGACTGGTCAGGGACTACTTGGGTAGAGTTAGAAAGTGATCCACAGTGGTTGCTCCTGTGCTGTACCTGGAGGTGCGTGGGAGAGACCACACTACAAACTGAGGATGGCTGCCACCAGTACTGGGTCTGGGGTAGCTTCACAAAACACTGGGACATTCCAAGGCCTGCTGCTACCTGCTGGCTCCCGTAAGGCTCAGCTGCTGATAAAGCCTCCTATAGTAAGCAAATTGGGTGAGACAGGGTCTCAGGGAGTCAGCAGGGTGGAACAGCAGAGCTCGCCAGGCCAATCAGATTCAGATTTGGCCTGTGGGGGCAGACTCAACACAGGAAAGATGGTACCCACCTGCCAGCTGCACTGGAGAAGGGCCCCACACAGGGAAAATGGGGACGGTCTCTCCAGTCCTCACCCCGAAGTTACACAGCTCAGTCTATCCCCATATGTCTCCAATGCCCTATGAATCACCATCCCTCCTCCAGAGCCCAGCGTCAGTGTCTTTGAGGGCTGTTTAAGAGGATGTCTGGGTTTCCTGCAGCTTTCCATCCTCCCTGGATGGTCGGAATCCCCACTGTTTTTCACAGCCATAAGTTTTGGGAGCTCCATTTTCTGGCACCAGTACTCAGGGCTGGGGAGGGTGGTGTTGGGCTGGAGTTCCTGCTCCCTCAGGGGGAACCTCTGTGGCCAAGCTATCCCTCTCAATTTTCATCTGCTACATAGAAGTTTGGGGCCTGCTCGTTTCGAGTCTCTGCTCCTCCTACCAGTGTCGATGTGGCTTCTTCTTTCTATTCTTAGTATAAATCTTCTGTTCAGCTAGACTTCTGTGGGGACAGAGTCCCAGAGAGCAGTTTCCAGGCTCTCGGCCTCACATGGAAAGGTGCTGGCTCCATTATTAGAAGGCTATCAGCTGTAATTAGATGGCCATCCACTGTGGCTGGGTGGCCATCACCTGTTACCAGTTAGCCATTGGCCACTAATATAATTGACTTGGCTATGCTAAGGGGTTGGTTAGTTGGTTGGTTGGCAGAGAAGTGGACTGCAGATTGTGGCTCCTGCTTCCTGTGTCTCCAACCCAGCCGCCAGCGAGAATATAATGGTATGACATCCCTTACCTGTGGCTCCATTGTGTTCCTTTTCAGGCTCACCATATCTTGTGTTCATGTGCGGGGAGTGGGAGCTGAGACCCTGCATTACAACTTCCAATGGTTCTCCAGGTTGATTGTTCTATAATTTATTTGTAATTTTGATGTTTTCATGGGATGAAGCAAGCACAGTGTTTCACTACTCTGTCATCTTAGATCTCCTCTCTGGGGAGCTCTTTTTTGAATAATTACATTTTTTTGTTTACTTCTGGATTTATAATGTGTTAGAGTGGAATAAGGTTGCTGAAAAGCCCAGCATCAGAGTGTCCCTCTCCCTTTCCACATATAGTAAATATTATATAGCAGTAACCTTACTGGTGAAACAAAATATAAATAGGAGATAATTTCTCCCTAGAACAAAAGGACAGCAGCTGTTAAAAAAAAAAAAAAAAAAAGCCAAGGACAAAAAACAAGCTACTGAGAGAACCTTTAAAATGAGTGCTATCTAAACACTAAACTTTGAAATGATCCTAGGAAATTCAAGTTGGAAGAAGTCTAAGGGATATGGGAGTTTTCACATGGCAAATGATGATGACTAGAACCACTGACACCATTGGACAAATGGACTAAATTTGCAGTTGAATTATCCCAGACAGGACTAAGGCTGTATGGTAGTTTCTAAGAAACTCTCTGTCCCACTGTCATTCTCTTAGTTCTTCTCCTGCATGTGTTAATGTTGCTGGCACTGGAGATGCAAAAATGAGCTGGTTATTCAAATTCCCTATGACTTACTTTCTTTTGTATACAGACTAATGTTACAGTAGTAATTATTTAATCAATGTATTCTGGAAACCTTGCTCTTCCATTATTTTTATATGCTTCACAGATTTGAATACTGATAGGAGGAGTAAGGACTCAGGTGTTTTTATCACCTCTTTGATTCTGCCTTCATTTTGCCTGTCTGTTTCCATAGGAATGCGATTTCAAAATAAGCCACTAATGAACCAAGTTCTCCAACACGTGTAAATCTTTTTTGTAAAATTTAAGGATTTTTTTTTTCAGGAGAATATATTATCTGCTTGGGCAAGAACAAGACAGCATTCTACTCTGTATATTCCTATAATTGGAGAGTTTCATTTGGAAGTCTAACTCTAAGGTGAAAATAGAAAGGAAAAAAGACCTACGCATGTTCTCAGGAATTCTCTCAGTGCTGTGACGGCAATTTTGCAGTAACAATTTTTTCTGATATTTAAAATTTTTTAGTAGTCTAGAAATAATATCAGAATCAATAATCAAATAGGCAGCTTATTACAAGAGAGAGCCACTACTTTTTTAAACAGGAAACTGATTTGAGCAAAATATTAAGACTTTGGAGGGAGACTATGCCTTTCATTTTGCACATCCATTCACTCACCTCGCAGTGCAGATTCTATGTGCTTTACTCCCCAAAGACCTCCTTTCTCATCCTCTGTTTCTGTTTTGGTATAGGAGGCCCTGATCTCACCTTACTAGGACTACTGCTAAAAGCTCCAATTGATCTTCTTGGTTTCAGCCTTGTTTCCTTTATTCTATCGTAGATGCAACCCCGTACTTATCTTCCTAAACTATAAATCTGATCATGTCATCTCCTCCTTAAAATAGTTCAGTTACCAAAGCTTCCCATGACCTGGATACCGACAATACGCCAAGCCTTATCTTTCTGGCATATAGCAAACATCAATAAATTTTATGTAATGGGTGACATGGATCACAACCAAGAAAGGTCTGAATGTCCACGGTTAGGCCCAGGCCCTTGAGACTAAAGCTGTGATTTAAAGTAGCTTTTTCCAGATGACAGTGACATGTTTTGGAGCAGTGGTTCACAACCTTTTTGTTTTCAGGATACCTTTACACACTTAAAAATCATTAAGGTATAGAACAAATCAGTCATGGGGATGTAATGTACAGCATGGGGCATATAGTCAATAATATTGTGATAGCGTGGTACGGTGTCAGATGGTTGCTGGACTCATAATGGTGACCACTTCTTTAAGTCTATAAATGTTGAACAACTACGGTGTACACCTGAAACACATAAAATATTGTCTGTTACCCATATTTTGAATAAAAATCTTTAAAAATAAATCATTGAGGATCCCTAAGAGCTTTTGTTCTTGTGGGTTATATCTATTTATAGTTACTGTATTAGAAATTAAAATGAGAAATTAAAAAAATTATTTGTTAACTCATTTAAATGATAATACTAAGTCCAATGCATTTTAACACAAATAGCATATTTTTATGAAAAATAACTATATTTTCCAAAACAAAAAACAATTAGTGAAAAAAAGAAAAATTGTTTTTTATTTTCACAATTCCTTTTTAAATGTCTGATTAATAGATGAAGATTGTATTTTTATATCTCTTTCTGTATTTAGTCTGTTGCGAAAAATTTCTCCCATTGATGTATACGAAGACTATTTGGCCTCATATGGATATGCAGTTAGAAAAAGGAGGAGTATTTTAATAACCTTTTCACATAATTGTAGACATTCTATTTTAATAAGTCACCAAAACTTGACTAGTGGGTAGTTTCTTAAAATTGCAATGTGGAATCTGAATCCATATCAATAAACTTTCATGCTATTACATGAAAGTGCACTATTCTAGCTTGCACTTCTAATGGATATATTATATATACATAATTTTTTTAACATGCATTGATCATTTTGAAAATATTGGTTCATGACTTATACAGATCTCCCAAATATTGATTCATTAAAAAATATAATACTCCAAAATCACTTTCATTTCTATCACCACCAATCTCATTAGAAAAGTTGTGAAGTACTAGGAAGCTTCCAAGCTGGAAATTTATTGTTGGCCATAAACACTTTTCTTGAAGTGACAGACTCAATACATTCAATTTTTGTGAAAATATCTGCCAAGCCCAGTTTATCAGTCATTCTTCAACTAAAAAAATCACGTTTCCTAGGAAAAACCCGCTAGTTCAGCTCTCAACTCAATCACACAGTGATTTTGTTTTCAAGGCAACTATCTTAATTCAATATGCAGAGGAAATGCTTTATGTATACTTTCATTTCATCACACAGGATATTAAAATAACCTGTATCCAAGGATTGAGTTTGATAAAACTTGTAACGTATATTGCTTCTTGAAGGAGATCTCTAAGTCTAATGGGTATGTTTTCCTATTATGGGTGCTAGGAAGTGAAGAATACAATGACTGCTAGTAGAGTTTGTAGTCTCTGACTTGATTTGTGCTAAGTTACTCAGCAGTTTACCTGCCATTGCTATTGCATCACCAGTGTAAAGGTCAACACGGTGGAAAAGGCATGTCTTAGTGCTATGGTAAAAATAGTTTTGCCCTTGCTTACCCCTGAAAAGGTCTTGGGAACCTCCATGCGTTGGTGGACACCACATTGAATGCTTCTGTTTTGGACAGCAGCCATAGAGTACCTCTCTCTCCCAAGCAAAGGCTTTGTTTTTTAAAATTAGTTTCAGGTGTACAAAACAATGTAATAGACATTTACACCCCTCACAAAGTGAAAACCCCCGTCCCCCAATCTACTACCCCTCTGACATAGTATATAGCTGTTATAATTCCATTGACTCTATTCCCTATGCAAGGACTTTTTTGAAACCCAAGAGAAATGACTCAAGAATTTGATTTAACTTTGTAACTATAATACTAAAAAGTTTCTGATAATTATCTCTGCTGGAGTTACAAAACCAAAATATGCAACAATGAATATTTAAAAGAAACTGTATAGCAATAATAACATAATTTACTGAGTGCGTACTATGTTCCAGACACTGTTGTCAAACTTTTCATACACTTCACTTAATACACATGACAACCTTAATAGGTAGGTACTGTTTTTGTTTTCATCTTACAGTAAGGAATTTAAGTAGTAATGGGGTTAAATAATTTGCCCAAGTTTCTCATAGTAAGTGGCAAAGCCGAGTGTCCCATTCTTTTTAATTCAGAACCCACACTATTAATTACTACCTAAAGTTAGTAAGAAAATATTTTCTATTGTAATTACCTAAATGAAAATTTGGTATTCTTCCAGGTATACATTTTAGTTTATCACAGACTTCTTTATAATCATTCAAGTGTTACCTCTTCCAGGAAGTATTGTCCACTTAACCTGATTTAAATTTCCCATTTTAGGGGCTTCATAGTTTCAATTATTGCATGTATCACTATTTTCCATAATTACTGTTATTTTCATCCTACCCTTATTCTCACTTACCATAAACTCCTTTGGATCGAGTATAATATCTTATTCACTTTTTTATAGTATGTATCTTAAACTAACCACTGCAGCAAGTCTCCCAGCCACTAATACATTGTGAGTTTCAATGCAACTGTGTGGCGGATTGCAAATTGCCATAATTCCACTTCCAGTCCTGTCATCAAGAGGTAGAGAATATTTTGCTCCCTCTTGGATCTGGTTTGACCTTGTATTTGTTTTGAGCAACACAATGAAACAGCAGTGATCTTGTGCAAATTCCAAGCCTAGGTCTTAAGAGATTTTGTGTGCTTCTACTCAATTTTTTGGAAACCTGCCCAGCCACCATATGAATAAACCCCATTTAGCCTGCTGAAGGATGAGAGGCCATGTGGAACAGAGATGAGTCATCCCAGTTAAGCCACCCTAAACCAGCCAGCTCCCAGCCAACCAAGCAGCTGATAACTGGTATACAAATGATTAGCCCAGATCAAGCTATGTCTGGCCCTGGCCCATATTATCAGAGCTACCCTGATGAAGGGAGCTCAAATTGCCAATTCACAAACTGTGAGCTGAAATAAAGGTTGTTGTATAAGCTATTGCATTAGTCAGTGTTCTTCAGAGAAACAGAACCACTAGGATGTGTATATTTCTATATATACTGGGGGTGCCAAAAAATGTATACACATGATTTGTATTCATCTTTTGTTATCAGTATATATTGAGTATTACAATTTTAATACAGGTTTTCCTTTCTTAAAATGTCTATACATTTTTTTGACACCCTCTGTATGTGTGTGTGTATTTATATATGCATATAAAAATGTGTATACTATATGTAACATAAGACACATATATACATATATACGTATATGTGAGAGAGAGAGAGAGAGCGAGAGAGAGAGATTGGTTTAAGAAATTCACTTATATTATTGTGGGGCTGGCAAGTTTGAAACCTGCAGAGCAGGCTGGCAGGCTGGAGACCCAGGGAAGAGTTGACGTCGCAGCTTGGGTCCAAAGGTACTCTAGAGGCAGAATTTCCTCTTCCTCAGACCTCAGTCTTTTTCCAATCTTCAACTGATTAGATGACGCCCACCCACTTTATGGAGAGTAATCTGCTTTACTCAAATGTCTACTGATTGAACGTTCTAATGTTAATCTCACCTAAAAAAATACCTTCACAGCGACAGTTAGATTGGTGTTTGACCTGATATCTGGGTTCATGGCCTAGCCAAGTTAACACCTAAAATTACCACCGCAACTACCCGGTTTACGATGGTTTATTAGGCAACAAAAACTGATCTATTTTGTAACTAACCATCATCTCTTCCGACCTCTCAACTCGGGATACTCAGCAGTCAGAAAAATTATTCAATGAAGAGTTGCAAAGGTTACTAACTTCAAAAGGCAAAATCACTTTTTCTCCATGAAATTTTAAGCTTTTAAATATATATTGTGGCAAATAATTAAAAATGTTAACAATAGTTTTCTACAAATAAACTTCCTCTTTGTGAGTGTAGTTGGACGAGTAAATCAAGGCAAATAATTGTCTTTTCTGAATGAAGGTTTTGGTTACGTAGAAAATTCTTTAGACGTTTTTCATTTGTTCATCTAGTAAACATTAACTGACCCCATTACGTATTACATGCTAGATCCTGTACTAGATATTCCCTTTCAGCATTAATCTCTGCTCTCCTGGTATAAAACTAAATTAGAACATTTTTTCCTATAGGAGTTCATTCCTTTCTTAAAGCAATTTGCTGTGTTTCTTTTGTGTGTTTTGTCTCTTTTCTCTGTGTTTAAGTACTTCCACTAGAATAACATGCATTGGCTGTTCTCATGGAAGAAATTACTCTTTTCTTCCCCTCACTCCAAAAACACTGTAGTATTGAACTGGTCCAGCACCGTCCTTCTTGCCAGCTCTTTGTTTCTTCATTTTGTTCACAGATCTCTTGAGGCAAGGATTACAAGAAGTGCATTGTTTGTATTTCTGTCTTTTGGCAGCAAAAAAGAGTTTAAAAATACTCCAATAAGGGTATTTCCTGTACCCTGAAATAAAAGAACAGCTAAGGTGCTACTCACTTGAGATCTGTATGACTTTCCAACTATAGCTAAATCTTGGCTTTTGACTTTTCTTTGGTTCTGAAACTAAGGAATCTGTTTTCCTGCTTTTAAATTTCTCATTTGACTGTAAACATTTTAACTGCATTCTAATATCTTTGAAGCCAAATTTTATGTTAGAGAGTAGACATAATCCTAATAAGTACCATTTATAGGAGTCTTAATATGTGGTTACACTGACTAAACACTTTGCAAAAGTTACCTAATTTAGCCCTTATAGCAGTCAAGTAAATGAGGTACTAGATTAGGAAACTGAGGCAAAGAAATTTACAGAATAAAGTAATCTAAGGATACTCAGCTAGCAGGTGGCAGACTGGACACCAAGGCCCGTGGTCTTGAGCACTACATAGATAGGTAGCTTCCCAAGATTAATAAACCAGAGCACCATTTCCAGGTGACGGCGCAGTTCTAGCTCAGAGGTTAAAGGTACAGGTACCAGATCAAGATTGCCTCGGATTAATTCTTTGTTTCTTTCTTTATTAGCTATTATTCAATTGTTCTGGGTCTCAGTTTCTTCATCTTTAAAGCGAGGATAATAATATTGCCTCCTTCTAGGGTTGTTACAGGTATTAAATGAGTTAATGTATATAAAGCACTTACATATTGCTTGTCACATACTAAATGCTCGCTGGATGTTACTTATTATTATAAAAATGTATGAAACTTTTCCATTAGGATGTCAAGTTTTGGATTTCCTGTTCAGCTAAATCAATAATCTTGCATTTATTTGCTAATGACTTTTAGATTAAGGTTGTCTCTACGTGATGCCAAAGGACAAAAAAGTCAATTTGGAAACAAGTCAAGCCAATTGCTAATTCAATGAAAATATTAGTCAGACTCACTATCTGATGTCCCAAGGAAAAAAAGCAGCAACTCTTTTTGTGACATAGTTTTGAAAGACTTTCAATTGGTTGCACAATTATAGTGAAGACAAACTGCGATCTATTAAGAAGAAAAAGAAAGGAGAACTGGAGGGAAGTTAAGACTTTGTTAGTGCCTTTCCATACCATGCCGTCTCTAAGCGTCAGGCAGAAGGTCTTGGAGGAGAATGAGGAGTGGTCAAAATGAGGCGAGTCAAGGGTGGTCTTTCCCCAGGAGTGCCCAAGGGTGTGTGAGCATCTCATGCAAACCATCAGTCTGTAAATAGGTTTTTCCTGTTGTAATTAGTGAATCAAAGTTCCTTACTTAACTCCTGCCTGAAAGAGGTCTCAGAGCATGTGCTGTGTACTGAGCACCTTGTGAGCAGCGTTGATATATAGAAACACAGTGCCAATTGGAGCTTTCATTGTTTATAGACTGTTCCCCATAATTACAAATGGTTCACATTATTAAACGTATATACTTTCAAAAGGTTGTTACATGAATATTGGGAAAATACAGAAAGCATAAATAATAAAATAAAAATCATATGTAATCCCATTATAAAATATTGGTGTATTTATCTCTAGTAAAATGCTATTGTTTTAAAGTGTTTGCAAGATCTGGTGATGTCTGAAGACGTAGGATATAACGAAAATTTGATATTTCATGTCAGCTCCCAAAATGGTGTTATTTGGTACTTGATACAACTTATTTAACCTAGCTTTAAAAAATATTTTGGTTTGAGATGAAATAAGGGTATAATTGATTCACCTAATAGAATACCATTGAGAGTTGTAGGTCAGAGCAAGGCTGTATTATCAAACAAATTAAATGATAATAAGGTGATGATAAATTACAATTATGCATAAAAATTGTGATTGTGATACTTTTTGTTAGCCAGTTTTCTATTTGTAGTGGGACTTCAAGAGTTGGTGATTTATGGGGACTGACGACCTTGTGAAAGATCAATGGCATGAGCTCGAGGATGGATCTAGGCGTTTAGGTGTCCCTAGGGCACTAGCTCATAGCCCTTAGGGAAATGTCTAACCACCCCTGTGGTGTAACCCAGCATTTTATATTAAAGATAAGACGTGCTTCCTACTAATGGATGGAAATATGAAAATTGGCTGCCCTACTTTAAATAGCAGTGAAGTCACAATTATCATCTGAAGCCACACTTTCCCTGGTGCCTAATTCTCAGTGAACCCTTTCTCTTTAGCTAAACAAATAAGCATAATTGTGCTTAACAGTAGAGGACTGAAAATGAATTCACTTCATGTCTTTTTCCCACAGACTGAAACTCTCCTGGGACTCCTTAGAGAACTTAAGAACTACTAAGATATAGAACAAGGCAAGATGGTATCTAACTTCCCACTTTGGGGCAGTCTGTGATAAAGTCAATTATGCCAGCTGGCAGGTAAAAGTCCTGCCTGCCTCTCCAGAGCAAGCCAAAACCTTTATTTGCCACAATCATAACAGATCAACCTACCCATTATTTTTCTAGGATGTCTGGGGAATTCAGGGCCAATATGCTCTTTGCAGCACATTTCATGTCTGTGATTTGGGATGTCTGAGATACTCTCACAGGCAAATAAATTACAGTGTCAAGTTAATGGCCTGTACCTGAGGAGAATGAACTGGAAGGTCAATGCAACAGGTGTGGACTGTCATTGGATTCAATGGGTTATGCTTCCTTACACAGTGCCTTGAGATTGGAACGTACATTTCTGAATACTGGATGTGATAAAAGACAACTTACAGCATTTTGTTTGTTGAAAGAGAGGAGAAGTAGACCATGAAGACATTTTTTTTCTCCAAGTGCCTCTACTTCTTTAGTCATCCTGCCACGTGGAAAGAAGGAAGGGAGGAAGGCAGAGATAGTCAGCAAATAGAGCATGGTCTTCTATGCTGGTTGACTGCTCAGTTTGTGTGCCTTTAGCCTACTTTTCTATTCACTGGATGAACTGCAGAGTCCTAGGAACCATTTGGTAGCAAGTTCAAAGCAAGGAATATTAACTCTGTGAGGCACCTGAGATAATACCTGGTTTAACACCCAGTTGACAAACACAGAGGCAGGTTCTGACTTGCTGGTGTCCTAGCAGCCACGGACAACTGGACTGAAGAACTGGGTCTACTGACCTCCAGGCCACTGGGCTTTCCATTATGTCCGCTCATCTTTCTGGGATTCTGAGCAGGAATGTATTTGTTTTCCGGTTTAGTTATTGTATTTTTCCAGCTCTGTGACTTCTATTTGGTACTTTCTTATATTTTCTATATCTTTGTTGACGTTCTTACTGTATTAATCTATTCTTCTTTACGGAGGTAAATTACTTATCTCTGTTTCATTGAATTGTTTTTCTGAGGTTCTGTATCATTTCTTTTTGTTCAGAAACCACTCTTCTGTTTCTTCACTTTGCCTGAGTCTCTATAATGGTTTCTATGCATAAAATAAAGCAGTCACCTTTCCCAGTCTTGAGGATTGGACTAGGAGATGGACCTTATTGTTCAAATCTGCCCTAGTTCTTGGTTGTCTCTCACACCTTCGTGATCGTCCAAGAGGCCTATTATGTTTTTAATCATTCACAGTCGTTGAGGGTTTGCCTAGACCAGTCAGTGTCTCAAAGGGGAGGATCATAGCACTGATTCATGTGGATTGGAAGCCAGACCCTCAGGCTGCGGCTCTTAAAGCATGAAAATATATACAGTCCTGTGGGACTACAAGCATAAGCCCTGCTGGCCTCTATAGCCAGGTGATCTGGAGGTGCCCCCTGGATAGCAGTCTCAAAAATTGGGGTTCTAGATGAATGTATAAGGTCCTTTCTGGGAGATACTGGCAAGCTATAGTGAGGCTGAGGGAGAGTGCACCAATGGTGTCTGCCTAGTAGGCCTCTAGATGTGTGCCACGCCTGAAGTCTGCCCCTCAGGCCGAAGCTCCAAATAGACCTCTTTCACAGGAAGACTGGGTTTTTTTTTTTTTTTTTTTTTTTTTTTTGTCTGCTGTCTGTTCAGTGCCCTGGGGGTGGCAGCCTAGTAAGAACTGTCTCTTTGGTTGTTATAATCCCTTGGGACCCAAGAACACAAGCTCCCTGGCTTCTAGAACCAGGTGATTAAGGAGTGTCTCCTAGGCAGTAACCACAGAAACTGAGGCACTGGCCATAAACACCAAAGCACCAGATGAATGTAAAAGCTCCGCTGCAGGAGATACTGGAAATCTAGAGTGTGGCAGAGGGAGAGCGTGAAGATGGAGTTTGCTGATTGGATTAAGCAAAGGGAGAACATATAGATGGCTTCTGCTGGGAAAAAGGTGGGGGGGAGGGCAGGAAAAAAGAGAAAATGAAAAAGAAAGATGGTGTCCACCAGCCAGCAGGCCTCTAGATGTGTGCTAAATTAGATGCCTGACCATCAGGCTGGTGCTTTAAGATTGGAAAATTAGACTCTTTTACTTAAAGTCTGGGTGTCGTGTGGGTCTCACGGGTTTGAGCCCCATTGCTTTTTAAAGCTAGATGTTTTGGGGCTCATCTTTAAGGTGCAGGTCTTAAAAAGCTGGCTCCCTTAGCTTCTCAGGAAGAAGCTCTGGGTTTTGAGTTCTCTCCTGACTATGAGTCATGGTGTGGGGAGGGCTTTATGGTGAGATTGTCTCAGCCTCTCCTGTCCACATCCATGTGGGCCTTCTCTTGTTTACCAGATGCTTAGGGGTTGCTCAGACAGTTTTTAGGGTTTTTTCCCCCTAGGAAGCTGTTCCACATGTAGCTGCAGATTCAGTGTGAGTGGGAGGAGGGGAGGCCCAGGATCCTCCTATGTCACCATATTGAATTGGAACCTGCAAAGTTATGGGAATGGATTTATAACAAGTGTAAATTATTTTGTCTGCATCTGCACATTGAATTCATAGACCTTGAAACTTAGAAGAAATCCACTGTTCAATTCTGTTTTTCACAAGGGAATCAAGGGAACTAGATAAATTCGAAAGTTCAAAGATTATGAAAGTATTTGCGTAGATATCTTATTGGGAGAATTATTTCATAATGAGTTAAAGGAATCTAGGATGTTTTGGTATCTGTCTCTAACCTTTTGTGATTGATTTTATAGAGATAATTATAGTTTATTACTTTTGGAACCATATTCAAAGGGACAAGTTTGGAGATGGAGAGGGAAAATTTGGTCTATGTTTTGCTTGCTTTTAATTATGATTGTCATAACACATCAGCTTGTATTCATGGACATTCATGGGTACATCTTTGTGGAGAACAGATTTTTGTATTTCCTTGAAAATTTATTCTTCAGAGCAAATAAAAAAATCAACTCTTTTGTTCCTTAAAGATCAATACTTTTCTGTTAGAGCAGTCTGTGAACCACTGGTGTCTTGAATTTGCCACATTAAAACCACACACACACACACACACACACACACACACACACACACATACACACACTTTATTCCTCACGTATGTCAGAGAATAATGTTCACTTAATACCTTTATAGTGAAGCCAACTTCCTGAGCTCTGCTACTCTGGCAAATCACATCTGGATACAGAAGAAACCGGCGACAAGCTGTCTCTCCCATGATTCATGCAATGAACTGATTCATGGGTGGGGAGGGGTGGTGGCAGCAATAGTGGGGTAGAGGGACATATGTTTCAAATGTCAACAAAAAAGAAGAGAGAGAAGAAAAAGGGAAAGAAAAAACAGCTACTAATCTCCTGAGCCGACTGCTTTCTGGGAAAAGTTAACAGCTGTGTACGTTTTATGGTCCTGTCTGCACATGGGGTCCTGACATTCCTGGTGTTCACCTGAATTTGCACGCCTGTAGTTCCTTCAGGCTATGTGACTTTTGTCATTCACAGCAAACATGGAAAAGATTCTCGGCCTCCTGGTGAAGTAGTTTGGTATTTAGATTTGTAATATACAGACTGTAATTTTTAAAAAGGATGCCTATTTAACGTGTTGATTGGGAAATTGAAAGGCAGAGCTGTCTACAAACCCCTCCAACGCAGAATTACGGAAGGTGCTGAGTGTCAGCTCAGCAGTCTCTTGTAGGTACTTTTCATTCATTTCACTACAGCACGTGCTATATTTGTTTTTTCTTTGTTAAGAATTCGGTGCCAAACGTGGAGAGCAATTATTAGGGCCAGTGACAGTCCACATATGTGGAATATAAGGACTTTTGCAGAGTTTATAGATTTGGTGCAGTTCCACAGCAAACTATAAAATTATTATTGCGGCTCAGAAGGTTGTAAAAGTTAAAACACAAATATCTGAATTATGGCGCCTAGCAAAGCGTGCAAGCAGCAGTTAAGTCATCGTGTACATCACCCTCACTTAATATTCTAGTGGTTCGTCTGAGTAAATATTTTTATCAGCTCTTTGCCATTATAATTCCTTGAAACAGACTGATATTTTTATTTTATAAAAGAGGATGAGATCTCTACTTTTAAGATAAAACAGTTGGCCTGTTCTATTTTCTACATCATCAGTTATATTACTTACTCTTCTTTAGTCCTTATTTTGTTTTATTTTTGAACGTAGGATCTGTATATATTGATAGCAGTGGGTTAGAATTATCAATTTCTGCCATATGTCTGTATGGTTTTGTTCTATACATTTTGAGGCTCTTTAGTTAGTATATTAAAGTTTATCAATGTCATATCTTTATTATTAGCTTACCAGTATAACATAATACAATGCTCTTTTAACTTAAAATGCTTTAAATACTATGTTGCCTGAAACAATATTGCCAAATCTGCTTCCCTTTTGTGTAAGTTTGATGAGTTAAAATGCATCCAGACCTTAGTTAATTTCCTTCTATTTCATCTTTCTGTATGTTTCTAGTAAGTAGCATCTTGCTACTTTGTGTTGTCAGATTTTGTTCTTATTATTCAACTGAAGATGCTACACACATGGATAGAGGAATGTAGGCCTTTAACGCCCAATGCCAAGTAATTTTAAGCTGTCTCAACTCACGATCCTCTATTGCCTTTCTTCCCATGTGGCTTTATGGATAGAGACCTGGAGTGCTGAGAGATGTAGGAGCAGAGCCAGGCTATCTCTGAACTTTACATAGAGCCTTGATGGTGATTAGAAGGAGACCAGGTCCTTCTTTGTTCTGTCTGCAAGGTTGTCACACACTTCAGGTGCTTCAATGTTTATACTCTTGTGCTTTCCTATTCACTTCATACCTTCACATTTCACATATGCTCACATATTTAACATTTTTTGGTTCCAAAGGATTTAAAACTCAGTATTTAAGGGTGACTGATGCTTCCTGTGTAAGCTGCTGAGCAATGTTAAGTGACTGCAGGCAATCAAACCCTTGGAGATCCCAGATCTGGAGACAAGTCGAGAGTGATTTTGGAACTTATGTCTTGGTGAACATCATGCATATCTGGATTTGTCATTTTGTCAGTAGAGGGGTTGATGCACTAATGTGCCAAGAGCAAGATGACACTTATTTTGTCCCTCACTCATATCACCCGTAAGCAGTGCTTTATCATTGTCGTATATTCCACGGACTAAAAAGTTTTACTTCTGTGTAATAAACCAATCTCTGTACATTTTAGTTTACACATTTAAAATATAGTATTCTTAAGTTTTAAGAGGGTACCTGTTCATTTCCACTGCTGAGAATAATTGCAGCAACAATATTAGGTACCATTTATTGAGTTTCCTTAATGTGCCAAGCATAACCACATATTTAGCGTACATGATCACTAGTTCTTACAGTCTAGGACAGACATTATTTCTAGTTGACGATGAAGAAACCGAGGCTTGTATAGCTAATGGGCATCCGAGCACATATTTGGCCAAGTGTTTGGCTCTGAAGTCCTTAGTCTTTGCTATTCAAAAAGGGTCCTATCTGAGTCACTCTCTGTCATGCACCAGTTTTGGGCGTGGCATGGGTTAGGGAATCTACCATATTGGGGAAGGCAGACACTTACAAAACTGGAGAGCAGAAAAGGCAAGCATCTCCCCCCTTCCCGTTTTTCCCATGGAGACAATACTAGGGCCAGGTGCTTTGCTGACAAGTAGCACGGATTTGCATTCTAGTGGGGCTGCTCTGCCTTTCTAATAGGGCGAGCCTGAGAGCAAACTTGTAAATGGGGGATAATGAGACTGGCTGAGCACCAGGCAGTCTGGATGTGGGTGTCAGCTGTTTCTGAGAGCTGCCTGGGAACATTAACTGCACCTGGAGATCTTGGGGCCTGTGGGATGTTACTGTGGGGGGAGGAGGACTAGGCCACTAAGCCTGTGGGAAGCTGAGCTTGGATAGCCCCTCCCTCCCTCCAGAGAAAAGGCGGAGAGGAGAGTAGACTCAGCAAGCTTCTGTTCCGGCAAGTCAGCGTGGTGAGCCTCTAGGGCCACTTTGGGACAATTTGCTTAGTGCTCCACACTCTTTTATACAATACCGCACTATTTTCATGTTGTTTGGTAAGTTTTATTTTTAAACATCTCAGCAGGATAATGTGCATTTTGTGGAAGAAATGACCAACCAGTATAAAGCTCTCCATTTGTAATAACTTCCTTGCCAGATTGGAGTTAATAAGCCTCCAAGGAACGGCTATTTAGACTAGAACCAGACAAAGTGCTAAATAATATACTGTCCTGCATAATCTAATGCCCTCGAGGGAGAGAACCAAATGACTCAATATGGGTTTTCCATCTTCAATTTCAATAACCTGATCTCAGGATCAAACCGCAGAACACGCGCACTTCCTCAGTATGTGCCCTGCTTTTGAGGTTCTTTTTCTCATGGTCCCTCTTGCTGCTGCGATCCCAAGGAGCTTAAAGTGCGCAGACATGAGAGTCTTTCTAATAACATTGTGAAGTGAGGGGGAGAGAGTGATGCTCCAGTGAAATGGAATTGAAATTTGACCACAGAGAGATCAGTGATTAGCATCACAGCCTGAGCCTTAGATGTTTGTCTTGACTGAGATCTTTATATATATTTATGATATGTCATTCATAATAGTGTGGCTGTCAGTGGGGTGGGGAAAAAGAATAGTAAAATGAGCTTTTTAGTTCAACATTCTAGGTGTTTTCAAGATTTTCCATATAAGGAAGGCTTTCACCATCCTCCCCTCTTTTATGGAAGGGGTTCAGTTTCAAGTGCACTGGAGCATTCAAAATTAGGCTGGAAATAGCATCTCTGGTGAATTCCTAGGAGGGGAAATCTTGCACTTAGCTGAGGGAAATTTCTGTGGGTCAGGAAGCTACGTTCTGAGGTGGAACGTGGGGGAAGAAATATATTATCTTGCAAGTACTGGATACAAAACCAAACCGATCTGTGGTCTAAATGAACAACTAGTTTCATGTTTTGCAGTAAGTCTGATGTTGAAATGAATAGATTGGGACCCTAGCCAGTCTCACTCTGAGAAATTTAATAATTTACACTTTTAAAAAATCCTTTTTATCTGGTATTGTAAGGAAACACTTGAATATGTATTTTGCCACATCTGGTAGATTGCTAGATACTGGAATTGGGTAGGGGGTGTTCTGAAGCACACTGACCTCACCAGGGCTCCACTGTTCCAGGAGGAAAGGTCACTGATTGATCTTCATTTGTACCGGAAGATGCTTGTCAACTCTTACTCAATGATATGAGTGAAGGTCCTTTGCCCTTTATTAGGGCAGGGCAAGTAAAATCAGGCTCACTTTTTATGTGAAAGGAAAGATTTTGCAGCTTATTCCATTTTTACTGTCTGTGAGGCTCATTCTGATATGAATTCTGATATATACTTAAACACTGACCCCTCTATTAGCTTTTATAAATGGCTGATGACTGAATGATAGCCCCAGCTGCCCCACGATAGACTACTGAGCAAATTTAAAAATCAGTCTTCTGGGCTCACCTTCTGTTAGTAAAACCAAAGGCTTGTGAAGAAGTGCAATTACGGTTGAATCCATTTTTGTTCTCTTTAATAAGGTTTTACACTGATTATTTTTTAGGACAGTTTTATATTTAATATTTATAGGAACATTGTGAACTTAGAGTACAATGAGTTCACATATATCCTCACTATGTCCCATATTATTAACATCACACATTATTACATTACATTATTACAGTGCATGTCTTACAGTGAATGAACCAATATCAATACTCTATTATTATTAACTAAAGTCCACATTTTATTTAAATTTACTTAGTTTTTACTGAATATTATTTTTCTGTTCCAGGTTCTGATCCAAATACCACATTACATTTAGTTGTCAAGTCTACTTAGGTTCCACTTGACTGTGACAGTTTCTCAGACTTTCTTTGCTATGGATGACCTCGAAGTTTTGAGGAGTACTGATCAGGCATACTGTAGGGTGGTCCTCTCCTGGAATTTTTCTGTTGTTTTTCTCATGATTAGGCTGGAGTTATGGATTTTGGGGAGGAAAACTTCAGAGGTAAAATGCTATTGTCATCACATCACATCAAGAGTATAGTATATACTAAAAAAGAAAAGAAAAAGAGAGTATGGTATATACTATGACTTATCGCTATTGATATTGACTTTGATCAACTGGCTAAGGTAGTATTTGTTAGGTAAATGCAGTCTTTTATCTTCTTTTACATAATGTACTCTTTGGAAGGAGGTCCCTTTGCATAGACCACACTTGAGGAGTAAGGAGTTATACTCCACCTCCTTGAGGGTAGAATATCTACATAAATTATTTGGAATTCTTCTGCACAGGGAAGTTGTCTCATTCTCCATTTAATTATGTATTCAATTATTTATTTATATCAGCATGGACTTGTGGCTATTTATTATATACTTTGGATTATAAGCCAATATTATTTACTTTGTTGCCCTAACTTTGATCATTTGGAGTTCTTGTGTTCCTGTGACATACTCTCAATCAATTTTTTTGAGCATTTCCTTAATATCTGGTACCATGAAATGATCTTAGATTATCTTGTATGTATCCTGCCCCAGGCCTAGAATCAACCACTTCTTCAAAGAGTCCTGATTCCTTTCACTGGAGAAAGGTATAAGAGACCAAGATCTGAGTGCTAGGTGTACTTACTGCTACTGGGGTGTCGTTGCTTCTAGGTACTCTCAGTTGATAGAGCAAGGCAATATATGTATATATACAAAGCCATTTATAAACACATACCGTGTTTCCCTGAAAATAAGATCTAGCCGGACAATCACCTCTAATGCGTCTTTTGGAGCAAAAATTAATATAAGACCCAGTCTTATTTTACTATAAGACTGGGTCTTTAATATAATTAATATACTATGATATAATATAATATAATATAATATAAATAATATAATATAATACCGGGTCTTATATTAATTTTTGCTCCAAAAGATGCATTAGAGCTGATTGTCTGGCTAGGTCTTATTTTTAGGGAAACACGGTATCTATAAATATTTCTACGTGTAATCATATGTATTTATATTAAGCTAAACATGAGTTCATACAGATATATTCAACTCTAATCCATTACTACTTGGATTATTCTAGCCTCTTCTCTTTGCTTATCTGTAAAGTCCCACTCCAATAGTGAGAAACCTGATTCCCACCACCCATGATTCATTTACTTAATTGCTCAATTTCAATATACTTGCATAGTATAATTAGAATTGTTAACCTGCATCCCTGTGGGAAATAACTTTATTGACTAGAGTACAGTTTATGTGCAGTTCCTTTTGACTTTATTCTTATAGACTCCACTCATTTCCCAAAATATTTAGGTCGGCACCACTGCCCACCCTCTCAATCCTTCTCAGTAAGGTTGTTCCATGTATTTGTAATACCCTTAGGTTCTTTTATCAAATGTTAAACTCCACTAAGGGATCCTAAATTCAAGACCTCTCCTAAATTATTTTGAAATGTTTGTGTACATTAAAGTTTGTTCTTTTCTGTAAAGTTCTATGGGTTTTGACAAATGCAAAATATCATGTATCTACCATTACAGTATCATATAGAATAGTTTCACCAACCTGAAAAAATGTCTATGGTTTACGTGTTCAACCCTCCAAAATGCCTGGTAATCATCGATATTTTTTCTGTTGCTATAGTTTTGCTTTTTCCATATCTGAAGTGACATATCTAACGTATACAGTGTTATATAATTGAAATTATATAGTACATAGCCTTTGCAGACTGGTGTTTTTCACTTAGCAATATGTATTTAATGTTCATTTATGTTTTTGAGTCTATTGATAGTTCATTTCTTTTTATTATAGAATAATATTTCCTTGTATAGATCAACCTTGCATATTTATTTGTTTATGCATTCACATATTGAAGGACATCTTCATTGCTTTCAGTTTTTGGAAATTATGAATAAAGCTGTATAAACATTTGCATGCAGATTATTGTGAGGACTTAAGTTTTCAAACCAGTTGGGTAAATATCTAGGACTGTGATAGTTGGATCATATGGTAAGACTATGTTTAGCTTTGCAAGAATTGGCAAAGCTTTCTTCCAAAGTGGCTTTACTATTTTGCATTCTACTAACAATGAAAGAGAGTATTTGTTGCTGCACATTCTTTCCAAAAATTGGTATTTTCAGTTTATTAAAAGCCTTTGCCCTTTGTAATAGGTAAGTAGTGGTTATTCATTGCTATTTTAATTTGCAATTCTCTATTGACAAGTGATGTTGACCATCTTTTCATATTGATATTTGCCATTTGTATACTTTCTTTGGGGAGGTATCTGTTCAGGTCTTTTTAACATTTTTAAATTGGTTTGTTTATTTTCTTATTGTTGATTTTTAGGAGTTCATTGTATATTTTAGAAATAAGTCATTTTTCAGATATGTTTTGCAAATATTTTCTCCCAGTTTGTGGCTTCTCTGTAATATTGTTTTCAATGTATTTTCACACTCTAATGGGACCCTTGAAGAGGAAAAGGAATTAGTCAATTGTAAGAATTCAGTCACATCTCTGTATGGGCATGCTCAACCTCCTCTCTCTAGGAATCCACTTTTCATTAGTTTTCTAAAGGCATTGTTCTTTCCACAACCTTATGTATCAAGTGTAAGAAAGATATGAAAGGCTCTCAGTATCCAAATAAGTAAAGAGAAAGGGCATTTAGAAAATATGACCCTATGATATAGATAATGCAGGCATTAGCATTAATATTTTATTATTAACTTTGATCGGAAAGTTTCCAGATCAGAAGACTGGGGCTCAGAAAAGTTGCATGACTTGCACAGAGTCACACAGTCAGCAAGACATGGAGCCATGACTAGAGTCCTATCTCCTGGCCCCAAATTCTTGTACTGACATCACAATAAAATCACAGCTTGTTAGCAGAAGGCTATTAGTGCTTTTGTTTGAAGTGCAAACTCAGTGATAATTCATGTATTTAACAGTTGTCTGATTCATTTGAGCTTTGGATGTATCACATAAATAACTTATTCAAAATGGAATGAGTTAAGATGCAGCAAGAGCCTTTAACTCTGCCTTTGCTTTCTTGATGTTTCATAGCCACAGTGGATCCTTCATATTTTATCATCTGGTTCTCCTAGAAAATCCTTTATTGTACTCAACTTTTTAGTGGAGATAGTTGTTGGTATTTGCTAATATTTTCTCTAAGAAATGCCATTGGGTCAAATTTCTATAGAACCACAAAAGACCCCAAATAGCCAAAGCAATCCTAAAATAAAAGAACAATGCTGGAGGTATCACACTCCCTTACTTTAGCTTGTACTACAGGGCAACAATAATCAAAACAGCATGGTATTGGCAGAAAAACAGAGACACAGACCAATGGAATAGAATTGAGAACCCAGAAATAAACCCATATAAGTATGGACAGATAATTTTCGACAGAGGAGCCAAAAACATACAATGGAGAAAAACAGCCTCTTCAATAAATTGTGCTGGGATAATTGGAAAGCCATGAGCAAAAGAATGAAACTAGACTGCTACCTGTCACCATGTACCAAAATCAACTCAAAATGGATCAAAGTTCTAAATATAAGACCTGAAACAATAAACTGCATAGTAGAAAACATAAATACTAAACTTATGGACCTTGGGATCAAGAAGGATTTTATGAATTTGACTTCAAAGGCAAGGGAAGTAAAAGCTAAAATAAATGAATGGGACTATATTGAACTGAAAAGCTTCTGCACAACAAAAGAAACCATCAACAAAATAAAGAGAGTTTTGGAGGAAAATATCTGTTATTTAACCGATTTGAAAATTAAGAGGTCCTTTCATGCAGAATTTCTCAACGTTGGCACTGTTGAATTTGGGGCCAAATATTTCTTTGTTGTGGAGACCTCTGTGCATTGTAGGTGTTTAGCAGGACTCCAGTATTCTACCCACTAAATGCGAGTAGCATCCCTCCCAGTTGTCACAATGAAAAATATCTCTCGATATTGCTGAATGTCCCCTGGGGTAAAACCTCTTCTGTTTAGAACCACTGCTCTAGCATTTAAATTGTTTGATGACTAATGATTCAGGCAGCAGGAGATTATATTAGGTTAATGTCAAAAAGATATAAACTTTATAAGTAACTAGAATTCATTTTTCTATATTTTTATTACCTTATTTGTATAGTAATTTGATACAGCAAAAGATACTTAAAGTTTTATTTTAATAGTGGTAATAAAATGGAAGAAATAGGGCTACACTATGGGCGGGCTAGGAAAGATGAAATAGAGGTCAACTACGGGTTAAGTATATATTTGGCAAGATGAAACAACTCTCTGACCCAAGAAAAAGTTCCTCATGGGAACATCATTTTTCTTTTGTCTTTTCATTGTAGAATCATGAAATTTTATGGCCTGTAGAGCCCATATAGATTATATAGGTAAGTGCTATAAGAGAAAGAAGGGTGAAGCATTATTGATGAATTCATGTTCCATTTTAATAGGGTCTATTAGCCTGAGTACTATAATATATATGGCTTAATTATTAAAAATCTATAGTTAATTATTGCACTAACTATAGCATAGAAATAATCCAGGAATTACACATAATAACACACCAAATTGACTATAAAAATGATCCCTTCTGAACTAGTAACATGGCTAATTCTAGGGCCAGAGCAAGGAAAATTCATGAGGAGCCTGGAGCATTTTATGGTCCCAGAAAGTAAGGGCTGGGGGGAAAGAATAGGATATGTCAAAAGAACTGGAACTGACTTGTAAGAGCTCCCAATGGCCAAAGTTGGAACAATTCAAGCAATAAAATAAATAATAAATACTACTGCATTACAACCGCCTCAAAATAAAATAATTACCCATGAGTTCATATTGATATAAATAACGGATTGAATGAATAATTAAGTGGTGGAGAAGTGACAAAGCTTCCTTACAGAAGAATTCCAAATAATAAATATAGAAGGAATGAGGGCAATGGGAAAAGATCACTAGAATACCACAGTAATAAGTGCTGCAGGTAAGAACCTTGGGTGAATGCTAAAATTAGTGTCTGAAATATTAATGAGCAACAGGATATTTACTCAAACATCTTCCCCAAGTATTTATTAATTACTGTGGTGAATTGAACACTTGTCTACAAATTCTTTGGTACTCCTCCAGGAGGTGGAGCTTAATTTCCCTGCCTGTGCGGTGGACTGGGTTTAGTGACTTGCTAGTAATGACTAGCACACGGGAAAGGGAAAAATAGTAACTTTACAGTGAAAAATCCTGGTATATAGAAACTTAACCAAGTGACAACTTTGGCATCACCAGTAATAAGTCATATGAACATCATGTACTCCCTGATGTGATGCAGGGAGAAGGGTAATTCACCTCGGTGGTATAGCCCCCCGAAATCTATTATGAGAAAACATCAGCAAACTCAAATTGAGGGACATTTTACAAAATATCTGACTATCACTCTCCCAAAATGTCAGGGTTATAAGTAACAAGGAAAGACAGAAAAACTGTCACAGATTGGAAGAGATTAAAGAGACATGACAACTAACTGCAAGGTGGTATTCTGGATGGATCCTTGAGCAGAAATACCGTACAAGTATTACAAGAAAAATTAAGGAAACCCATATATACTCTGTAGCTAGCTAATAGCATTGTACCAATGTTAAGTTCTTAGTTTTGATAAATGTACCATGGTTATATAAAATATAACATCAGTGGTAGCTGGATGGAGCATATAGGGGAACTTTGGATATGTCTTTACAACTTTCTGTAAATATAATATTTCAAAGTTAAACAGAAATTTTAAAAGTCCCTTCTTTCTTCAAGTACTTACTGGATACTTATTATATGTTCAGAATGCTTGTGAATCTAAATCAATTTGGTCAACAGTAAACATTAACCAACGAAATTGAGCATGCACATTTCCCATAACCCAGTAATTTCACTCTTTAGATACTTAACCCCAGTACCCCCAAAATACAACACTCTTATACGTGTTCACAGGAGACACATACAAAAATGTTCATAGCTACGTTATTTGTGATAGCAAAATCCTGGGGACAAAAACCCCTATGTATCCATTGACAATATAATGGGTAAATTGCTGTATTTTCAAACAACGGATTAATACAATGTAAAAGTGTAAACTAATGAGTTATAGCTGTAAATATAAATAAGGATGGATTTCAAATACCAAATATAGGTTGAAAAAAAGCAGTGAACAGAAAAATACATACAGTTTGATTCAATTAACATAAATGCCCACACCCAGCTAAATTATGTATTGTATGGAGAATAAAAAAAAAACAGAAAAAGTGTTTTTTTCTGGATGGGGAGCGTGGCATACAAATTTTTCTAACGATGAAATGGATACAAAGAGGGTTTTTTTTCTGGTTTTTCGTATGTATATGTTAAATATATTTTAAATATATGAAGTATTGCATAATAATAACAGAGAATTTACTTAAATTTATTCTATTACTCTGTTACCTTGTTATCTCATTGACCTTCTCCTCTCCTATTAATGTCCCTTTCACTCCCTGCTGTAGCCACAGTGGCCTCTTTGGCTACCCATGAACCCCCAAATCTCATCCTGCTTTATGGCTTTGCTTTAGCTCTTCCATATGGATTTGAGTGTTTGTTTATCCTGAACACCCTATTTAATACTGCATATTACCCTGCCCTTTGTTATCTTCTCCCCAATAGAGCATAAGCTTCACAGGGTAAGGATCTTGGTCTCTTGTTCATTAGTGTGTCCTCAATACCGAATAGTTCCTGACACATATAATAGATAATTAATACATGTTGATTGACTAAATGAAAGAGCAAGAGGGATGTAGTTTAATAGGGAAGTATGGTTTTTGTGGTCACACACACCTGCATTTATATCCTGTTTCTGTTACTTAATAGCCATATGAGTTTGGGAGGTTATTTTCTATTTGAGCCTAAGATTTCTCATCTATAAAATTGAGATGTTGTGGGCTGATTAAATGAGATTCAGTGGAAAGCACTATAGTATCTTACATATAGTAGGCACTAAATGACTGTAAATTCTTATCCTTATTATCAAAGTATTGATATATATAAATAGGTCTACAAAAAAGAATCAGGCATTAACTCTGGCCTTGTTGAGCTTACAGATTGGAAGAGGGAAAAAACTGCATAAACGCCAATAATACAAGGTAGAAAAAAAATACTGTAAAAAAGTGCTGCGGTGTTTGGGGGAAGGCAATGACATTAAGAGATGATATTGAGCAGAATTTAAAAATAAATTATATTCGTAAGGAAAAAAAAAAAAAAAACTAAACCCAAAGCCAGCAGAAGAAGGAACTAATGAAGATCAGAACAGAGATAAATAAAATAGAGAACAGAAAAACAATAGAGAAAAATTAATGGAACGAAAATTTGGTTTTTCAAAAAGATTAACAATATTGACAAATTGTTGGCTAGCTTGATAAAGAAAAATATAGAAAAGACTCATATTACTAAAATTCAAAATGAAAGTGGAGACATGCTATCTATTCAACAGAATAAAAAGGATTATGGGAGAGCACTGTAAACAATTATATGTCAACAAATTGATAACGTAGATGAAATTGACAAATTTTTAGATACTCAAAACCTACTAAGACTGAATCACAAGGAAATATGAAACTTGAATAGACCTATAGTTTGAATAGACCTACAACTATTCAGGACATTGAGAGAATGTCCAAAACCTCCTGATAAAGAAAAACCCAGGATTTGATGCCTTCTTTGATGGATTCTACAAAATATTTAAAGAACAACTAACACTAATCTTTTTCAAAATCCTCCAAAAAAATTTGAAGAGGACAGATCACTTTCAAACTCATTGTATGAGACCAGCATTACCTGATATCAAAGCCAGAAAAAGACACTACAATAAAATTACAGACCAATACTCCTGATGGATATTGATGCACATGTTTTTAACAAAATGCCAGCAAATTGAATTTAGCCGCATGTTGAGAGGATTATATATAATGACCAAGTGGGATTTATTTCTGGAATGCAAGAATGCTTCAAGATACAAAATTGGTCACTATAATAACCACATGAACCGAATGAAGAGGGAAAAATCACATGGTTATCTCAATTGATGTGGAAAAAATATTTCACAAACTTTGACACTCCTTCATGATAAAAACAGCCAACAAACTTGGAATAGAAGAAAAATAGGTCAATATAACAAAAGCCATATATAAAACCCATAGCTAACATCATACTCAACAGTGAAAGACTGAAAGCTTTTCCTTATGAGCAAGAATAAGACAAGAATGACCACTTTTGTCACATCTATTTTACATAGTATTGGAAATTCTAGTCAGAGCAATGAGGCGAGAAAAAAATAAAAGCCATCCAAATAAGGAAAGATAAGTAAAATTATCTCTGCAGATGATATGAACTTATATGAAGAAAAGCCTAATGAGTTCACATACACACACAAAAAAACTGTAAACTAATAAAAAATTTCAGCAAAGTAATAGAATACAAAATTAGCATGCAAATAAAAGTTGCGTGTCTATACACCAACAATGAACAATTGAAAAGTAAATTAAGAAAATAACTCCATTAACTGAAAAAATAAATCAATAATTTTTAAAAAAAGCAAATAACTCCATTTAAAATAGCATAAAAATACTTAGTAACTAATTTAATCAAGGAGGTAAAAATATGTGCACATTGAAAACTACAAAACATTGTTGAAAGAAATTAAAGAAGACACAAATAAAATGAAAGAAATCTCATATTCATGAATTGGAAATGTGAACATTGATATCAGTACTACCCTAGTGATCTACAAATTCAATGCTATTTTTATTAAAATCCTAAGGACTTTTTTTCAGAAATAGAAAAATCTGATAAGGAATTAATATCTAGAATATATAGAGAACTCCTAAAACTTAACAACAAAATCCCAAGCAACCTGATTAAAAAATGGGTTAAGGACTTGAATAGACATTTATCCAAAGAAGATAAACAAATGTTAATAAGTACATGAAAAGATGCCACATCACTAATTATTAGGGAAATGCAAATCAAAACCACAGTGAGATATCACTGCACACACATTAGGATGGCTATTACTGAGAAAGGCCCCTAAATAATAAGTGTTAGTGATGATCTGGAGAAATTGGAACCCCGTGCACGGCTAGTGGGGATGTAAAACGGTGCAGCTGTTATGGATAACAGTAAGGCAGTCCTTCAAAAACTTAAAAATAGAATTACTGTATCATTCTGCAATTCTACTTCTGGGTATCTTGAAAGTAGGCACTCCAAGAGATACTGATACATACATGTCCATAGCAGCATTATTCTCAATAGCTAAAATATAGAAGAAGCCAAGCGTTTATAGGTGGATGAATGGATAAACAAAATGTGACATATTTATGCAATGACATATTATTCACCCCTTTTAAAAAAGGGAATAAAGTGTTGATACATGCGACAACATGGATGAACCTTAAAGACATCATGCTAAGTGAAGGAAGCCAATCACGAAAGCAAAAATACTCTGTGATTCTACTCTATGGTTCTATATGAGGTGCTTAGGGTAGCCAAATTCATATAGACAGAAACTAGAATGTTGGTTGCTAGAGTCTGGGTGGATCGGGGAATGAGAAGTTACTTAATGGACACACAGTATGGGGTGATGGAAAAGTTCTGGAGATGGATGGTAGTGATGGTTGTACAACAATGTGAATGCACGTAAATGCCACTGAATTGTACATTTAAAAATAATTACAATGGTAAATTTTATGTCATGTGTATTTTATTGTAATTTAAAAAATCAGTTGGGGGAAAAAAGAAGGATTTGATTCATAAGGCAAATAGAAGTCCGTTCTGTTTATCACTCATAGTATGTTATGAACCACCCCCCAAAGAAATACAGAGGATCAATGCTTTGTTCAATTTTCTCATGGTCAAATTTTCTCAAGTAATGGATTGCTATTGAACCCGGCTTAAAGAACATTTTATTAACTATCTACTGTTCAGGTGTCTGTTGACCAGAACATTGGAGAACATGTAGACACAAATGGGCTAAGATTATTTCCATGTGATTTTCACTGGCCAAATGAGGCTTGTGAAATGGGAGTGTGGAGTAGTAACTGATATTTCACATTTCTGACCGGAAGCCTGGGAGTTAGCATTCAGGCCCCACAGGCCTTGTTCTAACGATGCTGGTGAATGTAGCAGCAGGTGACAGGGAGCTGGTATTAGTGTCAGTATCCTAGCAGTAGGAGGCCCCAAATGCAGCCCAGCATCTGTTGGCTGCTGCTGGTAAGCAGAGGGAATCAAACTGCTACTTGGTGTCTCGAAACCATTTCGATTTTGTCTTGTCCCATGTTATGGTGCGATAATATAGCTCAGCTTTGGCCACTTGTGAAATCATCAGTTATTAGCAAAAATAAGTACCTGTTCCTCATTTCCATTTCCTGTATTCTTAACCTTTCTCTGGCTTTATTTTCTTGACAGTCAAGGGGTAAGCAATGCCCTATAGTGAAGGACATCCACTCTTTGGATAGGAACAATTTCTCTCCCTTCTCTCATTTCTACCTTCTCTCTAAAATGGGGAAGGAGTGATGTTTTTCCATGGCCACTTTTGGCAACTGTCATGAATGTTTGCGAATGTCACCTTCATATGCTAGTATAGTCGTGACACACAATTGGTTGTGCTTAATAAATGCCTTTATGCAGTGACTCAGAGCAAGCTGTGAAAACTCAGTGGGAAGGTAGTGTACCTAATACAGGGGTCAGCAAACCTTTTCTGTTAAGGGCCAGATGGTAAATATTTTTGGCTCTGTGGGCCATATGGTCTCTGTCACAGCTCCCGAACTCTGCTTCTGTAGTGTGAAAGCAGCCATAGACACGATGTAAATGAATGGGCATGGCTGTTTCAATAACGCTTTATTTACAGAACAGAAGTGGACCAAATCTAGCCTTCAGGCTGTAGTTTTCCAGCCTAAGGTAACTTTTTCTGTAGCTATTCTCCGTTGTTTAATATTAGCGTTCACAACTAGATAGAGAAAGGCTTTGAGACAAGGGATGAAAGTCAAAGAAAAACATGTTAAACATTTTGTCCCTAAACTATATAGGTGGTAGGACACATAGAAATAATGACAAATTACAAAGTGTCCAGTTTAGTGAAAGGCACATAGGAGGATATAAAACAATTATAGACAAATAACAATAACTTTCATAACTTTAACATGAAAAATTATTTTTCATATGTTTGTTTTACAGATGGAAAAATCATGCTAGTAGGTACTCATTTTTAAATTTTTCTATCTCCTTTATGTTGATTTTGCCTAAATTCCAAAACTCTAAGGCTAGACATCTCATAATCCATGTGGGTAGAATCTTTGTACATTATCTGCTTTGTGAACTAAACTGATTATATTGTCTGTTAAACACCAGTCCATGTCCTGTTGATGTCTCCAAGGCTCTAAACTAGGTGGAGGGACCCTGAGTTTTTATTTTATGTTATTATTAGTTTCAGGTGTACAAAACAATATAATAGTTAGACATTTATACCCCTCACAAAGTCATAACCCCCTCCCCCAATCTATTAGGTTGGTGCAAAAGTAATTGTGGTTTTTGAAAATTTTTTTTAACCTTTTTAACTGCAATTACTTTTGTACTAACCTAATACTACTCCTCTGACATCGTATAGCTGTTACAATCCCATTGACTCCATTTCCTATGCTGTACTCCGCATCTGTGACTATATATGTATATATAATTATAATTGACTATATAATTATAATTGATATTCAGTATTATTCAGCTTCAGCTTCAGGTGTACAGAACAGTGGTCAGGCATCTACACCATCCATGAAGTGAGGAAACCTGAGTATTGCACATACAAAGATTTGCTTATTTTCTACATGATAGGTGTATTTCTACTAATGATAGAGCATTTTTATCTTCTTAGTTTATGTTCATTGATTCAGTATTTACAGAGCATGTGGTATGAGCCAAGTACTGCTCATAGGTAAGTTTAGGTGCTTGAGGTAGATCAATGAACAAAATAGAAAAGATCTCTGTCTTCAAGGAACTTCTAACAGAGAGAGGCAGGTACTATACAATGAACATGATAAAGTAGGTTGTATAGAATGTTAGAAGATGACAAGAATTGTGGAAAAAAAATAGAGCGGAGTAATAGGTAATGAAGAGTGCTACACTCTGATGTGTGTGTGTGTTGGGGGTAGAGGAAGTTTTAGTATTAAACAGAGCGGTCAGGATAGGCCTCATTGATGGGCAAAGACTTGATTAGGATGAGAAACTAGACAAAGCGTATCTGGGAGAAGAGCTTTCTAGATAGAGGGAGCAGGCAGAACAAAGATCATAATGTGGGCACTTGCCTTTGAAACCAAGGTTCATTATGACTTTGATTAAAGTTAGTTTTAAATCCTATCTCTGGAAATCACTTTCTTCCCTCTTTCTGTACCCCTCAGGGACCTAGTCTTTCCCCCCAGATAATCAACAACCTGGAGGCAGCAGAGGACAGTAGCCCAGACCAGAGTAATGGTCACAAGGTCCGGACCTCTGCAGGCTGAGGATAACATCTTAAGTTATATTTCACCTCCTGAACCCTCAGGTGGAACGACACTCTGGCTACTTTCCCATGAGATCGAACAGAGGGCACCAGAACAGACCTCAGAACTGTCCTCAAGCCCTAAAGAAATAATTAATTATCCTTATCTCTCCTCTGCCCAATCATCTCCTAACACGACCGTGAACCCCTTGTGATTTTGCCCTACACTATCTGTACCCTACATATTCACTCGTGCCTCTGGACTTGGTGCCATTTCCTTAAATGAACCTCTACTTTCTTTGTTGCTAACTCCTGTTTGTATCTTATTGGGCTTTGATGTGTGCAGGCAATGAACCCCTTGAGTTTCAGTAACACCTTTTGCATTCCTGGGCAAGCAAGGAGGCCAGCGTGGCAGTAGCAGTGAGTGAGGGCGGAGTTGTAGGTGAGGAGGTTGGACAAGCACGGAGGCCCGACTATGGATCGCTTCATAGACCATCCCGAGAATGTTGGCTTCTATGCTGAGTAAAGTGGAGCCGTGCATGGTGTTGAGCAGAGGAGTGTCATGGTTAAGTTCTAAAAAGACACTTCCAGCTGTTGTGCCCAGAGTAGACTATCAGGGTCAATGTGTAGAAATGGTGAGGCCTGTTGGAGCTAGTGCAAATCCAGATGAACAATCATGTCTACTTAAACCAAGCCGTAGCTCTGGAGGTGGTGAGAAAAGTCAGATTATGGTTATATTTTGAAAGTAAGGGCAACAAGGATTTCCTGAGGGATTGGATGTAGAGTATGAGAGAAAGAAAAGTCAAGAATGAAGCTAAGGATTTTGGTCTGAATCATGCATTAATGTAAATCCTTTTTATACAGAAATAAAGAAAATGTAAAAATATTATCTCAAGCAATCTGTTTTTGCGTTATAGTATTAGACTGTCATTTGAAAATGCCAACAGAATAATGCTTGCTAACCTGAGAAAAATAGCCTTACATAAAACCAATTTACAATTTACAGTTCTTGGTAGAAGGCTTCACTTTTATGCGTAGCCCATCAGCTTGATTCAAGCAGAGGCTCATAGTCAGAGAGATGGCTCTGACTTAACATGTCTTGTTCTGCTTAGTCTTGAGACGCAGAGTAAGTGTTTGGAGTACTAAGATTAGTTCTTGGTTCTGCTCTGCTTAGTATAAACCTCAGAAATACTCCTAGTGACCCAATGATGAAAATAGTCATTCCTAATTTTATCTGTGGGCAGCCAAGGCATAAATATGTACAAAATACTTAATAATAACATCATTGTAATATCTATTCTTATTGTTCCAGAGCTTATCCTGGGTCTGAAACTCTAGCAGGAGCTCCACACATTGTCTTTTAAATCCTGACAACACCTTGCAATCTATTATCTTTTTCTAACAGACAAAGGACCCAAAGTCCAGAAAGGTTACGTAACTTGTCTAAGTTCAAATAGCTACTGAGGAATGCAGCTGAGCTCCCTTTACTCCAGACCCGTCTGTCTTCAAAGCCAATGTTCCTTTTTATTTTGCTGCCACCCAACCTCAGAGATTTAGATGAGTGATGTATTTCTAACATGGTCATGCAACAAACACATTAATTTAGTGCCTCCTATATGTTAGGATTGGAGGATGCAGAGTTTGATTTAGTTCATTAAATGACTAGTGAATGCCTGTGATATGCCCAGAGGTGTGCAGGGCTATAGGAAGACAAAGATGAATAAATGGCCCTCGTCCCTGAGGACGAAGCACTGCCCCTTGGAGGTCTTGGACAGTGGATTTGAATATTATAAGATAAGAAGCATCAGAAACCAAAATGGAGCAGCTTCTGTTTGGGATGGCTGCCCTGTTCCATTCAAGCATTTAAATATTCATTAAAGTAACTTTGTACTGCTTTGAATTGGGGAATCTACACAATCATATTTCAAGAATGGTTTGAGGTAGGCTTATTTTTATTCTGACATAGTCTCATTCAAATTCTTGTTTTTCTCCAAAACTCGCTACTATGTATGTAATAAATAACCATTTGGTATTCAAATCACCTGAAGATCTGAATATATTATTTCACAAGACAATTATGTGTACTTAAGAACTCAACTCAAGTGAGATCTCTTCAGATCTCTTACTTGACTGCTATCTTAATTGGACCCCCTCCTCAACCACTCTAATCATATTACACTGTTAAATCTATACATAGTTTTATCATTATTAAATAGCACCTGTACACACATTTGTTTATTGCCTGTCTCCCACCATTACAGTTTAGTTCCATGAGAAACTTTATTAATCATAGAGAAAATTATCATTACTTACGTAAATTAGAAAAATCGATTATAATGTTAGAATTTTTCAAATGTTTAAATTCTGAACCATTTACCGGAGTATTTATATGTAAACCATAATACATTAGAGTATGTCACATTGCTCTTGTTTGGGTCAAAGTATTTTCTCATTTCTGAACTTGCCCCTTCACTTCAGTGTTTCTTTTAAATTTTCAACAAGGAAGTGCTTTGTTTTGAGAAAGTGCTTGATTCACACAGTATAACATTTAAGTGGAAAGAGAATCAATGATCACTAACAGAGTTAAAAAATAGTTTTCAACAATTATGACTTTTTCATTAGATTTTCTCTTCCATATTCAACTATTTTTATCTTTTAAAAAATACTGTGTTCATGTATGATGTATATTGTTAGAACTAAATTTAAATTTATATAAACCCATAGTGAATCTAAATACAATCTAAAGCCAAATATATATGTACTCTATATTGTATTTAAAATTCATATCAATAAACTCATTGACATGAATTTTTACCACAAGTAATGAACAAAATTGTTAGGAATGGAGAAGACAGATATAAAGATCTGGATGAAGAGCATTTCAGATTGTGGAAAGGAATGGAGTATGTGTGAAATACTCAGAGAAGGCCAAAGGAAATAAAAATGGAAAGGTGAACAAGAACCAGATCAGATAGAGCTTTGTAGGATATAGTAAAGAGTTTGAGTTTTATGCAAGATGGATGGTAAACTACTGGAGGGCTTAAGAAATTACATGATGTGATTTATGCATTACAATGATTATTGGGTCTCTTTCTGGATAAGAGATTATAAAATGACAAGAATTAAAACAGGAAAGTCAGTTAAGAAGCCATTACAATGGTTTAGGCAATAGATAATGAGTAGGACTGGGATGGTATAACTGCATTAGAGAGAAGAGGGTGGGTTCCGCTAATGGGCTGATTGTGGGGATTGAGGAGAAAAGGGTGGAACTTGTAGATTTTTGGCTTGCATAACTGGGTGGATAGTACCATTTTCTTGGATTGAAAACCCAGTCTTGTTTTGGATGTATTAAATTTCAGAGACCTATTAGACATTTAAGTAGAGTTATTTTTTTAAATTAAATTTATTGGGATGATATTGGGTAGTAAGATTATATAGATTTGAAGTGTGCATTTCTATAATACATCATCTTAAATTGCATTGTGTGTTTACCACTCGAGTCAGTTCTCCTTTCGTCACCGTATATTTGATTCCATTTTCCCTCTTCTGCCATCCCTCTTCCCCCTTACCCTCTGGTAATGCTAAACTGTTGTCTGTGTCTATGAGGTTTTATTTCTTTGGTTGTCTTGTTCCTTTGTTGCTTTCAGTTTTATATCCCACATATCAGTGAAGTCATATGGTTCTTGACTTTTTCTGCTTGACTTATTTTGCTAAGCATAATAATCTCAGGATCCATCCATTTTGTCATAAATGGCACTATTTCTACTTTTCTTATGGTAAAGTAGTATTCCACTGTGTATATATACCACATCTTTATCCAATCATCTATTGAAGGACACTTTGGTTGTTTCCATGTCTTGGCCACAGTAAATAATGCTGCAATGAACATTGGGATAAATATATCTTTATGGATAACTGTTTTCAGATTTTTTTGATATATACTCAGGAGAGGTATTGCTGGGTCATATGGTAGATCTATTTCTAAGCTTTTTAAAAAATTAATTCTTTATTTTTTTTAAATTAAAGTTTATTGGGGTGCCAACTGTTAGTAAATTTACATAGGTTTCAGGTGTACAATTCTGTAATACATCATCTATATATCACATTGTGTGTTCACCACCCAGAGTCAGTTCTCCTATCACCATATATTTGATCCCTTTTACCCTCATCTACCACCCTCCTCCCCCCTTACCCTCTGGTAACCACTAAACTATTGTCTGTGTCTATGAAGTTTTGTTTCTTCATTTGTTTGTCTTATTCCTTTGTTGTATTCTTAACTTTTTGAGGAAGCTCCATACTGTTTTCCATAGCGGCTGTACCAATTTACATTCCCACCTGCAGTGTACGAGGGTTCCTTTTTCTCCACAGCCTCTCCAACACTTGTTATTATTTGTCTTGATGATAGCTATTCTAACAGGTGTGAGCTGATATCTCATTGTGGTTTTGATTTGCATTTCCCTAATAGCTAGTGAGGTTGAGCATCTTTTCATATCTGTTGGCCATTTGTATGTCTTCTTGGGAGAAGTTACTGTTCAGGTCCCCTGCCAGTTTTCAATTGGATTGTTTTGTTGTTGTTGTTGAATTGTATGAGTTCTTTATATATTTTGGATATTAGCCCTTATCTGAGGGGTTGTTTGAAAATATCTTCTACCATTTGATTGGTTGCCTCTTTGTTTTGTTGATGATTTCTTTTGCTGTGTAGAACTTTTTTGTTTGATATTGTCTCAATCATTTACTTTTGCTTTTACTTCTCTTGGCTTTGTGGTCAGATTCATAAAATCCTCTTTGAACTCAAAGTCCATAAATTAAGTACTTATGCTTTCTTCTATGCAGTTTATTGTTTCAAGTCTTATGTTTAGGTCTTTGATCCATTTTAAGTTAATTATGGTGTATAGTGACAGAAAGCAATCTAGTTTCTTTCTTTCTTTCTTTCTTTCTTTCTTTCTTTCTTTCTTTCTTTCTTTCTTTCTTTCTTTCTTTCTTTCTTTCTTTCTTTCTTTCTTTCTTTTTTTGCATGTGGCTTTTCAGTTTTCTCAGCACCATTTGTTGAAGAGGTTTTCTTTTCTCCATTGTATGTTTTTGACTCCATTGTTGAAAATTATCTGCTCATATCTATGTGGGTTTCTGGGTTTTCAATTCTGTTCCATTTATTTGTATGTCTGTTTTTCTGCCAAGACCATGCTGTTTTGATTATTGTCGCTTTGTATTACAAATTGAAGTCAGGATGTGTGATACCTCCAGCTTTGTTCTTTTTTCTTAGGATTGTTTTGGCTATTCTGGGTATTGTGATTCCATACAAATTTGATGACTTTCTCTTATATTTCTTTAAAAATTGGAATTTTGATGAGGATTGCATTAAATCTGTGTGTCGCTTTGGGTAATATGGCCATTTTAACTAAGTTGATTCTTCCAATCCATGAACATGAAATATCTTTCCATTTCTTTGTGTCTTCTTCAATTTCTTTTAAGAATGTTTTATAGTTTTCAGTGTGTAGGTCCTTCACATCCTTTGCTAAGTTTATTCCTAGGTATTTTATCCTTTTTGTTGCAATTGCAAAAGGAACTTTTTTTTTCATTTTTTCATTCTGAAATTTCGTTGTTAGTATATAGGAATGCAATGGATTTTTGTACATTGCTTTTGTAGCCAGCAACTTTATTGCATTCATTTATTGTTTCTAATAGCTTTTTGGTGGAGTTTTAGGGTTTTCTATATAAAGAATCATGTCATCTGCAAACAGTGACAATTTAACTTCTTCATTCCCAGTTTGGATGTCTTTTATTTTTTTCTCTTGCCTTATTGCTCTGGCTAGGACTTCCAATACTATGCTGAATAACAGCGGTGAAAGGGAGCAACCTTATCTTATTCCTGAACATAGAGCAAAAGCCACCAGTTTTTCACCATTAAGTATGATATTAGCTAAGGATTTGTCATATATGGCCTTTGTTGTGTTAAGGTGTTTTCCTTCTATACCCATTTTATTAAGTGTTTTAATCATAAATCGATGTTATATCTGATCAAATGCTTTTTCTGCATCTATTGATATTATTTTTATTTTGTTTATGTGGTATATCACATTAATCAATTTTCATACAATGAACCATCCTTGTGTCCCTGGAATGAACCCCACTTGATTATGATGTATAATCTTTTTAATGTAGCGTTGTATTTGATTTGCTAGAAATTTATTTAGGATTTTTGCATCTATATTCATCAGAGATAATTGGTGTGTAGTTTTTTTTGTGTGCTATCCTTACCAGGTTTTGGTGTCAAGGTAATATTGGCCTCATAAAGTGAGTTTGGAAGTATTGCCTCTTCTTCAATTTTTTCAGAATTTGAGGAGGAGAGGTATTAAATCCTCTTTGAATGTTTGGTAGAATTCACTAGTGAAGCCATCTGGTCCCAGACTATTCTTTTGGGTAGCTTTTGGATGACTTTTAATTTCCTTACTGGTGATCAGTCTATTTAGATTTTCCAGTTCTTCATGGTTCAGCCTTGGAAGGCTATATGTTTCTAAGAACTTGTCCATTTCTTCTAGGTTATTGAATTTGGTGGCATATAGTCCTTCATAATATTCTTGGATGATTCTTTGTATTTCTGTGGCATCTGTGGTAACTTTACTTCTTTCATTTCTGATTTTGTTTATTTGTATCTTTTCTCTTTTTACCTTAGTGAGTCTAGCTAAGGGTTTGTCAATTTTATTAATCTCTTGAAAGAACCAGCTCTTTGTCACATTAATTTTTTCTATTGTCTTTTTGTTCTCTATTCCCTTTAGTTCTGCTCTAATTTTTATTATTTTGTTCCTTCTGCTGACTTTGGTATTCATTTGTTCTTTTTCTAGTTCTTTAAGGTATAATATTAGGTTGCATATTTGGGATTTTTCTTGTTTCTTGAGATAGGCTTGTAATGATGTAAGTTTCCCTCTTATTACTACTTTCACCGCATCCCAGTATTTTTGATAGGATGTATTTTCATTCTCATTTGTTTCTATGTATCTTTCGGTCTCTCCTTTTATTTCTTCTTCGACTCAGTCATTATTTAATAGCACGTTGTTTAATCTCCACATATTTGTGTTTTTTTTCCCTACTTTGTTTTCGCAGTTGATCTCTAATTTCGAAGCCTTGTAATCAGAGAATATGCTTGGTATGATTTCAATCTTTTTAAATTTGCTGAGGCTAGTTTTAGGTCCCAGCATATGGTCTATCCTTGAGAATGTTCAGTGTACACTAGAAAATAAAGTATAGTCTGATGTTCTAGGATGAAGTGCTCTATAAATGTCAATTATGTCCATTTGGTATAATGTATAATTTAAGGCTGATATTTCCTTACTGATTTTCTGTTTGGATGATCTATCCATAGCTGTTAATGACATATTTATGTCCCCTACTACAATTGTGCTTTGGTCAATTTCTCCCTTTAGTTCTGTTAGTAGTTGCTTTGTATATTTTGGTGCTCCCTGATTGGGGACATAGATATTGATGATTGCTATGTCTTCTTGTTGTAAAGTCCCCTTTATCATTATGAACTCTTCATCTTTGTCTCTGTTACCCTTTTTATTCTGAAGTTTGCTTCATCTGATATAAGTATAAAGTAGGCTACTCCTACTTTTCCCTGGATACCATTTAGTTGGAGTATTATTTTCCACCCTTTCACTTTGAGTCTAGCTGAGCTGTGTCTCTTGGAGTCAGCATATGGTTGGATTTTGTTTTTTGAGCAATCTGCTACTCTGTGCCCTTTTATTGGTGAGTTTAATCCACTTGCATTTTGGGCGATTATCAATATATGAGGATTTTCTAAAGCCATTTTAACTTTTGTTTTCTGGTAGCTTGGCATCCCCATTGTTTCTTTGCCTTTTTCTTCCTTTTTGTTGTTTTAGTATGGTGGTATTCTATGATTTTTCCCTCTGTTTCCTCTTTTTTTATGTTATGTGTCTAAGTTCTGGATTTTTTTTTTTTTTTTTGAGTGGTTACCATTAAGTTTATGTAAAACAAAGTTTCATATATACAGTAGTCCTTTTTCTTCAGCATGCTTCTCATTTTCATTTCCCCTTTGCAAATTCAGACCTTTACTCTTTCCCCTTCTATGTTTTTGTTGTCACAAGTTATCCCTGTTTATGCTGTGAGTTGATTTCTGAGTTGCAGTAGCAAGTAGTCTTTTTCTTCTCTTTTTCCTTTTTTTAATGTTTTTTAATCTTCTTTACCCTTTATGCTGTGTTTAAGTGTATGATGCCCTATTCTGTGTAGGGGTTGCCATTTCCTTTTTCTGTCTGTCCATTAGTAATCTTGCTCATGGTTTTGTATTCTTTTGATTTTTTATTTCAGGTCAAATAGCCTCTTTCAGTATTTCCTGTAATGTAGGCCATGTGGTGGGAAATTTCCTCAGCTTCTGTATGTCTGGAAAGGTTTTTATTCCTTCTTCATAGCTGAAGGATAACTTTGCTGGATATATTATTCTTGGCTGGTAATTTCTCTCTTTCAATAGTCTGAATATTTGATTCCACTCCTGCCTGGCTTGTAGAGTTTCTGCTGAAAAATCTGATGATAATCTAAGGGACTGTCCTTTCTAGGGCACTACATTTTTTTCCCCCTGGCAGCCATGAGAATTCTTTCTTTGTCATTAATTTTTGAGAGCTTCACTATGATGTGCCTTAGAGAAAGCCTGTTGGGATTGAGGTAATTAGGTGTTCTGTGTGCTTCTTGGAGTCAAGGATCCAGTTGTTTCCATAGCTTTGGGAAGTTCATGTTGACTATTTGTTTGAATAGACTCTCTGTTCCCCTCTTCCTCTCTTCTCCTTCTGGTATACCCATTATTCTTATGCTGTGTTTTCTCATGGAGTCAGATAGTTTTTGTAGAGTTCTTTCATTTCTTTTAACTGTCAAGTGTCTTTCTTCTTCCATCTGTGTCATTTCCAGATTTCTATCTTTGATACTGCCTATTCTTTCCTCCATCTTGTCAGCTCTATTTCCTAAGCTGGCTATTTAATTCTTCATTTCTTTTATTGAGTTCTTCATCTCTGGAATTTCTATTTGGCTCTTTTTTAAAATATCAGTCTCTGGTAAAATATTCATTTTGTTCGTTGATTTTGTTTCTGAGTTCATTAAATGGCCTATTGGTGTTTTCTTGCATCTCTTTGAGTTTTTTTTACAGAACTGCAATCTTGAATTCTCTGTCATTTAAGTCACATATTTCCATGTCCATAAGCTCATTTTCTGGAGATTTTTAATTTTCTTTCTGAGCTGCCTTATTACCTTGGTTATTCATGGCAATTATTAATTATTAGTTCTCTTCCTGGGTATCTACAGGAGTGAATTCTGTGGCAGGTTGATATGAAGGAATCTTTCTTTTGCTTTCCAGTAGGTGTGGCTGGAACTGTTTATTTTCTATTGCTCTGTTCCTGCTTTTTCTGGTATGGGAGGTTTCTCCTCTGTGATCAGATTGCCTGGGCCTCAGGGCATCACCTTCCGTGGGAAGATGTGGTGGGTGATAGAGTTCTGAGCTTCAGAATCCCAAAGCTGCCCGTGCAGCCCTATGCAGAGCCTGTGTGTCTCAGCGGCTCTGGTTGCCCCCATAGGGATCCACCTGGAAAGGTGGGGAGGGGTAGGCTGGGACAGGCAGCTGGTGTGTTTGTGGCTCCAAGCAATGCTGACTTCCAGCCCACAGCTGTCTCACCTCTATAGCTCCTTCCCTGTCACTGGAATTAGCCCACTGTGTGTCTGGTGCTGTGGGACTGTCTCTCAAGATCTCTGGGGCTGTAGCTATTCTGTTCTTTATTCTGACACTGCTACCATTTCTTCTGGATCTTGCTTCTAACACTGGGAGAGGGTGTGTGTGGTCAGGTTCCATGGCTTTGTTTTTTGCCTGACAGTGAGGGCTTAAACTACAGTTCTCACTCTTCTGTATTTGTTCTTTGCTCTGTATTTGTTCTCTGCCCCAAATGCTGGGTTTAGCTGTATTATATGCTGAGCCCTCAGGCAGGACTGTGAGCCACAGGGAGTGCAGCCTGAATTCTTCCCTCTCCTGTGACTTCAGTGAGCTCTGGACTGCATCCTGTGGCCTGTGTCCTGCATCTCTGCACTTTCCCTTTCTCTCCTCCACTGCTTGCATAATTTACCTACTTTCAGATGATTCGGTGGTGGAGCTCTCAGATGTGCTGATGTGTTGCATAGATTATCCTTTTTTGAGTTATAGCTGTTGAATTTGTTTTATCTTCCAGGGGGGATTATAAGGATCATTATGCTGCCATGTTTCTGATGTCCATTAAGTAGAAATATTGAGAAGTCAGTTAGATGTACTAGTCTGGATCTCAGAACTAGAAAATGTAAATTTGGGAGTGAGATAATATTTAATCGCATGGGCCTGAATTGGCTTAACCAGAAGAGAAGACAGATAGAAAAGGGAAGAAGGCCCAGGGCTAAAACCTGGGTTGGCAGAGGAGCAGAGGCTCATCCAGGAAGACTGAAGAGTAGCCAGAGAAGTAGGGAGAAAACTAATAGAGTACCATGTCATGGGAGTCAATAGAAGGAAATATTTCAGCATGAATTACCAACTCTGTCAAATTCAGCTGGTAAGGACAGTGAGAAGAAAAAAGAAAAGGAATTGCTGTATTTGGCAGCATGCAGGCAATTGTGAAGTTGATAAAATGAGCTTCATGGAATGATGGGGATGGCCGCTTGCCTGGAATGGGAGGAAGAGAGGATGTGACATTGAGGGAGTAGAAATGAGGGAAAGAGATAGAGAGAGACATTGGGTCAGGGAGGGTTTTTAAGTGAGGGATATTTTGGAGTTGTTTTTTATGTTGATGAGACTTATCTAGTGTAGAGGAAGTTATGATGATGCAGGAGAGAGAGGGGATAAATGCCGTAGCAAAGTCTTCAAATTTGTGAGAGATGATGGGGGTTAGACTGCAAGTGGAGATATTGCCTTGAGATAGGAATAGGGACAGCGTGATACTGTCACAAAAGAGGGAAGCAAAGCTGCTGGTGGATTGTAGTTGGTGGTGGGAAGATAAAGATGTTTCTGTTGAATTGCTTCTATTTCACTGCTGAGAAGGGAGGAGAGAAAATAGAAGGTGTGAAATACTTGGATATCTTGGGTATTTGGATATTGTTTGCAAGTGAAATGTAGCAGAATAGCTGGGCAGTGATAAGTATGTGTTCCAGATTTGAAGCCACAAATTTGCAGCTTTGTGATTTTCTTCAGCTACTTAATGATGATGCCCGGTAAGAGAATAGTTGGGTTTAACAAGGGATATTGCTTTGCTACTGGATGGAATGAACATGTATGGTTATAGTTTGTGTATTTGAATAATATGATTAAAATGATGGCCCTGGATTCTAGGATGGAAAAGAGAAAAGTAAGGCTAGGAGGGGGATAGTAGATAATAAAGACATTATAAAGTCAGTGGATTTGTTTGTGGTTTACAGTGTTGCAAAGTTGTTGGAGAAGATACCCTAGAGTAAGTGTCCTGGGAAGATAAAAGGGACTAGTGGGAGAGTGAGATATTAAACCTAATATCTTGGGGGTAGTGTGTTAATTGTTACATGGCAAGGTCTCAGGCATGATAATGAAACTGAGCCTTATGGTGTGGCAGAGGAAAGAGAGGTGCTGGCAAGGAAGCTAAGGTTTTGAGAGTTCACTGCTGGGTGGATTTCCACATGGAGGCCGAAGTCATAGAAAATGATAACAAGAGTAGGGTTGAGGGAAAGACAGAACAAGGTGCTAAATTCCTTTGTGGATGAAGGAAAGAACATGGGAGGTCTGAAGATGATTGCAGGGAATAGGAGGTGATGTAGCAGATGACACATGCTTCAAAGGAGCTGGGGCTTCTGAAGGAGAAAGAAAGAGAAACAGTTTGGATACATTAGTGAAAGCAAGGAGGGTAGCTTTTTCACCTGTAGGCCATTACTTATTTGGAGTGTGGGAGTTAAAAATCCTGTTTTCTATTGAGGGGAGGCTGGAACAGCCGTCTTCACCAAAGAGGGTTTAGGGATCTGATACAGATGGTACATTTCCAAGGACACAGTAGGAGAGCTTGGGAGGTTTGGGTTGGGTGGAAAATTATGGAATTTGCAGAGAAGTATGGGGATATGTTAAAAACAAATACAAAAACTTGTCAAACAGTTTTGAAAATTCAACTGTTTGAAAGTATACAGATTTCTGCATCGAGAAGCACAAAAATGCTTTGTTAAATGAGGTATGGCTGCACTAACTCCTCCAGTACCCATCTCCAGTCTTTTTTAAACTCAGAACTCTCACCCTCATTAGTTTTGGTTGGGCACATGGCTGCCCAGTGAGAGCTTCCATACATATCCCAGCCTCCCTTACGGAAAGGCGACTCTACGTGTCTAAGTCCTCAGCAAGGTAATGCCCTTAAAATGAGACACTTTGTGCCCACTTCCTCTAATTTCTTCTTGCCACAGGATGGACCATGGATGTTGTGGGGAGACAGCTTTGACTGTGTGGATGATGAGAATTCCCTGAGGAAAGCCGGAGCAAGAAGGCAGAAGGCATCGGAGCCACTGGATGACTTCATGGAGCAGAACCATACACTGACTCAGCCACCTGCCCACCTCTAGAAAGTGATGTGAAAGAGAAGTAAGTTCTCCCTTGTTTGGGTCCTAAATACTACGCCGTGGATCCGAGTTCTGGTTCTGAACTTGTGCTAATTGCATGCCGGTTGTATTATGCTACTTTCATGGGATCACATAAATTACCATTTAGAAACCTAAGATTAAGATACATTTTGAAAATGTGGGAAAGCCTGTATAATTCAGTTTTTTTTTTCATGAATTCTTTACTACCTGAGAGATTAGTCAGCAGAGTGTAGGAATGAATCCACAGATATTTGAATGAAAAAAACCAAACAAATCAAAACTGAAAAGTACCACATAATTCTCTTTTTGTTTTTGAGTCACATGGCAGGTGCCATGTGTACCACACAGCCTCTTGCTTCTATTTGGGAGAATGACATTTTAGCATTTCCCTAATATTGGGGTGAATTATGCTGTTTTTATTCTGTTGCAAGCACATGGAGTGCACTGACCATGTAACAACACCGTTTCCTCTCCATGGTAGGGCTTGGATTCCCTTCAGTCACCCACAGTCTGAGCAGGTCAGCCGTTCCATCATTCTGCCAGTTAAATGAATTACAGGTCAAAAGTTCCATTTAACTGTAGCAGTTCAGCAGCCTCTTTTTATTCAGTTGTGTGAAGAATATAGACTTACAGAGGACTGTAGAAAGCAATAATGCAAAGTGTCTAAGTTCTTTAATGGAATGGCATTAGTCATATTTCTGGCTTTTAAAATGCTGTTGGGGGTGAAACATGTTCCTTTGTTTCAAATACAGCATATTTTATGCAGTTCAGTTAGAAAAAAACTCTTCCACAATTCCCAATTTTATAAACACATCCATTTGCTTTGTTACTCTGAGAAGTTACATGATCTTTGTTTAGCAACTTCTGTGGTTCTTAGCAATAACGTTAGTTATGTAGCTTTGCTAACAAGATGGTTAATGTACTCTATGGGCAGTATTTTTTTTTTCTCTCTCTATGATTTGCAGTTTTTTCCTTAACCGTTTTTTATAAGTTTTAGTGGCGTTGCATACATTCACATTTAGGGGAGTACATGGTAATACTGGTAGTACATGCCAAACCTGAGAGTTTCACCTTGTAAGAATTCTGCTTCTGTGCCATAGGGCACTGAAAACCTGCACTGGATCTGAAAGGATATGGAGGGTCGATCAAAGGGAGAGAACAAAACGTGCCCTTTCACAGCTTTTTCTATTGGTGGGTGTCACCTCCTTTGCCTGGAATTCTCTTCCTCCTCTCCACCTAGATTCCATTTTTTGATGTTTTCCCCTTCTTTTTTATATTTTAAAAAACAGCTGTACGGAGATATAATTCACATACCATACAATTCATCCATTTGTAGTGGATGGTTCAACAGATTTCAATAGTTTTACCTATATGTGCAACCATCACCATGGTCTATTTTAGAACATTTTCATCACCTCATAAAGAAACTTTGTACCCTTTAGCTATCATCTCTTTAATCCCTTTTCCCCTTGACCTCAGAGCTAAGCACCCACAAATCTACTGTCGTCTCTATAGATTTCTCTGTTCTGCACTTTTATATGAATAGAATGATATACTATGTGGGTTTTTTTGTGTGACTGCTTTCTTTTACTTAGCATAATGTTCTCTAGGTTCAATCATCTTTTAACATGTATCAGTGCTTCATTCTTTTTTAATGACCTGATAAGTTTTCATTACATAGATATGCTGTATTTTGTTTATCCATTCATCTGTTGATGAACTTCTGGGTCATTTCCATATTTTGGCTGTTGTGAGTAATGCTGTTATGAGCACAGGGGTGCGGATATCTCTTTGAGATTCTGCTTTCAGTTCTTTTGGATATATAGGTAATTAGGGCTTTTTTATTTTAAAATTTTTAGAAGCCACATTAAAAAAATCAAAGCAGAAACAGGTGGAATTAATTTTATAATAATATATCGAAAATATTACTATTTCACATATAACCAATTATAAATTTAAAGACTTTTGCATTCTTTTTTTCATACTAAGTCTTTGAAATCCAGGGTGTATTTTGTATTTGTTGCTCATCTCAGTTCAAACTAATCCATTTCAAGTGGTCACTCTCCGTTAGTGGTTAATGACTGCTGTAATGGACAATGCAGCTCTAGTCGCTGAGGTGCTTGGAATTTAGGAAAGACTGATTGTGTCATGATAGCTGCTTCTGAACTGCAGATTGTTCTCTTTCTCTCTCAATCCTGGAGAAGTACACACACACACACACACACACACACACACACACACACACACACAAGCTTTTGGTAAAGCCTCCAACCTCGCTGTCAGATCCATTTTACTTGATGCTGTGAAAAGGACTATGTGATCTGGTACTTGATATTATGAACTAAGTTCATCTTGGTTTTCTCCTAAGACACTTTTTAATCTGAAATATAAAATGTGATCCAGTAAAATGCCTTTGAATGCTTATGCTCAGTCACTTTGAAAAACGTCAGATCATGACAGAGAATGATTGACACTGTGCTATTATAACTTTCTGTCAGCTCTAATGACTATTTTATTTATCGTTGGTGACTGTGCGTTTTGTAGGATGGGCCAGTCCTCATGGATGGAGGTTGATGTAAGAGGGTTATCATTATAGTTTCAGCACATGTTTTTAATAGTGGCACGTTGTGCATTTTAAATAAATGCTTGAAACCATATGACATTGGGAAGATATAAGGAAGAAAAGAGAGCTTCTCCCAAGACAACTACTGTGTTTCCCCGAAAATAAGACCTAGCTGGATAGTCAGATCTAATGCGTCTTTTGGAGCAAAAATTAATATAAGACCCGGTCTTATTTTACTATAATATGACTAGGTAATATAATATAATATAATATAATATAATATAATACTGGGTATAATATAATACAATATAATGTGATGTAATATAATACTGGGTCTTATATTAATTTTTGCTCCAAAAGACGCACTAAAGCTGATTGTCTGGCTAGGTCTTATTTTTGGGGAAACACAATAATGTAATGTGATAGTTATTAATATAATATCACTCCTTTGCATTTCGATTATTTATTCAAACACATAGTTAAGGGAGGATGTGACCATAATCGATACTTTCATTTATGCCCATTCTGTATCCATATTTTGAAATGAATCTTGTTTTAATGAAGTCGTTTAGAAAGTCTTCTAGAACAACAGATGATTGTAAAACGCCTAGCTTTGCTACTGGCTTGGGCAAGTTTATTCAGACTCTCTGGGGCTTCACATTCTCAACTGCAACAAAAAGGTTTGAAGTGAGGTTAAATGTCTATGAAAGTACCTACCACAGTGGCAGACACACCATAGGCAGGTTTTTTCTTTCTTTTCCAGAAGCCTAGGTACTAGTGCACAGTCTTATCCATCTTTGCTCAGAGGCAGAGGTATGGAGTCACAGTTTGCATCTTTAGGCACAGCAAGGAAAGCGTCACTGAGATAAAGGCATCTTTTCCTCTTTACATTCTTTTATGGACCATCGGGGTTAACTGAATTTAAAATTCATTGGGCAAAATTTTGTGAACTATCTTAATTATCTTAACATTATAAAAACATAAAAGATATTGGGGTAATCAGGTTTTGAACATCGGTGCCTTCCACATCATAATATTGTATTTGTTTCACTGTAGACTGGCTCTTATCCACCAACCACCTTTCTGCTTCAAATGAAACCACTTTCAATGAGACCATGATGGCTTTGATTCTGAATCATTGTAAAAAAAGAAACAAAACAGCTTTTATGTGTTGAATTGCATTGAAATTTTATTTGCTCATTGAATTTTATTTTATGGTTAAAAAAGGACAAATAGCAAGGCAATTTAGCAGTGCAGAGAGACATATGAACATTATAAATTTAGCTGTGTATCTCTCTGACTTAATATAATAATATCTCTGTTTCAAAAGCCTAATTATTTCTGAGAAAAACTTTTTACTTTGCTTACACAACTCAGTTAAGAAGAATTAAAATAGCCCCCTGGGTATATCCAAGATAGAGCAACATTATTAACCATGTTTATTAATTGCTTTTTAGGTTAAGAAAAATGGTAAAAGAAGTTTAAAATTTTTAATAGTAGTTAAAATAAAAAAAGAATTTTACACTCACATACTAACTTATCTTTATAAATTGTGGGACTGTTTTCTGTACATTAGATAAGTTATGTGGAGTTTCTGAAACATTTTTAAACATAATTTGTTTCTTTCAAGTTTATTTTTCGAAGAAACTTTGCTGGCAAGTGAGAAATAAAGTTCATTTGCTTGGGGATACGTATAAACACTGTACGTTAAGTGGTTTTTTTGAAATCTGAAAATGGCATTAATCCACCAATTGCTCTTTAGTTTAAAATTTTAAACATACTGTGATAACAAATTGTTCAAACATTGTGATTTCAAAGTTATAACAAAATTATGTCATGTCCACGTAACATTCCTTATAAAATATTTATATACAGATTGCTTTTATTATAAGGTATGATATATATTATATAGTATTTGATATGTAAATACATGTATATTATTTTATAGGAACTGCTTTTTCAATCAAAATGTCAGGTTTTGTTGCGATTTTATATAAACCACCTTTTGACTGACATTTACCTTTAAGAAATAATACAGTCTTTCGGACAAATGTGGACAGAACTTTCCCTTTTGTTTTTCACTAAACTGGGTTAATTGAAAACATTTAGTATCTTAAACTAATATAGATATTTTAGCATGAATTTTTTTTAATTTAGACTAAGTTGGGGTTTTGTCTACACTTTGGAGTTGGGAATTAAGCCTTAGGAATGACCTTGTCTAATTACAAAAGTTGTCAGAAGCAAATGTGTCAGCAAGAATAATAAAACAAAACAAAACAAAACGAAAAACCAGGGAGTATTTTGGGAGGATGTTTAATCAGTTGTGCCATTGCAATTTAGGGAATATTTGAATAGTGTAACTGTGGTAGACCAGAGCCTGGGTAATGTCTAGTAATACCTGACTATGAGTGAACAACCCGTAAAAAAAAAAAAAAAAAAAAAAAAAAAAAAGGAAAATCAAAATACATTAGAGTCATACATAATATCTGCTACACCTACCTGACAGATCACTGACTGGAATGCGTTAAATGTTTACTCATTTCAATTGCAGATAAATATTGTAAGGTGATGTTTTCCCTGCTTCTTTCATTCCTGCATTAATGGAGCTGGCCTGCCACTCACCATCTCCCAGTGATCATATAAGAACCTGCCCTGAGCACTAGGCTCTGTTTCTGGCATCTTCCACAGATTGCCCTCCCACTTGCCTTCATGGTCCAACATTTCCCTTCCCTGGACCTTCTGCCATCTGGATTAGGATTAGTGTAGAGTTAAAAATACAGAGTTTAGGTCATAACCCGCACTTGGGTAAGCCACTTAGCCTCTCTGTGCCTCAGCTTCTTCATCTCTGAAACAGCTTAATTCATTATGTTAACTCCTTAAAACTCCAAGACTTGATAGAAAAGCTTACAGATCATGGGTCTTCTCATTTTAGAGGGATGGGGAAGAGTGGAAAAAGCAGAGAGAATTTAAAGGTAATAGGGTAAAGTCAGAGGACTTGTTTAGATGACAGTTCTGTTGTTTGCTTTGAAATGGTTTATTTTATTCATTGATATTACAAACTTTTATTATTTGGCACCACCTATTTACCAGGCACTGTGTTGGGCTCTGTGTATACAAAAAATACAGAGAACCAGGTCCAGGGGCTCCTATTTTCATGGGATGGTGAGAGACATGTGGACAACTAGACATAAACTAAAAGTATTATGAGTTATATGTCAGGCAAAGGAGAGGCATCCAGAGTAGCACAGAGTTCTGTCTGAGACATGGGAAGATGTCAGAAAGGAGGAGATATTCGAAATTTGGGTCAGTGTTCATTAGACGGGCTAGTGGAAAGGAATTCTGGGCAGAGTCAGTGGCATGTGCAGAAAAGAAGTTAGAGAGCACCTGGCCTCTTTGGGAATCTGCAAGGGATTTATTTATATGGCTGGAAAGCAAGGTGGGAGTGGAAGTGCTTTGGGATTCAATGTTGGACATGTAGACAAGAGCCTTGGGAGTCAGGCAGAGGTATTCAGATTTTATCCTGCAAGTACCAATAATGGTGCCAGTGATGGGATGAGGTCAGATAAACCAACAGAGAACACCGTTTTGAAAGGTATCTTTGTTGAAAAGCAAAGTGAGAAAGAAAGGAGAGACTAACGTATCTATAGAATTTTTCTGTATGAGAATTGTGTGTAACCTTTGCAAAAATAGTGTGAATAGAGCAGAGAAAGCAGATAGCAAATCCCGTGGGTTCAGCAATGATTTGGAAGGGATTTGGTAGAAACCGTTAAGTGTAGATGAAATGGCAAGAAGTTTAGCTGTAAAGTTCAGTGAGTGACATCTAAAGCAAGGTTTCTCAACCTCAGCATTATTGACATTTTGGGCTGTGTGATTCTTTGGTGTAGAGGCTGTCCTGTGCATTGTAGAATGTTCAGCAGTATTCCTGGCCTCTACCCACTAGATACCAACAACAAGTTATCCCCTGACATTGCCAAGTGTCCTCTTGCTGGAAGAGGGGGGCAAAATCACCCCTATTTGAGAGCCTCTGGTAAAAAGAGAGTCAAGGGCTGAGAAAGGCTATTTTTCTTTTTTAGTTTGGAGAGATGTAATCAATCTTGAGACCTAAGAGGAAGGAATGGTGGGAGAGCATGAAGATAAAGGAAAGGGGGGAAATGATGTGTGCATAGGGTGAAGTTGAGGGAAGACTGCATCCAGTAAACATGTCATGGATCATGCCCTAAATTTGGTGGTGGCTCTGCTTAGCCCTCTCTACACAGGGTATAGGTAGGTACTAAATTTCACACTATGTACTCAGAGATCTCATTTTCAAAGTGTTTAAACTCTAACCAAGCCACCTTTGGTTACTAGTATGACCTGGGCCCTGCAGCTGATCTGCTGCTTCCTGCTTCATTTGCTGCCGTGGCCCTGACCTCAGGCAGGGTAGCTTGGGAATGGTGGCAGCTAGGAAAGGCTTCTGTGAGTAGCCAGGCTCTTAGGGCCAGAGACAAAGGAAGGGGATGAAGAAACCAAATGGGGACTAGGATTGCATGAAACAAGGAATTGGCTGAAAGGAGACTTGCCTCTGGCCGTATTTTGTGTTGTACTAGTTTGGGCTGCAATAAGCTGTCCAGTGAATAGCTGTCCATTGCTTCCTAGTATGTAGCTGTTGGAAGAAACATTTTAATAACTGTAGCCTGAGAACAGCTTTTAGAGTCAAGATTTAAAATCTGCTGTTATCCTTATGATTAGCAACATTTTTGCGTGTATTTTTGTTTATGCTTGAAATAATGAGAAAGATGAAAGGTTTCAAAGTGCTTTTGAGAAAAGATGAGACAGGGAGGATTAATTTTTCCCACTCAATATTTATATTCTCTTCCTAGATAGAATAAACTAAGGTTTTTATTTGGACACTAGTTATACTTAATTCTTATAGCAGTTCATTTTGGTTAAGCTGGCTAGATTTATCTCTAATTATTCCTCTGAAGCATCAGATTTTAAAATAACTTTTTTTCCTCTGTAAGCGACCTAAAATTGTTTTTGATTTATACTTTATAATAAATGGAAATGTTAAAAGGGGGTTTGTTAAAGGGTTTATTTGGCTATGGAGACATTTTAATTTTTCTCTTTAGTTTTCTTAGTGGTGATTGCGTATATATAGTAGCTGAAGTCCCACTGAGTAGTCACTGTGTGTGGAGACTGGCTAAGATGACCATTCTGAGGATTAACACAAACATTAAATAACTTGCATCTGGCAAATATCAATTTAACAGATAATTGCTTATTCACTTTTTTGCTGGACATGGTAAGTTGCTATATCACAAAATGAAAACAGATGAGCAAATCAGGGGCCTTGGGTTACATAACTGATGCATGCCGAAAGTGGCATCAATAAAACCTGGAGGTTATAAGTAGGAAGCTGTAATCGCTCTATGAATTGGGAATTGGTAACAAGAGGATGGAGGGTATCTGCAATGGAAACCTCAGTTAACAAATAGCAAGAATTAAGGGAAAAAACATTTTAAATAGTGGAAATCTAACCAACCAAGTAATCAAAGGACATGTCAAATGTCTATTGAGAGAGATTTCCACAGTAGGAGACCAATACAAAAAGTGTCATTTTTTTATTGCTTTGGATATATTTTTATTTAAGCAGAAAGACCATCCATGATTTTCCAACCCCCTCTTACCTCCTTTAAGCACTATACTGCCAATCAAAGTGGTATAAATAGAAAAGCCAGAATCCTGTAGCTTTCCAGTCCTACCAATGTCCTTCAACTAAATTGAAAATAACTCAATTCTTTTATTCTGGTCAACTTTCTAAGTCATACTCCACTCCTTGATTTCTTTGCCTGATCTTTGACTTCATTAATATTTACCAACTTTTATGAATTTGGGTATCTAATTTTGTGTTTCCGCATATTTATCTGAATTTCCTTCTGGTCTTAATTTTCTTTAATTCGCACATAAAATATATGAACTACGATTTGTCCGTTCTTTCAAGGGATAACATGTACCTAAGCAGCAATGAGGTGGTTCTCCAGTGATTATTCTTTTTTAACTTCACAGTTTTAGACCAGAAATGGCCACATGGAATGAATTCTCAAGCACTTGTGTATATCCCTCCTCCTCCCTTTTTTCCCTCCTTCCCACCGTCTTTCTGTTCCCTGTCACAAATATTTATTAAGCACTTACTACACAGTAGATTCAGAGTGTCCAGTGCTGATTAAGGGAAATCTTGACCTCATCTTTGTGGAGCTTTCTATTTAGTGGGGAACATAAGTATCAGCAGGGCTCCATTACGTATGGCTGGTGTTTCAGTGTTTCATTTAGTACTCTTGGTTTCAAACATTTAAAAAGAACACTAAAGAAAAGGGGGATTTATTGGAAAGATGGGTGGTGGTGGTGGGAGTGAGGCTCAAAGAGTCAAGTAGAGGCTGGAAAACTAGCCTTACAAATACAAAGAATCAAAGGATCTCAGGAGGCAGGAACCCTTGATTTGTCTCTGAGCAGGAACAGTTATGTCGGCTCCTGTAATCCTGTTACAGTGATTAATATCCTCTGATGCTGCCATCCTCGTGTCACTGGATCAAGAGTCCGTGAAGGAGAGGAGCTGCTTGCCTGAGTCTGGGTGCACACCTGTCTGTGGGCTGCACTGGAGCTGGAAGGGGAAACAAACCCTTTTTGATTCCAGTGTGAGGCAGGTTTCTGGATTTACCTTCCAAGGAGCCAACCCAATAAATGAGGAAACTTAAATCAGGGAGAAAAGCAGTGTAACAGGGACCACCCTCTCCTACCCCAAACAAAAACAAAAAAAGAGACAAATGTTCACTATGATTAGTATGAATTTGCAAGAAAAATAAGTCAATGTGTAATAAGATTTCAAATTATGTCTTTATTCCAATGCTTACCTCAGAAAGCATTTCAGAGGCTTACAACCAAAGACAGAAATAAAATAATATCATTGAAGTGGTAGAGAAATAAGAATCAAATACTGCTTTTGCAGAGTTCTAAGAATTTTGTCTGTCTTGTTCATAGCTATGACATCAAGTCGTAGAAATTGGCCTGATATAGTAGATGCTTAATAAATATTTGCTGAGTGAATATGGGCCAGAAAATGGGGAATGATGATTCCTTTATATAATTTTCTTTCATTTTGCTTGGCTGCCTGGGAGGGGGCCAGGAAAAATGGACAAAAACGGAGACCTAAGGTGACATACAGAAGTAGGGAGATCTGACATGCTAGGGTGGGCAGCCTGATTTTACTGATTTTCAACATACAGCACTAAGTCTCTTTGGATCCTGGAGGCAGCTTCAGAATGAGGTTCTGAACAGGGAAGACCTGGTTGGTAGCCCCTAACTTGCAAGTTAAATAAATTTCGGTAAGTTACTTTCTATCTCAGTTCCACATTCTTAAAATTGGGATACACTTAGCTCACGATATGGTTATGAAAGTCAAATGAGATAACAAATTTGAAAGCACTTTGAAGATGTCAAGGTAAAAATATTGTTATTAATAAAATCACCCAAAGGAGACACCTTTATTTGCTTTAGAAGAATAATTTCAAATATGGACCCCAATCACAAAATTAAAGGCCACCCTTTTCATAGAAGAAAAAAAGTTTTGTATTTTGTTTGAATTAGAATTAGCTGCAGGCAACCTTTATTTCAAGCAGCTCTACAGGGACAAAATTGGATAAAAAAATATTTCTTATGGAAAAAGATTGGATTGAATTAATTAGCACAAAGTTGGTGAATTTGTTGACAGAGTGTGGGTTAGTCACAACAAAGCTGATAAATTGATTTACAGATTAAGTGAGAAAAATCAATTTCTTATTAAAAATGTATTGTATAGGCCAATGAACAAATAGTATTTTCTGTGACAAGCATCTTTTCTAGACTTTGTGGTGATCATGGAGCTATATTACACAGGGCCAAACCTCAGGGTTAAATGATATTTGACTGCTTGCCTGGGAGATGAAAACAGAAACAAAAACAAAAAAGAAAAGAAAAAAGAAAAAGGAAGAAAACAATAATAACAACAATAAAATAAAGCACACCCATTTCTTCTTGAATAAGAGTAAGCATAGTGAGGAACTGTAATTATAAGGCAAAATAGAGCATGTGTAGTTTTAAACTTAAAGCAGTTCTTCTCTGGTTGATCTCCAATAGTTCATTATTGTCTTAGATCTCCAGAATAGAAATTTCAACTTTCTTTTATCTTGGTGGGAAGAACGATGACCCACACAGCACTTGAATTTTCAAAATAATTGTGGTCAATGTAATGATTTCCTTTTTAGTTTTCCCATTAAATATCATTGCAACATGTCATCCTCTTTTCATTTAACCAGAAACATATTAAAAATATTGAGGCTTCTAATTCTAATTCATACTTTTTGGTTCCTTCACACTTTTTACAGTGAGAACTCTGGTACGACAGTAAATATTTTCTAATGCTTGGTACCTAACATTATTCAATAAATTTATTGAATGGAATGTGGAATTAAATGGTGAAAGAAGAAAACTTGGTGGACTCATTATTCCTACTTTTTTTAAACATGAATTTGCTGTATGTTTTTGGAGAGTTACTTTCCATCCTAGTCACTTTAATAATTAATATTAAGCCCCTCCAGGGCAGATAGGACTTTCAAAGAATTATAGAGGACTATAAAGATGTTTGAGACACAGCTCTATATCCCAGTAGCTTTCAGATTAATTGGTGAAAAGAAGCTTTACATGTGAAACAAGGGCTAGACTTGGTACACTTTAATACATTTATGGTCTTAGTTAAAAATAAAAGTTAAGGTTAGAATTTTTACAGTGGGTAATGTTGAAACAGTATTTATTGGAACAAAGTACACTACACACGAGTTTACAAGAGTTATGTAGAATTCTGAGGATGCTTGTGCTTAGTTTTAAGTGTTTTTTTTTTTAATGTCAACTTTATGAGGCAAAATTTACATATATTAGAATACCCTGAGGCATAATTTACATATATTAAAATACCCTGTTTTAAGGGTATAGCTCATTGAGTTTTGATAAATGTGAAAGCTGGGTAACCAACACAAAAATCAAGGTATAGAACATTTCCTATCCCCCCGAAGCTTCCCATGTTCTTTTGGAATTAATAAGGGGTTATCCCCAGACCCAGGCAACCACTGACTATTTTTATGTCAGTATCAAGTGGTTTTGCCTACACTAGAATTTAATATATTTGGACTCATACAATATGACTCTTTTGTGTTTGGCTTCTTGTGCTCAGCTTTAAGGTTTTGAGATACATTCAATTTGTAACATGCATCAGCAGTTTGTTCTTTTTTATTTTATTTTATTGTTTCTTTTATTTCTGAATAGCAGATGTACAATTCACCTAGGCATTTCAGCCCTCACAAAGTGATAACCCTCTTCTCCCAATCTGTTGCCCTTCTGACATCATATATATCTATTACAATTCCATTGACTCTATTCCCTATGCTGTATTCCCTATACCATGGTTATATATGTATTAAATTATAGTTGACATACAACATTATTCAGCTTCAGCCTCAGGTATACAGAGCAGTGGTCAAGCATCTACACTGTCCATGATGTGGTCTCCCTAATGAGACATGTGCCCATCTGACACCCTACACGTTAAGGAATTTATATCATCTAAATTTTTGAATTTATTGTCATAAAGTTGTTCATAATATTCCTTGTTTAACTCTTTAATGTCTATAGTATTAGTGATTATGTCCTATCTTTTATTCCTCTCTCTCTCTCTCTCTCTCTCTCTCTCTCTCTCTCTCTCTCTCTCGACGGATCTGACTAAAGGTTTGCAATTCTATTGATCTTTTAAAAGAACCAGCTCTTTTGGTTTCATTGATTTTTCTCTATTGTTTTTGTTTTCTATATCGGTTTCTTTCCTTATCTTTCTTTTCTTTTCTTCTATTTACTTTAGGTTTAAAGTAAACAGAAGAAAAGAAAACAAACACTTTACAATCCTAAATACATATTTTTTTTCTAGTTTTTAGAAAGTTTTTTTTCATTTTTTAAAAATGATAGCTTAGTTGATTTTAGACCTTTCTTTTATAAGTATCTTTATATATATATATATATATATATACATATATATATATATATCACATTAAGCACTGTTTTGCTGCATTCCACAAATTTTGGAATGTTGTGATTTCATTAACATTAGGTTAAAAATATTTTCTAGCTTTTCCTATAATTTTTTTGCTCTGCTTCATGGATTATTTAGAAAAGTGTTGCTTATTTTTCAAATATTTAGAAATTTTAAAATAATTATTTAATTTGATTCCAGTCAGAGAATTAACTGCATGATGCTAATCCTCTTAAATTTATTGATATTTAGGTGCCAGCCTATGGCTCATCTTGGTGAATATACCATGTGTAATTGAAAAAAGTGTGTTATGCTGAGAATTGGTCATGTTATTTGATAGTATTATGAGTGTTCATAATTCTTACTGGTTTTGAGCCTACTTCTATTAAAAAAAGGAGTGTTAAAATCTCTATTTCTCCTTTTAGTTCTATTTTTTTTATTCATGTGTTTTGAAGCTGTATTATTATATACGTATTTAGGACTATAAAGTGTTTGTGATGAACTGACCCTTTGTCATTATGAAATTTCCTTTTTATGTCACTTATAGTATTTCTTGTCCTAAAGTCTACTTTTTCTGATATTAATAATACCACTCCCTTTTTATTATTAGTGTTTATATGGTATATCTACACCCATTTATCCTATCTCTAATATTCAAAGTACATTTTTTTATAGACAATATATCATAGGTTCTTGCACTTTTAATCTAATCTGATCATTTCCATTTTTTAACTGGGATGCTTAGCCCATTTACATGTAACATAATTATCAACAAAATTGGCTTTAAGTCTACTATTTCCTCTTTTTCTTTTATTTTCCCATCTGTTCTTGGTTGCTTTTCTCCTCTTTTCTTTTAGATTAAGGTTTTTTTTGTTGTTGTTCTTGTTTTTTGCATTACATTTTATTGCAATTATTGACTTATTATTATAGTTGCAACTTGTATTTTTTTTTTTTAGTGATTGCTCAAGGGTTTAGAATATGTATCTTTAACTCTTCATAGTTTACCCTCAAGTAATATTACACCACTTCACAAAAAGCCTTTGAACATTACACAGGCAGTCCTTACTTTTCATGGTCCTGATATGCATGGATTTCAGTTATCACGGTTTAGTCAGATAACATCATTTCCCTACCTGCACAATTCATATTTCACTTACCACAGTGTATTAATTCTGAGGAGTTGTATAAAGTACACACTTTGATGCTAGTCTTTAGTACATAATTAACAGAGGCTCATCATGACTGGTGAACAATCACAATTTTTCTATCAAAGTCTGTTGGTGATTAGTCACAGTGCATCAGTTATTTCTTTCATACACAAACAGCAAAGTGTGTAGTTGTGTTGCCTCCTCATCTCCCAGAGACAAACCCATACAACTTAACCTTTAAAATACTATTACTGTTGGATAATGGTTCAAGTCACCTTTATTCATTTGGAGACTTGCAAGAAAATGCGATAATTTTCTTTTTACTAACATAAACATAATCTTTAATCCACCCAAAGCACCAAGGGATTATTTCAAGTTTTAAAGCTTACTATCTTAGATGAACTCTTCCACAGCCTATTGATACTACAATTGGAGAGCATGTAATTTTTTTTTTTTTTTTTTTTAAGCTGAGTTTGGAAGAAAGAGTACTTGAAAAATGAAATTGAAAACATTCAGGCATCATGACAAGAAGGAACAATGAGTAATATGCATGCAATATGGCAGAATCATTTTTTGAACTGTGAAAATAACATGCAGAATTCAAATAGGATGTAAATGAAGTATTGAAGCAATAGTTGGCCGTGGAAAGGAATGTTGACATCACCACCATTTGAGAGAAACTTAATGAAAGTAATTTTATCGACATAAAGAAGCAAAGAGGTTGTTGCAAAAAAGGAGGAAGGTTCGCCTGACGAAGTGATGTCAGTAAAAATTTTCACATTAAAGGAAATCTTGGAGGTATTTCATAATACTAAAAGCACAAAAATTAAAATATTTGAAGCTGATGTATATTTATAAAAGAGTGACAATTTTCCAATGCGTAGAAAAGTGCTTGCTTCATGTTGTCAGTTATACTTTGAGAAGAAGAGGGCAAGCACTGTTTAAACTACTCTTGGTAACTTTTCTTTACAAAGGAATGAATCACTTTAATTCTCAATGTTTCTACTGTTTTAAATTATAGTAGACTAAATAAATATTAGTTTTACTATTAAAAATTTGTCCGCACACTGACATTAAGAGAATTTTAAATGTTTTGGCAATGTTTTTAAAGGTTACACAACAATTGTAATCTTGCTCATAGATTAGAAAAGTCCCTTGGCATGGTTTCAGCTTGCATGGTTATTTTCTTACATAACCATACAAAATGAGGACTTCCTGTACTTCCAATCCTCCTCCCATTTTTTTGTGCTTGTCTTTGTTTCTTTGGGCTGCTGTAACAAAATACCACAGATTGAGTAGTTTATAAACAGCAGAAATTTATTGTTAACAGTTCTGGAGTCTGGGATCAGGGTACCAGCTTGGTTGGTTGAGGGTCCTCTTCTGGGTTGCAGACTTCTCGAGTATTCTCACATGGTGGAAGAGACTACGGAGCATTGTGGAGTCTCTTACAAGAGCAAGAAACCTATTCATGAGGGCTCCACCCTCATGACCCAATCACTTCCCAAAGGCCCTACTTCCTAATACCATCATTTTTGAGTTAGTATTTCAACATACGAATTTTTGGAGGACAGAAATATTTAGCCCATAACAGTGCTATTGTCCAATATTCTCCACCATATTTTATTTTCATAATACATTGTAATTATTTTGCCTAAAATAGCCAATTATACTTTTAAGAAATTAAAAAATATGAGACTATAGTCTCATACTTACCCATATATTTATTATTTCTGAGGTTCTTTATTCCCTAGTTTAGATTCAAGTTTCAATCTGGTATCATTTTCTTTTGCCCTGAAGACATTCTTTAACATTTGTTACAGCGTAGGTAGTGATGAATTCTCTCAGGTTTTCTGTTGTCTTAAAAAAAACCAAAAAACTGTACTGAACATTCATCTTTGAATGTAAATTTCATTGTTTATAGAATTGTAATTTGACAATTTTTCTTTAGCACAACTTTTTTTTAAATGTTCTATTTTCTTTGTCATATAGTTATATATATTTATACCTGCAGACATTCCATCAGAAACAGTGCAAGACAAAGACAATATATGTATATAAATTTCTTCTGTGTTCCTCTGTGTGTAATATATGTTTTTTCTCTGGTTGCTTTTTTCATCACAGTTTTAATTAATGTGATCATAATGTGCTTTTCTTTTGGATGTGTGTTTATAGTTTTTCAAGTAAACTTTTTACTAAAGTGTACTATGCATACATAAAAGGAAACAAATCAAAATATGCAGGTTAGTGAATTCTCACAAAGTGAACATGCCCATAGAACCATAATCCAGATCAAGACACAAAACATTAACTACAGTGTAGAGGTTTGCTTACGCCTCCTTCTAGTCGCTACTCCCACCTCAAAGAAACTACTCTCCTGGTTTCGCACACCATAGATTAGTTTTGTCAGATTGAAAATTTTACATAAATGAAATAAAATTGTACATTTTACTTATGGCTAGATTGTTTTGTTCTGCATTATGTTTGTGAGATTTAATGCATGTTGCTGAATGTAGAAATAGTATTTTCATATTTATTACTGTCGTACAAATATCCCCACACTATTTATCACTATCTATTTATTACTATATTGTTGATGGATTTTTTTTTAGTTGCTTCCACTTTTCACTTTGAATAATGTGGCTATTAACATTCATATACATGACTTCGGGTACACATATGTACTAATTTCTGTTGAGTATATTTTTAGGATTGAAATTGCTGAGACATAACATATGAAAAATTTTAGTCTTAGTTCCAACAAAAAAAATTCCAAAATGGTTGTACCAATTAGATTTTCACCAGTATATAAGTGTTCCAGTTACTGAACATCTTTGCACACATTTGGTATTTTCAATTTGTAAGTTTTTCTTATTTTGGTGGATGTGTACTCTCATCCTAATGTTTTCTTGTAATTTTCTGAAGACTAATGAGATTGAATCTCACTCTAGTCTTATAAGTGCACATAACTTTCTTAATTTTGAATTCCAAGTCTTCCTATACCATATCTGGTTCAATTTTAGTAACCTTGTGTCACTTGTAATATTTTAAGATGTTTAAACCAGATATTAATATCTCAATTACTGTTCATAGTACTAAACTCTTTCTCTAATCTTCATTCTATTTCTTTCTTTTTTAAAATAAATTTTATTGGGGAACAGTGTGTTTCTCCAGGGCCCATCAGCTCCAAGTTGTTGTCCTTCAATCTAGTTGTGGAGGGCACAGCTCAGCTCTAAGTCCAGTCGCTATTTTCAATCATTAGTTGCAGGGGGCTCAGCCCACCATCCCATGTGGGAATTGAACTGGCAACCCTGTTGTTGAGAGCTCGTGCTCTAACCAACTGAGCCGTCTGGATGCCCCCTTCATTTCTATTTCTTGAAGGTTATTCCTAAATTCTTGTATGACTTCATGTTTTTTCATGTTCAAGAACAGACAGGATAGAAAGAGGGCAGTTTACTAATATGGGTGAGGGCATCCTGACAAAGAAGGGTCATTGGGCAGTTGTTTCATTTTCATGTACTAGTGGCTCTCAGCTGTTGTCCTCGCCTACTCTGGTCTCTGGAAATGCAGGTCGGCATTTGAGAGTTCGTCTTTTTGGTGAAATCGGTGGTCTTTAGTGGACATCTAGGCCACCACCTTCAGAGTCATATGAAAAGTATAGCTGCAAGCTCCATTCCTCTCACCAGTAGTAGGTGGTTCCATCTATGTAAATGTCCTCCATAAAAGACCGTTGACCCTCTTGAAGCCCTTTGATGAGGGAGACTAGTAGGCCGCTTGTGACCTAGATATTTTCTGTGGCTATTCTAGGCCCACAAATGACCTGAGATGCTCTGATACTCCAGCCTTTATTCTTTGGGATCCAGGTTTGATCCAAATTTCATAGACATTTTGAATGTTCTGGCCTTACATTCTCCACCTCTCATATAATCACACACTTTGAAAGAAAGGTAAGAGGGCTGTTCTCTGGCTTTCTGAATGCTCTCTTTCACACTCTCTTTGTCCCTTATTTTATCTTTTTGTGGTGAGTAAAGTTTAAACTAATTCTGTCTGGTATAGTATGGAAGACTCTGGCACTAAAAATATAGTTCCCTTTGAAGTAGGCAGTTAAAATATTATCTCTCTGATCTGAGCTATAAATTCTCTCCCTGATATTTCTATACTTGAGCTCAGTCCCTTGACTGAGGGCTAGGGAGAGACCAGCAGTTACTCTGCACTGCTGTGTGAACTTTGGTGCACTTTTTGTCCTTCAAAGTCTTTTTCTATCTCATGATTTTTCTACTTCAACTTCTATTGCCAAGTGCCTGATTTCTATACATTCCCAATTTAAATTGCCAAGGGAAAGAATCCCACTGGTTCACTTTGTTCTTGTTTGTGCAGAACTTTTATTGTCAAGCTGTCTCTCTGGCTGCTGGTGACTCTGTGGAGTGTCTTAAGTGTGTTCTATTCTGTGTGCCTGAAGTGGGGAGGGGGTCAACTGGTAGCCCACACTGAAATTAGAGCAGGTGAGTCTAGTTGAATTTTGATGCCTCAGAATCCTGTTATTGCTCTGACCTGCCATCTGTAGCCTGTGTTTTTTGTGCAGTATTTCCGGTTACAGTGATGAATTTGCACTGTCTTTTGCATCTTGTGACCAATAGTGTGAGAATGCAACAACCTGGAGTTAGGAGTTCAGTGTGTGGCGCTGTGACCGGGTGTTTCTCTGGTGAAACTAAGAAAAATACAGTTAAGGAAACTGTATGTTAGTGCTGTTATTTCATTTCAGTATAGGTCTGCCTGGATGATCAAAACGGATGGGAAAGAGGCATGAGGGGGCAATAATCCTGCTCCTTGGACTCCTGGAGATGCAAGCCTTATATCGAGAAAACTATCATCTCACTACCCCTCCTCCCTGTTTCCTCTCGTGGTGAGGTCAGGTAGAGTTTACCAGAGATGTTACTGTGTATATTACCTATATTCTCGAATAAGCTTATATCTCGGTTGCAGGCAAATTATTACTTTAAAATTTAGCAGCTGGTTAAAGTCTTCTTTTATTAACTTAATCCTAAACTTGATGTCTTTTCACAGCACTGTCAGAAATAACTTGTATTGCCGTTTATCTTTTGATTAATTATGGGCATCCTAGATATTTAACCCCAGGTTATGTGCTTTATTTTTTCTGGAATTTCTTGGTAAGAATTTAAAGTTGACAATATTATGATCACAAGTATAAACAGGTATATAAAGAAGTTGTAATGAATTGCGAGACTGCTGTTCTTAACGATGCTTAACTGAATGAGGATGCAATTAATACTTGCATAAAGAAGTGGAATAATGTCAGCTCAGAAGCTGCAAATTTTAGGAAGGTGTTTGGATATTTGAGAGCAGTGAATTTTCATGAATGGAATGGTTAATCATTTTGGTGCATCTTGGGGGAAAATTAAGCTAATTCTCATCATGATCCACTTCCTAGAATTATCCTCAGTAGGTCTTCTGTGATAGCACAGCAGTCAGTTGCTAATAGGCCTTATGTCTATTAAATTGTTAGCATTTGATCTTGACACACTGATAGAATAAGCTTCAAGAACACTTAACTGAGCGCAATAGCCTCTAGCTGCCAAATGCTAGATTTAACTATTTATAAGGCCCAACATAAGTGTTTAGACATTGTGGTGCAGCACATAAGCACTATTAAAATTTAACTTAGGGATACAATCAGACTCCATATGTAGTCAAAGAATGCCAGTATTTGGGGACCTTGGAAATGGTCTGTTTCATTCAATTTTGTGAAAAAAGAAAAATGAAACACAGGGAAAGGGAATGAGTTAGCTAAAATTTTTCAGCAGGTTTGAGGCAGAAACACAATAGAATCTCAGTTCTCCTGCTTCTGTTCCAGGATTTTTTTTACAATGCTGGACGATTTTGTTGCCAATTCCTTTATTTTACTTTATATCCCGTGTATTTTGCCATCGCAACCTTATTAAGATCCTATCCTTCACCCCAAATGTTTAAACTTCTTACTATTATTGTCTCTATACATAAAAATACTAGTTGTTATTAGAAACAAAAATGACTGCTCCTCCTGTGTGTTTCTCCTTTGTTCTCACATTGCTATCACACTCACAACAATTCTGACACCAGATATGCAGGTTTCTTTCCCTCACACCAAGCAATTCTGTGATACCAGCTGGGTGTCCTCCAGTTTAACTCAGTTCTAACACAATCTACCTGGAGATAGTGTCAGATCCCACAGGTTAAGGGCTCAGTCCCACAAGACTACCTGCCCTCCATCCTTTTTGATGCCAATCGCAAGTCTAAATTGTTACGTGTGCTTCTGACCAATCAGCTATAAACTGGAGGTTCCCTTGACAGTCTCCTCAGATTCCATTATTTGCTAGAACAGCTCATACAACTTAGGGAAACACTTACTTATATTTACCAGTTTATTATATAATAAAGGATATGATAAATACAGATAAACAGCTAGATGAAAAGGCATATAGGATGTGGTCTGGGAGGGTGTGAGCACCGGAAATTCTGTCTCCATGGACTTGGGGTGCATCACCCTCCTAGTGCATGGATGTATTCACACCAACTTGGAAGCTCTTCAAACACCATACTATTTTTTTTTATTCAATTTTTTGGGTGACACTGGTTCATAAAATTATATAGGATTCAAGTGTACAGTTATGTACACATGTATATACTGTGTTGTGTGTCCACCACCCAGAGTCAGTTCTCCTTCCATCACCGTTTATTTGATTCCTTTTACTCTCATCTGCCACCCCTCTCTCCCCCTTACCTTCTGGTAACCACTAAACTATTGTCTGTGTCTATGGGTTTTTGCTTGTTTGTTTGTCTTGTTTATTTGTTGCTTTCAGTTTTATATTCCACATATGAGTGAAATCATATGGTTCTCGACTTTTTCTGTCTGAACTTTTTGGGGTTTTTATGGAAGCTTCCCACATAGGCATGGTCAACTATTAACTCCATTTTCAGCCCCTCTCTCTTCTCTGGAGAATAGGGGATGGGACTGAAAATTCCAACTGTCTTCTCTAATCATGGCTTGATTTGTCTGGTGACCAGCCCCCATTCAGGAACCAACCAACAGTCACCTCATTAGAACAAAACACTGCCATCACCCAGGAAATTCTGAGGGACTTTGGAGTTCTGTATGAAGGACGGGGTTAAATATTAGAACAAAATATGCTCCCAGTGCTTTTATTAGTGAGGAAATTGCAGGGGTTTTAGGAGCTCTGTGCCAGGAACTGGGCACAGATTTTATTATTATTATTTTTTCACAGTTACTATGAACAATCATTCTATCATTTTGCATTTTTTTGTTTTGTTTTTTTTTTTGTTTAGTATGAGGCTAGTAACAAAATTTATGGGCCTTTGGAACATAAGAGTTGCTCACGTTTTTCAGGGCACATCAGAAAGAGGCTAAATGGCAACTATACTGTGAGTGGACAGGAACTGACTCTGATGGTTTATTACATATTTGACATTATTGACCAGATCCATTAATTTTTTTTCTTTTTGAAACTGATGGATTTTAGGTCTTACCATACTTATATTTTAAACTTTATTTTGAAATATAGATTCACAAAAACTTGCAATAAAAAAATGTACAGAGAAGTCTTATGTAATCTTGACTCATTTTCTCCTAGTGGTGGCATCTTACATAACTATAATATGATATTAAAACCTAGAAAATGGCATAAATAAAATCCACAGGGCTTATTTAGATCTCAATAGTTTTACATACTCTCATTTGTGTGTATGTGTGTGTGTGTGTATGTCTGTGTGTAGTATAGTTCTATACATTTTTATCACATGTGTAGGTTTGTGTCCCTACCATCAAATCACAATAAGGAATGGTACAATTATCACAGGCTCCCTCATGCTATCCTTTAGTAGCGACACCTACATCCTTCCCTTGAAGCTCTTACCTTTGGCAATAAGTATTCTGTTCTCTCTATCTCTATAATTTTATTTCAAGAATTCATATAAATAGAATCAAACAACGTCATATGTTCTCTAAATGGAAGGAACAATCACAGAGATATTTATTATTTCTGAAAAATAACTTTTAATATTCATTTGTTTCATGTCTTGTCTTGAAAAATGTGCTTTGGTTTTCCCCCATATGTTCTGATATCAGGATAGAAAATAAACAAGATACAAAAAAAATTATTCCATTTTTTTCACTTGAAGCATTTATTGTTCCATTTTCTCTTTCTCTCTGTTTTTCATCATAAAAAAAGTACCTTCATGATCTTTACTTCCTCTAAGAAAGCTTAGTCTTTAATATAGTCTTTAATGACAATCCAGATTAACTGTAAAATAATTATATTAAGGCATTCATTTCTGGGCCTTTATAATAGTTTATCAAAATGGAAATAAAATGCAAAATGAAATTGCTTAAAAAAATGCATAATTTCTGAGAAATTGCCCCCTCTTCCAAATGTCTGTAAATGTTCTTTATATTCACTGCCTTTTGATTCAAATTCTGCATTTTTATAAGTTTTTGTAACTAGGGTAATAAAATGTGAAAACAAGTAATTATTTACCAATTGCAATAGATATTAATGATGGCTACTTGGAAGTTACCTATATAGCTACTGTGCTGTTATCTAGGGTCTTGCTATCTTTGCTGAGTTAGAAGGGATTGCCTAAGTATTAAATGCAAACGTACTGATGCATATAGGAAGCCATTTGTATTAATATAATTAAGAGGCCTTACCTAACTCTGATGAAACATTACTTGAAAGTAACAGAGGACAGAGTCCTTATTTTAAAGTAAATGAACTATTGGAAGTAATTATGATTAGTCCAACAGTAATTGGATTTAATGAGACTGAATAGAAACAAATTAGACATAATTGGAAGTTAAGCAAAAGTCAATTAAATCTGTATAATTTTAACTTTATAAAAGTTATTGAATTAAATGACCAGGATTAATTAACAAAGGAAATAAAGCCATGAAATATATTTCCAGGAAACTGGTATTTTTTTGAGGGGAAAGGTATTGTTTCACTTAAAGATTAGAGTTCAGTGAGAATCATTTTAATCAATTTTGCAGCCTTACTAGTTTAATAATTTCAAGTGAAATAATTATGCAAATTTATAGTTTTATCTACAAAGTGCTGCTGAAGTTGTTCTAAGGAATGAAGAAGTAGAATTTATTTGATAGAATAAAATAGCATATACATAAATCTCAGTGAATTCTGTTGGTTTGGAATAAAGATATGGTTGCTCTTATTCAGTATTCACTTCAGGGCCAGGTTAGCTGTATGAGAATCACAGTTGACCCGTTGTAGAAATTGGGTGATTGAAAATACATTCACCACTTTGCTCTTTATAGACTCACTCTGGGAATCAGTCCTTATTCCTAGAGTATTGCTGTCAACCCCAACCACCATCACACTAAAGGCCTGAAGTCAATTTTTATTTACTAACATAAGTGAAGTTCTGTGCAACTGGTCACCAAGGAACTCAATGCTAATAAACTGTGCTTACCAAGCAGTCTCCTCACAATACAGCCAAGGTCAGTCAGAATGCTGTGATTTCTGCTTCCTGGGTATACAAGGAAATGTATATCATGACTCACTCTATGATGTTTAACGACCTTCAAAAGAACCTCTGAGCATGTACTGATTTCAAAATGTGATGGAATAAAATCACAGTTTTGATTCAGTGCTGAACATAATTCTCTAATGATGACAAAAATATTAATTCTGCAATGACAACAACAAAGGAAAGAACAGTAGTAAATCGGCTGAGGAAATAAATCTATATGAGATGTACAGATGCAACACAGCTTTATAGACTCTATGCTTTAAATGCATCATGTCCAAAATAAATCCAGGTCCATACATATTGCAGGCATAGTAAATTCTTGGCTGAAGCACATTTTCTCCAGTATTTATTATTATTTTTTTGATAAGTGCATTTTTAATCAGGTTAAGTCACGGAAGTATGACATTATGAATGCAGTAGGTAACTCCGCTAATAATTCAGTGAGATTTTGTGTAAAAATATGAATTGAGAGATATGAACTCCAACTTCAGAGAGTAAAGAGCATACATTTGTAAATAAGAAATATCTCCCACTTTCATTTTGTACTTATATGCCATAACAAACCGAACCCCACCCACCCATGAGTCTTACATAATAAATTGTCATCCTTGACAAAGCATGCCTGGAGATCCTTTATATCTCAGGAAAAGTGTAGAGATTAGGCACTTGATAAAATATAGGTATTATAATTAATAATAATTTGATCTTAATTTGGATTTTAATTGTGAGAATAGAATTTCAGTAAGGTTATACAAGTGATATGTTTTTACGTGTCTGAGAATTCCTGTTGTCTTCATGTATGAATGACAATGTTGCTACTTGCAGAATGCTTGGTTTACACTTTTTATGCTTCAAAAGTCTAGGCTTTTCACTGTTTCCAGCTTAGATAGGATTGGAGTTTTGTATTCACCTATAAATCTCTTTGAGCTCTGTCTATTATTTATTGATTTTAATTTTGGTTATGAGAGAACATTTGCCAAGGCAGACCACACGTTAGGCCACAAAACAAGTCTCAGTAGATTTAAGAAGATTGAAATCACATCAAGTGTCTTTCTGACCATAGTGATATGAAACTTGATTAATTACAAGAAAAAAACCCGAAAAACACACAAACACATGGAGTCTAAATAACATGCTACTAAAAAATGGAAGGGTCAACAATGAGATTTAGGAAGAAATCAAATATACCTTGAGACAAACTAAAATGAAAACACAGTGACCTAAAATCTATGGGACACAGTGAAAGCGGTCCCTAGAGGGAAATTCATAGCAATGAAGGCTTACCTAAAAATGCAAGAAAAAAATCACAAATAAGTAGTCTAACTTTACACCTAAAGGAACTGGAAAGAAAACAGCAAAAACGCCTAAAGTGAGGACAAGGAAGGAAAAACAAAGATCAATGTAGACATAAATGAAATAGAGGCTAAAAAAACAATATAAAATATCAGTGAAATCAAGAGCTGTTTTTTTGTTTTGTTTTTGTTTTGTTTTAAGATAAACACAATCGACAAAAGTTCAACAAGACTCACCCAAAAAAAGGAGAGGTCATGAATAAATTACATCAGAAATGAAAGAGAAGTGACAATGGACACCACAGGAATACAAGTTTTACAGAAAGTACTATGAGCAACTATACACCAACAAATTGGACAATCTGGAAGAAGCAGATAAATTCCTAAAAGCATACAATCTTGCAAGGCTGAATCAAGAAGAAACTGAAAATCTGAACAGACCAATTATTACTAACAAAATCGAATCAGTAATCAAAAAGCTCCCAACAAACAAAAGTTCTGGACCAGCTGGCCTCACAGGTGAATTTTACCAAACATTCAAAAAAGAATTAACACCTCTTCTTTTCAAACTATTACAAAAAAAATTCATGAGGAGGGAAGGCTCCCTAGCTCATTTTATGAGGCCCCCATTACCCTGATTCCAAAACCAGACAAAGACATTACAAAACCAGAAAACTACAGGCTGATAAGCCTACTGAACACAGATGCAAACATCCTCAACAAAATATTATCAAACTGAATTTAGCAATACACTAAAAAAATCATATAGCCATGATCAAGTGGGATTCATTCCTGGTGGGTACTACTCAGGGAATCACTTCTTAAATTATATAAATGTCTAACCACTATAATGTACACCTGAAACCATTATAAAATAATATTGAATGTCAACTCTTATTGAAAAATTTAAAAAGGGTGGAAGATAAAGAAGAATAAGAGTTTGAAAGTTTCATGTATAAAACAAATAAGTCTTGGGGATGTAATATACAGCATAGGAAATATAGTCAATAATATTGCGATGGAGTGGTACAGTTTCAGATGGTTGCTGAACTTATCATGGTGATCACTTCTTTAGCATAGGGAATATAATCAATAATCTGGTAATAACTATGTGTACTGCCAGATGGATACTGTGGAGTAACTATGATGTACACCTGAAACTAATATATTGTATGTTAGCTATATTTTAATAAAAGTTTAAAAAAACAAAAAAATTAATTGCCTTTTTATATACCAATAACAAGCTGTCAGAAAAAGATATTAAGAAAAAAATTCCATTTACAATGGATAAAAAATACTTAGGGATAAATTTAATCATGGAAGTAAAGGACCTGTATTCAGAAAATTATGACATTGAAGAAAGAAATTAAAGAAGATACAAATAAATGGAAGAAATACCATGCTCATTGATAGGAAGAATTACTATAGTTAAAATGTCCATACTATCCCAAAGCAATCTATAGATTCAATGCAATCCTTATCAAAATACCAATGGCATTTTTCAAAGAACTAGACCAAATAATCTTAAAATTTGTGTGGAACCATAAAAGACCTCAAATAGAAGGTCAATCCTGAGAAGAAGAACAAAGCTGGAGGTATCACACTACATGATGTCAAATTATACCATAAGGCCATACTAATCAAAATAGCATGAAATTGGCATAAAAACAGACACATAGATCAATGGAACAGAACAGAGAGCACAGAAATAAATCCATGCCTATATATATGGTCATTTATGACAAAAGAAGCAAGCATTTACATTTGCGGTAAAGACAGTCTATTCAATAAATGATGCTGGGACCTCTGGACTGACACATGCAAAAAAAAAATGAAACTGGACCACCTTCTTACACCATATACAAGAATAAACTCAAAATAGATTAAAGACTTAAATGTAAGACCCAAAACCACAAAACTCCTAGAAGAAAATATATATAGTAAACTCTGAGACATTACCTTTAGTATTATTTCTACTGATATATCTCCTTCAAGGGAAACAGACATTAAAATTAATAAACAAATGGGAGTACATCAAATGAAAAAGTTTTTTTGTACAGCAAAGAAAACCATCAACAAAGCAAAAAGACATCCTACTAAATGGGAGAAGATATTTGCTAATGATACATTTGATAAACTGTTACTATCCAAAATTTATATATATATATATATATATATATACACAGTAAAAAATGCATCACGTAAAATTTACCATCTTAACCATTTTTAAGTGTGCAGCATAGTAGTGTTAATTATGTGCACATTATTGGACACCAACTCTCTACAACTTTTTAATCTTGCAAACTGAAAGTCTGTATCCACATAACAGTCTTTTCTTCCTCCCTCCAGTCCCTGGCAACCGTCATCCTACTTTCTGTTTCTAAGAGTTTGACTACTTTAGATACCTCGTATAAGTGGATTCATGTAGTATTTATCTTTTTATGAATGATATTTCACTTAGCATAACATCCTCAAGTATAATCCATGTTATAGCATCCGACAGGATTTCCTTCTTTTTAAAGACTGAACACTATTCAGTCCCAAAAATTGAGAAGAAGGCACAGAGATTTCCCATCCAGTCCCTACCCATGTGCATGCGTAGCCTCCCCAATTATCAACATCACTCATTAAAATAGTGCATTATTTACCAAGGATGAGCGTACACGGACACATTATCATCACCCAAAGTCTGTAGTTTATTTGAGGACTTATTCTTGGTGCTGTACATTCTATGGGTTTAGACTAGAACAGTGATGTATATCTGTCATTATAATATCATACAGAATATTGATCACTGCCCTAAAAATCTCATGTGCTTCACCTCTCTGCAACCACTGATTTTTTAAAAAATTATTTTCATACTTCTGACTTTCCTAGAATGTCATAAAGTGGGAATTATACAGTATAACTTTTTTTGACATTGGTTTCTTTCATTTAATAATATGCACTTAAGGTTCCTCCACATCTTTTCGTTTCTTGGTAGCTCATTTCTTTCTTTGTGCTGAATAATATTCCATTGCATAGATGCACAACAGTTTATTTATCTACTCACCCACTGAAGGACATTTTGGTTGCTTCCAAGTTTTGACAATTATGAATAAAGCTGTGTGTATATTTTTGAATGGACATAAGTTTTCAGTGCCTTGTGGTAAATACCAAAGAGTGTGATTGCTGGGTCACATGGCAAGTATATGTTTAGTTTTGTAAGAAACCACCAAACTCTCTTCCAATGTGGCTGTACCATTGTGCATTCCTGCCAGCAATGCATGAGAGTTTCCCTTGGTCCACATCCTTTTTAGCGTTTGGTGCTGTCAGTGTTCTGGATTTTGGCCATTCTAATTGTGTGTAATGGTATCTCATTATTGTTTTAGTTTGTATTTCCCTTATGACATATGATATGGAGCATCTTTTCATGTACTTATTTGCCATCTGTATATCTTCACTGGTGAGGTGTCTGTGAAGGTCTTTGGTGCACTATTTAATTGGGTTGCTTGTTTTCTTGTTAGTTTTAAGAATTCTTTGCATACGAGGTGTTATCAAAAGATACGGTGCATGTTTAAATAAAAAAAAATTATTACAGTAAAAGACACATTGCCATTAAGCTCCCTCAAAATGCTCCCCCCCCCCCCCCCACTTCAACAAACGCACTTATCCCATCATTCTTGCCACTTTCTGAAGCAGTTCTGGAAGTCCTCTTTTGTGAGGGTGTTTCCTTCATCCTACATCATGGCAACGCTCCGTGTCACACATCACTTCTGGTACGGTGATTTGTGTCAAACAAAAATATTATGGCGGATCCACCTTATTCACTGGATCTGGCACCAAATGATTTCTGGTTGTTCCTCAAAGTCAAAATGACCATGAAAAGTAAACGTTTTGAATAAATTTAGGACATCGAGGCAGCCACGACAACACAACTGAAGACATGAAAGAGAACTTACGAAACTGCTTCAGAAAGTGGCAAGAATGATGGGATAAGTGTGTTCGAAGTGAGGGGGAGTATTTTGAGGGGGATTAATAGCAATGAGTCTTTTACTGTAATAGATTGTTTTTACTTAAATATTCATCGTATTGTTCGATCACACCTCGTATATCGTCATCATGTTTTAGGTGGGCTCTTCTAAACTACATATAGCTAGATTCAGCTTTTGAATCTAGTCTCATTATTTGTATTTTTGACTGGTTCAAGTAATTTAGATTGATGACAATTACCAACAGCTAGATTTATTATACTCTCTTATTTAGGTGCTTTCTTTTGCCTCATTATTTTATGCTTCTTCCCTCCCTCCCTTTTCTGACTTCTATTGGATTGATGGAGTTTGAAAAATTCTTGACCCCTTTCTACTTCTATATAAGGAAATAATCTAACATGGGGCAGAGTTAGCAGAACCAGCAAATAATTTCTGTGTTTTGCAGTTTTGATTTGTGGGTGCTTGTTCAGCTAGTCTTACTTGGTGGAAGTCTCTGACACCCCAGCTGTGTGTATGTCACTCAAGAGAAGTTTTATATTTGTTTCAACCTGGTGTTCCAAAAGTTTCCCTACCTAGGATTTCTTTACATTTCTTTCTTGGCTTAGATTTTCTTAGAGTGTTGAAAAATAAATTCAAAATCCAAACCTGTTTCAGGGGAGGACTCTGGTTTTTCATTCTCAAGGGGGAGTTTTTCCCTCTCTTAGGACTCAGACTAAAGTAGACAAGTTCCCTTTTCATCTCTTTACTTTCATTAAAAGCTTTTGTTTCCTGATTTGTGAGTTCTGAGTTTATGGAGGGGTCTCACTTCCAACTCTCTGTCTTGCAAGAGCCCAGAGCCTTGTCTGTTCCTTTCATAGATTTGAGATTCCAGTCTCTAGAGTCTTGGCATTAACAAACGTTCCCAGAACTGTCATGGTTTGGGTATTCATTGACCATATGGGTTTTCTGCTTTGTCTTATTGCGTTACCCCTTGGCTATTTCTCTCACTCTCTTGGAAGCACAACTATGCATTTAAATGGATGTTTTTTGTATTTTATCTGCTGTTTCTATGTGTTTTGCAGTAGGGCTTTTCAAAATATCCTGTTCTACTTACTGCTATAAGAAGAGGTCTGTTTTAATATACCTTAGAAATATCTGATTCCATACAAACAATATCTTGTATAAAAGCCATTCTTGCCTTTTGACACTTGGGGCCCTTAGGCGCTCCTGCTGAGTGACATGGTAATCTGTTCTAGGTATGTCACATTCTCTTAGCACAACTGCTTTGCTGAATGGGTTTTGTAATTTTGATTATTCCTTATGGAATATTGTCTTCCATTACCATCAGTACACATACGTGTGACTCTTGCTGTCAGTTCTGTAGCATTGAAATCAGCCTTAAATCCAGGCTGGTCTAAGGTAGGTCATAAATAAAGATTATTGAGACCTTAATGGTCTCAATGAAATAATGCATCTACTGTTCTAAAGCAATCCCACATTTTGTAGGCAACTTCTGCATGACCCGAAGTGACTGCTCAGTAGAGCAAAAGAAGCGAAGTTTCCTATGAGTGATTTATTTGATTCATCATTTCTCCCTATTTCTATAACTCAGTGCATTCTTTTTTCTTTTGCAGGAACTATTTCTCTTCCCTCAGTCCATACACTAATCTCTGACCCTCCCTTTAAGGGTAGGCACATGACCCAATCTGGGCCAATGACGAAACACTACACGGCTGGCTACAGAGTTGGTGAGAGAGTAAGCAGGTGATTCGGTTGGACCAAACACAGGAGTAAGCAAATGAAGAGAATCTTTTCCATCAGTTTAGAAAGATGCTGGCAGAGAGCCACTGGATGTATGTTTCCTGCTATAGGGAAGAAGTTGGTTTCAGGTTGGAGAATATAAAGTCAATACATTAAGAAAGTGGGGATGAAAGACCTAGAGATACAGAATCCTGGCCCCTTTTCAGGCCCTGGTCCTAGCTTGAGGTCCAACTTTGCCCACGGTCTTCCTGAAGTTTGGGTAGGGTTGCTGCCGATTCCTTTTTTGAGATAGATGATTTGGATTTGGTTTCTGTCTCCTCTAATCAAGAGTCTTGTTTCCTTATCACCTTCATCAAAAAAGTGTCTTCTAAGTACATCATTACTCATTGACATGATTTTGGTGCTGAACAAAGTGATTTACATAAATATTGTCTCTGTATCTTAGTGGTTTACATTCTAAGAGCTGTGAGTCTGGCACTCTTTCTCTAGACCTGCTAAGCTCAATAAATCTTGAATATCCACTTTTTAAGTATATAGTAAAACATTTAAATTAATAGAGGAAAGTCATGTACCATATCTTTCCAGGAGGTTCAGACCTATGCCAATCAAATGCTAGACATTTGTGTATGCAGAGCTCTTGTTGTCAAGGTTAAACTGTTCCCTTTTCTAACACATAGGAAAATGGATGCATAAAAACTTTCGGTGTAATAGCTATTCTTCCAGGCCCCTGGGCACTGGAAATTTGGTTATCTTTTCACTCAGCTGACAATTGATCCATTGTTTGCACTAGATAATCTGGCTTTGTTCAAGCACAAGATTGTTTGTATTTTTTAATTCCAAATCTTACCTCATTATGAACAACTTTCTGTACTTTTCTCTGGGGGAAATGCTAATGCCGCTTGTTTATATAGAAAGTAAAGTTAAAGAGTCACTGTTGACATTTTGGCTTGCTTACACAGGCAAAAATGAGTAGTACTGTATTCATATGTTGAGTTTCTCTTTCCCTTTCCCCCTCTTTAAGATGGGTTGTGCCTTTAGCAATAAGCTAGTACTTCATCCAGGCTGCTTCAGGCATTGACCACTAACCACAGAAAGTGCTGTCTTTAATGAATGGTTTTTTTTTTTTTTTTTGGTTAACTTGGTCTCTATGTCCCCTGTTTTAAAGTCCATCATTAACAACCATATTTTAAGTGGCTATTTGGAATAACAGTGAAGTTCTCCACTATGGTGTTTCCTTGGCATAAATTAAAGCTTATCTGATGTGCTGAGAAACATAAATGGGGACAGTAAAGCACCCTTCAGTGATTTCAGGGGCTAAGTAGACTCACTCTCCACTGAAAGCTGCCCAACCAGCCTCTGTCAGAGACCCCGCCATTGGGCCATCAGGAATAGCCATAGACAGTCAGCTGTTATTGTGTTTTGAAATAAGTCATTCTATGTGTTTTCAATCAGCTGGAACCTTTTTCCCCCCATTGAGTTGTACTGTTGACTTACGTTATAAAAAACAGTACAGTGAAATTCACCTTCCCATATCTTGTAAATTGTTAAGGAGACTATTTTTACATTTCACAGTAGCTTTTTGATGAAACTAAGGAAAATAACTTCCTAGACTCACTATATGAAAAAATTGTGCTTTATTGAAGCAATTGTTTTATTTGCACTAAGTAGACAATGTGAATTTATTTATTGATTTATTTTTTACCTTCTTTGGACTGACTACAGAACATAAAACCAATGTTTTTACTCATCTCCAGCAAATACAGAAGACTGGTTGGCATGTGACGAGTCTTAAACTTGACTCTGTTTTTCATTTCTCTTTGCCTTACACTTCACCTCATATTTTTCTTTACTTTAAAAAAAAAATACTTTGTCTTGTGATTTTACAGTATTAAAAAACCCTCCGTTTTACAAAAAAAAAAAAAAAAAAAAAGGCATAGATAAAATAGGATAGACATTTCTTACAAAGTGATGCCTAATCTAGCCCAGACTCATATATTAGCACACTTTACTATTAGGGTTTAGCCCAAAGCAGTAAGCACATTGCCCTGTCCACAGACATACTAGGTGTCTCCAAGTGCCTGCATTAAAATTTCATGCCCATAGCTTTGAGAGATTCCCTTAGCTCTCATTTCAAAGCGTAATCTCAGATTACATACTATTTAAAGAAGCTTTAATGTATGATTTCTTAGCCCATTGTAGATGTAAAAGGAGAACATTAGAAATAGGGAGAAAAGCTGCCACATGGGGGCACTGGCAGCAATGAAGGGGAGAGAAAACATTAAATAGGTGAAAAAGCTAAGCAATACAAATAACCCCAAATATTTTAATCGGCCTTGTTATAGCTATTATGGTAGATTTACATTATATATTATGTAATAGAGATATAATCTAATATTCTTAATGATGACTGAATCAGTTACCTAGAATTTTTGGCTATCTAGAATTCTCATATTCCAAAGACTTTAGGTAACTGAGTTTTATATTATATAAATTATGACTCTACATTTAAACTTCTAATTCATGTGACTTGTGAGCCAAATTAAAGAGTCACACATGGACATAGTCAATCTCTGAACCTCTCATGGCAAAATTGATCAATTAGATTAGAAAACACATGAATATAGACTTATTACCTTCTAGTTTCCCTAGAAAAGTATTTAATAGTACACAAATGATTGAGTAGATGTGTCTCCAGGGCCTTCGTAGCAAAAAGCTCCTGCGTCTACCCTAGCATGCAAAAACGCTCCATTTAAAATTTATGCTGTGACTATGTGTATTGTATTGTCTATAATTACATTTGTACCTTGGGTTAATGTTAGATTTTTTTCAGGTTGCAGGAAGTATGTGCACATTATAAATTCAATTCATGTAGATTATGTATGTGTAAATATTTATTGATAGAAGCCATTAAACGCCTGTCTTTCATCCATTTAATAACTGATAAACTCCCGAATTTATCCTTGGAAAACATCCAGATAGCCTCTCTGGGGAGCTCAGGGCTCTTCCTCTAATCTCTTGTCTGTGAGTGTTAATCAAGGGCAATAAAGTCTATTTCCCTTAAACAAGGACTAATGTTCTACAAGTTTTGTGATACTGATTGGTTCACATATTCTAGAGGTGGGGCCGTAAAGGGATAAAAATCAGTGTGTGTGGCCTCTCTTCTCATTCTAACCATAAGATCCCTGAGCGGACATTTATCTCCCTTCAGTTATTTCTAGGAGTCAGTGCAAGGAGAGTTTCAGGGCCCAATACCTGCACTCTCCTCAGGCTGCTTGGCAGCCTGGCCCTCAGCTACTGCTTGACTGGAGAAGGCTTAGGTTAACCTTGGGCTTTGGAGAAAAGTTAGTCCTCTTCTCTCCTTGCTTTCTCTTTCTCTTGCCCTGATGGGTGTGTAACTCAGAGATTCAGATTTGCTTTCAAGAGGAGTCCATTTAAATCTCTACACAAGGCTGAAAGTATTCTCCAGGTGCTTCAGCCTGTGGAGTTTGGGGCCAAAATCTCACTCAGGTAGTAATAAATGTTGCTTTTTATTTTATTTTAATTTTTTTGCAATTGTTTCCTATAGGTATATTTTTCTAGAGACATTCACAGTAAGGAGTAGATACTGGGCCAGAGAGAAAATCACTTATTTGACCTATATGATCTTTATTATTTTCAGCTTAAAATTTGATTTATTTTTAGTAGGAAGTTAGTGCACATGGGTAAATATTTAAAAATTAACAATCATTGATTGAAAACTCTTCCTCCTAATCTCACACTTGTTCCCCTGGCCCACATCATTACATACTATTAATATTTTTATGTGCAGCCTTCCAGAATTTCTATTTACATATACAAACAAAAACAAATATGTACCTTAGGTTTTCACTTTTCACATAAAAGGGAGTATATTAAACACACCATTATAAACCTTTCTTTTTCTCTAAACAATATTCTATATCAGTCAGTACATAGAGTTTATGCAATTGTTTTATGACTTCATAGCATTCCATTTAATGGATGTACTATAATTAACCTCTTCCCTACTGAAAATTAGTAAGATTAATTTCCAATCATTTACTAATAATGCTTCAATAAATACAGTTATTTATGCATTATTTTGCATACATTCAAGTACTTACATCTGTTGTATAAATCTAAAAAGTGGAATTGGTTTGTCAAAGATTATATGTATTTGTAACTTTCATAGATACTATTTGCCCTCCATACGGATAGTAAAATTTTACATTTCACAGCCCCACGGATGGCATATGTTATAAAACTTTGAGATTTTCTCTATCTATGAAATCATATTTCATGGTAATTTAATTGGCATTTCTCATTTTATACCTGAGGTTGACATCTGTTAAAGAGTCATTTAAATTTTTTTGAGAGCTCCTTGTTTATGTCTTTGGACACTTTTGTTTATTGTTGTTAAATTTTCTCATTGGTTTCTAATAGGAGACTTTCTATATATTATGGAGATTAACCCTTTATCTGTGATTTGTAACCCTTTAAGGTTACAAGCGTTTTCCCCAATTTGTCATGCTTTTTAATTTTGCTTATTATTTTTCGCCAAATAGATATTTTTTTAATCTTTGTGTAGTGACTTTTAATATTTATGGATTCTGTGTTTTCAAAAATAAAAAGGATTTACTCACTTCCAGGTTTTAAATAATTTTTTCCATATTATTCTATGCTACTTTTATGATTTTATTTTTATTTATATTTAAGTTTTTGTCTTACTTGGAATTTATTCTGGTATGCAATGTGACAAATGGATCCACCTTTATTTTTTATATATTTACCTAGTTGTCCAAACTCCATTTATTGAAATATCCTATCTTTTCCCCATAATTTGAGATGTCATCTTAATCTTTACTTGGAGGTCTGGTGACTGGGGTGAGAGATGCTGGCAACCTGCTTCTCCTGGGGTGAAATCCCATATTCTTGATCTCAATATATAACTAGACATTCTGTAATATGTAGCTCAGGAAGGCATGTGACATCTGGCTCAAATGTCACAGATTCCCACTGGTCTTTTAGGCATGTAGGATATTTTCTTTAATAAATGCTTATTGATTTACTCTATGCCCTTAGTCAATTTCCAGAGACTTTAAATGTTTGTGTTTTATAATTTTTACTAGTTAAATAGTTGTTTCACTGGGGAGAGAAGAGTACGCCAACTTCCTCAAAAGCTATACTGGAAGTCTTATCAATTCTCTTTTGTGTCCTTCAGCAATGTTTGAATTGTTTGTTTATCTATACATTATATTTATTATATATAAAACATTTGTTTATGTATAAAACATGTTTTATATATCACATTTACATTTATTGATATAATAGTTATTCTTGGTCTTCATCTGTTTTATGTTAGATTTTATGCATTTATAAATTTTCAGTTTTCCACTATGTTATGATTTATTCACTATGGTCTGAACCATTTTTTTGGTGGCTATGTATGGATAATGGCTTAATGTTTACCTTTTAAATAATAACTTTATATATATATATATATATATATATATATATACATGTATATATATAATTTTTTTTGTTGAAAATTTGATTTAAGCATTTAATTTGTTTTTTGTTTTTTTTTAAAGATTTTATTGGGGAAGGGGAACAGGACTTTATTGGGGAACAGTGTGCACTTCCAGGATTTTTTTCCAAGTCAAGTTGTCCTTTCAATCTTAGTAGTGGAGGGTTCTATTCAGCTTCAAGTTGTCGTCATTTCAGTCTTAGTTGTGGAGCGCGCAGCTCAGCTCCAGGTCCAGTTGCTGTTGTTAGTTGCAGGGGGTGCTGCCCACCATCCCTTGCAGGAGTCGAGGAATTGAACTGGCAACCTTGTGGTTGAGAGCTCGCACTCCAACCAACAACTGAGCCATCCGGGAGGCAGCTCAGCTCAAGGTGCCGTGTTCAATCTTAGTTGCAGGGGGCAGAGCCCACCGTCCCTTGTGGGAGTCGAGGAATTGAACTGGCAACCTTGTGGTTGAGAGCCCACTGGCCCATGTGGGAATCGAACCGGCAGCCTTCGGAGTTAGGAGCACGGAGCTCTAACTGCCTGAGCCACCGGGCTGGCCCTTATATATATATTTTTTTAAATTAAAGTTTATTGGGGTCACAATTTTTATTAAAGTTATATAGATTTCAGGTATACAATTCTGTAATACATCATCTATATACCACATTTTGTGTTCACCACTCAGAGTCAGTTTTATATAATATTTTTAACCATTCATTAGCTTACACAGTACTTGTTACTTTCCTATTTTGCTCAGTGTTAAATTTAGGTATTTTTTTTCCTCTGCTTCTTTCTTCGATCTCTCTCACCACTGGAAATTAAGCAATAACATTACCAATATTTTAGTATTTGCCATTTTACTGTTAAATATGCTTATATTTCTAAAATTTGATTCATTGCTTTAAATGGTAATTTTGACTACCAGCTATCACAGATAAGTTGAACGAAGTAAATCTCCTCAGGACTGCTGCCTATGTTTGTACACATTGTGTCTACACAGCTCTAGGGGTTGCTGTGCATGTCAAAATTGTGAATTGTACAAACATCATGGCTATATGCAACTGTCTTAATTTACTCTATGTGCTATAGTCTTCCTTCCTTCCTTCCTTCCTTCCTTCCTTCCTTCCTTCCTTCCTTCCTTCCTTCCTCTTCCAGTTTTTGTTAGATGTAATATTTGTATATTTCCAGAGCATATAACATTTACATTTATTTTAGTACACTAATTCCCAGGTTTACTTTTGTCTTAGTTCTTTTTCTATAGTTTCCTTACTCATCTTTTGGCTGAGTAGAGTTCATTCCCTAGTAGTTTTCCCAAGAAGGAGGTTATTCCTTGAGTTATTATGTATTTAAACTGCCTGAAATCTATATTGGAAGGCCAATTTGGCTGGGTATAAAACTTTGGTTCTCAGTTTCTCTTTCAGAATATCTTGTAACTGTTTTTCCACTGTATTTTGGCATTGGATGTTGCTATGGGGAAAAAAAAAAAGAGATATGAGGCCAGCCAGTTACATTCTTTTTTTTTTTTTTTTTTTTTTGAATAAGGACTTGTTCCTTTTTCTTGACAGACTAAAGGATTTTTTCTCTTTAATGTTTGTTTAATATTTTCTAGGATTTTCTTAGTGTTTCCCTTTTGGAGAACCTAAAAATTTTAATTTTGGAAAGTTTTAAAAATTAATTCTTAAAGTGATTGTGTTGTTTCAATGCTTTAATTTCCTTCTTTCAATACTCCTTTTTTTGGCGTATATTTCTGATTGATAAAAAAATGGAATAAACATTGCTAAGAGAGTCATTGAAAATAGAGTCGAGAGGCTATTAAAGAAGTGGGGCATATGGACATCTTGTGTCTCTATTCTCAGAACTGCTCTTAAGTTGCTATACCCTTTGCTAAACTCAGCTCAAGTCCAAGCCATAATCATCCTGGAACAACTGCTGCATGAACATATATAGACTTTACTTCCTTCCTTGTAGTTTTTGCCTCCCTCTTTTGCATATTGGAACTAACCAATCTCTGTTAACCCACCCTGCAATCCTTCATTTGCATGAAAGGGTCACATTTTGTGGTTTCTGCCTTTATAAACCCTGCTTTTCTTTTTTTCTCTCTGAAGATCAGTTTAGGTTGCTACTTGAATCAGCATCTCTCTGATTGCAATTCTTTTGCTCAAATAAATGCATTCTATTCCTTTTTGGTTAACAAGATCATCTTTGATGATGTATAGCTATCATTTTCTCTATAAACCTTTTAAAATTCTTCCTTTATTTTAATTTCATTTTATTTTTATATTTCTATCCTGTATGTCCCTTAGTGTGTTTTCTACAGTTTCTTTTCATGTCTGTACTTCTTCCATGTTTACCTTCATTTCTAAGATGATTTTGGTTTTTCTTCTTTTATCTTGGATTTTGACAGCCCATATTTTATCTCTTTTTATGACTTTACCACTTTTACCCTGTGCTCTTGTATTTCTGTTTCATGGTCTTCTATTTTTGATGTGATAGCTTCATTAATTTTTTTATTTCAAGGCAAAATATCTGGGTAAAATTTTCATTTTGTCTTTGGCAATAATTTTCATTATAAACTTTTAAATCTGTGGATAAGTTTTGCTTGTCTGTTCTATATTTTTTTCTTATAGTGTTTTTACATAAATCAGTAATTGCTTATTACTGAATTAATTGAAATATTTTTGAATCAGCAAGTTGTGGGAATTTCCTGTGGAGGGCAGGGGAGGGACCAAAGTTATCTTGCAGGCTTAACAACCTAAAGTTTCTATACTCTGTTACTGTAGAAAGAGACTGCTTCTGCAAATATGGTTGGTTGGTGTGATTCTTTGTATTGCTCCACCTTCTCTGAAACAAACTGGGCTCAGGAAGGCTTTTGGTGACATTCTGTCCATCTCAGTTCCTGAAGCCATCATTGCAAATAAAGAGTAAAATTTTTTACCTTAAAGTGAGTGAGCAGTTTTCAGGAAGTATGATTTTAGCACTTTCTGAAATCAGCCACTACTATGCCTAGCTATCTTTTTTGTTGTTGTTCTTTTTCTTTTCCTTTCACATGACTTGCTTGATCTCAGCTGTTTTGAGTCTCTACACACATTTTTGGAGTCTACAGTTTATCTCTATTTTCTCCTAGTTTTGTTTAAAATGGAATTAAAACCAAAATTTCTTCTGTATGCTTTTTATGTTGTTTCCAGAAAGAATGGTTAGAGAAACTGTTTATGCAATTATGGTCATAGTATTGGCGTATCACTTAACAGTACTCTAGTCATACATATCTTATAGAACTCCTAGACTTTCCTAAGGCTTGGGAACAATTTAATATATATGAGGTCTGACAATTATATTCGTGAACTTGCCACCGGGAGCTTACATTGGCAGCACTGTACAAACAGCTCGGTGATGTTTCATAACCTTGGTATATCAGTGTCTCACAGCTGTGTTCTTGTCTACATGTGGCGGTGTCTTGCTGCGTGGTGTTCATTATTGTTGCGTGTTTTTGTGTGCCATCGCGAGAATGTCTGAGCTTGAATTAGAGCAATAAACAAACATTAAATTTCTTGTTAAACTTGGCAAGAGTGGAAGTGAAATCAGAGACATGTTAATCCAAGTTTATGGGGATCATGCCCTGAAGAAAACGACAGTGTACAAATGGATTAAACATTTTTCTGAGGGGAGAGAATGTGTCACTAGTGAAGAGAGGTCAGGGTGGCCAGTAACAGGCAGAACTGATGAAAACATTGCAAAAATTCATTGAATTGTGTGTCAAAATCATCAGTTGACTATGAGAAGCATAGCAGATCAAGTAAACATTGATTGAAAAAAAGTTAGGAAAATGTTAACTGAAAATCTTGGCATGAGAAAGGCGTGTGCAAAAATGGTCCTGAAGGAGCTCACCGATGAACAAAAGCAAAGGAGAGTTGAAGTTTGCCAAGACCTTTTGGAAAGGCAAGATGATGTTTTGGGTCATGTTATCTCTGGTGATGAAACATGGGTGTATCAATATAACCCTGAAACAAAGTGTCCAAATGCACAATGGGAGTCAGCCAATTCTCCACGACCAAAAGAGTTCCGTCAGTCCAAATTAAGAGTCAAAATGATGTTGTTAACCCTTTTTTGATATCAGAGGGATTATTCATTAGGAATTTGTACCAACTGGACAAACAGGTAACGAAGTTTACTATGTGGAAGTGCTGAGAAGGCTTCATGAAAAAGTCAGACTACCTGAACTTTTCACCAACAATTCATGGCTCTTGCATCATGACAGCGCACCAGCTCACACAGCACTGTCTGTGAGGGAGTTTTTAGCCAGTAGACAAATAATTGGATTGGAACACCCTCCCTACTCACCTGATCTAGCCCCCAATTACTTCTTTCTTTACCCAAAGATAAAGGAAATATTGAAAGGAAGACATTTTGATGACATTCAAGACATCAGGGGTAATGCAACAACTCTGATGGCTATTTCAGAAAAATAATTCCAAAATTGCTTTGAAGGGTAAATTAGGTGCTGGCATTAATGCACAGCTTTGCAAGGGAGTACTTCAAAAGTGACCGTAGTTCAGCCATAAGTTATGTAGCACTTTTTCTAGGATTAGTTCGTGAACTTAATTACAGATCTCGTATTTGTGAATGCTTACTACATTTTCTACTCCTCCATATGTTTTATTTATAATGTTTCATTGGGAGACTCCAAAGTCTGACATAATATTAGCCATCCCTCCATATTTGTAACATTTCCTTTTCCCTGCCTCCATCAGTTATGGTAGACACTACTCCCACTGAGACAATAAATTTTGTTTAGAACCTTTTAGTCAGTGCTGGTTAGTAGGGTGTTAATGGATCAGAGTAGGCGCTTAGGTGGAATCTGGGAACAGGTTGTTAACAGGCATTATTTCCACTCTCAAATGGTAGTTGGGAAAAATCAGAAGAACTACCAGAATCACAGGCTTCATGGGTGACCTGGGATTTCCCGAGGTTCAATCTTCAGGAAAGTGTAAGGAATACTAAGCTCCTCTCATATTAAGAGTGAAAATAATTTTAGAAAAACTTATTCATTTAACTTGACAAGAATTATAACATATCTTTAATAGTATGAGCCATAACCATAGACAGATATAAAAGAGAACACAAAAATAGAAAATGGTAAGTGACACAGGAGGAAAAAATTACTTCATTTGGGAGGATATCAGGAAAAGTTCCTCAGAAGAAATATTATTTGAAGGTTACATAGTATGTGTTGATATCAAGGGAATCAGTGAGTTTTTCTTAAATAAAGTTTGTTTAAAGTGAGAACAGGCGTCATTTAACAATATGTAGAACAGATAAAATATGGTCAGTTACCCCATCATGTTCAACAGAGTGTGAGAAAGTATCAAGTAACATTCTAGCTTTAGCTTTCCCATTTAATAGAAAATTATCAGTGTAATATTTTCACTAGTTATCAGCATCTTAAGGTAAATATTCATGTATACTACACTCTTTTAACTATTGGAATCAAAAAACAAATTGATTTAATGACGACCATTCAACTGGAATGCCAATGTCAAGAAAAAGCTGGAAATGAACAAAAGTTTACACCAAGAAAAGGCTTCAGGGTAGCACCTGGTCAGATTTTAAAATGACAGACAAACACACAGACACACATACACACAGGGATATTTAAATAGAACAGACTTGTGAACGCTCCTTTATATAGAATAAATGAAATGAGTTTAGACTAATGATTTTGCATGGTGATCACTCCATTTGTGTTGGTAGCCAATTAAGAGGATTCTATTGGCATTTGCATTGGACCAATAAGCATTGTACAAGGCCTGAAAAGGTTATATCTCTATGTTACCAAAGCTTGAGTGGTAACAAAGAAAGAGGTCATACAGAAAGATCGTTACATGCTATATCCCTTGTTTTCAAAATTCTTAATTAGATTATCAGCAATAAGATTGCTTTTCCCTTTGGTTACCAAACAATGAAGCACTTATAATAGCATGTCACCGGAGCACACATCAGCCAACGTTAAGAAGTTAAAAGTTCCATTGGGACAAGGGAAGAATTGGCTGGACTGCTGCTTTGTTTATCCTGTCTGTTATTATTATTATTTTTCCTTCTAGGTTCAGTTCTAGACAGTCTCTTTTCATTGCTTTTATTATGCTCCTCAGTGCGGATTTAAAATGCCTTAGTGGTGGCAGAGAGTAATTAGCCTAGAAATTCAACTTTTAAATTTCATTAATGTGCTGAGTTGCCCTTTATCTTTTAACTGACCCCAAGAGCATTAATGAAAAATATCTAAATATGAATACAGGTATAGTAATAATGGAGAATTATCAGTCACCCTTACTTTAATTGGTGTCACCTTAGCTTTTAGTAAGGTAATAAGATAGTATTTTCCCTGCAGTCATTCGAGACTACTTTGCTCACTAATTAGCTCACTTAAAAAAAAAAAAAAGACCTTTCAAAAGTGAGTGAAATAGAACCTGGTGAGCACCATTAAAATATATAAATATATGAAATAGCATTGGCAGAATATTTAGTCATAGAAATTCAGAATTTTGAGAGACCTTAGTGGTTCATTTTGTGCAACCTCTGCTCGTGAATCCCTTGGTACATAGACTTTCTAAGACTGTAGTAACCAAGGGTATTTCTCTGTGTATGATATTCCAAGATCTTTCAGCTAGTGTCATTAATTCTTAAATTCTCTGTGTGCAAAATACCCTGTAAAGATAGTAGTATGACTTGGAAGGGTATTTCACCTTTTTGGCTAAAGGTACAATTTTTTTGACCAACATTTGTTGTGTGTACATTGAATTTTATTGGAACTACATTTGGCATGTACAGAAATATAAAATGTGGTTGTGCTGCCTCTGAAGAGTTTATATTTTGGGATCTAGGAAGAGACATACAAAGAACAATTTCATTAAAACATTGAATATTACATCATATGAATTAAACACATTTGCTAAGAATGTTCGGAAACCATGCACAATCAACAAAAGTAGATGTAACTGCAAATCCAGCCAGTGGGCTTCTGTTGTTCTTTAGGAAAGTTTTCCACATGAAAGAAGCCTTCAGAATGACATTTTTACTTTGAGACACACATATCATTTTGATTTAGGAGCCATTCAGAGCAGTTCACTGTCTTTGTTGTATATGTTCATTGAAATACTTTAACAATGCTAGTGATTTTGGTAGTTATTTGCCATATCAGAAAGGGATCCAAGCTAGCTAGCACTGCTGGCTTTTCACTGCAATGAGCACAAAGCAAAATGTGTTATCATTCAGTGCCTCCCCCAAGCAATAATCCAAAGTACGTCTTCCCATAATGAAGGTGACTCCTTCTCCTCTCACAGACAGTACGTGAGAGGGATTGTTTAAGGGCCCATGTTGATGAGCTAATGATGCATGCAATTGATATTTCTTGGAACAACTTGATTTCTGAGCATTTTCCTAACATGTACTTGAGATTTCCATAACCATTACACTAGATTTGATAGTATGCATTATAACTGATATTTCCATGATTAGACCTGGCCACTTACTAGCTTACATGTTCCTATTTCTCTCTAGAAACTTGCTACTGTAGCAACTAATGATAATAACAATAATTGCTTATATTAGTTTATCTCTTATTTGTTAGGAATTGTGCTAAGAACTTTATATTCATTTATCTTATTTCATTTTTGCCCAAACACTATAAATTATATTCTTATTCCCATTCTACAAAAAGGAAATTGAGGCACAGGAGGGTAACTTTCCTGATAGAGGGAAAAGGGCAATTTGGACTTGGATCTGTTGGCACTCCAGAGCCAAAACTGGCAGTGGAAATTGCTCACCTGGAACGTATTTCCAGGAACAGTTTCCTGGAATATACCTATTTATTGTTCATTTCTATACATTTGTTTATGTTGTTTCCTTTATACCAAATGCTCTGTATTGCCCATTTAACTCTGTGTCTTCAGATGCTGATTTGTGTGTCTCTCCTACTTTGGTGAAGTCAGTTGGAGCTATACCAGAATTACAGAAATGGAATCGTCCTGTGAAGTATGTACAAGTGTCAAAGTCCAGTCCCCTTTTTCTCATGTTTAGCATAGTCTTAAAACTTAAGGTTTTATATTGAAAGAGTAAAGGATTAATCCAGCAATGTATTTTTAAAGAATCTCTGAAAGAGGTTTCAGTATTTGAGGACCACTCTAAGACAATCTTCACCCTATGGATTCTTTTTCCTTTCAGTTTTATAAGCTTCAATTTATCTGGATAGCACTTTGGAATTCCTCAAATGAAAGGAACAGCAGTATCAAAAGATACTTGTATTGGGATTTGGAGTCTATATATTCAAGTTGTTATTGAACATAATCCATGGATGTTTATTAAGGAATAGGCACACTTTTTTTTTTTTTTACGTTGAATAAATTTTCAGTTATAACTTGCTTTTGTAGGGGTGATGCAAAAGGAATACTGAGATCTATTTTTTATTTAGAGTATTTTTGGTCTGGAATGTATTGTGTGTATATTAGATTATATCTGATAGAACAAACTTTCATATACCAGTTAGTATCAGAGATGCAGGTGCTTTTAAGAAAGTGCTACAGCTATTCTGTTTGTGTTAGCTTCGGCTATGTCAAGGGTGAAGGCCAAGACTCCTATGGGACATTGTAGGGCACATGTGCCAGCAAATCCCTGATTGATTAATGGACTTTTTTGAAGCATTGAGTTGGACTGGAAGTCAGGAGACCTGCTTAAGATCCTTCTATGTTATCCATTAGTTAAAGACCTCGGAGAGGAGCTATAGCAACCATACTTTCCTACCTGTAAAAACAGTGAGTTGTACATGATGGTCTTTAAGCCATCTTCCAGCAATTAAATTTTTAGAATTGCATGAGATCTCTTGTTCTTCTGTCTACTAGATTCTTTCTCTTTATAAAATGGGTCTGGATGGCTTTTATCATTTCCTATTGAGCTGAAGAGGATTATAATATGCCCCCCAAAATATGCCAGTTTGGCATATGGATTATTTTGAGCAGAAGGCGATTGAGAATCAACAGATACAGAAAGAAGCCTTGTCAAAGCTTCTTTTATCTGACTAAATGTAGAAAATTCTGAGAAATGATGACTGCCATGAATCTCTTCTCCAGGGGAGTTTTATGACCATGAAGAAGATGGAAAGTTGATACTAAGAGTCTGCACAAACAAACCTTATTAAAATAACCTGTATCTTCCATTAGTTTCCTTATATTTTTTCCTTCCCACAATTTACTGCTCTTAGAAACATAAACCCACCTTTCCTTTGTCTAGTCACTTCTCCATAGTTTATCATCCTTTGTTCAAAGAGTATATAGCTTTTGTGTCTAACCATTTCTTTAGGTTTTCACTTCTTTTCTGTGTAGTCCCCAAGCACGTAAAATTAATAACATCAATTAAATTTGTATACCTTTTTCTTCTGTTAGTTTTTCTTGTGTCAGTTTAATTCACAGACCTCAGACACAGAATATAAGAGGGTAGAGGAAAAATTTTTCATATTCTACAGAATGCTGAAGATGGAAATATTTCTGTTTGATTTATAATAATGATGAACTTGATTCTTTTTTTTCCCCTCTCTCCTCCACTCCTACAATTTGAAGGTTCTGTAGCTTAAAGAGCTCCCAAGCTTATAAGTACCCTGAACCAACAAGCCTTGGAATACAGCCAGTACTTTAGGGTTTGAATACTTACAAACTACACATACTGCCATAAAGTAGGTAAAGTGGAAATTATATTGTCTCCTAGCATAGTTATATATAGCATGAGATGGCTTTTTGCCAACTTCACATCACATCTGTCTTCTGGTTTAATATTTTATACACTGAGTCACACAGTCAATTCTAGATACATTAAAAACCAACCTATATCTATATTATTAAATGATTCGTAAGGATCCAGATTCTTTTAAATCACTCTGGGACAGTACCTTAGGATTCCTGAGGACACAAAATTATCACTCTGCCAGTGGAAAAGCATTTGGCTAGGAATCAGAAAACATACATTTTAATTCAAGTTCTGGTACTAATTTGTGGAGGATCCCTTAATATCTCTGAGCCACAATATCCTGAGCTCCAAAACCACAACTTTGAACGAGGTAATTTCTTAGAACTATCCTGAGTATAAAGTTTGCTCTGTGCTTTAAGGCCATGATTTAGTTTATTACTCTGGTAATAATATACTTTCAGGCAGTAACTGGGAATAAAATTCAATTTTTATAAAATCTCCAGATAACTGGAGGAGAGGATTTTATTTAAGCATTGTTGTTCCTCAGATTGAAATATGTTTCAGTTCACATCATAAATCTTGAAGCCTTATAAAATATAAGAAGTCTAAAGTAATATGATTAGCCTATAACAAAGACAATGCTCCTGTCTCAGAATAGACTAGCTATCTATTTCTAGTACCAAGTAGAGATTCTCAAGCATTTTTGCATATGGGCCAAGATACCTGCAAAGGTATAAATACAGTTCATGTAAAAACTTCTCACTTACATCTGTCTACAAATGTAGTAACATCTGAATTTTAGTCCATTTGTTAGTATGTAAAATGCCCTTGGCTTACTTTTCCCTCCCTCTTGATTTAGAAAGAAGAAAAGCCTTATCTTCACTCAATATAGAGGAGAAGTAGGGAAGTCACATGTCATCTATCAGATTCCTGAGAGCTTTGTAATGCAAATCATACTGCTCCTTTCATCCTACCAACAACTTAATTTGGACCAGGATTGATTGACTAAAATGTTTGCTAATCAGTTTGAAACAAAACTAGGCTGAGGGCCAATGGAAGCTTGCCAGAACCTCCTTTCCAAAGACAAGGTTGACAGCTGGTCTCATTTTGGAAATGCTTTTGCCCATTATCTTATCATTTGGTCCATTTTATATGGTCTATGTCTCAAATTACAATAGTTATTTTGAAGGCACTCCAGAGAGAAGAAAAAAAAAAATATATATATATAAAAAACTTCCACATAAAACTTTAGAGATACTGATTTAACAATACTTTGAAAATTAGGTTACCTTATTGCAAATGTAATCCCTTTCCACTCCCCTCCTTTTAATAAGAGTTGCTAGGTATATTGACAGTTATGAATTACTGCTGAGCTCTAGTCTTTGGATGTAGCTAATGTGACAACATTTGCTGGTGAAGTAAGGAAAAAAACTTTGATTTGATCAGAACATGTGGATTCTTTGTGTGACTCTTCAAACACTTCTTTGTATCATTCTCTAAACTTTTAAAATAAAGTTAAATAATTGTGCCCGAACCAAAATATTTTGAAGTCATTGAGGTGGCAGAATCATAGGATACATTCACTGCAGAGGCTTCAATTTCAAACTTTTAGGTACAAGGAAGGTGATAAGAATGTGTGAATCATACACTGATGTAGGATAATAGGGAATGGTGGAGTCTATGAAAAACTAAAAACATATCCTTTTCCCCAAAAAAATCAAGTTTAGGTTTGAAAAACAAACACCATTCTCATAAGATGATAATAACAAGAGTCCTGGTATTAAATTATTAGCTTTGAATAAATTAAAGTTTGAAAAACTATGTTACTTCTTGTTTCAGAGACATACATGCAATTCACTGTGTTTCTCAAGATAAGCAGTAAGAACTGGAAGAGAAAGGACTGACATTTATTGAGTATCTAATAAACATCAGGCATGTAATGGGCATCTGAACATACATGATTGCATAAAATCTTCACAGTGACCATTTATGGTGGGCAGTATTATCCCCATTTTATTGATGACAAATTTCAACCTCAGAGAGTTTAGGTAACTTGCAAAAGGTGAATGGAAAAGCAAGGATTTAATTACAAAGCACATGTTCTTTCTTCTATTGTAGCTTTACGAACTTGATCAAGCTATTTAACTTCTTTGTGGCTCATGTTTAAAAGGGGCACATTAATACTTTGCACAGGAATAATTTAATAATTTAAAAAGTTAATAGTTGTGAAAACGTCTCACAGAATCATGATTTCTTTATATATTTGTTGCATATGAAAGTATGAAAATGACTAGAGAGCAACAATTAGCATAGCAGATGTTTCAATTGTCTCTGCTGTGCTGGTATAGCCAAGGCACCTAAGTTCTTTTACCTGGATTGGATTATGAATTATATCCAATTAAGTTGGCTAGAATTTGGGGGGAAGCCTGTGACTGTGCAATGACTGAGGGATTCTAATACATTATGATTACTGCAATTGTGAAAGTAATAACTATGAAGTTATTAAGGAATAACAATATATTATTTGGAGTTCTCCAGAAAAGCAGAACAAACTGTATTTGTGTGTGTGTGTGTGTGTGTGTGTGTGTGTGTGTGTGTATTATAAGGAATTGGCTCACATTATTATGGAAGTTGACAAAGCCCAAGATCTGCAGCAAGCTAGTTGGAGGTTCAAGAAGCCAGTGGGTCTGCGGGTTTGAGAATCAGGAGAGCCGATTATGTAAGTTCCAGTCCAAAAGCTGGCAGGCTCAAGACCCCAGAAGAGTCCATGTTTCAGTTCAAGTCCTAAGTCAGGAAAAGACTGACTTTCCAGCTCGTGCAGTCAGGCAGTAGGGGTTCCCACTCACTTGCAGGGGAGTCAGTCTTTTTGTTCTGTTCAGGCCTTCAGCTGATTGGATGAGGTTCACCACATCAGGAAGTGCTTTGTTTCAAATGGTAAACTCATCCCAAAACACCCTCACAGACATAGAATTATATTTAACCAGATATCTGGGCACTTTGTGACTCAATCAAGTTGACACATAAAATTAACCATCACAAACAGTAATTGGGATAACTATTACTTAATTAGGAAATTAACTCTGATGTTAGCAGAGTAATAAAGAAAGCAAACATGTTGAATGAATATGTGAATTTTTGGAGAGGTAAACATGTACATGGTAAAGCATTTTGTAAGCTAAAGAAGAATTTCAATATATATGATCATCCAGTGTAACTTTCCCACAGGAAACTTTGGGAGCTACTCAGGGTTGGACTCTCTGAGAGCAGTCAGCCATTGACTGACAGGAAGTCTGCACGTAACCGGCATTAGTTGGTAAAAATTTTAGGTATTTCTATAAAAACAAACAAAACAAACAAACAAACAAACCAAACTAGTGAGCTAGCTCATGCACTGCTGGATACATGCAAAGAGCCTTGGATAATGGTCATTCCCTAAGGTATTATATGACACAATACATACTGATGCCCTCACTTTGTACTTAGTTGGTGCCGATTGGAATCTATTCACCACCAATTGATCTGTAAATCATTGATTTCACATATCCTTAATAGACCTGTCCTTCTCTCAGCTCATGATGCCGACCTGGCACAACTTCCGTCCTTGTAATTCAGTCCTTGTTAAGCTCTCCACAGTGCTGCTTGTGGCTGGAAAAATCCCACAGTCAATCTGATTGCTCTCCCTTTGAATTCATGATCACTAACCAGGACCGGCTACCTAATTTGCAGGGTCCAGTGCAAAATGAAATTGCAGGGCCCCTTGTTTTAAAAAGTAGGAAAAAAGTTTCATTTGATGCATTAAAATATAAAGCTTTTTCAGTTTAAAAATATTTTATGACTTATAAACCATAATACAGGGTAATACATGAGTAATAATGTAAATCTACAAAATGCAAAAAATTAATTTTTGGTGTCATAATTTAACGTAATACAATAAATAATATTATTGTGATATCTTGATTGGTCATTAGATTTTTCTGGCTCACTTTCTGCAAATTCACTTACATTAGGTCATCAAAATTTATTGTTTTATTAACTTCATTTTCAATCAATATAATTAAAAGCAACTTCAGGAAAATGCAAGATGACAAAAAATTTTTGAGAAATTTTAATTTTGAGGATAGTCTTTTCAATGATGCAACTGTTGCTGACCTTTTAAGAGTTCTTATAATACAGGTTGTGACAAGATTGGCATACCTCTCTTTTTTAACCTGTTTTTGCTGACACAATTATCAGTAATGAATAGATGAAAGATGGCCTGGTGAGAAATGATGTAATATAACAAAAAGGGAATTCACAGAAACAATTTTTGAGTTTATTATATGGCTTGCACTCATCTTGAACCATCAAAACACTTACCTACCATTAGAAGTAAACAATAAGCCATACTTAGGTGCACCTAGGTACAGATAGAAATGAAGAAGCAGAGAACAGTTTCTAGAAAAGATTGCTAAAGCTACCTATACTTTATCACTGTCCCCCAATCATGTTTGTGGTAGGTGTCTTTTGACATGGTCCCAGTGATCCCTGCTTGCCAGTACTCATATCCTTGTGTAATGAGTTTATTACATTTCTGACAAAATATTTTGAAATATAAATTTTTAGAGCTGATGATTCTTGCGGAGTAATTTTTCAAAAAAGATTTAACTCTTCATAAAATCATTTTCAAGTAAGCCTAAATTTAATTTGGATGGTAATTTATACAACGGCATTTTAATACTTCCTCTGATATTTCCTGTAACTTGTGGCGATTGTATAAGTAAGTGAAAGTGGCATCACAATGTTTATATAATTCAAAATGCTTGTTTATGCATTCATTTGCTATATCTCTAATTATAAGAAAAAATGTCTTCATTAATAATCAGTTCATCTGAAACATCATAAAAATAGTATTCTTTTCTGCTGAATGTAATGATTTCTAATTTAATTTCTATTTCTAAGCCTGTGGCTATTTGCTTTGCAATGTTGCAGCAGCTTTTGAAACCAGAGATTCTAAACTTTTTAAAGAATTCTAATCACTCCTTCATAAGTTTTGTTGCAATATTCATGTGCACATTTTTATTTTATAGCAATTTACTGTCAACATTTGCTGCCTGAGAGCCAACAGCTCCTGTCTCAGTACAGAGGCCAGAGAGTTAATGCTTGTGTAGTCACTGCAACGAAAGCTCTGGGGACACAGGGGCAAGTGGCTTCCCCTTGTGGTTCCAGAGCGGCCCCATGCAGACTTTCTCCTGGAGCCCCTGCCACTTTTGTTGCTGACATTGCGGTTGCAATGGCCTATCTGGGCTGTCTGCCTAGGACTGTTGTGCCCAGGACTGCCCTGAGGCATGTGACAGGCCAGCTGCTGTGGGAATGGGCTGCCCTACTCTGTCCCCAAGTTCAATCCCACGCATATGCAGGCTACGGCTGGAACACAGCCACCTGGGGGAGCAGCTACCTGACTCACCTTTGCCCATACAAGCACTCCATTGTCTCAGCAGACTTCACATGGAAAACACAATTTTAAAGAGAAAATTATTAAGAATTCCAAGATGGAGATAGCAATGCATTTAGACAATCATGGGGACCTTCTGAGTACAAGGCCCTGTGTAACTGTACAGGGCACATATCAATGAAAATGGCCTTGTCACTAACCTCTGGTGGGCTCTTAGTGTGCCTGACACCCTACTACTATCCATAGCTCATTCATGCTTGTCAAAGGCTACTTCATATTCTCCTTCTTAAGCCTCCAAGATTTCCTCTCCCATCGTCACTCTCAGTGGATGACCTTGGGCCATATTTCACTGAAAAGCAAAAACAGAAACAGAAGTAATGAGATGACAGCTTCTGTAAACTGCTACTTCCTCATCAACCCACCTGTCCATATCTATGTCCTCATATTCTGCTTTCTGTCCTGTTACTCTGTGTGTTACCTTTGAGCACGAAATCCCAATATTTGTCTCCGATTCCAGCAAAGCTCCCCTCTGCCTCCTGCACCATTGATTTTTACTGCTCTACTACGGTGTTCCACACCAACATACGCAGTGGAGTTTCTCCCTTCTAAGCAAAACCTTTCCTGATCTTATATTCCCCTCCAACTACTGTCGCATGTCTGCTTCTTCAGAGTGAAATTCTTTGAAAGAGTTTTCACATTTACTATCTCCAATGTTTCTCTTCACTTTCCCTCTCAGACCTACTTCAGTCAAACTTTTGCCCCCATCACTTTGAAGAAACGGCTCATTTCAAGGATACTAGTAACTTCTGTGTTGTTAAATCCAATGGTCAGTTCTTAGTCTTCTGACTTGACCATTACCAGCACTTGCACAACCGATCCTTTTCTCTCCCTTAGAACACTTTCTTTCTTGGTTTTATGACACTACACTCCTTCCTCAGTGGCCACACCGAGTGTCTCTGCTTTGCTGGTTTCTTGTCTCCGTCCGACCTCTACTCACTGCAACCCCTTAGAGCTCACTTACCCGCGTGGGGCTCTCACTCAGTGTCATAGCTTTAAGCATCATATATACACTAATGATTCCGAGATTCAAAATTTTCGTCTAGACACTGTCCTTGAACTCCAAGCTTATATATCCAACTATGTTAAAGCCAATCCTTGCACTCTTTTTGCTCTCAATACTTTACATCTATCAGTAAATTCTGTGGCACCATCCTCCAAACGGACCCATATTCTGACCACTTCTCATTACCTACCCTGCTACACCTGATGCAAGTCACCATTACCTTGCACTTGGATTATTGCACTAGTCTCCTTACTGATCTTCCATTTGTACTTCTTGGCAGCCTATTTTCCATACACGGGTCCTGTTAAAAGGCAGGTCTGGTAAAATCAGTCTTTTGCACAAAACCTCCAATGGATTCCCACCTCACTCAGTAAAAACCAAAGACCCTACAACAGCAGTTAAGTCTCACACCATCTCACTGCCCCACCCTCCCTTCTTCCTACTTTACCTCCTAGATCCTTCCTTTGTTCACCCTGCTCTATACCCCTGCTGCTCTTCAAAATTGTTAGGTTATGGTCCTTCCTCTGGGCCTCTGCTTGAAACTTATTTCTCCAGATATCTTTGATATCCCTCAGTTCTTTATGTGTTGCTCTAATGGCTTCTTCTAAGCGAGGCCTTTCCTGATCACTGCACCTTCTGTCTGTGCACTGCTTTATTTTTCTAAATGAGGTCAGGCATTCTTGTTTATTTACTGCTTTATGCTTAGAGCCTAGAAGTATTTGGCATATTCCTGAAGTTCAGTATGGGATTGTTAATTGAGTGAATAAATAGCACTTGTGAATCAAAATGGGATGAGATATATTACCTCTAGGACTTGGTGACAAATCTTTAAAAAAAAAAATCTGAATTTTGTGGTTCTTGGTAACTTGTCTTAACATCTTTCCAAGGAGATTTCCCACTATAAAACGTATCAGTTCAACCTGACATTGTGCTGTCCTAAGGGTCTTGTGTTAATTAGTGTATCAGGATATAACTGAGGGATATGAAAGAACAAAGCCTGCTGTCATTGTAACTGCAATAGCCAGCTCCATACTGGACATGACTGCATGAGCCAGTAGGCCCAGGAGTACATGAAATGCACACTGGACATAAACAGCATTTCTGCAGGAAGCTGGGACAACTCTTTCACATAACTGAGATGCTATTTGTGGTAAAGAAATAGATTATATGCTCCATGCAGTGCTTGAAAGAGCACCAAGGGCTTTAGTGTAGAAAACCATCCACTTATTTTCAGCAGAGCATGAAATCACCCTATTACCTTTTACCAGGTTACTTACATAAAGAGATTTTCCCCATTAATAAAAACCATGCATCTTTGTTTCTGCAAGGGAAATGATAACACAACTGTGTCACATGCCTGTCCCCGCTGACTTCTTTGGGGTCACTTTCTGCTGTGTTTCATTGTGTGCAGTATGGGCTGGTCACGAGGATTATATTAAACACCTGGATGACTTTAAAGCGGGTTTCCTTATACTGAGGCTTTCTCCTAAGTCTGCATCGTAGAATCTGTGTTCTCTGGCTAAGTCATGTCTCACCTGGAGAAAATGTAATGTGGATACTGTCATATACATTACATTCGTCCTGTGTTCATTTTGCTGAGCAATATCATATATGGTTTTCTTTGCTTTCCTGGGATAATATTTGTTTTAATTGATGCTCCATTTTTTCTGTCAGGTTAGGCTTGTCAAGGGGCTGAGTCACATTCACTCAGTGATTTTATTCTACTTTTTTTGCTCTTCTTTACAACTGGTGAAAGCTCCTACGCACATTTTATGACCAACCAATCTGAATGTCTATTTAGTATCCAACATTGAATTTTTAAATTAAGAATTTTATCCAGAAATTCTACAAAGCTGCTCATGTATACATAAAAACACAAAACAAAAGCAAAACAACAACAACATCAAAACTAGCAGTGTGTTAGGAAATTTGCCTTTACATAATAATCCAAAATGCCCTAATAGACGTACAAAAATCTAAAAATACCATGGAGTTTAAAAATGAGAACACTATCCCACAAAGAATGCTGTTGACCAAACATCTGGGCCAAAATCCATATTTTTGATGTTTGTGTGCAGTGTAATATATTTAATATATTTCAAGTGTCCTTCTTAAAATACATTTTAGGGATTCAAATTTTAGTTAAAATAAATAGTTTTAGTTTCTAACTCAGGACATATGTAAGATGTTCATCACCATTATTTGTAACAGGGAATGATAAATATTTAGCAAAAGAAATACTAGTGAAGTATGGCACATTCATGTAATGAAATATTATACAGCGTTTACTATTATGTTTCAAAGGGTCTCTAAAGCCATGTCAAATACTTATTCTAAAATAGTAAGGGCAAATAACGGGGCTGTAATTGTATTCCATATATGAGCACAACTCTAGTTGTGATAAGAAAAAAATGCTGGACAAAATACATCAAAATGATGAGGGCTGCCACTGTGTGGTGAGGTTGGCTGATATTTTTTTACCCCTCAATTTATTTTTTGTTGACACATAGAACATTCTTGTCAGGGGTCTGAAGAGATTTAAAGATTATCTTGAAGGCAGAAGTCAATGTCTCATAGGTCAGCCCGGTGAGGTAGGTAACAGAGATGAATGGAGCAAGTGCAATAGATGTGAAGACCCAGGGAACAACGAGACCTGTGCAAGTGGTGAGTCTGCCCTACTGAATGGGGCAAGGCTCCTCAACTCCAGTTAATTGTGGCATTACAGGGTTTTGGTAACTTATAGGACCAGTTATTTTCAAATTTCAAGAGTAGAAATCTAGATTTTTCCATAAAATTTTCTAAATTTAACTGTTGGCAATTCTTTTTTTTGGAAACAATGAGTAGGCCAAACAAAACATATCTTAAGGGCAAATCTATTTACAACATGTTCAGTAAACAAACACAGGTCAACTTTATATGATGAATGTCTCATATGTTTGGAATTTTAATAGTAAGTACAGCTGAGTATTGACTATGAACATGGTAAGTAATGAATAAACAACTCAGTGATCCTTACAGCGCATGTACACAGTTTATTAGGTTTCCTCTACTTCCTTCCTCTGTTCTTTTCTTTCCTGTCTTCCTTCCTCCTTCTTTTTTTCCTTTCTCTCCCTCTCTTTCTTACTGGCCTTTTTGAAAACAGAATGCAGTTTCAATGAATGTTGTATGACTCCCAGAAGAATTATAAAGATAAACTGCACAGGACTTTCAGAGTCAGAGCAAGGATGTCCATTTCAGTGGTTCCCAAACTTCTTGGTTTCAGAACTTCTTTATACTCTTTAAATATTATTGAGGACCCTAAAGAGCTTTTGTTTATATAAGACATAAATTGAAAAATACATAAATAATAAATGTATAAATTTATATATTTATGAAAAAGTATGTAAATATATATTTATGTTAGTGTAATTTAAAATGGAGAAATTCAGAAAAATCTTAATTAATTTCAAATAACAATAATAACCAGTATATGAACATGAACACATTTTGTTAAAAATTTTTGTTTTTAACATTTTTTAATTAAAATTTTTAAATTTATTTAAAATTAATTCACTTTAAAATGTTTATTTAATTTTTATCCCTTTATTTAGTTTTAAATTTTTTTACTGAAAATATTTTTATTTTAAAACTGAAAAAAAAATGAGAAAAGGATTGTTTTACATGTTTTCAAATCTCCTTAATGTGTGACTTAATAGGTGTCTGGAGTCTCCTGTTATTGCACTCGATCTATTATGATTGTCCTAGTCATCAAGCCTTTGGAAAAGTCCACTTACTTGTGAAAGAATGAGAATAAAAATGGCAAATGTCTTCTTAGTATTATTATGAAAGTAGTTTTGACCTCATGTAACCACTGATAGGCTTTCAGGATCTCTCAGGGGTCCCTGGCCTGCAGCTGAAGAACTGGTGGTCTAGGTCCTTTCTGTGCTAATAAGCTAGCCCAGCAAGGGACCTCCTCAGGCCCTCATCTCTTCCATTAGCCTGCCCTAAACAATTCATTCCTTTCAGTTAAGGTATTATTCTCTGTCAAAGTGCAAATACTAATGGGAGAGAGAACACATTAAGCTGTTAACAGTTATCAATTCCTTAGTGTGAACACATTTAATTCATTTCAACTTGAGAGTCCATGAGAACAGAATGGGAAAGGAGAAGAGCCAGAAATAGGGAATGGAAAGACCCGTCTCCTTAGCCTATCATCAACTTTTCCTGTTTTACAGCAGTGCCTGGCCTGGGAGCAGCCTAGTTTCTGGATAACTCGCAGCTCACAGCTACGTGTTTAGCCGGACAATCAGCTCTAATGTGTCTTTTGGAGCAAAAATTAATATGAGACCTGGTCTTATTTTACTATAAGATGTGGTCAATATAATATAATATAATATAATATAATATAATATAATATAATATAATACTGGGTCTTATATTAATTTTTGCTCCTAAAGACGCATTAGAGCTGATTGTCTGGCTAGGTCTCATTTTCAGGGAAACAGCATGAAAAGAAGCCATTCCCTGATCTATTTTAATTGCTTATCCTCCAGAGCTACCTGAGTTACCGTACTCCTGTGACTGCTAATGTCCAATGTGGGACTTACTGATCTAAGAAATAGAGAGAGTTACAACTACTAATAAAAAGCTAATCAAAACAAAACCCACTAATTTCTGTGAAAAAGTACATTTATTGATAACCATGCAGGAAGCTCTTTATTAACCTGTCTTCATTCTATTTAGTCTTTCAACTTTCTTTAAACCTAATACTTTCTCTTAATTTTTTTTGTCTTTTTATGACTTACCTATCATCAGGGATATGCATTACTGTATCTTCATTCCTAAGAAAGTAACCATTCCATTTGAGCATCTGTGTTGAGACTTCCTTGGAAATTAAATTCTAGTCTTTGTTAATAGGGCAACATTGAACTATAGTGTCAGGTAATGTATGACAACTCAGTTTATTGGTTGTTTTTTCAGATGGAATTACAAACATTCTTAGTCGAAAAAAAACAAAACAATAAACTTTAGTCACTAAATATTCGTGTCTTTGCATTTTAAGTGTGGATTTCTTCCCATGCTTGCGGCAGCATGCACCTTGAGGGAAGGGCTGACTTCTCTTTTGCGGGATGCATCTGAGAGGATTGCCCTTAACTGTCAGGGATTGGCTGAGATTAGGTCATGCAATCAGCTGATACTGGGGCACTTTAGGGGTGAGCTCAAATTGTGGTTTTGGGAAATGCCTGAGTTTAGTCAGGAAAAGTAATTCACCTCGGGGGAGTTGAGTGCAAGAGGTTAAGAATAGATGGAGAAATTAGGTGCAGGGGAGTTGGAGACAAAATAACTTAGGAGGCAGTTTATGAATAAACACAAGAGGGATAATGAAGTGCAGACTAGTGATGCCTCCTAGTGATAAAGGTCTGAACTGAGTGACAAAGGAAGTTGCTTTGCAAATGAGCATGGCAGACTTTTGTGCTGTGGGAGAACCAGCTGTTGTGGATGGTGAATTAGTGCTCTGAGCCAATTCTGCAAAATATATTTTTTATGTTACTATGTTCAAACAGATGTTTATTTGCCAATGACTGTCATCTTAACAACTTTACTGGAATACTCAATTTTTATTATTTAGTTATAAAATAAAAATTGTGGGAAAATGTTTCTTAGCAAGGACTGTAAGCCAAGGATATATGGCATGTCAGGAAAAATAATATCAATGAAATGATCTGACTGGGGGTTGTCTATGATTTTTAAGAAAAATCTACCAATACTTTACTAATTACTTATATGTATTTATTGGTTAGACATTTGGGTGTACAGTCTCACCAGCAGCATTATAAGCAAGACATTTCCTCTCAGCCTCCTTTGCAGGAAACCCTGATTTGCCTTATCAGCCTCCTTCTTTCATGTTCTGCCACTCGGGAGGAGCCCCTAGCTCCCCGGTGGTCAGAGCAGCTGCTTCTGACAGCCCCTGGTCTGGACAACTCAGTGCTGAGGACACATTAGGTCTAACGGACATTTTCTTATATAGTAAGTGGAGCACTCTTTTAAAAACAGTTTGTGAAGAAAATGCACTCCTCCTCCAAATATTTTTGGATTGGAACAAGCACTCATGAATTTTCTCTTGGCACAAATCTCTGTGGACTGCTTCCTGTTCATCTTTTCTCTGATGCAGTGCCTGCCTCTTCATGCGCTTATGTTTCCCTCTCTGTCTTTGCCCTCTAGTCACGTGAGTCCTCTTTTGATCTAGTCATAACCTGTTGCCTCATCCCTAAAGGGATGCATGTACTATCCCCTCTGCCAGGAATTTCTACCCATCTGCTCATTCTGGACCTCTCACTCACAAATCCTTACTTTTCCAGAAACCTTCCCTGCTCTCCAAACTGTCCTGTACTCGTAAAGTATTCTGTTCCTTTCCACTGTAGTATACATGTTAGTGTACTATGTTATGTATTTTAGTTTCTGTGATTATTCACATAATGTTTTTTGCCAACTAGATTGTGAGCAGGGTCTTCTGTCTGTTTTTCTTTTTTCTTTTACCACCCATCCTCAGTGCTGGCTACAGTGTCTGACACATAGCAAGTGTTCAATAAATGCTAATGCATGAATGATCGAATGAATAAACAAGCTTTTATTAAGTGCCTACTATGTTCCAGATGCTGCTGAGTGATGAGAATACACCAATAAGATGTTCCTACCTTCACGGAGCTTGAGACAATCATGTGAGGAGATAAACTGCTATAGAGATGTAAAAAACAAAAATGAACAAACCAACAAACACCGCCACCAAACAATCAAACAGCAATGGTGTGGGGACAGAGGATGTAGCAACTAATTCTGCCAGGGGGTGTTGTGGAATGTGAGCAGAGGTAGGATGGGAAGAGCCAGGACTGGGGTCAGGCAGATCTGAGCTTGAGTTCTAGTTCTGCCTCTTTCTGAGCCTCTCTGATTCTGTTCTCTTTCTGTAAAATAGGAGTAATAATACTTACTGGGCAGGGAACTATCAGACTTACCTAAAACGTACCTAACTCTGATGACGGTTGGGGTTAGTCTTCCCTGAAGGTCTGGGTAAGTTTTGGGTACATATCTATCCTTTGCCAGTGCAAAGTCCAAAGTCCTTCTCCAAATATCTATGAATTTTCATGGGTCTGTGTTCACATGGTCTTCTTCAACTCTGATTTCCTCCTCCATTGAATTCTTGCTCTGCTGGCTCTTTACTGTGTTCTTTTAGGACTGATCTGTTCTCTGCTCTTGCATTCACTCAGATGTGGAACTCACACCTTTCCATGAATTCCACACAAAGGTACTCACCTAGGCCTTTGCCTGGGCAGCAAACCTTGCCAGAGTTTTAAGGAAAGAGAGGAGTTAAACAGTGGGGCAAGTCAAACAAATTAAGCTGGCTTGTTAGCTATCTTTAATCTTAAATCTTAATATATCCTGTGATGTGAATCCACGTTGTCTCTCTCTTCTCTGCTGTTTCCTTTTAGGAACATAAAACAAACAAACACCTCACAGCAACAATAAAAACCTTTCTCCGCTATCTTTCTATCTCTTCTCTAGCCTGTGACTTCCTTATCATCAATAGAATGCAGAGAAAGTGATGCTGAGTTGACTTGGAGGCTAGACCAGAAAAGGCAATACAGTTTCTGCTTCAGTTGCTAAGCACTCACGTTTGGAGCCCCAAATCTCCATGTAAAAAATCTGAATGCCCAAGACCCCCATGCTATGAGGAAGCCCACACCATACGGAGAGGCCACATGACGCTTCTCAAGTCAAAAGCCCCAGGTGAGAGTCTAGCCAACAGCCAGCATGAACCACTAGGCATGTGTACAATGACATTTCTAGTGGATTTCACTTTTCAGCCATTGCGTTACCTCCAGCCTTCGAGTCCTTGTGTCTGAAACACCAGAATGATGGAGCAGAGACCAGGCATTCCTGCTCTGCCCTGTTCAAGTAGCTGACCAACAGACTCTGTGGTTGTTTTAAGCGTTCGAGTTTTGGGATTATTTGTAATGCAGCCATAATAACTGGAACAATGGTTATGTAACACTTTACCTAGTTCTTGAGAGATGAATGAGGGTGTTTGCCAGGCAAAACTGTTTGGAAAAGGCTTAACTTTTTAGGAGAAAACTAAAAAGTTCAGTGCAGTCAAAAAAAAAAAAAAAAAAAGCAAAAAAAAGCGTGTGGGGGAGAATCAGAAGATGAGATAAGAAATGATGCCGTGAGAAAATGTGCTATATGGTTTAGTGAAAGCCATTATGTAGCTGTATTTGTCTGTTAATATCGTGTTTCCCCAAAAATAAGACCTAGCCGGACAATCAGCTCTAATGCGTCTTTTGGAGCAAATATTAATATAAGACCTGGTATTATATTATGTTATGTTATGTTGTGTTATGTTATATTATGTTATATTATATTATAAAGACCCGGTCTTATAGTAAAATAAGACTGGGACTTATATTAATTTTTGTTCCAAAAGATGCGTTAGAGCTGATAGTCCGGCTAAGTCTTACTTTTGGGGAAGCACGGTATAGGTAATTTTCTTTCAGACCACTGGCTTTGAAAAAATGCATTTTTTTTAATTGAGAAAGCTATGCCATACAATTTCTGGAGGATTTCTGAAATTTTGGACATAAAATATGACTTTTGAATGTTTTAAATTGCTTGCAATTCTTCATTAGTTAGCTTTATTCTCTGAACTCAAGTGAAATTGAACTTGTCCTAAATTACAGGCTGTGGTTTAACTGATGAGTAATTTTAATTTGATTGTTAGTTGGAAAAAAAAACCACTGCAATTCCTTATGAGTACTCACATCTAGTTTTATCATAATTTTTTTGGGTGTTGAGGTGAGAACATAGTTGAGAAGAAATGTTCTTATCAGAGTATCCTGGATACTAATACATTTTGTATGTAATTTTCCACAGAAATATTGATTTTAATCAACTTTCAAGCTGTAGCACTACATTTGTCAAAGCAGAAGACCCAAATGTGCAATTTTTTTGTTAGTGGAAAACTGGCCATAATGAATGTGTTAAAATATATTAGTTATCTATTATGTTTTAACATGCAAGAAAGCACTAGATCATTAGCTTGGCTCATGAGAAAAACAGCAGCAGCAGCCTGACCCACTATAGGAGGAAGCCGAATCAGCAGAACAGTGGCCTGTGAAGATGGCCGTTTATGAAAAATGCCTGGCTGAGTGTGAAGCCACAATAGTATTAAATGAATACATATGATGCATAGCATAATTATCCCACTTATGGCAGGAAAATGTCACCATTTTGTCAAGTGGTGTGGTGTGTACATCAGAATCCATGGTATCATCTATCTCTGAGATATTGTGTGAGTTTTACAGTTCTGGGAGGGTTGAAAGCCAAGTTTTGATTAATTTTTGGTAGTTTCATTTGGTTATTGAAGTGTAGGTTGATTGTGTATGTGTGTGCTTTTTCTCCTTTTCTTTTAAGTTCTGATGATCTTGATGAAATTTCCCCTTGAGAAGTTGGAAGAAATCAACAAAGTAACTGTCACAGCTTCTTTGAGATGAATGGCTTTAAGTAGTTTGAACATACCAGCCCAGAGTAACCTCTCTGGAAGATTAGTGGAAAGCAGCAACACTGTGGAGATCACGGTCCCTGCTAGCTGTAGATTTATTTTAAATTGATTGTAAGAGCTTCCTCCTAAGGCTCAGATGCAGAGTTTATTTCTATTTCTCTCACACTGTTTTTTTATCTCATAATCAAACAACCGTCATACTATTGACATAGTTGGATTCAGTGTTCAGTATTTAGATTGAACGGGTGAGGGGTTCAGTTTTCTGATGCTGCTCTAAATTTCTACTGTAAGAAACCTAAACCAAGGTCTGGATTAGATAAGGGCTTGTGCTAAGCAAGGATGGAAAATAGAGCTTCTTAGGGTTTATACTCCTGTTGTGGACTGGGAGGAACAGAATTTCATTCACAATTGCCAAAAAGAAGTCTACATGGTCTTTGAATGAGCGATTTACCTACACATCTTTTGGAAATTACTTACAATTCTATGTATTTACATCTGTGTTCTTTTTAATTATAAAGTACAGCCTGGAGTTAGCCTTTAGGGGATATTCTAATGGACAAGCACTTGACTTATTTAATGGTTTTCAGGATTGATTTAATAAGCATTTGTTGAGCACCAAATATGTCCCAGGACTAGTGCCACACACTGGATTCAAGGAAGCATTAGACTTGCTTCCAAGGGTTGCTTAATCTAGTGCAATAGAAATGTATGAAAATATGGGATCCAGAGCAGGGAGTAAATAACAATATGTAGGTCCCAGGGATGACATAGTGTAGAAAAGGCTGCTATCTGAGCACATATTACTTGTCTTTGTATATGGAAGTTCTTTATGGAAGAATAAAATCTTCAGGATTGAAACACATTTTTTATTTTAGAAAATAGGCCACCTATTTTCTTTGAGCTGATAAACATGATTTGTGAGAAAATATAAGAAAAAATATAGAGAAGTGAGATCTTGTTTTATTATGTTAAAAATGACCAAATGACACATAGGAAAGACACAATATGAAGTTTAATTTTTAGGTTATATTTAAAAATTAAATGGAGTAATATATATAAAACCAAGAGCTAGAAAAATCTTTCCCAGGAGAACATTTTTTATCTTTAGGTCAGACAGCAAGAATGTGAAGCCATAAAGTTCAATTACACAGGATTACACTAATGTGTGCTACTAGTCTGACATATATACCCCCATACAAATAAACACATATGTATGTATTTGTATGTAAACACACAGGTAGTTTCCTAGGGCTGCAGTAACAAATTACCATAAGCTTGATGGCTTGAAACAACTGAAATTTATTCTCCACAATTCTGGAAGCTAGAAGTCTGAAATTAGTGTGTTAATGGGCCTGACTCTTTATGAAGTCTCTAGGGGAGACACCTTGCCTGGTGTCTCTAGACATTCCTTGGTTTGTTCCTGCATGACTCTAATCTCTGCCTCAGTCTTCACATGTCCTTCTTCTCTGTGTATCTCAAATCTCCTCCGCCTTTCTCTTATAAGGATAGTTACCACTGGATTTAGGGCCCATCTGGATTATTCAGGATGACCTTGTCTAGAGATCCTTAATTTAGTTATATCTTCAAAGACCATTTTTTCCCCCAGATAAGGTTAGAGTCACAGGTTCTGGGTGGACATATTATTGTTGTATTTTGTGGGGGCAACATTTAACCACTACACTATATATATATATATATATATATATGTGTGTGTGTAGTGTATATATACACATATATATATGTGTATGTCAATATATACATATATACAGTATATATACCATATATATCAAATAATATACATCATATATACAATATAAAATCATTTATATATCATATATATCACATGTATATGATATAAAGTGATTAATAAAAAACTGACTTTTCTATAGAAAAATTGGCAAAGTAGAAGACTAGATAGTTCACTAAAAAAGAAACACTACATGGTTAACAAAAAATGATAACTAATTTTAAAAACATGAATAATGAAAGAAATGCAAATATATTTACAAGAAATACAAATATTTTTACCTATTAAATTGATAGAGATCAAAAACACCAGTGTTGTTGAGAGTGCATTGATTCAGGCATTTTCAAACATCAACGGTAAGACTCCCACCTGCTGTAGCCTTTCTGGAAGCAGTGTGGCAGAATGCAACAAACATTTTAAGCAAGTGTTAGGTTTTGGTTTTGCAACTGTCTTTCCAGGAATCTAGATAATCAGAGGTGGCTAAAGAGTCACAGCATTTAATTAATTATGTTAATTATTTATGTTATGTAACATACATAACATAATACTATACTAATAATATATTGATTACAGTACTAATTATAACAGTGAAAGGAACATTATACAAGCAAATATTATATAGCCATCAAAATCATGTTTTGGAAGAATATGCATATTTGATGACATGAAAATATTTTTATCATGTACTGTACACTTAAAATAAAAACGAAACTGGGTATGCAGTATGTTCTCAATTTTGTAAAGTGAGTCCATGTATATTTAAGTATATATACATCCAAAGACTAGAAACAAGCCATCAAAATATTATCGGAAATAATTTCAAGGTGATAGAATTCCAGGTGATTTTAATTTTCTTTATCATTTACTAAACTTTCCAAATTATTTTCATAACAAAAATGTTCTTAAAAAGAAAATAATTATTTTGTTGTTCAATCCTGTGGTGAAAAATGGGAACAGCTACCTATAACTATTTCATATTTTAGTAAGTTATTTCTCTTAAGAATATTCTACATTTGATATGATTGTGAATGAGGTCAGTCAGAGGTGTGTAAGTAATAGAATCACAGATTTTTGCAATTGAATGAGAGCACTGGAAGTTTCAGTACACCTTCTTCATTTATAGATGAAGAAATGATCCACAAAGAGACTACCTTTCTTGACCCAAAGAAGCGTCTCTCATGAGAGATCTGTGTTGAAGTTCATGGAAAGCTGCCTGTATTACTCATCTATTGTTGTATATGAATTACCACAATTCAGTTGCTTAAAACAACACACATTTATCATCTCACAGTTTCTGTGGTCAGGAATCTGGGCACAGCTTGCCTGGGTCCTCTTCTTCGGAGTCTCTCCTTAAGCTTCAGTCAAGATGGTGACCAGGGCTGAGGTCTTATCTGAAGACTCCTTTGGGGCAAGATCTACTTCCATTCTCATGTGGTCATTGGTATGACTCAGTTACTTCTGGAATGTCAGAATAAGTGTCTCACTTTCTAGGTGACTATTGGCTGATGTCTACTTTCATTTCTTTGCCATGTGGGCCTCTCCAGTATGGTATCTTGCTTCATCAAAGCCAGCAAGAGAGGAAGTAGACTGACAAGATGGGAGCCACAATCTTATGTAGCCGAATCATTGAAATGACATCTCCCTACTTTTGACATATATGAGATAGACATAATACGACATATACGAGATAGCAACCTACAATCAAGGGAGAGACTTACAACAAGGGCATGGATACCAGGAGATAGATGGGGAACATATCAACGGCTTCTTAAAGTCTGTCTACCACACTGGCTGTCTAATAATCTTACAAAATTATGGGCAGATGCCATGTTTGTGAGTAATATATCTCTTTATGAAATAAAGAAGTTTTGGCTAGAATCTTATATTCATATCTGTATATAAGCAGTGCTGAGTACATAGTAGATGCTCAATATACGCTTGCTTGTTCAATTTTTCATTCATTTAACAAAGATTTACCTTGTGTTAACTAGATGTCAGGTACCTTTTTAGGTGTCAGGATATATCCGGTAACAAAACAAAGTTCTTCCTTTCATGGAGCTTACAGTCCAATGAAGGAAGACAAGGTATGACATCAACAAGTAAATATATATTCTGATATGGAAAATAAATAGAGCAGAGAAAGGTGAATTAGAAGTGGTAACAGGTGAGTGAATGCGAGGGGGTTGCTATTTAGATGGAGTGGTCAGTGAAGACCCCATTAAGGGGAAATCTGAGCAGAAACTAAAGGAAGTGCACGAGAACGTCTAAAGAAAGAAAGTTTGTGAGGACCCTGAGACTGTGCTTCTCATATCTCTGACAGACTTCTAGGGATGTAAATGACCAGTACCCATGTGCTGCTCTGAAATCCATCACAGTTTTCTAATGACTGGGTATGATAGGGGTACAAAGGCGGATCATTTTGGGGAGATGAAGGACCCGTGTGTTTGGCAACCTGGACTGGAGGATTCTACTACAGACCTTGCTGCAAGTTTCTTAGCACTGTATTACATTGTAAGACTTTTCCTACCCTACCCTCTTCATTCTCTTCTTTAAAGGGATCAGACCTGCATTGTGTTTTGGCAGCTGTCTTAGTATCCTCCAGCCCTACCCCATTTTCTGTCACAGGCATTTCTCCCAATATGTCTCTTGCTGCTCTGAGGACCCAGACTTACAGTGTTCCAGGCAGAGGCCACACAAGTGCAAAGACCCTCATGCAGTTGGCATTTTTGAGGAACATCAAGGTCACTGAGGCTTCCTTAAAGTGAAGAAGAGTAGTAGGAGAAGTGGTCAGAAATGCATCTGAAGTCCTTGGAGAATAAAAATAGTTGGCTTGGTTAATATAAAATTGTTTTTAAAGAAAGGGATCAAAAATGTTAAACAATGACATGTGTCTCAATTATAGAATTTAAGGGAAGGGCATTACAAACCCAGCATCTGATAATCTTCTCATTAGCAGCACTCAACATCTGTTGAGGTAGTAAATGTAAGTGGCCAAGTTCTGGACCATTAAAATTTTGATGTAAACCATTAAGACAATTTATGGGTCTTAGTTCAAAGGGTGTCGCCATTGTATCTGTGAGAGTGGAAACAGTAGAGTGTATTTATGCAAATCTAATAGATTTGTAATGAACAATCCTGCTTAATAAGCTAGTTAGACTATTTGATCATTTACTTGAGAGTGATCATAAATGTCTTTTGCTAAAACTATTTTACAGTGCTAATTATTTAACTGTAATAGCACTTAACATAATGCTAACACACAGCAAGTACTAAGTTTATTTTGTTATTGATGATGAGGATGAAGAACATGATTCTTAAAAGGTATCATTTGGCCCCTCAAAGGAACCACCAAACGCTACTGAATGATCCAGATAAAAATCAACCAGAAACTTTCTTTTTGGAGGTTTATGGCTTAAATCCCCATTTCACCACAGGCCACAAGTTTGACCTATTCTGGACTTCACAGCACTTTCCATGGGGCACTTGCACATTTTTATCTCCTTTCTTTTACCTCTATAACCCATGACATGTCCTCTGCTTAGCTTCTCAGAAGCAAAAGATTGGAAAATCCTTTTAAAGTTCAGAAACAGAACAATGTTCACTCAAGCTATAAAAGCTTCGGAAATTAGTCTTGAATATTATCACTGGGTATCAATTGAAGTCAGATGAAGAGCTCTACATTCATCTAAAGTTCTTTTTCATACTAATTAGATACTCTTCAAAGGTGTAATTATCGTTTAAAAATTACTTCGGAGTGCAGGATAGACAATGGATATGTAATGTCTTTCCGTGTTTTTCCTATTTCATTGGCATTTTTCTATTTCACCAATGAATCATAGGACTTTCAAGGACTTCCACCCCCCCATCCCCACAAGTTAAAATTCTAAACAGAAACTCAGCTTACATGAAAAACTAGAATCAATTACCGGGAAAAGTCTATAATAATTAAACACTTGATTGCATGGATTGTCAGTCTGTCCCATAGTCCTCTTTCTCTGCCACCTTGAGCACAGAATTATTTCTGGCCCTGGAGGTGAGCTACTTTGCCTGTAAGGGGAGGTAAAATATAAGCTTGGCCATGCACTCATTGTCACAATTTGTGGCACAGCTGAGATTCAGACTATAGGTGACCTTTGAACAACATGGGTTTGAACTGCATGGGTCCACTTTTACATGGATTTTTTTCAATAAATCTGTACATGTATTCTCTTTCTTATGATTTTTTAAATATCATTTTTTTTTATCTAGCTTACTGTATTATAAGAATACAGTATATCATACATATAACACAAAAAATATATGTTAATAGACTATATATGTTACCTGTAAGGCTTCTAGTCAATAGGCTATTAGTAGTTAAGTTTTTGGGGATTCAAAGTTATATGGGGATTTTCAACTTGAGGGGATCGGCATCCCTAACCCCTGCAGTGTTCAGGAGTCAACTGAACACCAATATCTTTGCCTTACTCTACTCCATGTTTCTTGGCATCTTGTACCATTTCAGAAGGATAAGAATGGCATGGAAAAGACTTCAAGTTTGTGAGCATAGCATGGGGACATTTTAGGGAGGGATACAAGTTCTGTGGCCAAAGTAAAAAAGCCTATCTGCTCTTCCACTGTTAGAATGAGCTGTCCAGAAAGCAGTGAAATCCTTTTCTGGGTGGACACTTGCCACATGCTAGGTTCTCTGTCTGGAGTACTGATTCTTCCTCTCTTTATCTTAATGACTCCAGTTCTTGCTTTTGACCATATCTGAAGCACGCCTCCCCAGGAAAACCCTCCTTTCCCTCTGCCTGACGCAGGGCCTTCTGCTAGTCCAGGCCCTCCCAGGGGCCCCTCCCGTACTGTGTGCATCAAGGTTGCATGTTTCCACCTGTTCATGTGAATATTAGACTAAAGTCTGTACCTCACTCCACTTCCCACTACAGCTTACATTATATAACTATTATAGCACAGTGCCTGGCACAGAGAAGGAAAGAAGTCCTTAATGAACAGTTGTTGACCCAATGCCTGAGAAAATGTTCTAGAAGGATTGCTCTGGCCCTCACTGTGCAGGAGACCCACTTCGGGAACCCTCTGCTATTCTACGGTGTTCTGGTTGTCCATCTCTAAATGATTCAATGAGGGCTGCATGATTCTTTGGAAGTTATCCTGCCCAAAGCGTCAGTTTCCCTGCAATCCTTTCTTAGTTCTTTCATTAATGAGCTTTCAGACTTTAGGGAAATTGTTTGCTGTCTTTATGTCTCCTCATATGTAAAATGGGATTGTCAATATCTGCTTTATTTACCTTACCCCGTTATCTTTTTATGCAAAGAACTTTAAAGGTCTAGATCTATTAGTGTGATCCAGATATTATCAGGTAAAAAGGGGTAAGTTATAGGCAGTTCCTTATGACCATGCACAGTGGATTCCTAGAAATGTATTTGAAAGTTGAAAAATAGTTATGAGTTACATTTCCAGAGAACTAAAAACATATTTTAACATTCCTAATAATGGTTCAATACAGATCTGACAATTAAGCTCATAAACTTGTTGCAATGATGTTGCTAACCTTTTTTGATATCAGAAGGATTATTTATTATGAATTTGTATCACCTGGACAGATAACCAAATTTACTATTTGGAAGTGCTGAAAAGGCTGTGTAAAAAAGTTACATGACCTGAATTTTTCACCAACAGTTCATGGCTCTTGCGTCACCACATTGCACCAGCTCACACAGCACTGTCTGTGAGGGAGTTTTTAGCCAGTAATCAAGTAACTGTATTGCCCATCCTCCCTACTCCCCTGATCTCACCCCCAATGACTTCTTTCTTTACCCGAAGATAAAGGAAATATGGAAAGGAAGACATTTTGATGGCATTCAGGACATCAAGGGTAATAGGACAACAGATCTGATGGCCATTCCAGAAAAAGAGTTCCAAAATTGCTTTGAAGGGTGGACTAGGCACTGGTGTCAGTGCACAGCTTTCCAAGGGACGTACTTCAAAGGTGACCATAGTGATATTCAGCAATGAGGTATGTAGCACTTTTTCTAGGATGAGTTCATGAACTTAATTGTCCAACCTCGTATGTGCTGCCTCTCTTAGATTCAGATATCCCATGAGGTGGTGAGACACTCACATGTGTCCAGCACAGAGGGCCACCAACACCTCTGGCCCCTTTGTTACAGCAGCCAAGGCATTTACCAATCTTTAGGAAGCTCTGGGTTGTCGGAAACAGGTATAGGAAAAAAAAAAGGATTCTATCTTTTTGTCCTGGTGGAAGATTGCAAAAATGACTTTAATTCTTTATTCTTCCTTAGCTACAATATTTGCCATGTAATTTTATGGAGCCCTCTCAGTTTGACTTTAGGTTTAGCCATGTGTATTAGTTAAGATTCTCCAGAGAAACAGATGCATGTGTGTGTATGTGCGTGTGTATATATATATACACATATACATATGTATGTACACACACACACACACACACACACATATATATATATATATATATATATATATATATAGAGAGAGAGAGAGAGAGAGAGAGAGAGAATGATTTATTGTAAAGAATTGGCTCATGCGATTGTAGAGGCTGACAGGTCCTAAGATCTGTAGTCGGCAAGCTGGAGACCCAGGAGAACCAATGGTGTAGTTCCAGTCTGAATAACAGCAGGTCTGAGATCAAGGAAGAGCTGAAGTTTCAGTTCAATTCTGAAAAGTAGAGGAAAACAAACAAAAAACCAACTAACTAAACAAACAAACAAAAATCAATGTCCAGCTTGAAGGCAGTCATGTAGGGGGCGTTCCCCTCACTCATGAGAGGACCAGCCTTTTGTTTTATTCAGGCCTTCAACTGACTGAATGAGGCCCATCCACATTAGGGAGCGTCATCTGCTTCACTCATCTTACAATTTAATTATTAATCTCATCCAAAACACCTTCACAAACACACCCAGAATAATTTTGACCAAATATTTGGATACCCAGTGGGCCAGTCAAATTGACATGTCAAATTAACCATCAGAACATGTAATTTCCCTTGACCAATGAGATGTTAACAAATGTGATGCAAGCAGAGCCTTGAAAGACCCTTGGCATATTGGATGAATTTGCATTTTGATCCTCTGCTTCACTATGAGAAGATCCTGAGGCTAGTGTGTTTAGTGATGAGACGTGTGGAATAGAGCTAAGTTATTCCAGTTGTCCCAGCTGAGGCTATCCTAGATCAGCCACAGCCTGCAGACCACCAAGCCAGTCAAGAAGAGGAGAGCCACTTAGCTAAGCACTCACCCACATCAGCAAGGAAAGATCATAATATGCCACTGAAGTCCTGTGACTATTTGTTACACAGCACGATTTTGGCAATAAATAACTGATACATCATAAAAAGCCCATGTAAGTGAGACCTTGACATGCACAGATGATTTTAGCAAAACACACCGACTGAATGCGTGTTCACCTTGCCCCCCAGAATATCCTCCTGCTGGGAGACAAGGGAAGTCTGGAGTACTTCTATAACAATTGGGGACAGGGAGGGTAATTTTCTTTGGAGAGAGAAGTTAAACTATTTAATTAATATGATTTAAAATGTAAGATTGTACTTAAAAATTTCTCTTAGTAAGTAGAGCCTCCTGCCATGGTGGCCAGGATTTTTATCTTGGTGGGTAGGGATGGCAGGCGGTTTCACCAATGGGGGTGATAATGTTTGAGATACTGAAGCTGACATCTAAAAGGTGGCTTAGGGATGTTCAGGTACAATATATATGAAAGGGCTAATTTTATGAAAGTCTAATGCACATATAGGTGGAATAACAGGTTACCACTTTCCCTTCCCTTAGATGCCTTAGATGCAAATTCAGAAGAGTAAGGGCCATTGGCCAAGGATTAATCTGAGTCTCCACTCACATGGCTATCCTGAATTTCTCCAAGTGGGGACATGTACACCAGCAGAGGAGGATACAATCTGACGTGAAATTATCTGCTTTGGAAAAGGAGTGGGTTTCAAGAAGAGTGAATAGAAATTTGAATACATACTTCAGAAATAGGTGAAGACCCCGGGGAGCCAAGTTAGAAACGTCATCGTTATCCTCATGGAGTCTGGACTAGTCCTCCTTGGCAGAGTGCTTTAGGTAGCAGGCCCTACATTGTCAGTCTCTCCCATTCATCAGCTTCCATATTCCTGCCTGTGTTACAACCAGTAGGGACCATAAAAAGGGGAGGGGTAAGAAACTCATATAAAACTCTCTGCTTGTGTGTGTGGAGCAGGCTGATCCTGAGTATTTTGGCAATATTCTGCAGCAAGTTGAGAAGGGCAGAGAGTGTGGAATGGGGAGGAGAGACTGGAAGTTTTACTTTCACAGCATTTGAACATCCAACCCCTGGTCAAAGTCATCTTAGTCAGGATAGGCTGTGTTTTGCTAGGGAATAAACAACCCTAATATCTTGATGCCTTAAACTGAAAGCTATCTCTCACTCATATTACATATTTGACACCCGTCAGCAGGAATTCTGTTGCACATAGTCACTTAGGAATGCAGGCTGATGGAGGTACCATCTCAACACAAGCTGTCATGAGCACTGAGGCAGGGGAAGGGATTGTGGTGATTCCTTCTCTGGCTCTTTGCCTGGATGTAACATATGTCACTTCTACTCATGACTCATATCTAACTTGTTGCACAGACAACCGGGCTTCACAGGGGTGAGTGTTCTAATCAAGTTTTGTAGATTTTGTAATCAATGATTTGACATCCATTAATCACAGGGCTAACCTAATAGCTAAGGTTGTTTACGTCTCCCCCATGGTCTGGCTTTTGAGGGGGCACAAAAATCAAAATACAAGCCCTCTGATCAGTAACTTCAACATCTGTGTTTCGCTTCCTACCCAATAGGGAACATGCCCACCTAATGAGTTCCCACTTCTATAGACATAAAGGCTCTTCCCCATGCTTCCTTCACTCTTTCTGCCTCCTGACTGACCATGGAGCCCTGTATATTGTGTCATGCCCCATTTTCTTGGGAACTGTAGGTAATCAACTCTGTCTTTGTATCCGTCACCTAACCATACCTGATAAAAAATATCCCAGCTACAAATCTTGAAACACGGGGAATACTACCTTATTATCCGACTAGAAAGAAAAATGGAACACTTGTGGACCACCCCAAGGGCTAACACACTGGTTAAGACTGTATTCAGGTGCACTACCTGATCTTGCTTCACATTTGCCTCAATCTAAGACCTTAGTTTGCCACACCTGACAGGATAGGCTTTGGTTGTACTGGGGGAAGTGGCTCCTTTACTCTGCTGCCTTGACTTTTTCTTGTAAATTGAAAGCACTATATTTATTAGCTTTTGGTGGTCTGTAAAATGGGATGGGGGCATGAGATTATTTCTCATCCTTTGAAGAGGAAAAGCACTGAGACCTAGTAATGACCTTGTCCTACGATCCCATGGCTATCCAATACTCGGTCAATCTGAAGACCCAGGTCTCATACTAGCATCTTTATATAACCGTCATGCCGAAACTTATTTTATTTTAATCCAAAAGAAGAAATATTCAGACTCCTGGTGGCTAATGACCAGAATTCCAAGCTTTTTTTCTAATTTTGAGATAACACTACCAAATACTGATTTTTTTTTTTTAAACAAAAATTCATGATACATGACTATGACATTTTCTAAGCTTTGAGCCAGACTGAAAAATCTGCACAGCTGATTTTGAGTTTGGGGGGAATTGGGTAAAAAACTTCACAAGTTTATTCCAGAACCCCCATCTCAGTAGAAATCTCAGAACCCTCAGGGCACACATTCCATGGACAGCGTGTTGCCAGTAACAGAAAAAGCAGGACAATGAGCAAACCAGCTGTGTGTTCACAGAAGAGAGTGGTCTAAAATGTTTGGCAGTACTCCCTCTTTCAGCCTGGATGGTTTTGCACGCTGCACAGTGTACATGCATCTTGACATTAAAGACATCAGGAGGGGTGGATTGGGCCGTGCAATGCTTTCTCGTCCCAACTCCTACAGCTTGACTTATGCAGCTCATGAGTCCCCCACAGCCCCGGAATCTGTTTTCCTTCTGGGATGCATCTGCCATACTGGAAGAACAGGAGGCTGGGGAAAGAATAGATAGAATAGGATCCACAGGGTGCTAATTCTTAGGGAACAAGCAACATGACCTTGGCCTGCTGGATCTGTTCATGAGAGGCTGAAGTAGAGACCCCGTCGCTTCCTATAAGGAGTTTGGACAAACTGTGATGATGCTGTTGGAAGAAAACCTTTTGAACACTGTAAAAATCCATATTGTAAGCAAAAGGAGACTTTGTATGCCCCCTACAAAGTATGCTCAATAACTAACTACATGCTGTTCTGCTTTCCAAAAAAATGAAATGACTGGAATTTTTAATATTATATCATTTCTGAGATTTCTTGTGAAAGGTGATGTACACTTTCTATTAAGTTCAAAGTACCATTTTCCTCTGTTTTTAACAATTCTTCATAGTTTTAGTATATTTTAGACAAGCATTGGCAGATTGCTTTCCCAAGAGGGAATAGAATAAAACTCCATGGTTTAATCTTTAAAAAGATAAGAAAAAAAAGTGAAAACATGTGAATCCATTGGTGGCTTTTTCTAGTTTACACATGTTAAATTAATATCTAAATAATGTCCAGAAGTATGCTATGTTTACAAACCTGGATTACAAATCAAAAACATTTTTTTTTTTCATTCCTGTTGTTAATGCTCTCAGAAACACTTGACACAAAATTTCTGGTCTTTTTTAGAGCAGGATTTCCAAATTATTCGAGGAACGAAAAATCAGGCTACTAAGTCAAAATATTCAGAAGAAGGACATAGAATGACTGAAGAAGAATATATAAAGATTTTGTGTGTCAGAAGTACTTAGCATTTATTGAATGCCTTTAGATTGGGTCCTGTTATGTACTGAATGTTTACATCCCTCCCACAATTCATGTGGTGAAGCCCTAACCCCCAGTGTGATGAATTTGGATATGGGGACTTTGGGAGGTCATTGAATTTACATGAAGTCACGAGGATGGTGCCCTCATAATGGGCTTAGTGCCCTTATAAGAAGAGGAAGATTTCATTCTTCTTTATAGCCAAGTAATATTCATTGTATGAATGTACCACAGTTTCTTAATCCAGTCGTCTACCGATGGGCATTTCAGTTGTTTCCATGTCTTGGCTATTGTGAATAGTGCTGCAGTAAACACAGGGGTGCATATATTCTTTCGAATTAGCACTTTGGATTTCTCTGGATAGATACCTAAGTAACTACAATATTGCCATGGGGATATAGAAAACAGTTTGGGGAATATAATCAATAATGTTGTAAAGATATTGTAGAATGTCAGATGGGCACTTGTCTTATTAGGGAGACCACTTCATGGACGGTGTAGATGCCTGACCACTGTGCTGTATACCTGAAGCTGAAGCTGAATAATACTGAATGTCAAGTATAACTTAATATATATATATATATATATATATATATATATATATATATATATAGTCACAGGATGTGGAATACAGCATAGGAAATAGAGTCAACGGAATTGTAACAGTTATATACAATGTCAGAGGGGTAGCAGATTGGGGGAGGGGATTATCACTTTGTGAAGGGTGTAAATGTCTAACTATTACATTGTTTTGTACACCTGAAATTAATAAAAGAAAAAAGAGGAAGAGATATGAGAGCTTTCTCACTCTGCACAAGCACACAAGGAAGAGATTAGGTGGGCATACATGGAGATGGCCGCTGTCTTCAAGCCAGGAAGAGGTTGCTCACCATGAACCAAATATGCCACCACCTTGATCTTGGACTTCCCATCTTCCAGAACTGTGAGAACTAGAAGTCTGTTGTTTAAGCCACACAGTCTATGTTATTTTGTTACAGCAACCTGAGCTGACTAAGAAAGACACAAACCTGGAAAAGTGTCAACTGTCATTATAGCCCTTTCAACTTCATTATAGCCCTTCTTCTGTAAATGATATATGAGTTTAGGCTCACACAGAAAAAACTATAGTGGGATCTGAAAACCTGGGACATCTCTCTCAAAGTTCTAAACAGTCCAGGAGTCATCTAGTCTCTGGGCCCTTATTAAATCTTTGTTCTTGCTAATATTGATTTAAAAAATAATTTTGTAGATCACTCTTGGTTTCATGAATTTAAAAGATGACTCTTAAAGGAAGAAAGGGAAAGGAAAAGGTCTTTAGATATTTTTCTCTGATGCCTCAAAAATTGCAAGATAATTAGATGGATTTTCTTGACTTGCTTTGTTACAAGTATTCTCAGCTTGACAGTAAGTTGGTTTCTAGAAAGTTCTCATTTAACTCTAATGGTAGAACCTCGGAGGGTATACACTACATCTGAAAGGCTGAGGAGAACCCCTAGTTATAGTGGTCAAATCCTAGGTCACATTGGACTCAGCACTCAGTACTCAACTGTGTGCTATTAGCCACATTTTCTTGAGTGTGGGTGAGACTATGCACCTTCACAAGCAATGTTTGCTTTCTTGAGGTGGGTTTAAGCAAACGGGCACTTGCCAAATCTTGTGGTTTCTTTCTGTCACTGAGTTGTCAGGGTCCTTCCCTTTCTTTTCATCCTCTCTCACAGCTTGCTTTATTTCTAGCTTCCTTCTCACTGACCTACTCATCTCCAGGGTGGCTTCTCTCTAGTTGGTTCTTAAGAAGTAGCTGCTGCCAAATCTTGCTTGCTTCATCAGGGGATTATGGCAGTTTCTCAATGTTTTCTGAATCAAGACCCCAGTTCTGGTTAGCCGCAAAGCTCTTCTTGGACCTTGCTGGTGGCGTTGCTTCCGTTAGTACTCCTAGACTTCAAACCATAACCTATTTTTTTGGTTCCTTTGTTTATAGCCAACACGTGATGGTGAAACATGCACTGACCTGGGACTCAGGACAATTGTTTTCTAGTCTCAGTTTGGAAAATACCAGGCTATCTGGCTTTGGGGAAAATGATGTATGCTGTCTGGGTTAGGGACTATTTTTAGCAAATATCATAAAGGGATTTCTGATCAGTCCACAAAGTGATTAGTTCTGAGCGTGAACACTAAATGGGAACTGGAATCATAGAGCCTCAAAGCTTGTCTCTTCCAGGGAACTTTGAATGGTCCCCCTAGAAAGAAGTATTATAGTCATCTAGTCTCTGGTCTGGCTGCTGGTGGCAGAGGTTCTGGTGATAGTTGCCAAATGAATTCTCTATATGTAATCCAGATAGCAACTGGGAGTTCCCTGTTCCTAGGATCCAGATTAGAGACCTAACAAGCATGCCACTTCCTGTAGATGCTTATTTATGGTTTGTATCACTTTCTTATGTGTATTAACCCTGTTCCCAGGGCATCAACCCAGATATAAAATTCCACTTCTTCCTTGATTTTTGTATAAAACCATTCCCACCCAAAGCAAGATGCCTGGGAACTTGAAGAACATATAAGGAATGATTACATTGCAGAAATGCAAACAACTTCTAGGTGAATAGTCGATGCTGCCAGTCTTAAACGTCTCCTCACTCACCCCAGGTTATATGCTCTATATTTCTGAGACAGAAGTTGATAAAGGGGGCTGTTTTTCTCCATAAATGGAGCTCATAAAAGGGATTTTGAGACATTTTAAAATATGATCTCAGAATCATTTATTTTAGAAAACTCATTTGTTTGTTCATTTATATTTTTTATCATTTATTCATTTTAGGTTTCTTTAGCTTGGTGTCTATAGAAGAAATTATTAAAACAATTCAGTATTTCTACCTTCTCTCTGCCCCAACAAAACACCCAAATGAAGGAATTCCCCAAATAACTGAAGCCAAAGATTTTTGTATATGAATCAGTTTTCAGAGTCAGCCATTTGGCCACCTGTGGCTGTTTGGACGTCTATTCTTTGTATGTTGAGTACTACTAATACTATCGTAATCCTTCTGGAGAGGGAAAGTAGCTATTCAATGAAAAAGAAGAGCTAAACCATACAAAGAAATGTTATAGCTTACAAGAATATTGCTTGCAAATATGTAGCTACAGTGATTTTTGGAACAACCTAGACCCATTAGTGACTAGAATATAAACTAGGATACACACACACATACACACACACACACACACACACACACAAAACTGACTCTTTTTAGCCATTGACTTGTTTGTTTGTTTATTTATTTATTTAACAAACTTTTTACAATTCTGATCACCAATTCTGATGTATTAGTTTTTCCCCCCGTATTCATGCAAGCAATGCTCAGACACCAGCTGGGTGCCCTACGATTCAACTCAGTTCTGATACTGTCAACCCAAGGATACCATCAGATCCCACAGGTTAACCATCCTTCTAACATTCACTGGTCTTCCAGGTCTGTGAAAAGTCTCAAATCTCTTCTATTCTGGTTTTTTGTCCGTGCTGTTTCTTTAGCTTCAACTTTGCCCCCCTCCTGGAAGTTCAGTGAAGATTCCTTCACTCTTTAGCCCTGACAGGGCTTTTTTGGTACCCCCTACCATTATCCATCAATCCTCCTTTTGTTTTCCACATAGCATTTTGGGGACAATTTTTATTTATTACTGGCCTATTCAGTGCTTATTTTTTTCTTTTTGTTTTGTTTCTATCATTAGAAAATAAGCAAGGAGAAGGCAGGGCTGGGTCTGGGTTATTCACTATTGATTGTATCTTCAACGCTCTATCTGGTAAGCAATTAATAAATATGAATAAAAATATTAAATATTATGGATTACAATATATTTAGTTATTTCTTTATGTAGTTTTATCACATAATTGGCGTCTGTGTGTGTGTGTGTGTGTGTGTGTGTGTGTGTGTATGTATTTGTGGTATTTTGTTTACCTTTTCATACAACATTCGTGAGATGAATAATTTGGCCAGTGTATTGCTCAGGGTTCACCAGAGAAATGGAACCAACAGGATGTTTTGAGGGATTCCAGTAGTTAAAGTGACAGGGAAGTGAGGGCGGGCTGGCCATGGAGCTGCAGCAAATGTTCTCACTATGCTTGCCTGATCCTACGCTTTTGTGCCCTCTGAAAAATGAAGGCAAGCAGAGGCAGTAACAGCAACATTCTCAGCCACTGCTCAGGGCTCTCTCTTCACTTTGTTTCTAACCTGCCTTGGTTATGCTCCAGTTTCTCCTGGTGTTCAGCCTTGGATTCACCGGCCATTTGCAGTAACATCCCCGCCTTGGGATTTGGTGCTGGTCTTTGATTTATTCCTCTGGCTTGGATGCAGCCTTACCTAACCAGACATGACTTGGAGGCATCCACTCTGGTTTTGCTTAGTCCAGACGACCACGAACAGTGCTCCCTGTCCTAGTTCTAGTTCTTGGCTGGACCTGCTCAGCGTTCCATGATTCAGCCTGGGATGGGTCCCTTTTGGGTGTATGCCAGGGCATATGTGTCTACCAAGTACTTGGCACAGAGGAAGCTGAAGGGAATGCAGAGTGAGCCTCTCATTCGAATATATGCTTTTCTAGCGCGAACTGTCCTTTGCCATGTTGTGCTTATAATATAGAGAAGGGAAGTTCCTATTTGATACCAGGCTCTGTGGTGAGTGCTTTATACAGATCTGCTAAGTTGCTTTCACTCTTTTGACGCTAATAGTTGATCTTCATACCAACAAAGCCATTTCACAGTTTGATATTAAACACTCATAGAGACAATATTTGGAGTCAGTTAAAGGAGAAGTTTTGCACGTGTCTTAGGAGATAAATGAGCTACAGTGTGAGAGATCAATTTGCATTGTACTTACTTCACTTTTGTGTTGTAGGCTTTCACTAACTTGATTTTATTATAGTTTTGAATTAAGAAATAAGCCTAAGGCAACAAATACCTGTTAAAATATTTTGTTTTGGTGAGTGTTTTGGAATTTGGATGCTTAACATGTGTTTATAAAATTGTGTGAAATTTCCTTTTTTTTGTTTTGTTTCATTTTCCTTGCCTAGTTTTTTCCTTTCTTTTTCCTTTAGTTTTGTTTTCAACCCTGAAGTTGCGATCAGACCAAGTAGCTCTGTCCTTAACTGGAATTTCCAGGAACCAATGACTCCATTACAGAGGTTTGTCTGTCCTGCCCTGGGGACATTGCTCTGTCCTGGAGACCCCACTGTGCATAATGAGACTCACTCCATGCCCACAACTTCGCTCTACCCCAGCTCTGGAGCATGTTAGGAATAAAGGGAATAAAGCAGACATCCAGAGAAAGTGGAGAAACTGCAGGCGTGAACCCAACCAAACTGGAAAACATCCAAGGAAGGTGGGTGGCATCTGGAGGTGATGGAAAAGGAAGACTCTGAAAGAGTCCCCTGGGGTTGTACAAAGTGCCGAGAATTGGAGCATAGGCTGAGTTATGCACTTTTGGGCTAATTATGTAAACAGAAATGTTTTGCTGGAGGAAAGGCCTGAAGACCAGTTTGGTTTTCTGCTTCTCAAGTAGATCTGGACCATTGCTGTTTCTTCTTCTTCTTTTTTTTTAAATGCTGATATTCACTTAGATTTTTAACTCTTGTGCATATTTAGAAGAGAAGAGGATAAATAAATCCATCTACTAAAAATTTATCTGTAATTGAAATCTAGATTAGAGTAGTTCAAAATGTTAAAAGGGATTGCAATGTTTACTTCACTTATATTTTAACTTTTTTCGTGTGACTTGATCTTAAACCGAATTTAAGTGACAGTCACTTCTTGAACTGTCTCTTCCTCTCTACATGACATGGTTTCTTGCCTTTGGTTCAGATTGATTTGCTCAAAATTGAACTCCTTGTTTTCCCCATTAAATGCCCTCCCCCAACATTTGTGGTTTCCATTTGAATAGCACTACTCTAGACCTCATTTTTGATTGATTATTGCCCCACCCTAACTGGACACGATTTAGTGTTGCTGCAGTGTTCTCTCATATATTTAAAAAATTGATCCACACTGCTTTCCTAGGCAATAAGCAATATTTTCCTCATTTTCCAAATGAATAAACTCAGACACAGGGATTTAATGGACTTGTCCAAACTTGCACGGATAATTAAGTATTGAAACCAGAACTCGTACCCTGTGTGAAAAGCTAAACTGAGGCGCATTCAAAAATTTAAGAGTTTATTTTAGCAAAAATCAATTGGAATTGTGCAGCACCCAATCTTAGCAGATAAAAAGGAACTCCGAGGGGCTGTACAAAATCAAAGACTTTTCTAAGCAGAAGGGAGAAGGGACGAGAAAGTTACACTAGGCCAAAAAACTGTTACTGCAAAAGTGCTTTCCTTTAGGGGCTGGCAAGGGTCTAGCATACAAATGGCCCTAACTAGCGCTGATCAGGTGATTTCTGATTGACTGGTTTAAGCTTCCATTTCAGGGAGAGCTGACACTGTAATTAAGTTAAGTCTTGGTTTGGTGACGTGGGGCTTAGCACAAGTAACTCCATTTTGGGCCTGTTGTCTTGTTTTTAATGCCGGTTCTTATGAAAGGTGGCCTGCTGGTGACTTTGCATACCCTTCATAGTCTTCTCTGTTTATAGCCAGAAAGTATGACTAAAGATGTTTATATCCTAAAGGGAAAAGTTAAAACTCCTTAGTTGGTGTCAAATATCCTCCCCAATCTTTCTGATTTACTTATGTGGTTTTCTCCTCATGCTTTTCAGTTACTCTAAGCTCTGCTTCAGCCAGACCAGTCTAATCATTTGTCCTATGTAAGCTTTTGAGTATATGGTTCCCTCTACCTGAATTGCCTTTCTTCCTCCTGCTCAATCCCTTATTTTTCATGCAGCTTTCCCTGCCTGCTCATTTGGGTCATATGCTGCTTTGTACCATATGCTGCTTTGGAAACACACAAAGACTTCGTTTCTCAGCCTCTAGGATGGTTATGTTGGGAGCATGTGACTGTGTTCTGGCCAATGTTATGTAGGTGGAGTTGATATATGACACTTCCAGGGTTGACCATAAAAGACCGCTCTCTTTTCCTTCTGTAGTGACCTAAGGAGTCATGTATTCCAAATGGCATAGTGATAACATGGAAGCAGTTTAGACCTCTGCGTCATTACTTGGAAGAGAGACACTGAGAGATCACGACTTTTCATAAAAGAAGACATGAATTTTTATTGTGTTATGTCGCTGATATTTGGGAGTTCTTTGTTATAGCAGCTTGTCACATTGCCCTGACTAATTCAGCACGCCTGCTTTGATTGACATATGTATACCTTGGTATCCACATCTAGATTTTAGAGGTGAAGCTAGGAATGCCACTTATTTATGTCTTCCCTTTTCTCTACTTGCCATTCCTTTCCTTCTTAGTCTTTCTTCCCTGCCTACTTTTACTCATCCCCATTTAATTTTAATTGAACTTCTACCAGGAGATAGATTCTAGTGTTTACAGAGATTTAATAAATTCTGATCTGGAGTCTCAAGAAAGTAACTATTTAATAAGGCCCTTATAATCTAGCAGTTGCTTGCAATTTAAGCTTTTCATTTCTCAATAAAGCTTAACTCAATTTTCTAGGCATAACAGATTCTCAGTGACTAGTCACTGAATGCATGTAGCAACTACGTGGTTTCTCAAGACTTCACTGATGTGGAATGATGTTGTAGGAATGTTGAGTCAGGGATAAAATTTACTTTATGCTCAAATAGCCCCAGATGGTCATTGGGTGGGTAACATGATTAAACTACAGCCCTACAGACGGCAACACAGAGAAATGACAGATCATCCTGATTTACAGAGTGAACTTGGATGAATATTGCACTTTATTTCCATAGCAAAGAGCCATTCTGGGGTCCCTGACTTTGTGATCTGTGAACTCTTAATTCTCTGGCTATCCAATGGTGTATATATCCCCCTGTTTTCATCAACTGACAGTTGTAGTCTTCCAAAGCACCATGTGATTCTGCATTTGGCCATGATTTTAGGTTGCATACTTTTTCTTTGGACTGATTTTCCATCATTATTATGTCAGCCTCCATTTTTACACTGATGATACAGTTATATCTGCCTTTTGATTTTTGACATCTTTTGTCTTCCTTTGTCTGGCAGGCATTAAATCATTAATGTTTCAAAATCATATGCAGCTGAAACTTTGTAAAACAGAATTTCTAGTGACAGGCACCTTAAAATTGCAGAGAAAATTCACTTCTCTCTCTTTTTTTTTGACCTTTGTTGACTTCCAATTTCACTTCAAACAGGTATCAAGAGGGTTATCTTTGATTGATAATTGTTTTTCATGATCGCATATGTATGGAAATCTGTCTTTTATCACAGAAAACTTGCTAGAATATAGGTATTTCTCTCCATTACTGATGCAGAAAGCTTTTCCGTCATGATTTATATCTTTCAGATTAAATTACTGGGAAATATGGCCCTTCCTGAAGGCTGACTATCTCCACAGCAAAAATCGTCCTGACTTTGCTACTTTGTTTTTGACACAGAAAATACATCATTGCGCTGCTTGTTTGCTAATTAGCAGCTGTTTCTCTGGTCTTGTTTTTCCACTATAGGGAGTTTTGCACAAATTTCTTTCAAGTCATGCTTTCATCTTACCTTAAAAAGCACCCTAACTGCTGAAAGCAGTCTGTCTTTCATTGAGGGGCCCAGTGCTAAAAGCCCCATAGGAATATCAGGGTGGCTCTTTTATTGCATTTAGGAGAGTCCATCCAAAAAAAAAAAAAAAATGGGCAAGAAACTAGCCATTATGAAATTCATATATACTAGGTGACAGGCACATGTTGTCCTTTGATTATCTTATTTAATTTTTATTACAACTGTATGAGCTAAAATCAGATAATGAGAGAACTGATGAATAAATAAGAAAGTAAATAACTTGCTCAAGTCCACACAGCAAAACAACAACAACAGCAACAAACAAACAAACAAAAACCCCAAAACCCCAGCAGATCTGGATACAGACACAGATATAGCTGACTCTGACATCCTGGTTTTGGTCACTATAAGAGAATTCTAATGGAAATACTAACATGAGTTCTAATACTAACACAAATACTTACTGAAATGATGGAAAGAACATTGGAAACAACTTATAACAAAGAAAATGCAGATGTAATTTATGATGTGATATACAGATTTGGGAAGCCATTCCTGATAACATTTATGTTGGTATAAGATTTGTATGAATATAAACATATTGTTACATTATTTATTGTTACACAGAGCATAGTGCATAATTTAGTGGGCTTGATTCTAATTGGTAAGGCTATGCCAGGGCTGTAATTGGTGGTAGATGATGACGAGGGAGAAAGAGAGGAGAAAGGATGAGATAGAGAAGGGAAGGAAAGAGAAGGGAGAAGTGAAGGGAAAAGAGGAATGGCACAGGGGGTGGGGGGAAAGAGGGGAAGTGGCTACTTTTTTTTTGTGTGTGTGTCATTCTACCCTGCTGGTCCCCTGGAAGCCATGCAGAATAGGGAAGTGGAAATGTCTTCAAGAGAACACCAAGTAAAGAATGGAAAAACACATATCCTGCCAATGATGGATTTAAAAAACTTTACAGCCCTGCATGGGAAATAGCATTTCATTATGGGAGTGACTCCTCTTTTATGGATATTTTTCATCCTTTTCCAATTTAGGATAATAATTATAGCTTCTGGATGACTTTTGCTTAATATTTCTTACCATTTAAAATCTTTTGTGTCAGAATACATGTCACTTTCCTTCCTAGTAACCATGACCCCCAACTCCCTACCAATTGTCAATTGGGAGCTCTTGGTTAAATCACTTGAAGTCTTTGTGTTAATGCCTTTTTCCTGTTTTATAGGAATATAACATAAGGTATGCTATATGTAAGGTAATTATATTCAGATGCAGATACACATGTTGTATTTAATATAAAAAGCACCTTGACTTCTATAAATGAAAAGCACTTTACGAGAATACAAAAGTTCTCGGTCATAGAGTTCGGGTGCCTGTAGTATGTGTGGGCTGAACCCATTTTTTTGATTGCATCTTAACTCTCAGTACTCATGCTTTTTCTCCACTATTTTTGATTGACATTAAAAAAAAAAATCTATATTACACACTTTTCCACCTTAGTAAACAGGACAATCTAAACTTTTCCTGATATTTCAGGTCCACCATTATTATTTATTCTCTTGTACTTTAGATGTAGATATTTGGTAGCATCTGCTATACCGTGTTCCCTTAAATAACTTCTAGATGAATTCTTTTCATTTACCTCTTCTCATAAGTAGAATTCAGAATGAGCAGCTTCTTGGCTTCCTGGGTATTTCAATGGGACATTTTTAGCAACCAAAATAACTATGGACTGAAAGGGCAAAGTAGTTTTCTAAATTGTCTCCTTGTGCTTAATTATATAATGTTCCCGTCTTTATTAGTAGCCATAGTCTTTGGACAGCCTTCACCTTCTCTCATTTCAGTGTTATTATCATCTCAGCGCTGTGTTACTTGCCTTATTTCCCTCCTACTTCTCTGTTGGTCAATTTTCTTCTCTGTGTATTATTTAAACACATGTTCGCTCCTCATCTTGTTCCTCATTTGTTCCTTAGAACTTCTTTCTTGAGCCCATATAGTCTCTTCTATTTTTATGCTTTATTATATTTTTGACAAAGAATTTCTTCTGGAGCCCTAATTACTATCATTGTCTCATGTTGTACAATCTTTTTCTTCATTTCTAGATGAAATGCTAGCCTACTATAATTTCTTTCAGATCACAGTCTGCTTGCAGGGTCTGGCTACCTAGCAGATGACTTTAAGGATGGTTGTCAGGGGGTCTTTTTGATCTTCCTGTTATGTCATTGTCTTTACACAATAGAGAGGAATTTTTCTTGGTCAAAGAGTTTGAGAAGAGAACTCTTTTCTTTTTTTTTTCTTTTCTTTTTTTTTTTTTTTTAAGCTCCAGTCCTTTCACTCTTTATCCAGTTTCACTTTGGCTAGAAACCCCTTTTCTAATTGATCTGAATGGATATAAGCTGTATTAGTGGCTATGTGAGCATGTGGTCTTCGAAATTTCTGTTATGGGAGTTTGTAAAATAGCCATTCCTCAGAGGCAAAGACAGTTTTGTACTCAAAATACAGACCACTTGCTATTAGGGGAACTTTTATAGTTTAATTATTAGAGTGCTGTGCTCCATTAGGGAGCAGTTATTTAACCATTGATGTCAATTTCACATTACAGCTTATATATTACATCTTTTTGAATCAGGACTAGACTGACTTTCAACAACTTGATTGTGTCACTTTTTGTGATGCTCAAAAATATATTTGAAGCTGTGATATCTTTTGTGCTCTATAATCTATTCATACTCTCCCTGTGATTTCCCTTGAGAAAAACCTTTCTGTGACTTTGTTCTCAGAGATTCCAAACCACAAAGTGTACTTTTTCCATTGAGCAATTTACCACACGTCATTGCAGGCCCTTCCGAGAGCCTGGAGAGAACTCTCTTTTCCTGCTTTTTCATACTGATATTTTGCAAAAGAAGCAGGAAGGGTCTCCCACCCCATTTTGAACTGATTGCAAAAAGAAGAGCCAAATGACAAAATGGACCATCAAACCCTGGTATCGTTTTCTTTCAGTCTGTTCTTTACTAAATGTTTCTGAGCCCAGAGAATAAAGGGCTCTGAGACAGATTAATGCAGCAAGAAGCTCACTGTGCTCATGGAGACTTTGATTGTTTCCTCGTGTTCTCTTTGGCTGTGGGAAGTACCTTCTCTCAGATGAAGCCTCAAGTTTGAAAGGTAGCAGATCTGGGTCTGCCTCCACCACCTGGCTTTCTCTGGAGTAACACATATTCTTAGTGTTGAGATGACATATTTCAAACCTTCATTTTTATTTTCTGCCTCCTTTTATTGCCAAGTCATCAAGAGTGTGTGTGTGTGTGTGTGTGTGTGTGTGTGTGTGTGTTGGGGGGGGAGTGGGGAGGAGGTTGTCGTAGGTGGGGACTCAGGGAAGGTTAGTTAGAACAAGGGAGTCAAGACACCAAAGACACATAACTGGCTTTGAATTTAGGACTCAAGGAATGTTTTGGTAAGAACTTTTTTTTGTAAAGCAAATATTTGATTGCTTACAGTTCTTTTAAAATACCCAATATCTTCTTATTTAAGCATCAAGTAAGGTTTTGGCAGTTCTATTCCGCAAAAGAACATGATTCTAATCAGCACGACTTATAGCAACAGTTATAGCTTGGGGGAAGAAAAAATAATGTTTGGAAGAAGTTAACTGGAGTGTGCTTCTATTTCATCAATAAAACTTAATCTACTTAAATATTGGATTAACAAATTAACCATGTTGAAGATATTTTAATATGTCACAAAAGTGATGGTGGCCAAAGGTATAGGTGATATCTTAAATGTCCAATAGACCACTTTCAGAATGGTGATATATTCAGAACTTTAGGTTTCTGCGGCCAATCATTGAGGCTGATTGTTTCTTTTAATTTCCTTTTGTGTGTAGCTTGGCTTAGTTGCCACGGTAAGCAGTGGTACTTTTGTTCTTGTTTGGTTTATATAATAAAACATATCCTTTTAAGGTCTAAGTTTTAATCTCTTTACCAATAGAAACACAGATATCCTTTCCATATTTAAAATTAAAACTGAAAATATAATTTCTTATCAAAGTATATGTACATGATAACCTCAATTGGTAATTAAACTCCTTCAAATTTATAAATTTCAGAACTGAAAGGGAACTTGCAGATCTTATCTAAGCTGCTCATTTTAAAGGTGAAAATAATATAGTTAACACTTATGCAGCACTAAATATTCTGTGTGTGAGTGTGTGTGTGTGTGTGTGTAAATGCATTTACTTCTTATAACTTAATGAGGTAGTTATGCCCATTTTATAGATAGAAACTTAGGCCTGGAAAGGGTCATTTATTTTCCATTTCAAGATGTAGAAGGTAGCAGAACCAGAATGCAAACTCAGACAGATGGTGTCTGGAGGTCACATTCTTATCCATTCTCTACTGCAAAACACAGGGAACTGAACTGGCTTGCCTAGGTCACACGGTAGTTGGTGGCAGCAATTACATCATATATCAAAAAAGTATAAAGAACAAAATTTAAATAAAGAAACACAGGGGTTTTCTGGTTCTTTTTCTCTTACGTAAATTCTTACCATATTTGAGTCTTACTACATACAACATGAATCTTGTACACAAACTCTACTGGACGATTCCTTATAATTAAACCAAATTATTAAAATTTACATTAAAATCCTTTCATATTTCTTCTAAAAACTTTTAGTGGAAACTCTCCCTGGGTCACTCTGTCGGTCTTTCTGGCTTTTGTTAGCAACAAAATAACAGAAATAAGCTCTATATTTCTGTTTTGAAAAGGGCAGGATAAGAAAGAACCAAGAGGTCAAATTTCTGTGGGCTTTGTGAACCTCCATGGTTACTCTTCCAGTCAGAAGGGGGCTTCCTTTCACCAAATTTCCTGAATCAGAGAGAGAATGTTTCCATTCCCAGGAGGAGCTGCCCTTGACACTACTTATAAGTAATTTGCATAACATTATTTTAAAATTCTTTAATTGCTAGCTCTTTTGCAGCTTCCGTTATAAACTATTTTTTTTCAGAGATCCAATATTCTCTCAGAACTGTAATTTTTAAAGAAGATCTTCATCCTTATTTTGGATTATGAAATTAATATATGTTCAATTGTAAAGGGGTTGGATAATATAAAACACAAAGGAAAAGCTATAACTATCTTTAACATTTTGGTCTACTTCCTCTAGAATGTTTTAGTTTTCATATTTTAAAACAGAACTGGAATCATAATATACATACTTGCATTTTTTTTAACCTTGACATGGTATGGTGTGAAATTTCCATGTCATTAAATATTTATTCATCACAACCAACACTTTAAATTGCCCCATAGTATTTCATTACTGGATGGGCCATAATTGATATACTCATTCTTCTATTTTTCAATGTTTAAGTTGTTTTTAAATTTTGCCATTAAAAAATGTTGAGACACTTTTTATGTGTCTTGGCCTGAGTTTATTTAGACTAGATTTCTGAAAGGAAGAATGATGAGTCCAAGTTATACAGATTTTCAGTCTTGAAATTCATTATAAAGGTTTTTCACGGAATGGTTTTACCAAGATACACTGCTACCAGCAGTGCGTGAAAATGAGCATTGTACTGCACCACGGTCAATATTGACCACTATCATTAAAAAATAAACTACAATCACTCAATAATTTGATAGGCATTTCAAAAATGCACTCTAAGTTTGTTTAGTGGGTTGTGACATTAATTTTTGTTTGTTTTTCTGAGAGTTTTAGTTCAATCCCTTTATTAATTTTTCTTTTGTCTCAAGTGTCCTTTAAAAATCTTATGTATTAATAATATTAACACAGTGATAGTTACAGTCTACTTCAATTCGTACTCTTAAAATGCTCTTCTCGTAGTTCCCATTCCCTGACTAGCGGTGGAGAGGCCGCCTGCGTGCTACTCCCAGAGTCTGCTTTCTTTCCTAATGTCTTGCCCTTTAGAAAAGGGTGTGGGAATATCCCAGGACCATCTGACAGCCTCAGGGGGATCCTGGATCAGTGGAATGACAGGCCAAACAGGTGGTAGTGGGAACTTGTTTAAATACCCTCACACAGCTGCCAATAGTCCAAGTTTGCTTTTCTCATTCTCTTTGTTACTTATTCTGTTGTTATTGTCTTCTTTGAAAACTTGTGCTTGGTATACAAAACAGCATTAGAACATGAAGTTTATGACCCATAGGGGAGAAAACATTACCTGTCATATGTGAATATATGTATATTCTTGTACATATATTATATTAATTATAAACTATCCATATGTAATGAAATATTAATAATTTAAACAATCAATATACAATAATTATATGTATAAATATAAATATTTACATAGTATACAATATAAATATGTATTTAGTAATCTCCATATTCTTGCATATATTGTGGTATACAGACACAAACACACACACACACACACACACACACACACACACACAGGTGATAGGCCATGACACATGTTATGTTCCAAAGGTATGGTGCAGACAAATGCCACAGTTATTGGGGAGAGAGTACCCTGAGGCCTGTGGAGGCTGGACAGGCTTAACCAAGTACATGGGACTTAAACTAAACACTGAGGAATGAGAAGTTCCGAATAGTGAAAAGAGTCCGGAGAACATTCCTTAATAAGTAGTTCAGCCAGGTTGTTCCTGAATACTTATTTTTTTCCTCAACAAAAAATTCTCCCCAGAGGGTCGTGTGGGGTAATGAATACAGCATATTCTAGAGAGAAGAAGAGGTTAATTTGGAATAAAGAGTTAGTTTAGGTGAATAGTGACAAAGTTTTGGAGATAATGAGTTGAATTTTGAAGTGTTAAATAAGTTTTGATGTTTGGAATTAGGGAGCTATTGGAGGTTTCTCTGTAGGAGGCTTACCTGCACAAATTATTATTATTTAATTTTTTTTTCAGTTACAGTTGACATTCAATATTATTTTATATTACTTTCAGGTATACAGTGTAGTGATTATGCATTTATTTAATTTATGCAATGATTCTCCCTGATTAGTCTAGTAGTTACCTGATACTACACATAGTTGTTGCAACAGTATTGACTGTATTCTCTATGCTGTACTTTACATACAGGCGACTATTTCGTAACTACCAATTTGTATTTCTTAATGTCTTCACCTTTTCCATCCACCTCCCAACCCCCCCTCCCATCTGGCAACAGTTAGTTTTGTTCTTTGTATCTGTGGGTCTTTACTATTTTGTTTGTTCATTTATTTTGTTCTTTAGATTCCATATATAAGTGAGATCACGTGGTATTTGTCTCTCTGTGTCTGACTTATTTCACTTAGCATAATGCCCTCTAGGTCCACCCACATTGTCAGAAATGGTACTATTTCATTCTTTTTTATGGCTGAGTAATATCCCATTGTATATATGTGCCACTTCATCTTTATCCGATCATCTATAGATGGCACTTGGGTTGTTTCCATATCTTGGCTATTGTAAATAGTGCTGCAATGAATGTAGGGGTGCATATATGTTTTTGAAGTAGTGTTTTGTGTTTCTTCGGTAAATATGCAGGAGTGAAATTGCTGGATCATAAGGTAGTCCTATTTTTAATTTTTTGAGGAACCTCCAAACTGTTTACCATAATGGCTACACCAGTTTGCAATCCTACCAACAGTATACAAGCGTTCTCTTTTCTCCACATTCTCACTAACACTTGTTGTTTGTTGATTTATTGATGATGGTCATTCTGACAGGGGTGAGGTGATATCCCACTGTAGTTTTCATTTGCATTTCTCTAATGATTAGTGACATTGAGCATCTTTTCTTCTGTCTATTGGCTGTCTTTATGTCCTCTTTGGAGAAATGTCTATTCAGGACCTTGGTCCATTTTTTAATTGGATTGTATTTCTTTTGTTTGTTTGTTTTTTTGGTGTTGAGTTGCATAAGTTCTTTATAAATTTTGCATACTAACCCCTTATCAGATGTATCATTGGTGAATATATTCTCGCATTCATTAGATTGTCTTTTCATTTTGTTGATGGTTTCCTTTGCTGTGCAAAAACTTTTTAGTTTGAGGTAGGCCCATTTGTTTGTTTTTCTTTTGTTTTTCTTCCCAGGGAGAGATTTCAGAAAAAATATTACTAAGAGCAATTTCAGACAGTTTACTGCTTATGTTTTATTCTAGGAGTTTTATGGTTTTGGGTCTTACATTTAAGTCTTTAATCTATTTTGAGTTTATTCTTGCATATGATGTAAGAAAGTGATCCACTTTCATTTTTTTTTGCATGTATGCGTAATTTATGCTACAGTTATATATAATGGTAATGTTCCTATAGTTATAGCATATACTATTGTTCATATGTTTTTATACTAAAATCTATATGTTTGTCTGAGCTCCTTTTGGGTTTGGACTGAGTCACATTTATATTTTTATCCTGCACATTTAGTAAAGTCTCTACCTTTAAAAAATGTGTGTTAAATTAAAGAACAAAAGCACCGATTTCCTAATCTCTAAAGCAGAACTGATGTTTTATATTATCAGAGATTAAAATAATTTAAATGATTTGAAAACCTTTAGTGCATAGAGACCAAGTCTGTATGATCATAGCAAAGGAAAAGTTTAAGATGTGTGTTCAGATAATTTAGCCAAGGTATCTGTTTCCATTTGAACCATCTCAATTTTCCACTTTGCTTGGATGAGAAAACTAATTGAAAAGAAAGACAATGCTCATTAGTGACAATATTAAAAAAAGAAAATTAGGGAAAGTCATGAGGCATTTTTATTCTCTAATAGCCAGAAAATAGTGCTCATCAGAGTGATTAGCCAATGGGTGTTACGCTGTGATGATATAACAATTCCATTTCATTTGACTCTGTGTAATTTGTAGAGTTGTCCTCATGTACTAGGTGTGCTTACTGTATAAGCCAAGCTCCTTACTACATGGTTTTGAGTAAAATGCAGTGTGAACATTTACTGTGGGATTTCACCCCTCACCCCTTATTTTCAGATTTTGCCAGAAGTTTGTCAGGTATTGTTTTCAGATTTTTTAAGCTAAGAGCCTTCATTTAGATGATTTATTTGCCTACCTGGGTTTTCTTGTTTGATTGTGGTTTCTAATTATTAAGAACTTGAATGGATTTTCTCAAGTCCACTGACAATTAATTACCCTCGGTGGTTTTCCCCACTCTCCTTCTTAAATTTAGATGAGATTTCCCCTTAGTGTTGGTTTATTTTGTATTTAATCATCCCACAGAGAAAACATTAATTGTTTTCCAGGTTAAATGTTTTCATTGATATGATGATGTGTTTGCACTGCTTAAATTGAGTGTTGAAATTCAGGAAGGAAACTAAATTATTCCAGTTTAACAGGAAGGATGATTTTTTGCAACTACACCTGTGAGGCCACAGTTGAGAGACCAAGGGAAACATTGGGAGGATTAAGAATTAGACAACTGTAACACTTTATCACTTATGATACTTCATTTGGTATTTCCCTGATATACCCAAAGGGACCCTCATCTGCTTTGCCATATGGAAAGTTTATAAATGTTAGAGTGCAGAGCAAGAGTAAAATGGGAACAAGAAAGAACCCCAAGGTGGTTTTGGTACTCATAAGCAGCACCTTCTTCTTTTGTTGAGAGAAGCAGCTTTTGCTTTAGGGGAAGGTAAGCACAACTTATTTTCCTCCTTGTTCCTTTGGCGTCTGGTAAAAAGATGTGGTAATAAATATCTCTACCATCCATTTTATTTTCTGTCATTTTCTAAAGGTGACACCATTCCATGATAAACTGTTAACTGAGAGAGTCAGTTATGTCAAAGTATTTAAGTGGAGGATTTTTGTTTATTTCTTAAAATAAAGGAAGAAGAAACTCAAGTGTTCAAAAACAATTTCAGAACCCAAGTTTACATTTCCCCTGTGTACAATTAAGTTGACATTATATTGAAAACTATTTTGTAAGAAAAGAAATTGAAAATGGGAATAAATTTCTGGGACACAAAACAAGGAATTTATATGAAAACTAAAAAATAAAAAAATAAAAAAATAAAAACAAACAAACAGAGTATCCAATACAAATCCATCCATAGAGGACCAAAATATCAGATAAAATGTGGGGAAAAAATTTTGTTTACAATTTAGAAGTGCTGAGATCAGATCAATAAATGAGAACACTGATACTGCTTTCAGGAAAAGGACAAATATCCTAACGTGATGTAATATGTTTCACAGGAAAATACTTGCCTCTGTTAAAAGTAGTGACTTTGCAAAGCTTTTGGGAATGAAAAAAATGTATAAATCATAAAGTGTTGATGACTACTGAAATAAATGAAAATCCTACGTAGCATTTAGAAGGATCAACTTTTTTTCTATCAGCCATTCTAGTTTCTAGTTTCTTTCAGCCATTTTGCTTTTTAACCAATTCCAGCAGTTTTCTTGTATTTATAATTTTTTTCAGAGTGTAACCCTGGAAAATTTTCACCTCTGTTCAGCAATATTCATTCAACACATATCATTAATCATTGTGCCAAACATGTGATTGGAAGTGGGGACTCATAAATGAGAAGAAATGGTTTTTATGGAACGTGGAGTCTATTGGGAGGGTGAGAAGTGTGAGCAGTTGCAGTCCACTGTGATACACGCTGTGAGGAACCTAAGTAGAGACCCAATTCCATCCAATTTCTTCCTAGAGAGACACAGTCTTTATGTAGAATAAACAAAAACTCAAACCTTCATCCTAACCCAGAAAGACAAACTGATTCATGACATGAATAAAATTAAGCTCAGCGAGAAAATGCTGTGATTCTACTTTTATTTTTTAAAAGACTTTATTTTTTTTAGAGCAGTTTTAGATTCGCAATAAAATTGAAAGAAAAGAACAGTGATTTCCCATGCACTTCCTGCTTCCCATCCATACATGGCCTCCCCCATTACCAATATCACTCACCAGAAAGCCTTTTTTCACTAAGGATGAATTTACATTGACACATCATACTCTCCCAAACTCTGTAGTTTACCTTAGGGATCACTCTTGGTGTTGTTCATTCTATGGGTTTGGAAAAATGCATTATGTATATCTATGATTATAATATCATACAGGGTACTTTCACTGCCTAAAAATCTTCTGTGCTGTCTATTCTTATCTTTCCCCTCCCACTCCTGACAGCAACTGATCTTTTTATTGTCTCATAGTTTTGCCTTTTCTACAATGTCACATAGTTGGAATCATATAGTATGTAGCCTTCCAGATTAGTTTCTTTCACTTAGTAATATGCATTTAAATTTCCTCCATGTCTTTTCATGGCATGGTATCTCATTTCTTCTTAGTGCTGAATAATATTCCATTGTCTGGATGTACCATAGTTCTGTTATGGACATCTTGGTTGCTTCCAAGTTTTGACAATTATGGAGAAAGCTGCTAAAAACATTCTTTTGCAGGTTTTCGTGTAGACATAAGTTTTCAGTTTTTTTTGGATAAATACCAAAGAGTGCAATTGCTGGATTATATGATAAGAGTATGTTTAGTTTTATAAGGAACTGCCAAACTGTCCCCAAAGTGGCTGTAACATTTTGCATTCCCACCAGTAATGCAGTATGAGAGATCCCATTGCTCCACATCCACACCAGGGTTTGATGCTGTCAGTGTTTGGGATTTTGGCCATGCTAATAGGTGTGTGGTGGTATCTTGTTTTAATTTGCATTTCCTGATGCCAACGATTTGAAACATCTTTTATATGCTTATTTGCTATTGTGTATTGTGTAAGTCTTCTTTGATGAAGAGTCTGTTAAGGTCATTGGTCCTTTTTTAAATTGAGTTGTTTGTTTTCTTATTGTTGAGTTTTAAGCGTTCTGTGTATATTTTGGAGAATAGTCCTTTATCAGATGACTTTTTCTTTGATTTATTTTCTCACTGAAAAATACAGTATGGTTAAAACCTTTTTCCCACATTTTTTTTTTTTTTTTAAAAGTCTAACATTTTGTTTTGTGTTTCTTGAGACTTTAAGAGCTGAATATAATGTTGAACATCTTGGTAAAGTTACTTATATTCCCACAGGGGTCATGGAAATAATTTACTGTGGATCTGTTTGAGGGCAAACGTCTATATCCTCTGTGGGTTCCAAGGACCTCGTGGTGCAGTTCTGAGTCTTTTCTGTCTCCAAGGAGGTTTACAGGAGGCTCGGATTCCTCCATGCGTAAGCTAATTTAAAGCAGCAAATGCAAATTAATATCTATTACTTTTGTTTGGTCAGTCAATGAAAAATATTTTTAATGTGGAAATACATTTTTTTGACCATAGGAGGAAGTGTTTTTCTGCTACAGGCTTCTATTATCTTTATGTGAATAAAATACACGTGCGCGCACGTGTGTGCATGTGTGTGTTCGCACGAGTGTTGTGTATTTCTGCTATTGACTGGGGTTAGAAGACCAAATTCTCATTATTCTTTTGACCTCTATTTACTTTTGATGTTTTTTGTTTAGATGAAGCTTTGGATGACAGTGCAATGCAATCTAGAATCGATTTTCAATTTTATAACTCTCTTCGGCTTTATACAAATTTCTAGTCAACCGGGAACTTCAGAAGGAAAAAGCGAAAAGATTAAATGCTAGTAGATATTCAACCATAAGTTGATTTTATGGACCTATTTATGTTAAAATGATCACTTAAAATATGGCTCCAATTTTTAGTATATTATTTCAGCATATCTCTATGTCTATTAATAGATAATGCATAATGTCTGCCTTTGATACTTTGTACAAGTTCATACAATATTATTTTTCTCAGTGCATGCTGGTGGGATGTTCAGAAGGTGATTGGTATATGAGAGACTGTCATTGGTGTATGGAGCCTGTCTACCATCTAAGTAAGCCCTGTTGGCATTTTCTTTCCTAATGTGGGGGGATACCCATCAGAAGGGGCACAGGAAACATGAAACTTTATTACAAAGCTGCTAGCATTTGACCTCAGAGCAGATCCAACTGATAAAGAAGCTGCAGGATATGAAACATTCTTATTACAATGTCATGGCAACATTACTGAAGTTATTAACTATCCAAGTGGGATGATGGATGCTACAGGGTGGTGATGTCCTTGGCAGAACATATTGCTTAATTATCTTCTTTTAGTACCAGCATATAGTCACGTTCCTATGATCAAGTACTATTCCAAGTGAATATGAAATGAATTCATAAGGTGATAATATTTAAAGATCTTATCCAATAAAAAAGTAGATTAAATGTCAGATCTTCATTAGAGGTTCTTTAATCAAAGTTCTTTTTGTGGTTTTATGACAAATCATTCCATTTGGCACTTGAACCAAAGACCCCTCGGTCTAAAAGAAACTGTTCTGTCACTTGAGTTAAAGGGTAATTTAATGATTTTTAGAAGTAGAATTTATGGTGTAGTGGGTAGGACCCATGAGTAGAATCTGGAAAGCTTTTAATTTTATTGCTGGAGTTAATGTCCCATTTCTGGTATTTTATTGGGCTATGAATCCCTGTGACTTAGTTTCCCCATATGTTAAAAAAGAATACAATAAAATAGTACGAATATTTATAATATTATAGTTAGTAACAAGTATCAGATACCATAAATATTCTTAACAGTCTGTGGTGAACTTAATTCTGAAAAAAATACAGTGCCATCAAGCAAGTTACTGAATATAATTGTCTGTTGCAATTAGTTAATATTTGAGAAATGTCTAAGATGGAATGGACAGTACGATATAATTTTATTCAGGCCTGAAGCAGCAAAACAGACTCTAGTAGTATTTTGGTTTTTCAGATGAGAAGTCCATTATATAGTAAGGAAAGCCTCAACAACAGGGAGCTTCAAGGACTCGCATCTTAGGGACCTTCCATATAATCTTAAAGTATCAGATCCAAATATCACTCAGCTTTACCACAGAGTGAGCTGATTCAGTACAAGAATGAAACTAAACTCTTTTTGGTTATAATGAAATTGAAAAAAATTTATTATCTGTTTGCTTTTCTGGAACTGGTTGTGGGCATGCAGGGATAAAGCTGGGAAATCTAATAAGTTGGTTATCAGACACCAAATCTATGTGTCAGTTAGTCCCATACCTTAGAAAAGTATATGCTTTCAAAGCTAAAGTGAAGTATTTGATTTATGTGAAAAGTTTTTGTGTGAGAGATTATAGCATTAAAACCGTTATATTGGGTTCAAATATGGGAGAAATAGTCTCATAGAACTCCTTTTGTCTATTAATTTGTATTGTTAAAAATGACTAAAGAAAATAATTTAAGTATTACAAACTAATTTTCACACTTCATGAAGTAGATAGTCTCCCTTCAGAGAACTACAAAATGGGGTGGAAGGCTAGAAGAATTAATAGGGTAAAGAATAGGAAGAGAAAAATAGAAAATATCTGACTGGCAGGGGCCACATACTCAACCTTGTTTGGACTGAGAAGGCCCAGTTGGCTTGGCGTTTATGGTTGGTGGACTGGGTATACTGCGTTTTTGGTAAAGTGGAGCGTTTACAGGAATAGGAAAGTTATCTAAGTTTCGGTTTGCTGATGTGGCACCCCTGGGTGGAGCAGCTCCATTTTGGACCTAGATATTTATTTCAACAATACTGTGTTTCCCCCAAAATAAGACTTAGCCGGACAATCAGCTCTAGTGCGTCTTTTGGAGCAAAAATTAATAAAAACCCGGTCTTATTTTACTATAAGACCGGGTCTTATGTAATAAAATATAATATAAGACCCGGTCTTATATTAATTTTTGCTCTAAAAGGCGCATTAGTGCTGATTGTCTGGCTAGGCCTTATTTTTGGGGAAACAGGGTATCAATTAGAACTCTTTATAGATGGCATACCTATTGTATGGTTATCAGTGTTGCTAACTGATTATGACTTAATACAAGGCAATATTAAGACAATTACTCAAGACAAAGTAATCAAATTCTGGATCATCAAGTCCAATGATTTATATTCAATTGAGTCTGTTAATTAAATTTTAGTTATCCTGAAATTAGTAATCCATATATGATAAATATTTATTAATTAAGAGTTTTTGATTAATGAAGACATCCCAATTCTGGAAACTTGGTACACAGATTTTGGTGCTTTTGAAGGTCAAATGAAATCAAATAAATTGTTACTCTTGAAGAGATTGTAAAATATAAAAGTTTTATAAAGCAAATATTATATGAGAACCTACAATAGAAAGCAGTGATCAGCTGGAACCCATTTGAGTTTGCATTAATCATTAAACCAAAAATTTTTTTTTGATGAGATACTGCTCCCATAGATCAAATATGCCCAAGCATCATGTGGCATCTGAGAAAGTTTCACATATTTTCCTTGTGAATTGTTGTAGAAATATGGGCTAGCAGATAAATACATTTTAAGAGGTTTTGGCCCATTTGAACAGCTTTATTCAATGCTGAATCAATATTAGTCTTCGGGAGGTGTCCAACAGTATGACAAAGGGTTAAGTCATTGCTCATGTTCCATTCAATGTATATATTTTTAGCAATGGTTGGACTAGTGAAGGTACTGAATACACATGTGTTGAATCAACATTGCATGATTTATGTAAAATATAAGAGGTATTCTTTTAGATAATGATAATCAAAGAAATAGATAATAGAATTCAGAATGATATTCTCAGGTTAGAATAAGAGGATGAGATAAACCAGGTCAAACTTTATAGGGACAGAAGCAAAGTTGTGACTATAGTTTTTAAAAAAGAATGTAAATATCACAGATAGTAGCTTGACAGAAGTTCCTGTGAATAAGACCTAGAGGACGGAGGAAGTATGTGACTCAGTTGCTGAAATTAGTAACTTATAAAGACCATGACTTACTTGTATTTTAATCATTAGGAACTAGTCTGGTGCCTAGGACATAAAGGGCAGTCATCAAAGTTTTACTGAATGTGGCAGACTGTATTTTCTAAGGATCATCAAAACTGTACCTTCCATCCCACCTGTTCTGTAATGTGACCCCATCACCCCAGCGAGAAATGGAGCCTATGTCTCCTCCCTTCAATATGGACATGCATGGTGACTAACAAAACAAATAAAGCCAATAAAATAAATATGACCTAAACGACGTTGTCCCAGCTCTGGGCCTAGCCCTTAAATTCCATCGCAGCTTCTGCTTCCAACTTCTTAGATGTCAGCTGCGATGCCAGGAGTGTGACTACCTTGGGACCATCAAGTGATAAAGATTCCATGCTAAGTGGTAATTCCCTTAGAGACTGAGAAGGCAGGTGGAAAGAGAGACAGCGGACAGCATCAGTGAGGTGAGTCAAGAAACCATATTAGATATAAATCCACTTCAGCCTTCAGATAACTATAGTCCTACCTCCTATCTGACTTGCAACCACTTGGGAGACCTTAATCAAGAACTGTAGAGAAGGCAGGTCAAAGTTTACAACTATAAAATGAAAAAAAAAAAACAACTGTTGCTTTAACTCGTTAATGTTTGGGTTTTTTTTTTTTTTCTGTAGAAATAGATAACTGGATCACTGACTTACAGAAAAAAATGTATAATTATATTTTAGATGGGCATTGATGTTGATGGCATCCATCTTCAATCTGTCATTCTAGGAAAAGAGAAGAAAAATGGGAAAGAAAGCATGTTAACTGGTTAAATTATGAAGGGCCATTTGTGGGAGACTATGTAGACCAAGTTGGCTTTACCCCATAGGACAGAACTGAGAGCATGAATGAAATATGCGGGGTGGCATCTGCCCTTCAGAAGGAAATGGAGTGTTGTAATTACTAGAGTTATCACTAATGAAACCAACTGTTTTGCCAGGCTGTGAGTTACCTGATTTTTATCTAGCAAAGACATAAAGAGTCAACCATTTTTCAGATTCAGGAGAAGGGAGTACTGTATAGGGTAAAGAGTTGGTAGGTGGTGGTGTGGGAAATTTAAGCCAAGGCATAAATTCAATGCTAGTTAATTCTGAAGACAGTGTGTTCACATTTTAGTTTCAAAGAACATTGATGATCTCACCTCACGATGTTGGAGTTTTGTCATTTAGACATGATCTATTACAAATATCATTTACTATAAAGAGATGGTATGAATATCTTATGGAAACCATATTTCCTACCTATTTGTTTATGTATGGTCCAAATATTATATTGCTTTGTGTAGTGGAGCATTAAGGCAATTATCTGAATTCAGACTTAAGTACACTGTCCATTTTTTCCACAGAAAATGTAGTATAGCACAGTATTTTTTCCAAACTTTGTTTCACATGGAATTACCCAAGGAGATTTTTTAAAAAAGTTTCAATGCCCAGGTAGTACACCATACTAATTAAATCAGGAACTCTTAAAATATATAATAAGGAATCAAGGCCAAGAAAGAGTATTGTTAAAATAATCCACAAAGCATGTAAAGAAGGCCTTAAGGGAGACAATTATGACCACATTAGAGAGACGCAATCATGAAACCAAAGATCCACAGCTGTTTTAATTCTTTGGAAATTTCTCTGTTCTAAAAGATTATGTCATTTAAAGAGCCTAGATTTCTTTGTAACAAGAAACAAGTGGAGGTCAGAGCTGCAATGGAAAGCATTAAACTAAATGCTTAGGTTTTTATCTATTTTGCCTCTGTATCCTATTTTTCATATCTGCAAATGGAAGTTATCACCTAGAATACTATGAGGGTCAATATTTTAATTCTTTTGTGGTTCTTTGAACCACTGAATGTAGGTATTGTTACCAGCAACCTATAGGAACACATGCTCCGTTAAACAAGGTGGGAAAATCAGCCTACTGATTTTTTTAAAAAATAGTTGCTGTTCATGATATTTTAAAATATAATGGTTTTTAATGATTTTAACGTGAGCTATGTTATTCGCTTTCAAAGTTAGCTTTGTTTTGAGTTTAAAAGCTTGGTTACATAAATTGTTAATCAAATATTTCTGTAAGTGAATATTGTTTTTTTTTAATGTTTGTTTCTTTGTTGTTGTTTAAATAATTATCCCCACACATACATAAACCATGGCTTCTTTAGCTGATAGCAATTCCTTTAACTTGTGTATTACTTTAAGAACTACACATGTTTTCTTAGTTGCATATTAATATGCCAGAAAAGTTATTTATTTGAGAGAAGTTTTGTAACTAAGGTAAAAAAAAAAGTGTTTAAGTGTAATTTTGCCTTGGCATTGAGTTTCTGTTCAATATTTTAAAGATTAAAATATGATAATTCGTGTTGCAAATTAAGAAAAACTAAACCAAATTTATATGACAAGGTAATTTAAAAATGACTTATTTCAGTAATAAAACAAGTTTAATGTAGACTCTCTCGTCTATAATTTAGTCTTATCTGAGAACTCATCTTTTCTGCTTTACTACACTGACTAGATGAGTCACTGATGAAGGAGTTAGGAAATGTGTTTTGAAATCCACCAATAAATTTTTTTTTTTCAGTTTTATGTCAAGAGTCAGCTTCCATTCCCTCCCAATAATTACATTGTACTTTAAAGGTCAAAACTATATAGATTCTTTTGTGAAAGGAGGATTGACTTTTGACTTTGATATTTAAATACTTAATTCCATTGAATGCTACCATTGACTTAAATAGTGTTTGTTGGACCCATGAATAGACTCAAAGGACTCTACTATTAATAGGATATAGGAAGTAATAATAATAGATGTTAGCACAAACAACTTTAGAAAAATGAATCATGTTACCGGAGATAAATGATAGGAAGTCTTCAGAGTTTCTTTATCACTCAAGTGTACTATGAAGGTTTTTATAAAGTTTGATTTGAAAACTATAGATCTTTAGTAGGTTGTCATATTAATACACAAAGAATACTTAGTGTTGTATCAGCATCCGTAAATGTTACTGTACTTTACTGAAATAACATGATTCATGATTTTCCAGTGTTTTTAATAGACATAAGACTATTAAACATAATTCCTAAAAATATTATAGAAATAAAATTGTTAATTTTGTAAACTTTAACATTTTCAGAAGACAGTAGAATTAACTGGAATGGACTCACCACTGTCCATTTAGTGTCAAATACCTAATACACATCTCATCCTTTAATTTTTTTTTACATCTTATTGCATTTAACTGCTAGCATGTTATGTCCCTAGCTCCTAGAGTAGCAATTGTCCATCTACCACGTGGATAGGTAACATTTGTATGTAGAATGAATGAGAAAAATAATTCAATGGCTATATAATCCTATTAGCATATCTACAATATTTCTGAATTGAAGCAAGAGGCTGTTCAGAAACTATAGGGCCAAAATTTGGCATGATGAGTAGAAAACTAGTGATTTTTTTGTTTTAAACAAGCCTCTAGTCATCAGAATCACTATACATTATAAAGGTGAAAATAAACAATGATAAGAAAATGGCAGACCAACTTTCAGGAGTTTTGAAAGTCTTTTGCTGTGATTCTGTGATATAGTTCAAACACCATATTTTGTTGACAACTTCCTGAGTGATATTAGAAGCACAGATATAGAGCATTTTTAGCCAAGCAACCATGACATACACTGTAGATTTGGAATGAATGCTATTAAGATAACATGTCTTTCTCCCTCAAGTGGCAGCTGACCATGTGTATCATCTCTTCTACTTTATCATGGAGAATGATTAAGTGTGATCGGCCCAACAATGTTGATGGGCATTGATCTGTTTCAGAAATGAATTAACTCAGAGTTTCAAGGACTGAGAAATGACTTCAGGCTTTCCCTTTTAAAATGATGATATCACATTTTCTTAGTTCAGAGACAAGGAAAAAAAGTGGACATTGAGAGAAGCAAGGTATAAACTCAAATAATTTGAATTAAGTCTGAAGGAGAATTTTTGCTTTTTCCTATATTGTATTTATCAGATGATAATCCAATAGTGGAAGTTCATGTTTTCCAACTAGTGAGACTTAGGACAAAAATATGGATTATTAATTTGGAAGATGACTAGAATATTATCCCTGTTATTAATATTTTTTCTATTTTGCCCTCTTTCCTCCAATGTAACTGAGGAAAATATTACTTTCATAAAATACTATAGTGAACAGAGCCTGGAATTCTAGTCTTATAACTACTTTCAGATGGAGGTATACAAATTATATTTCGAAATGGTAAAAGTAATGTGAGTAAAAATTGGACTTTGAATATTTGACTGCAGTGTTATAACTTCCTCTTGGTGGTGTGTTTCTAATTTTAGGGGCTGTGGGGGAAAGACAAACTGCATATGCATGTAATTTTCCAATATTGGCTCCATTTGTTTAGAAGACCTAATGGTTTTATTTTCAGGCTTAATGCCCCTGAGATTCCCTAATAATTTCAAATTCCATCAGAAATACCCCTACCTTCAAAAGCATGTCTAATGGATTCATTTCTTTTGATTTGTAGAGTGGCAGGGTAAATAAAATTAATATTTACCACAGATATTGCAAAACACCTTTATTAAGCCAATTACTAAGAATGGTTTTAATGGATAATGTTTGGGCACTCATGGTATCCATGTATTTCCCTCATGACACTGTTGGAACTATAGTGTGGTGACTGCACAAAAGTCTTAGTATGTCTCAATAGTTTAGCACATCTAGTCAAGTAGAATGGCGTGTGAGTGGAGAGAAGGACGATGAACGATCAAAATAGATAATCAAGAAGATGCTTAAACCTTAAAGATATGGGGCAATTATTATGAACACTGAAAGCTACTAAAAGCAGTATATAGTAAAACATATTCTGGAGACATAGAAAAAAAAACACATTTAAAGGCAAATGAAGAGAACCAAAATGGGAAAATAGTGAGCAAACTAAAAAGCTTAAAATTTAGGTATGTTTGTGTGTCAATGAATCTCTTCCCATTATGAAAAAAAAACAAATGTCTATGTGTATCAAGTTATATTAGATTGAAAAGTTCTTAGAGTTTAGGAATTAGTTTTATTTTTTTCAAAGTTATGTACACTTCCTTGCATAATTCTTTATCATTCACTTACATTGCAGATCTATTTTATTCAGTATACTGGATTAAGCACACATGTCTCATGAATATTATCAGAGATCTGATTAAACTCATCAATAAAATATTTTTTAAATACAAATGTTTCATTTATTCCTTTTGAATTTTATTCAGGAAGAAAACTTCAACAAGCCTGCTAAATAGACCAGCTTCTTAGAAGACCAAGACATTCCTTGAAATAGAAAGTTATAGAGTTCTCCTTCTACAAGTTCCGTGTGTGTCTACATCACTGGGTGTTTTTTCCCTTCATTATCAGAGACAGCACTGCCTCAAGCGTAATGTCAGAGGCACCTATTTGAACCAGGAATGCTTTATCAAAGTCAAGAGGGCCTAATAAGGCTGGGTTTTCACTGAGTACCTATGTTAGTTTCTTGAATGTTAAATCACAAGCTGAATCATTGTTCAATTTTTTTCTTTCCTTATTTTTTTTTTGCAAGTCAGGAAATGGCTCTGCAGAGATAAGTTCTGAGTTATCCATTAATGTGTCACAATTTATACCAAAACTTGTCTCTTTTCACCTTTCCAAATGAAGCTCATCTTCATTAATGTACTTTTTCTATGAGGTACATGAAATTATCAAAATGTTACAAGAAGACACATGCCTTGGGTGACCCATGAAGCATCATCAGTATGTAGCAGCATTACTGCAAAGAACAAATGTAATAGAGCATCTAATTTGTGCACTTCTGGGCTGTTAGGGGATTTGTGACTTCATGTACCAATTTGTTCAAATAGACAGTAAACATATGTTTGGTTTCCCACAGATACTTCAGCAACTCTTTTCCCAGATACAGTTGAAAAGGTCAGGTCCTATTTTGCTGTCACTGCACTTTAAACTTTATAATCTTTCTTTAGCTTGCTGACTATCCATTTGGATGTTGGCTGCCTGGTTTCTCAATGAATCTCCTGTTCAAAATGTGTGTTGCCAAAACGGAATGCAGTCTATGTGGTTTGCAGTATTATCTACAGGAATCCACCAGTGACGCTTAAACGTGTCATCTGAGCAGAGGGAAGGCAGCATACTGGCATTTACTCCCCACAGAAACATCTTAGGAGAGAAGTGGTTAGCGTTTTTGAACTATTGTTTGCATCTTAGTGTTTGCCTTTTTATTTTTATTTTTTTGAACTCTAAAAGCCATAGCTAGGATTTTCTTTGTTGGTTTTGGTTATTTTTTAATTGTTGTTGTTGTTGTTGTTTTTTGTGTTTTTTTAACTAGCTTCTTTTTTAAAATTAAAGTTTATTGGGGTGGCAATTGTTAGTAAAGTTACATAGATTTCAGGTGTACAATTCTGTACTACATTATCTATAAATCCCATTGTGTTCACCACCCAGAGTCAGTTCTCCTTCCATCACCATATATTTGATCCCCTTTACCCTCATCTACCACCCTCCTCCCCTCTTACCCTCTGGTAATCACTATACTATTGTCTGTGTCTATGAGTTTTTGTTTCTCATTTGTTTGTCTTGTTCTTTTGTTGTTTTTGGTTTATATACCACATACCAGTGAAATCATATGGCTCTCTGCTTTTTCTGTCTGACTTATTTCGCTTAGCATTATATTTTTACATACCCTCTCACCAAAAAACAAATGCAAAAGCAATAAAGAGAGGTCTACAGCTTCCGTGGAGAAGCTTCAATGAAGAGCAATTAATTTCTTCCTGCAAAAAGAAACAGTTGAGAAATGATAGTAGTCACAGTTCACACATTGCAGTGAGCTAAGAATCAAAGTTGTAGGTACTTTGAGCAAAGCAGTGTTCTTCTTGAGTGACCCGACCTCCAGTGTTAAGAGCTGGGTAGCTTCTTGATTATGGTTTGTTCTCAGTGGGTATGGGAGAAGTAAGGCCGCATGTAGCTCATCCTAAGATGCACTGTCTGGAGGGGACCTTTCTCAACCTCACAAGTCCCTGTTTGGTGCTGGTTGTTGGTTCTCAATATGGACCCCAGTAGCCCTAGCCTTGTTCCCCAGGAGCCATTTTTAAAGTCTTGGAAACTTAACTTTTCCAAAAGACAGAATCAATTGTAGTTTCCCAGAGCAACCAAACTTGCTTCTCAGATATACACAGAAATAAACAGTCTTTATCTGAGTCCTGGAATACACTAGAGTGATGCTGGGAGTTAGGCACTCCAGAGGCAAATCTGGTGGTTTATTATGTGCTCATTTGCAGACCCATCTCTTGAGGTCCCCACAGTTTTCCTTGGCATATGTGGAGGGACCTGCAGATTTTAATTTCTTTCAAATTCAGAGCCTAAAGAAGCCTGGGGTTACTCAGAAGTATGTAATAAACAGCAAAATAATTTGTGAGCTAATCATTACACATTTTTTCATAACTACTGAGTTTCTGGAGTGATGAAGGAGGAAGAATGAGTTAAGTCATGTATGTAGTTAGCTCCGATCACTACAGATGGGTGTTCTATAGTGTAAGAACAACCCTCTGACAAGGCAAAATCAGCATCTTTCAGAGAGGAAGGAGGTGAGATGGCCGAACCTAGCAAAGCCTACTTATTGTGCCCTTAGCTTGTTTTTGTTGTCTGAACCTTCATTTTGTTCAGTCTTAGCACTGGCATAAGCCATCAGCTACCATCTTCCCTTTGAAGGTGCTTCCTCTTTTTATAGGTCGGGGTGAGTAACAGCAGGTGACCTACTAGTTCTAAACTTTTTACTCATTCTTCCTTACCTTTATATTCCTTAGCTTGGAAGTTAATTTTTGTAATTTGGCGTTAAACTCCTCGTAGGAGTGATTCACTTGGGGTCCATGGACCACTCATGAGTTCATGGACAGAACTGTGCTTTCAGGTAGTTGGTTCTCCTCTTAGACCTATGTATTTTATGTAACACATTTATAAACATTGTTCTAAGCATGATTCAGTTGGCTTCACAAGGCTACCCAAAGTATTCCTGGCCCAGGAAAAATTGTGTCTCCCCTTCCTCACAATGGGACTGCTGCCTCCTGCTTCGGTCACTCCATGCACGTCCTTCCATCACAATCAATTTTATTCCTCTGTGCCTTTGTGAAAACAGGTCTGTAGCCTAAATGACATTTCCATTGTCCAAGGTGGAGTGCAAATGCCACCAAAACACCTATTCCTTGGTTTTATACTTATTTCATTTTCTTACCAGTTGTTTTTATATTCCTCTCTTCAGCAATATTATGAAGTCCTTATGTCCAGGATTATGTGTAATTCATCTTTCTATTATGGTCATAGTTTGGCAGGGCCTAAGTGCTCCATCAAAATTGATGAATATTTTAATGATTAATCATCTTGTAGTAATACAAGAACCTGATTTTCCTTTCTTTCTGTTAGAGGATTAGTGTCCCCTTAGCTACTAGCTTCACTGTGAGCTAAGTTGTTTTTGTGGGGGCCCCTGAAGGTTCCTGGAGATCCTAAGCCAGATAAACAAGAAAAAGAAGGAAAAATGGCTTAGGAGAAGGGGGAAAAAGATAAAGAGAAATAGGAAAGAGAAGAAAAATAAAAAAGGGAAAGAAATTATGAAGTGGAAGAATGCCCTGCTCCTTGCCTCACAGACATAGATAAGTTGCCTCTACCAGGTCCCAGGTCTCACACAGAGGGTTCTGATTTCAGAGACCTTTCACTATTGTTTATATTTGTTTCAATGTCATGCATTCTTTAAAAACTCAAAAACTAACAAATAAGCAAACAAACAAAAACTGCTGTGGACCTCTAAGGATCACTACAGAATGTCAGATAAAAAGATGAGATATACTATCTTATATTTAAAAAGGCTCCAAAGTGAATATCGTTAAGAGTATTGTGTGGTTCATACCATCCTTTCTCACTGATATGCCCCTACATCCCAGTGTAGAGGGACCGTGAAATCCTTTGTCAACTATGTCTGGATCTGGTTTTACTGAGAGACTGGATGGCAATTTTGACATAATCTGGACATTGACACAAAGCTGTTTGCCTTCTAAATATTCAGTCTTCACTCCAATCTGATATTACGCCAATCATAGTATGTTATGATTGATGATTCCTTCATCAATCTCTCTGAGTCACCTGCTAATACATATATATACTTGCAAGATGTAAAGTAATAGCTCCATGGACTCCTCTTGCCACACTTTCTGACACTTGCGGCCATTCAGACAAGTTCTATAGAATATTTGGCTGTTGTTAGAGGCCTTGGGTGAGGAGGTCCAGAGATAGGAGAGAGGCTGTGGAGGAGAACTCAATCCCATGTTTGAAAAACTTTAGAAAACCAAGTGATATTGTATGTCATCTGAAGGGATATGGAATAAGATATTGGAAAAGGTGGGGAAGCACTGAGGGATCATTATCTTCAATTTCCCCTTAAAGCTTACACAAAGTATGAATAATGCTGAGGTCTATGACTTTGGAAATTCTAAACATCTCATTTTAAGTTAAATTGGAAGGGAAAAATAAGATATTTCTCTTTCTTTTTATGTGATGGCAGGGGTGGTAGGGAGTCACTTGTGGAATTCATAGGCCTGATGATGAAAAGGCAATTGGTGCAGTTCATGTGGGCAAGGTCTAACTGTGAACCCTGGACGTGAACAATAGCTGAGGTTTGAATTTCAGCTTCACCCCAGTGTTTCCACATTATAACTGTACACAACAGACTTGTGAGTGTGAGTGTTTAAAAGAAGAGGTGGCGTTTTCACAATCACGCTCAATCAACATTCCAATGTGTAAAACGCCCATTGTTACCAGGAATACTTCTCTGTGCTCAGGTCTTCCTGCTCCACATGCTCAACAGGAGATGATGAAGTTTACAATGTTTCCTAATCTTGAGGTAGTATTTTCCTTCTATTTCTCTATCCCAGAATTTCTCAAACTTGGTTATTTGGACTGGATAATTATTGGTTGTGGGGGGCCTTTCTGTGTATTGTAAGATGTTTTAGCAGCATCCCTAACCTCTACCTTCTTACTAGATGCCAGCAGCAGCTTCCCCAGTTGTGACAACCAAAAATGTCTCCAGACACTCAAATATACCCCATGGCATGGGCGGGTCAGAATCCTTCTCAGTTAAGAATCACTGCTCTACTCCTTTCATAACAAATTAATTTAGGAAAGTCTCCCTTCTGCTGTGTTTGCTGATAAGGTACTCACTAGCTGTTCATTTATTAATTTAAAGTATATTTATTGCATAGCTGCTTTATATATGCAAGTAAACAAATACTAGTCTAGCTGTTTGCTAGACTCTACAAAATATTCCATGATCTTTTTACAGATTTATTGGGCAATTTTCTCCGTAACAAAATTCTGAAATAGTTCATGTTCCTTCGTTACTCTGAAATTTGATCAATTAGAATAGTCATTAAAATAATTGCAATTATTGCTTAGGGCTGGGTTTCAAATGTCCTGGAGTTATGAAAAGTTGGGGAAAGCATACTCAAAATCCATTGCATGGTCAATGAGTCTTACACCCTTTCTGAGTCTACGTGTCCAAGACACCAAGAGATTGGAATGAAGACTCAAAAACTGGAGGGTATCTGTCATGATACTGCCTCTGAGTTGTTTAGAGATCAGCAAATTGATATTGCTTTTTGCTGGCACCTCAGATCCTGGTATACTCTGAGTCCATATATGAAATGACTATGAATTTTTGTAATGAGCCAAGACAGCTGAGACTTGGTGGGTGGACTGTTCAAAACTGTGTTTGGATCCATTATCAGGGTGTTTCGATAGACTGGGCCCTAGGATATGACACATAAAACCAGCAGGCCCGGCAAGCACACCACATCTCTTAAACTGAAGCCTGCAGTGCAAAAATAAAAGGGTGAATGAATTAGTCTTTTGGGGACTAAGCTCCAAGTTGAAATGCATAGAAATTAGAACAAGTAGCAACTTTCTAAATTGTTTTTTTACGCTTCATGCCGTTCTTTACTCTATATTTTTAGTGCTTCCACCTATTAACTTCATTCTCTCCCCTGCTATTTCTAATACATCTCCAATGATGTATTTTCAACAAGAATTCAATTACCTGGAGAGGCAGATGTGCTAAGTGGCAATTTGAGAATTATTATTATTTTTTTCCAAGTTGATTTCAAAGCTGACTCATGCTTCTAGCTGTGGTACTGTCAGGAGAGAATCACTGTCAACAAGCTGTTAAAAATGAAGCCTAGTAATGAGGGAGAATAGATGGAACATGAAGTGAAATCTCCTTGTTCTTACCAATTGCCTCATTTAATTGGCACTGTTTTATTGAATTTTTAATAGAATGAAATGAGATTTTAATGTAATCTCATTGAGTTTAGATCTAATTCAATGTATTAATTTATTATGAATCTTCCCTCATTAATTTGTTTTGTATGAAGTTAGGCAGTGCAAAGTTCCCAGATTTCCAGTTATTTGTAAACTTTTAAAATTTTCTCCTGAGGAGTTTTGTTATTTGTAATAATGCCAAAAGCCAAGTGAAAGTCGTCAGTGGTATTTTGTTTACTGTTGCCATAGTTAAGGTACTGTGAGTTGTGAGATAGTGCTTGTTTGTATTTGCTAAATTTTCATAAACTTGGAGATTGAGCTTCAATTATATTAACCCTTTTAAAATGATAGAACATTGGCAATAACTGTATAATTCTGTGATATGCCTAACAATTGAAAAAAGTAACAGGTTTCATTTAATGATGTTACCTAAAGTGAGCCTCATTTCAGGTCATATACTGAATTTGAGTCACATAATAACTATTTTTAAGGAGAAACTGTAGATTTCCCTGAAAAAATGTTGAGGGTGCTTTTGTCTATTAACAATTTTCTGGTTATTTTAATCCAATGTATTTAGGGAATTGGCATCAGACTTCTCAAATAGGGCACTTAATGAACTGCAGATATGTAAAGTCCCCACTATTCTAACAAGAAGATGACAAAACTTGAAAGACATTTTGAGTTGCCCAGATGAAAAGTGACAGAAAAATCAACTAATTTATTGGCATTTGTGTATAGAAGATCTTTTAGTAAAATTCACAGTGGTTCATGTGTCTATAATTTTCTAAAGGGTTTATCTTCAAATACCTTTAAAATGACATGAATATTATATATTTATTATTGAAATGGTATAACCTAGAGAAATAAATAAAAAATTAAACTCGAAGAATCACTGTTAATATTTTGTTATACAATCATACAGACATATCTCTGTGTTTCATATAACATGGGGAAAATTGTTCATAATATTTTGTAATGATTTTACACTCAATGATAGTATCACTAGGAATATCTTTTTTGGTGGCTGCAGAAAATCTTTTTGTGTGGTTCTACTAAGATGTATTTAATTAATCCTTGGTGTTGGTCATTTAGTTTACTTTACATATCTTTGCTACTTTATGCTGTGATGAACACTTTGCACGTAAAGTTTTGTGTTCTTCTTCATCCCGATCTTAGGATAAATTTCTAGAGTGAAAGTGAATTCATAATGCTAAATAAATGACTTACTGAGAACTTCAAAATCTCACAGGTAGCCGATTTCAACTCTTCCTACTGCAGTTCGATCAATGAAATACTATTTCAATAGATACTTAAAAGAAGAGATGCTTATTTAGGGGCAGATGCACAAAAAGGAATGAAGAAGAGAATGAAGTATTCTTTTATTCCTGAATCCAGAACAGAAGCCCCTCACAGGTCTAGACATGTCCCCTAGGATGGATTTTACTCATGGAGGGTCTAGTAGCAATGATTGCCTTGAACCTTAGCTAGGCAACATTGTCTTTATTATCCCTGTTCATGGACGAGAAAGAATACTACTGGGTCTTCGCATGTCATACTGTCACTGTGGCCTTCACACTCAGATGAATTATAGGTCTTACCCTAGTGTATTAATTTCCTGTGGTGGCACAACAATATTATCACTGAATTTAGTGGCTTAAAACAAAAACAATTTATTCTCACAGTTCTAGAGGCCAGGTGTTTGAAATCTAGGTGTTGGTAGGGCCATACTTAGTAGAGGAGAATCCTTCCTTGCCTTTTTTCATTTCTGGTGGCTCCAAGCCTTCCTGGCTTCCTTGGTTTGTGGCTGTGTCACTCTAACCTCTACCTTTGTGACCACGTTGCCTCCTCCTCTTCTCTGTATCTCATAAGAATACTGTGATTAGATTTAGGGCCACCCAGATAATCCAGAATGAGCTCACTTCAAGATCCTTAACTTAATTATAATACATCTGCAAAGACTCTTTTCCAAATAAGGTGACCTTCACAGGCTTTGAGGATTAAGGCATGGCTGCTGTATCTTTTGGGGAATGCTATGGGATTGACTTCTCTCTAGCTATGAAAGTTCTAGATGGCATCTTCTTCCAAAGGAAGTCTGTTTCATCTACATTGAGAATTTGTTGTTTAATGTAGGCATGTTTATTAATTATCTTTGCTGTATCTTCTGGATAACTTGCTGCAGCTTCTATATCAGCATTTCATGCTTCACCTTGTACTTTTATGTTATGGAGATGGCTTCTTTCCTTAAACCCCATGAACCAAACTCTGCTAGCTTCCAACTTCTGCAGTTTCCTCACCTCTCCCAGCCTTGATAGAATTGAGAGTTAGGGCTTTGCTCTGGATTAAGTTTTGGCTTAAGGGAATATTGTGACTGGTTTGAGCTTGCATCCAAACCACTAAAACTTTCTCTATATCAGCAATAAGCATGTTTCGCTTTCTTACAAGTCATGTGTTTGCTGGAGTAACACTTTTGTTTTCCTTGAAGAATGTTTTGTTAGCATACAGAACTTGACTAACTGGTGCAAGAGGCCTAACTTTTGTCCTATTTTGGCTTTTGACGTGCCTTCCTTACTAAGCTTAATCCTTTCTAGTTTTTGATTTAAAGTGTGAGATGTGTGACTCTTCCTTTCACTTGAACACTTAGAGGCCATTGTTGGGTTACTAATTAGCCCAATTTCCACATTGTTGTGTCTCAGGGAATAGGGAGGCCTAAAGAAAAGGAGAAAGTTGGGGGAATGACTGGCTGGTGGATCAGTCAGAACACAAAATATTCATCAATTAAATTGTCTGTCTTATATGGGCATGGTTCGTGGTGCCTAAAACAATTACAATAGTAACACCAGAGTTCACTGATCACAGATTCCCATAACAAATACAATAACAATGAAAAATTTGAAATATTGTGAAAATTACTGAAATGTGACACAGAGACAGGAAGTGAGCAAATGCTGTTAGAAAAATGGCACTGATAGATTTTCTCAATACAGTGTTACCATAAAACTGCAATTTATAAAAAAAACTAATATCTGCAAAACTCAATAAAGCAAAGTGCAATAAAATGTGGAATGCCTATATATTACATTCTACCACCTCTTTAGAGTTATTCAATCAAAGAACATCAGATGCAATAGGAAAGCATAGCTGGCTTTCCCAAGCCTATTCACCCTCTCTTCAAAGGCACCACACAGAAAGTTTGCCACTGGAATCTCCAGTTCATGATGAGGATTGGCATAATGAAGTTTGCTAATCTTGTTTTGTACATTTTACTTTTATCCCTTACTTATTATGTTCAGAAAAAATTCACGATTCTGAGTAATGGTAAAAAGCTTGAAAAATGCAGCAATATGGTACTAATATGTAATAGAGTTAATGCCTTTTTTAATATCAAGAGAATGTTGCAAGTGTATTTGTAGCAGTCAGGAAGCTTTTGGCTTGAAGTAATAGAAAGCCTAATGGGAAGAGCATTAAACAAAGAAAATGTGTTAGCTACATATCAAGGAAATGAAAAGTAGGCAGGTCCTGGGTTGGATAAATCAGTGACCCACTCTGCACTAGGCTTTCTTTTTTTTCACTCTGACAGCCTCAGAGTCCTTACACTTGTTTCCTAAGGCCTGTAAGACGGTTGTGGCTGCTTCAAGCATCATGCCCTCTCCACAGTCTCCAAAACACAGGGAAGTGGGCATATCCCTTTCTGGGAGTGAAGAAAATTTTGTAGAGGTCCCCTGGAGACGACCCCTCACACATCCTCGGGATTAATCTGTATCACAAATTCCTTGAACTACGCCTTGGTGAAGGGGTGGATATCTGCCGTTGATTAGACTCATTGAAATGTACCACTCTTACCTGGGGAAGGACGAAGCCTTCTCTTCTGTGTAAGGTCTGCTGATTACTGCACTGCCTCAGTGCGAAATCAATGTCTGCGTGTGCTCTCGTGTGTGTGTGTGTGTGTGTGTGTGTGTGTGTGTGTGTGTTTATGTGATGTGAGGGCTTTAGGCAATCAATATTGTTTTGTGTGGAGGTTACCTTTCATGTTGACTAGAGATACTGAGTAAGTCTGGCTGGATAGACTCTGTTTTATCAGTGGCACTTTGCTGACGACTGCTCCTTTAGCCCAAGATGTAAGAGACCGTAAGTAGAGCAGAAATTAGAGTCTACTAAGCTATATTCTATTGGGAATGGCTGCATCCAGTGATGTACTGAAAAATGTTTAACAGTTATCTCTCTGGAAAAACAAAGGCTCTAATTTGTAGCATTTGCTAATTTGCGTTATGTAAATACTCCAATCATGACCTATTTCAAGTTACTAACGTGACGTGACGTCCTTGAACATGGAGGTAGGAAGATACATGGAGGTAGGAAGATACATGCACAATTGGCTGTCGTGAGCTGTACAAGCCAGCTCCAGTATACCAAGCTGCACCTGAGGCAGTGAGAAGAAATGCTTTTTCTTGAGGGCATGGCTGAGTACAACCTGGAACAGGGTTTCTCCCCCTCAGCACAGTTGTCATTTTGGGCTGGCAAATTCTCAGTTGTGGGGACTGTTCCATGCATTGTAGGGTATTTAGCAGCATCCCTTGCCTCTACCCACTAGATTCCAGTAGCATGTTGTGACAACTAAAATAGGCATTTCTAAATGTCCCCTGTAGACTGAACTGCCTCCAGGTGAGAAGCACTGGCCTAGAGGAAGGGAGAATTGGCTCGGTAAGAAAGCCTTGCAATTGTTTTGATGGTTTTGCTAGCTTTTGAGGACAAAGAAAAAGCCCAGTGTTTACTGTGAATCTAATAAATGTTCATCAAATAATGGTCTATGCACAGCCAATGATTTCACATATTTCTGAGTGTGGATTTATGCCTCTTTTCTAGTTGATGTGTGACGGGTGGAGTTCCTGCATTCTGTTTACTATCCAAGGTGGTATTTTAAAAGTTAGTTGAAACATTTTGAACTATGGATTTTCTACAACTGGGTTTACTCTGCTAGAAACTATGTGTTGATCAATTCTCTCATCTCCAGGTGTGTAAAACAATTGGCTGATTTAATCTACAAATATAGTAAGCCCTTATGTTATTTTCTGGATGAGAACTAAACACTAAAATTAGAGAAAGTTTAGATATATTTTATAGATCTTGGCTAGAGGCTTTAAATGTTGATCAAGATATAAATAGGGTAAATGCTTTGTAGAATTCATTATTTTTATGACTTGGAGGAATGGTATAGAAAGGTTATGATGGGGAAAAAAACAACAGCACACAAACTGTGAGAGAATATGGATTTTGCAGTCCTAGCTAGAACACCGACTTCTTCAGAGAAAGTGGTTGCGCCAGCTCCTGCCATTAACACTTGACTGTCTTTACATTTGTGCCACTGGGACCATCTTTTTGGTTTCCAGTGTGGATACTGTGTTTCCCCTAAAATAAGACCTAGCTGGACCATCAGCTCTTAATGCGTCTTTTGGAACAAAAATTAATATAAGACCCGGTCTTTTTTTACTATAAGACCAGGTATAATATAATATAATATAATATAATATAATATAATATAATATAAATACCAAGTCTTATATTGATTTTTGCTCCAAAAGATGCATTAGAGCTGATGGTCCAGCTAGGTCTTATTTTCGGGGAAACACGGTATGTATCCCCTGGCTGAAGCACTGTGCAAGTCCTGGCTGTGCCATGTCATAGTCACGTGTCCCTACCACCTTTGGGCTGACTAGTGCTATTCACAGTGGTCAGGGGAATGTTACCAGGTAGTGATAAATCCAGAAACAAAACTGATGTTGCAGTGGCATATAAGGATGTGCTCTGTTTCAGTAATTCATTTTTATTGTAGTTTATAAAAGGGTTGGTCTACAAGTGATTAGGAAAACAAAACAAAAATCCAGCGAATGGCCTCCTGAATCTGGTTCATTTCTACAGGCTAATCTGAGAAGTACAAAACTAGATTGCATAAATCCTAAATATGGCCTATTACTATCTTTAGAATATGGTCTATTTTCACTGTATACAATGTATTTTCATATTTCTGGCTCATGTCATATGGAAGCTTCTATGATAGTAATGGTAAATGTCATGGTTCTTTTGAGGGAGGTAATAAAAAGCAGAGGGGGCTGAGTGGCTGGCTGCAGTATAGTGAGAATCCATACCAGATCCCCACAGGGAGACCTTGGAACTCATTGGCCTAGCGGGAGATCCAGCCCGCTCAGGTTCCCTGTGTCTGTCCTGGACCATTTGTGCTTCCCTTAGGGGTAAAGTGTGAGACTGCTATCTCCATATGCTGTCTGAGGCCATGGAAACCAGGACTAGTACATAGCACACTCACCTGTGTGCTCTGGAAAATACGGTGCTTTTCAGCGTCACATTGTGGACTTATATTTCATAGGCTCTGAGACCAGACCTACTGTATCCTCTAATTTAAGTGCTAGAATTTATACTAAATACATTTTCATGTTTTTGCTTTATTTGCAAGGCTCTGAGACTCATAGCTCCTAATTGTAGGTAAAGAAGTATGAAAAGGAAGGCATTTGTTCTGTTGAATATGCCCACGTCTTGTACAAAGGTGACATTGTTCTGAGCACCCTTTTCTCTCAGTCACACAAGGCAAAGTTCCTTCCATGACTAGTTTTTATATAACAGTGTTGTTATACATTGAATATTTGTACCCCTGCCCTCCCCCAATTCATATGTTGAAACATAATAACCAACGTAAGGGTATTTGGAGGCAGGGTGGCCTTTGGAAGGTCGGGCTTTGGGGAGATGAATGGAACAATTGCCCTTACAAAAGAAACCCCAGAGGACTCCCTTGCTCCTTATGCCATGTGAAGACACAGAGAAAAGATGGCCATCTGTGAACTAGGAAGCAGTCCCTCAGCAGACAATGAATCTGTCAGCTCCAGAAATGTGAGAAATAAATTTCTGTTGTTTATAAGCCATTCAACCTGTGGTATTTTGCTACAGAAGTCTGAACAGAATACAACAAATGTCAATCCTAATATCTGGGAATGCGTAGGTGAAGGTTAAGTATGACAGAGGCTTTATTATACTGGATATTGAAAGCAAACTGGTTGACCATGTCCAGCAAGTAAGGATTGCCATAGAGTATTCACAATGAGTGTTCGGTTGATTAAGGACTAGTTGCACATTTTACTTTCTCTTAATATAATTTCAGATATTTGAATATGTAGTAGAAGGAATGATACCATTTTTGATTAGTTCTATTTCAGTTCTTTTTCTTTTCTGTTAATTTAGTATAAAGGCTATATTTATATTTCTAATTCTTTCTTCCAAATGTTGGTCTGATTGGAACTTTCTAGGAAGTCATTGTGGAGAAGAGAAAGAGTATTAATAAGCCCGAAGTTTGTGTCCTTCTGTGTGTTTGTTTCAATGTACTTATGTAAACTATAAAATATGTTTGTGCAATCTTGTTTCACCTATAACACAGCAGATGCCTAGGTCAATTTTTTTTTGTTAGTCTGGCCTCTCATTTTCTTTTCATTTCCTTTTCTTTCTTTCTTTTATTCCTTTTTTTTTTTTTTTTTTTTTTACCTCACATTCTTCCTTTTTAAAGGACATCTTCACTTTATCACCAAAATCAGAACTTTGTTCCCATGTTGTCCCTCTTCCCAACTTTTTCATGATTTCTGGTAGAGACATAAAGTGTAAACTTTGGCCATTTTATCTTATTTCGCACTGTGTGATGTGCAGTTTGTCATCAAGTTATATTGTCTCTTCCTTCTTATTTTCAGATATATTTCTTTTTACCAATTCCCTATCACAGTGTGCTGGAAATGGGGCAATAACTGGATCTCTGGCTGCTTTCCTCCAACCTATACTCCATATAGCAGCAGGGATCATCTTCATTCTTCTCCTGTGCCATCACAGGACATTAGTTCCCATTTGAATCAAATTAGCCTTGACTTATGAACATGAAGGTCCACCATGATTATGTCCTCTTGTCTCATTACAGGCTACCTCAATCAAATACTTCTGAGGGATAAACAAAAATACCAGAAACTTGAAACTCACTTTTTGTTAAAAATACTATTTTTATTTAGGTTCTAATACTTACATTCATGTAAATACATTGCAATGTGGTTGGTTTTCTTGGGTGAAGTCATAGCTTTCTCATTTATGGGATTATTGGGCTGTGTGTGTGTGTGTGTGTTCACAACAGCTGTGCAGTGGGCCTTGAGAGAGTTGATAACCTGACCTCCCAGAGAAGTGGAGGTGGAACAGCCATCCATGGCAAGTGACTGACTGAGCCCTGAGCCAGATGGAAGATCTGGGGACTGAGGTCAAGTGCAGGAGCAGCGGTGGCCACAGCTTGAGAGTGGAAATGAAGGTTAGCCCAAGATGTGGTTAAAGATGGACAAGGGGTCAGGAATCAAAGAAAGAGATAAATCAAGCGTCACATCTCAGGAGACTAGGTGCTAAAGAGAAAACCGGTTTGAAGCAGTGAGACTGTAACTAACAATAGTTGGGCAGGGAGAGCAGGGATGAAAGAGAAGTAGAAAATGAAAACTGGAGATTTCCTGGTGTACTAGAACAGGAGGTAAATAGGGATCTTTTTATTATACAATGTAACTGGCACTTGACAGTGGATAGGGAGAGAAAGGATACCGTGCCAGTTCAGATGACTGAGTACTGGGAATTTTAGTTAGGATTTTGTGGTCATATTAGCAGCTGATTTTTAATGAACATATAGGTATGTGCTAGGCACTGGGCAGATATTCATTAAAGGCCTTACTGATGCTGGGAAATATAATTTAAAAAAACACTGACTTCTTTAATATAAATGTAATGGTTTTTTAGCAGTAATTATAATATAACAAAAGTATTAATATTTATTTAGCTCTCATTTTGTGCTAGCATATTCAGACTCTCATTTACAGTGGTAGACTGAAAAAGAGAGCACAATTTTGCAGCTGTCTTACCAAGTGGTGTAATCTATTTTCCCACCCTTTGACTGTAGACCGAACTCATGACTTGTTTTGGCTAATAGAATGTGGTAGAAAAGCCTAAGCCTCAAGAGGCCTTGCAGCTTTTGCCTTCATTTTCTGGGAACATTGCTGCCTTCCTCTTTCAGGATGAAAGGCTATATGGAGAGAAAGGTGGAGCTGGCCCAGCTGAACACAGCTCCGGCCAACACTCCAGCTTAGTTCCAACACATTGTGAGCCTATGAAAGACCAAGAAAGGAACCACTCAACCAACCCAGAGAACTGTGAGAAATAGAAGTCAGTATGGATTGGGGTGCTTTGTTAGGCAGTATTAGTTAACTGATGAACCTACAATTTTGATAAGCCTGCCATTTGGTGTAGGTACTCCCCCAATACATTGGGACAAATGATAAACAATTTGAGGGCTGAAACAGTCAGTACTAAGTGAAGTGGCATGTAATTAAACACCACTCTGTAGGTCATTTAGGAATTTTTCAATAGTGTAACTGGACAAAAATTGTGCTGTTGCAAAATAAAGATTGACTACCACTGATTTTTGTTCAGTGAGAATTTAACATCCTGAAAATACATAGGTTTTACCCAGACATTAGGTCTCACATTCAAGATGCAGTTGCTTTAGAAAGAATTAGGACATAGTGTTTCTTCAACTGTTGTACCCTTATAATCAAAAGCAACTGGAGTTCATGTTTAGAATGCTGGTATCTAGGCTTACCATAAACAGTGCTCAATAATATGATTTTAATTTTTAGAGTACATTTTCTTGATAATATTCTTTCTAAACATAATGTTTATGGCATCCACTACAATGGCTAATTGAAAATAAATAATAGTAAGTGCTGGCTATAATGCAGAACAGTTAGGACATTCGTACACTGCTCCCCAGAGTGTATATTGGTAAAACTGTTTGGCAGTATTTACTAAAGATGAATGTATTGATGGCCGAGGAATTCCAATCCTAGGCATGTTCCCAATAGAAGTGTGTACATGTGTGCAGTAAAAGACATTTACATGTTCATAACAGCCCTATTTGTAATAGCTCCCAACTAGAAAGTATTCAAGGTCCATCAACAGTAGAATGGATAAAAGTGCGAATACTATATAGCAATGAGAATGAATGAACTACAAGTACAACCTACAACGTGGAGGAATCTTGCAAAGATAATGTTAAATACAAGAAGCAAGCATAAGAATACATACTGTATGAATCCACTTTTTTTAAGTTAAAAAAAGGCAAAAAACTATGATGTTCAAGAATAGTAGTTACCTGTACTGATAGCTGTGACTGGGAGGGGTCACATAGAGGTTTCTGGGGTTCTCTGGTTTTTGATCAGGGGATTGCTGAGGTGGATGTGTTTGCTTTGTCCAAATTCATTAAGCTGTGTGATGTGCAACTTGTAAACTTCTCTAGATGATTGTTTTACTCAATAAAAAGTTTACACTTACAAAAGAAATGATGGTACATGAAGGATATATTATATTCCTGTAAACTGCCTCCATGTCTCTCCATAATGTCTCCCTGTATTTCTCTAAGTCCTTCAGCATGAACACTTGGAGAGCTAAGAGAAAGAAATACAGGCACACCTCATTTTATTGCACTTCACTTTATCACACTTTGCAGATATTGAATTTTTTTTTTTTACAAAATGAAGCTTTGTGGCAATCCTGTATCAAGCTAGTCTATAGGTATCGTTTTTCCAAATGGCTCATATGATATTTAGCATTTTTTAACAAAAGTATTTTTAACTAAAATATGTACATTGTTTTCTTAGACATAATACTATTGCACACTTAATAGATTACAGTAAAGTGTAAACATGACTTTTATATGTACCATGAAACCAAAAAGTTTGTGTGACTTGCTTTTATTATGGTAATTCACTTTACTGTGGTCTGAATCCAAACATGCAAAATCTCTGAGGTATGCCTGTATGATACTTTTAATTAAAGATATGTCTGCACCAGAATAGACAGCATGATATTGAAGGAGAAGAAAAAGTTAGATGACTAACATTGCATGACCTAAAACCTTACTATAAAGCTACAGTAATCAAGTCAGTGTGTTATTGGTGAAAGAACAGACAAACAGATCAGTAGAACAGAATAGAGGACCCAGAAATAGACTCATATAAATACGGAATTGATCTTTGACAAAGGATCAAAGGCAATGCAATGGAACAAAGACAGTCTTTTCAACAAAGGTGCTGGAACAACCGGACATCCACATGAAAAAAGAAATGAATCTAGGTACAGATTTTACTCCCTTTACAAAAATTAACTCAAATTGGTTTACAGACCTAAATGTAAAATGCAAAAATGTTAAGCTCTTTGAAGATAACTTGGGGTAAAACCTAGATGCCCTTGGGTAAGGTGATGACTTTTTAGATATAATACCAGATACAGCACCAAAGACATGATCCATGAAAGAGATAATTGATAATCTGGACTTCATTAAAATTAAAAGCTTCTGCCCTATGAAAAATAATCTCAAGAGAATGAGACGACAAGCCACAGACTGGGAGAATATATTTTTAAAAGACACATCTGATAAAAAAGACTTTTATCCAAAATATACAAAGAACTCTCAAAACTCAAAAATGAGAAAACAAACAAGCCAATTAAAAATGGGCCAAAGACCTTAACAAACATATCACCAAAGAAGATATCCAGATGGCAAATAAGCATATGAAAAGATGCTTTACATCATTGTCATCAGCAAAATGCAAATTAAAGCAACAGTGAGCTACCACTGTGTTTCCCCGAAAATAAGACCTAGCCGGATCATCAGCTCTATTGCGTCTTTGGAGCAAAAATTAATATAAGACTTGGTCTTATTTTAATATAATACAATACCGGGTCTATGATATGATATGATATGATATGATATGATATGATATGATATGACATGACATGACATGACATGACATGACATGATATGATATGATATGATATAATAATATAATATAATACCAGGTCTTATATAAGACCGGGCCTTACATAAATTTTTGCTCCAAAAGACGCATTAGAGCTGATGGTCCGGCTAGTTCTTATTTTTGGGGAAACACAGCATTACACACCTGTTAGAATGTCCAAACACTGATAAACCCCAAATGCTGGTGAGGATGTGGAGCAAAGGGAAATTTCATTCATTGGTGGTGGGAATGCAAAATGATATAGTCACTTTGGAAGACAGTTTGGTGGTTGCTCACAGAACTAAACATGCTCTTACCATGCAGTCCAGCTGTTGTGGGTAATACTCATTAGTATTACCCGAAGGAGTTGAAAACTTACATCCACAAAAAACTTGCACATGGATATTTATAGCAGCCTTATTCATGATTGCCAAAACTTGGTAGCAACCAAGATGTCCTTCAGTAGATGAATGGATGAATAAACTGTGATACATCCAGGCAATGGAATACTATTCAGTGCTAAAAAGGAAATGAGATATCAAGCCATGAAAAGAAATGGTGAAAACTTAAGAGCATATTACTAAGTGAAAGAAGCCAATCTGGAAGGCGGCATACTGTATGATTCCAATTATGTGACATTCTAGAAAAGGCAAAACTATGAGACAATAAAAAGATCAGTAGTTTCCAGAGGAGGTGGGAAGAAGGGACCAATAGACAGAGAACAGAGAATTTTTAGAGTAGTGAAAATAGTCTGTATGATACTATAATGGTGAAGGCTTATCAATATACATTTGTCCAAACCCATAGAAGTATATCAAGAGTAAACTTTAATGTTAACTATGGACTTTCAATGGTTATGATGTGCCAATGTAGGTTCATTAATTGTGACAAATATACCACTCTGGTGGGGGCTGTTAAAATTGGGAGGGCTATGCAGGGGTATATGGGAAATCTCTGTACCTTCCTCTCAATTTTGATGTGGACCTAAAACTTGTCTAAAAAAATAAAGTAATAAAATAATTATATGCAAATATATGTGTGTGTGTGTGTGTGTATACACACACACACACACACACACACACTCACACATGTCCCCCCACCATTTACAAAGCAGTTCACAATTACTTTCTAAACAGGAGAGAAATAATATGAAATCTAGAACATATTTATTCCAGAACATATTATTTGTGAGAATTGCAATGATGAATTTAATGGTTTTCTGTGGAGTCTTTCTTCTCCCTGATGCTGGCAGACCTTATTTAGTCAGACTTTCCATCCTCAGGCTCTGGATAAATAGCACTGACAACTGGCCTGCCCCTTCTCCATCAATACTATTCTAAGACTATCTTTTTTCTGCCTGGGGATATTTTTTTTTCGTACTCTCAGAGATTGTCTTTCTGTGTTATTAAAAAAATAATAATGTTGATACGATATGACCACCCCAACTTCATTCTGTGTCTTTACCTTTATCCACAATTCTTTTTCCATTTGCCACTCCTTAAAGGCATTATTTATGACTTCAATTGGCTGTAAATAATTAATCTCAATTATATGCTGAGATTGGTGTGTAGCTCATCAGCTCTAATCTATCCATTTCCCATATGCCCATTCACAGCAATTTTAAAATTAGTTTTAAACTGTAGAATCATTGATATGGTGGTCTTTTAGGTTAGAACTTACTAGCCACCTTGCATCACTCCATCAATTTACAGAGTATTTATTTTTCTTTATACCCACAAAACCAGAGAAATTTGCCTGGCCTGGAGTGAGTGAGTAGTGGTGAAGGGTTTCAACACTTGTTGAAGTCTCTCATATGTGTTTTTATAGGCTTTATATAGATTATTTTATGTAAGCCTCATAGTATCCTGCAAGGAGGATATAAGTATCTCATTTTACAGATGAAAAGAAGTAATTTACCTCAAGCGACTCCGTTTAAATGTGATGGAGCTCAGATTTACCATCCAGTAATGTCCCCAAATGCTATAATTATCCCATCATATCAAAACAGTTAAACTGTATTCTTTCTCCTGCCACTCAGTGACTGAAGGGTGCTGCCCCAGCCTCTTGGGGACTGTGCCAGCAAGGTCTGACTGTTTCCAATGAGCTTGCCTCTCAATCCAAACTTTTCCTGAGTGATTAACAGAAATAGATGACTCTGAAATATTGGAATCCAAGGACTCTGCTGTTGGTAGTGGCTATATGAATAAACAGCTTGCAGATACTCAGGATTTCATAGAGGGGATATTGTCTGGATATCTGGGTGAAATTTTAATTAGAGGTAAACATATCATTTTTATATTAGATATGTTAAAGAGAAGAAAAAAGATCAGGAAATTGGAAAATATACCTTTCATGTTATTCTATAATAAATATCTTTAGAAAATAATGGTTTGCTTGTTTAAAAAAATCCCCGACCACCTATCTAAAATGGGACCCATTTTCTATCTCTTTTCCCAGCTTTATTTTCCTCCTTGTCACTTTTCATGCTCTAACGTACTATGTATTATTCACATTTACTTTGTGAATATTTTCTCCTAGAATACAAGCTCCATGAGGGTAGATGCCTTGTCTGTCTTGTTCTCTTTGAAACAGTGTCTGACACACAATAAATATTTGTTGATTCAATGAATGTGTATTCAACATTTAATGTCTTGTTAGTGTCTGAAAGCTCTGACCAATAGATAATCCTTTTTTCCTCATTTATTAACAGTGTTCTTTCAAGCCAATGTTCCTTGGGGGGGGGGGGTCTGCTTCAAAATTCATGGGTCAATTGGGGCAATGGATTGATGGGCTCAGGCTGCTCCCATAATGCTTACTAGCTAGCATCTGGCCAAGGTGTCTATTAGAGATTTTCCCAAAAAGTTCAGTTTTCAAGTTTTCAAAAATGAACTGCTGGGTAGTGCTGTGATGAATACGGACATTAATTTGCAAACATTTTAAAATTATGAGGATAGATACAAGGAAAAACATGTTTTTTAAAATTTGTTTTTAATTTTTAGATGGCTGAAACTGAAATAGAAAATTTAGGGGAAATGTAAGTATACCAATAGAGGCCAATTTTAGCACCCTTCGAATTATCTTTTTGGTTAATTAAGATCATAAAAGTCTATTGTATATGGTGTGCCAGCCAGGGAAACAGAAAGAAACCACACTAATTATTTTAATAGAGATCATTTAATATAGGGAATTGATTAGACAGAATTAAAAGGGAATACTGAAGTAATTCAGAGAGAGTAATTGTAGGAGGCAGGTACCACCTCTTGGACTAAGCAAACAAAGGAAAGAAGTTGGAGTTACCAGAACCCAGAAGCTTGAGGAGAGGTCCTTAAAGATGAGATTCCAGTCCCTGAGGAGGTATCTTTGAAGGGGTACATGGAGGCTGGCTCTGGGTGTATGAAAAGAAGCCAGAAATGGGAACCAACATCATTGGTACGTTAACTACTTCTGCTGGGGAGAAGGACCATTTGTGAGCAACTCTGGCCAGACAGGAAACAAATAGGAAGGAGCAGGGCCCTTCTGTCACCTTCTTTCTTCCAGTCTTTTTCTGGCACCTCCTTTTGGCAAAGCCAACAGGGATCCCGTTGACAAAGGAAAAATGTTTGTCAAGTTCCAATTTTAGAATCTACTCTGTGGTGAATTTAAAGTTGAGAAGCAACAACCTAATAACCAGAATACATGGTAATCCCCCTTAATAATATAAATGTAAATTCCTAAATACTTTTAAAATAGAATTATCATAACTGAAGAACTAAGCATCTTTTGGAGAAATAGAATGGAGAGGACTTACGAAAGATTTCAAGAATGAATTAGGGTGGGGTGTATGAAGAATTACATTTTAGTAAAATATATATTTGATAAAATAAAACAACCAAACAGATTGTGAATTAGAAATAATGGAGATTATATGAAAAATGTCCATGTATTTACCTTTTTAAGCTTTTTTTAAAATTTTAAGACAATTTTATACTTAGAGAAAAATTGTAGAAGCCATGTAAAATAAACTCCTATACTTTTTACTCAGTATACAACTTGTTAATATTTTATCTTATTCTCTTTCTTTCTCACATATATATTTATGCACATATACATATATTTATATATTTACAATATATAATATATACACATGCTCACAAATGCATATATAATTTATTGTCTGTAATCCAACTCAATGATAAAATGGATGTATTATCATTAATCTTGTGAACAAATGGAACCTTCCCTTTTTAGAAGAATCTTCTTTATTTTGTTTTTTTCTGGAATTTTCTCATGACTAGAAATGTGTTATGTTCTTGGATGCAATACTACATAAGTGATTTTGTGTCCTTTTCAGGGTCTCATAGCTGGAGACACACAGTGTCTGTTATTGGTGATGATAATTTTGATCACCCCATAAAGTTGTCTAATTTCTTCACTATAATGTTACTATTTTTTTTTCTCTTGCAATAAAAAAAACAACCCACAACATATTTATCTATGGAAAAAATACTCTAAGAATGTAAGACCATTAATGTATTCAGTACTTCAAAATTTCCCCTGAAATTTAGCATACATTTATGATTTTTGCCAGAACCAAGGATTACTATGGTGGTTGCAAAATGATGATTTTCTACCTTAAGCCTTCCTCCATATTTAGTAGTCAACACTTGGCATTCTAATGCAAGCAAGTACCCTCCTTCACTTCTCTATTGTCTTATTATTTCTTTATTTAAAACCTATTTGTTATCTGTATGGGTTCATGGATTCCTATTTTTTCAACGGATTATAATTTACTAACTCCATTCTGACACTATTTACCTGAGACAGCATCAGGTCCCACAGGTTAAGGGTTTAGTCTCAGGATATTGCTCCCACTTCATATGTCAATCCCAAGTAGTAGATCCCAGGTTACCCCCAACTTCTGTCTGATTTGTCTATAGATTGGAGGTTCCCAAGGCTTCTTGCCCCTTGGATTTGATTATCTGCGAGAACATCGCACAGAATTTAGGGAAGCACCTACTTAAGTTTGCCAGTTTATTAAAGGTTATGATAAAGGATACAGATGAACAGCCAGATGAAGAAAGACATAGGTCAAGGTCTTGGAGGGTCCCTAATGCAGGAGCTTCTGTCCTCGTGGAGTTAGGGTATGTCACTCTCCAGGAACTTGGGTGTGTTCACTAACCTGGAAACTCTCTGTATACAATACTATTGGAATTTTATAAAGGCTTCCTCATGTAGGCTTGATCAATTAACTCCATTTGCAGCCCCTCTCTTCTTACGAGAGAAGTGAAAATTCCAGGCTGAAAATTCCAAGCTTCTCATCATGGCTTGATTGTTCTGGTGACCAGCCCCCATCCAGAAGCCTACCCAGAGCTACCTCATTAGGACAAAAGATGCTCTTAGTGCTGTTATCACTTGGGATTTTACAAGTTTTAGAACCCTAGTTTCAGGGACAGGGATGAAGCCAAATATGTATTTCCTATTATAAATCACGGTATCACAATATACATACTCGTATGTTTATTGTCTTATTTTTGCTTCTTTCTTGCACAAATGTAGTATACAACATACGCTGTCTTGCACCTTTTTCCCCCACTCAATATGGGAATCATATTAGCATTGTCAGTCTTACATTTTTGGCCTATCTGATGGGTAAGAGATGCTATCTCAGTGTAGTTTCACCTTACATTTCTCTTATTATGATGGAAGTTGAAAAGCCTTTCCAGTTCCATATACTTTCAGACTATTTTTATATATCTTTGTAAATTAGCTTTTCTTGTCTTACCTCATTTTCTATAAAATTTCTGGTCATTTTCTCCTGAATTTTAAAATTCTTTGTACCCGAGGAGGATTAGCATTTTATCTACAATTATTGTGTTACCAATATTTTGTTGTTATTTATTTGTCTTTTGATTTTGTCATACAAAATTTTGTGTTTTATAATCAAATTTATCAATATTTTATCACATGGATTTGATTAAGAGATAGAAAATTTTCCCTAGCCCAAGTAATGGGTACAGAGTTTCTGTTTGGAGTAATGAAAAAGTTCTGGAGATAAATTGTGGTGATGGCTGCCCAACAATGTGAATGTAGTTAATGCCACTGAATTGTATACTTAATGGTTAATTTTATATTATATATATTTTATCACAATAAAAAAGGTTAAAATTCACTTGTGTTTCTTTCAGTACTTGTATAATTTCATTTTTACATTTAGCTCTCTGGCACATGTGGATTTTATTATTGTGTGTGGTGTGAGGAATTGATCTAATTGTATCTTTTCCCAAATGACAGTACAGTTACCACAACACCATTTAATAAAAAGACTATCTTTGCTCAAGTGATTTGAGTACCATCTTTATAATATATTAGATTTTCATAATAGTTGGATCTATTTCTTGACTCTTTATTCATCCCATTGGTCTTTTAATACACCATTTTTATACTTCTTTAATTGTATATATTTTATAGTTTATTTTAATATTTGCTAGTTCAATTTTTCATCCTGAAGCCTCCTTTTCTATTTTATCCTGAGTTTAATCAACAAAGACAAATACAAATATACAAAAACTATTCCATTTTTGGCCCTTTTCTGTTCTTAGTTCTGTATTGAAATTGTTTTTCTTATTCCTACATGCTAATATGAGGGTATTTAATTCACTTTAGAATCTTGTATCCGTGTTATTCAGTTTTGTGAATGTGTGTTTTTAATGAAGGGCAGTTATCAGTAGAAATGGTTTAATTTACTTTTTCTAATTTTTTTATAGTCGTTTTCTGTGGATGTGATCTCTTTTTTTTCTGTTCCTTTTGTTTCCATATAAGATTTTTAGTTCCCTATGTTTTCTGTCAGTTCTGCCATCTTCTGTGCAGTTGTCGTAGTAAACAATTGTGAAGGACAAGGGGTGGGTTTGGTGTTCCTTCCTTCTCTTTTATTTCTGCAGGATACTCACTTTTCCTTTATTTATTATTATTTTTTTCTTTTCTTCACTGACTAATTTCCAAATTGTGCCACCTCTTCTCCTTGTATCTGATTGTCTCCCTGGATGTAATACTAGACTAGTAGTGTTGGTCTTGCAAATTTTCAAGCACCTCCCTTGTCGCTCATGCTGTGAACTATCTGTATTTGGCACTTGTATTGGACTTCCTCCTCCTTAGTGACATTGTCTGTGCTTTATCTAAGCCCATCGCTTTGCTCTATTTGTTTGTTATGAAGGCTTGTGGCATTGGCTGGGCATTGGGACCTCTGGTAGAATTATAGGTAATTTGAAGATCATAGTGATTAGTTTCCTATTTATGCCAAAGGCATAGGTTATTTATGGTTGTATTTGCTCTCCTGTGTATTTTGTGAACTTTTTTTTTTTTTTTTTTTTTTTATGGCGGGAGGAGGTGGAAAGGAAGGTTGTGTAGGAGATTGGTAATCAGGAAAAAATAAATAAATCCAGAAGTTGAATTTCCTTTTTTTTTTCTTTTAATCTTGAGATGACTTTATGGTAATGACAAGGCATTATTGAATGGGTGTTGAGGGAAGAGAAAGGGGAATTTGTGGACTGCTATTGGGAAAATGATTCTTCTCTAATCTCTTCTTCCTTCAGCCTATGAATCGCTACTCTCCTAGGCTTGCTTGAATCCAATATTGAAGTTCCAAGTATGTACAGGTGTCTTAGCATTCACAATTTGCTGAATCTATTTATGTAGCACTGCAAAAGGATCCCATTGTTCTGAAAATGCTTTCTAAGTTCTTTCCAAGAAAGAACAATAGTAACCTGTTATTGATATGTTTTCATGTTTACAGCACAGCAAATCAGTCAAGCCTCAATGGAAAGTCCACAGTTTATACATATGCAAACTAGTGTTTTAAAGTCTTAAGTCTTTTCAATCAGCTTATTTCCATAGAAACTTTTTTCAAATATGCTTTGTAAATATTGTATGAGTTTTTGATGATGCAGTTTTCCATATCTCTGAAGGGTTTTGGGTTTGTATTGTCCTTGGTATCCATATTTTCTTAGTCACCATGAGCATTTTCTATCCTGTGGTAATTGAATTGGCATTTTAAATTCTCTTTGGCAGGAAGATGGTTTCCTGTTTAGGTCCAGGATGAAAATGGATCTCTCTATGGAGTAGCATGACATTCCCTTTGTTTAACAACTAACAAGCAGAATCCACTTTCTGGTCAATGTTATAAGGGCCACATAAGCAGTACACGAAAACACAAACACAATAAAAAGAGTAAAAGATAATTGATTTTAATAACTGACTCTGGAGCCAGACTAACTGAGTTTCAATCACAGCTTTAGCAGTAACTACCTCTCTGAACTTGGGCAAGTTATTTAACTTCTCTGTGTCTCACCTATAAAATGAAGGTAATTATTACAATTATCTGATGAAGTTGTTGGAAAGAACTAGGTGAGTTAATATTGGTGAGGTGCTGGAAACAGTGTCTGGACTTGATAAGCCCTATGTAAGTGCTAGTTAAAAATAAACATACAATAAAATACTACTAAGTGAAATGAAATAAAATTAAAGATGATGTATAACCCAATGGGTGAGTGGTAATAGGAAGAGTGAAAGCAAAGGTGAATGGTCATTACTCTCTTTCATCTGTGGAGCTATTCAGTGATGTGACGTGGTGGCAACTTGGGTTGACTAACACGTATTATCAAAATCTATTTCTACTCAAATTTTTCATAGAGAACTGTGATGAGAAGGAATTACTGTATCTTGGTGTGCTCATGAAATTATGAAATTATCACATTTTTATAATGTTTTTTTTAAAATGTGGACATTAAAAAGCTAATGTCTTAGTGTTATACCTGTATGGAGATGTTATTAAACATAAATTAAGCTTTTATGAATAAACTTAAATACCTGAATAAGAATGGAGTTTGATAATGAGACAACTAGCATCTAGAGGATAGTGAGTCTGTTTGCACTTGAAAATGATGCTGAACTTTCTGTTATTGGGGTACTAGAGGGATCTTAATCTGGGTCACAGATGATTTCTGGGGCCATGGAATGTAAGACATTTGTGTATACAAGAGCTTTTGTGTATTTGCACTTTTCTTGGGGAGAGGTCTATCAGATGATCAAAATAATTTATATCCCAGCAAAGGTTAAGAATCACTGGTACAGAAACTGATTATTTGATTCTCTAGTTACAATTATGTGTAAGTATTTCTTTTAAAAGAGGTAATTTATTCATTATTTTAAGATTAGATAATCTGAAAATTACCAATTTTATATGCCAAAGGAAAATAATCAGGGAAATTAAACATATACTAATGATCTCTACAATGTTATTTGTTCCTTATTTGCTTTTATTTTTGTCTATTAGGTTGGTGCAAAAGTAATTGTGATTTTTGCAATTATTTTTAACCTTTTAAACTTCAATTACCTTTGCACCAATCTAATATATTACTAGCATTATATTAGTAATGCTAGTAATAGCATTATATTAGTAATTATATTAGTAATGCTAGTAATAGCATTGTTAACATTATATTATAGCATTATATTATTTTTTTTAAATTTGTAAAGCATCTTTATTCACTACTGTACTACCAGTAGTTGATTTTCAGTTGATTTTTAATAACTCTAAAAGACAACGAATTTAAAGACTTTTAATAAATTAGGTTTTCGGGTACATTAGATTATCTAAGGATTTCATACAGGGTAACAAATGGGCTATTATATATATTTTTAAAGGGGGACTTTAATAGGATTAGGAACCAGTCTGCTACGCTGTATGCAAATGATTTTAATTGGGTAAAAGCTAATGCCTTGGAAACTGTCCTCAGAGAACTTACTGATTTTAAGACAGGGGAAAAAAAAAGATATAGATATTATGTTTGAGGGCGAGATTACAGCTTAGTTTAGAGAAAAAAAAGTTCTATAATAAAGGAAGAAAAATGTAGACTCTGGGTCACTTCCTTAATTTCTGTCTCTGTCTCATCTTTCTATCTCTATCTTTCTCTATGTGTGTGTGTTTCTGTTCTATCATGTCTTATCTTTTTTTATATCTTATACAGAGCAATACTTAGGCATATAATATATGTGTTAATTGGTTCATATTCTGCACAATTACCAATTCTCTTGTCCTATCCCACGCACAATAAGGTTCAATACTACTAACAATGGAAAAGATAATAAGTGAATCTAAATTTAATCCCCTTTTGTTTAAACTAATCTCTTTCTCTAATTAAGGACTGCTCATTCCATTATTGCTAATGAATCAGGAGACTGTTCTCTTCATCTGTGCAGGAAGCCCTCTATTAAATCATCAATTGAAAATCAAAAGGAAAAGCATAGTCCGCTTCCCATTGTTACCTTGGTGACATTTTGCTTAATGAAAAGAATGTCTGAAATACAAAGGCTGAATGGAGCCTTCTCCATTTAGTGCACACCTCTTAATTCTGGATTGCTTCTTAGCTTTCTTCACATATTTTAAAATCCAAATGTTGTAAAGGTTATCTACCTTAAAATAGTGGATTACAGTTTAGTGGTTACCAGAGGGTAATGGGGGAGTGGAGGGGAGTGGTAGATGAGGGTAAGGGAGATCAAATATATGGTGATGGAAGGAGAACTGACGCTGGGTGGTAAACACACAATGGGATTTATAGATGATTTAATACAGAATTGTACAGCTGAAATCTATGTAACTTTACTAATAATTGTCACTCCAATAAACTTTAATTAAAACAAATATTACACACACAAAAAAAGAATAGTGGATTGTGTAGAGTGATGGGAAGTAGGGGCTGGGTAAAGGAAGGAATGGAGAGGCTGAAGTTATCAGGAAAGCTTTTTCAAAATATCCATGAATCAACTCTCCCTGAGCATTCATCCCCATCCCACTTGAGATCTGGTTCTTTAAGACTGAGACTGAGTCTGAGTGTGTGCACTTTGAGAAGCCCCCCTGGATGATTTCTGTGCCATAATTGACCTCCATCCCCAATACACACACACACACACACTCACACACACACACACACACACACACACACACACACACACACGGTGAGGACCTCTGCAAGAGGCACCTATCACATGAGTACAAGTATGCTTTTTTTTTAATAGGAACTTGCTTAAAAAAAAAGTAACTTTTTATTCTTTAGGATTGTTTGGAACTTCTCTGTTTAAAATTATTTCACTTTAAGTAAACTGAGAGCTTTGGAGTCATAATACAAAATATTAAGTGTTAATGTTTCATATATTGAAACCTTCTATATGCCAGGAACTGAAGAGCGATAGAGGATACAGAGGTGAAGGACAAGTTTCTGCCTTGCAGAGAATCCCAGGCCAGGTACTCAGAGACACTGTATGTCACAGAGCTTAGTAATTGAATGTTGAATTAAACAGAAGTCTTAGCATATATTTGCTGCATGTATTGCTTAACTGAGACTTTTAAATGGCATTTTTAGTCACTTCCAGAAGAATCTAATTTTATATATATGTTTCATGAAAACACTCCATCACATCATATACCCTAAAACATAGCATCAACGCAGACAGTAACAAACTGACTTACTAAGGTAAGCTATTGGGGTTGATATTAAATATTTCTGTGCCATTGCTCCAAGCTTCACTGAAGAGGTGAATGTTTACTAGTCATACTAAGGATAAACATATCTTTCTAGAGATATGCAACTACTGTTAGACTCCAAGTACAACACGTTTCTGCAGACATGCCATTGAGTCTAGGGCTTAGGAATATTGAAATATACAGTAAAAACCAGAAACAATGTTTTTTTTATTATATGCATCCTGAAGAAAATAATAGCTTATCTTGGTCCATTATGATTGTTAATATATATTTTCACTTTAAAAACACTTATGCTTTCCTTTTGCTGTAATTGGTCGAATGATATACCATAAAGTCAGGATACAAAGGCTTCTAACAGGAAGTCACCTGCAAAAGATTATTCAGAGATGAAAAGCTATGAAAAAGAAAAAAAGGAAAGAAAAGAAAAAAAGAAGCACATTTTCTAAGAAAGAGAGAACCATTAATCTTAATTATTTGGTTTGTTAGAAACAAACGTGATGTGCATGGGAAATCTATGCAAAAAATTAAAGATAAAGAGCCATTGAAACAACCAATATGGGTGATATGGTAGAGTCCCTGATGATCAAAATGACCACTTATTGGGGCAATTTGGCTCACCAAGAATAGATTATAACGATGGCTAGGGGACAGGTATCAAACTGCTACATGTTATGGTACAAAGGTGAGATGATATGGAGCAGTGGTCCTTCCCACCCTTCTAAGTCTTCATGGCTCTCTGTGCTTCTTTCTGGCAAAACATTTATCATAATTGACCACAAAAGACCCTTTTTATAATACCACCTCTCCCTATAAGCTTCTTGAGCTAGGGGCCATGTCTCATTTGACGGTGCATTTATGTTTGCTATTATGGCACTGCATGTGGAAGGCAGACAATATTTGTTGCACGAATAAATCATCTGTATACCTGGAGGAAAATTTAAGCAGAAAAAAAACACGTTTTTGTGGTAAGTCAGGAATCAACAGGAGACAGCTGCTGGAGCTCAGTGTTGGCAAGCCTGCAAAGGCCAGAGGAGAAGGAACCCATGAGAGATAGGAAGCAGCATCTCCTCTTATGACGGGCTTTCATTTGAAATGTGGTTTATTTTTCTGTGTAGGAGTTTGAGGCGTTTCAAAACATAATTTCAAATAAAAATATTTTACACATTGTTTTTCTCTTGGCTTAATGGTTTAAACTACTTTGAATATGTTCATAATCAAAAGCATAACAAATGAAGACCAAAGTGTACCTGTGAAATAAGTCTTGACGTTTTCCCCCTTCCTCAGCCAGAGGGGTCTGCTTTTTACCACAGCATATGGTGAGGCCAATGCTCTGTGACCAGAGCTGCAGAGTCTGAGCATGGTTGGTGCTTGTGCTGTGGAACCAGAGGAAACCAGACAGGTCATGTGGCCCAGTAGCCACAGGATTCTGGGACAAAGTATCAGTTGTATAAAACATAATCATATGTGTTCCACTGTCTTGGTCTTGGGCCAGTAGCTCTACAGGGCTCATCAGAAGCATCATTTTGAGAAACGATGTGGCATAAGTTTGGAGTAAGAAAGCATCCTACTCTTAGCTCTATCATTTATTTTCTGGGTGATTTGGGAAAGCTATATCTCTCTGGCTATCAGTTTCCTCTCCTGTAAAATGGGGATATTAGAAATTCTTAAGGGGTTCAGTTGCACTATGTATCTAAAACCAATGATGTAGGCAACACCCAGTATAATCTCTAAATGCATTTACTAGAAACACACAAAGCTCACCTCCTGGTAGCTTCCCAGCCACCCTCGCTAAATTTGCGAGATTACCTAAATTTGCCAGGTAATACTGTCAGATTACCTTTTTTTATTTTCTCCACAACACTTTCCACCATCTGAAATCATACTGATTGTATATTTGCTTGCCATTTACTGTCTCTTCTCCTAGTTTCACTTGTTTGATAAAAACAAGTATCTTGTCTGTCATTCTCACTACCATATTCCCAAATCCTGAAAAAGTCCTGGGATATACTCTGTGTGCTTCTTGTGATAAAAATAAACTTTTTTCTTCATTAAAAAAAATGTACTGGAACATAGGAGGCACTCCATAAATGTTTTTGGAATGAATGAATAAATGAACCTGATTGAGAGTTTTTTCTTACTAACCATTTTGAATTTTTTACATATTTCAAGTTATAGTAGTATTCTTTTCTTTTTCTCCAGTTATAGAAAAACCTCACCAGATAAGATGCCCAATTTAGAATGCTTTGGGCAAGGATAGTAAATACCCCATCTCTATCTGTGGGTGTTCCCTCAGTTTGGACAGAAAAATGCAGCCAAGAAGATAAAAGAGAAGAAACAAAAGTCCATGTGTACTTACTATTTACCAGTGTAGTAAATTTTTCCAATAGAAAAAGAAAAGATAAAGTTAGTTTAATTGGATCCAGTCTCTTTGAGTTCCATTTCCCTATTTTTCCCTGAAGAAAAGAAAGTGGGAGAAGGGGCCTAGCCAAATGATGATTTAAATTTAGTCAAATATTTCTGGGGGTGCCAAGCCAAGAGGTTGCTGAAGTTTATTTCTCTTTCTTCCTCTGAGGTGAATTTCCAGCTCAGCTCAGACACATGAGGTGGAATGGTAGAGCAATCAGTTATAAAGAAAAAAATACATTTGGTGTCTGCCTCTGTTAGCTGGAGAAATAATTGAAAGCATGAGTGTTGTGTGGTTTCTCTAAAACTTCAAAAGTGTACATAATCACAGAAAGAAGAATGCCATCTGTTTGTTATTAGGGTCATGTTTTATTTTTCTGCCTATACTCTCAATACAGTCAGGGCACTTAGTTTTTTATATAAAAAATAATTATTATTTATGCTGGATTTAGATTAATGATGAATTTACTCATTTCCCCCTTTCCATTAGTAGTAGAATGGCATTAGATAATAGATTAGAACCATTTGGCAATTAATCACAGGCAACCACTCTTAGAAATTGTTCATTGACCAAAATAATCAGTAGAAACACTACTCAGAAAAGAAAGAATCCATCTTTTGTATATCTAATACCATGTTGGCAGGTTTGCAAAGTTTGATAACAATAACTTTCGTGTTCTCCGATGTGTAAGGGGTGCACTGTCAAATAGAATTTGGAGGTCATTTGCTATCAGCATCTATCTGCGTTAGCATCTGTGGAATCCCTGATGTTCGGTGGGAAAGGCAAAAAATGTGCAGTACAGAACTTCAGAACTTGAACCTTAGACCTGGGGAGTGCAGAGATTTGCTCATAGTAATGCAGTGACTCAGTGACAGAATTGGGCCTGAAACCCAGTTCTTTTGATTGCTAGCCCAGTGACTGTCTGACGACACCCTTGTACCTCGTATTCTGCACTGTTGGTATCATTCTTTGCCAGAATAGATGCAGCTCCTATTAATCGATGAGTAACTTCCCATGCAAATTCCACAAACATGCATTTAGGTCAGATTATGTTCTAGGCTATGTTAGGTAAACTGTCCAATATAGTATTTATTCTATAGGTTACTTGATTAGTTGTTTTACGATTTTGAAGTTATATTAAGATCAGCCTACTAATTCTTCATTATTTGTGCACCTAATTAAAGATGCTGTGTATCAATCGTTTGCTATATGAGAATCAGTTATTAGATACCAGAGATACAAAATAAGTAGAAGCCCTTACTTTTAAAGAACTTGCAGGTGTGTTATACAGAAAGAATGGGCAGAATGATACTGATTGAAAAAATACCTTTCCTCTCGGACACTGCCTTTTTATTTTTTTAAGTTTTACTCCCACTTTATAGTCCGTTCTTTCTTAGTCTGCTTCTTGTCTTCCTTCTATTGGTTTCTTAAGTGTTGTGGTTCCTAAGTCCTCTCCTCTATTCTCTTCCTTGATTGTCTCATCCAATCCTACAGCTTCTATTATCATCCATAGCAGGGCTTATTAACCTAGGGTCCATGGGTAGACTTCAGGGGCCTGTGACTCCCCTCAAATTATATGCAAAATTGGTATGTATGTCTATGACTTTTATGTGACCCAGACTTCAATGCTCTGTGATATGGATGACTCCCAGGTTTGTATCTTTCCCCAGACTTAGATGCCAAGTCTGAACTAACCTCTGGCCCCATCACTTACAGATCTCACAGCTGCTTAAAGCTTAGATGGTACAATGCTTATCACAGTTTTCCATCCCCTCCCAATACCTCCACCACTCCTAGCTTTTGTTTCTCCTTTGTGTTTGCTGTCATAGGAACTGATACCACTAGGTTGTCCAATCCAGACACCAGAGACTTGTCAGATTCTTCACTCTCCCTCACTGCACACATCCACCCTAAGTCCTGAGGGTTCTTTCTCCTAAACATCTCTCATATCCCTCCCTTCCATGTCCAATGCCACCGACTTCTCCCAGCTGCCATCACCCTTTATGTGGTGTAGCAGCTTCCTGGTGGGTCTTCCTCCAGTCTATCTTCAATCTATTCTCTATATTGAAGCTAGAGTTGCATTTTCTAAAATAAAATATGATTTCATTATTGCCTCGCTTAAACCTCTTAGTGGATCCTCTGAGTTCCAGAGTTCACCACCACAGTGATTACGCAGTCTTACATAAATTGTTTCACTCCCTCCAGCATCATAACTGGCTAATATCAATCATCTCTTTGCCAAGTACTTCCTACATCTCCTTAAACTGGCCATGCTTTCTTCCATCTTCTGTCCAACCCTCTTCTGCCAAACTTCTTCCACCTCTTTCACCCCCTCCACCCCCTCTCCCCCAAAACCCTTTTTATTCACCAAGCTAACTGCTATTTATCTTTCAGTTCTCACTTACTTGTAGAGGGTTGACCTAATTTGCTTCAATAGGTAAGTTCTCCCTGCTATACGCTCCCACAGCACCTTCCCTTTCATGATGTCCAGCATTTACTACACTGTTCTGATTTGTTTGTTCCTTTGTCGCCAACGACTGTAAGCGTAATGAGGGCAGGGCTTATGTCTGTCATGTTCACTGTTGCATTCCTAGTATCTAGGATAAGGCTCAATACTCAGTAGGTGCTCTGTAAACACTTAGTGAATGAATGAAAGGACAGTTTGTATAGAACAGGCAGTGAAGTGCAGTTAGAGATCTGAGAGGAAGTCAGTTGGTTACAATTGTCACCCAGTGAGTAGGGCTTGAACTTGGTCCTGAAAAATGGATAGGATATGGCTTATGCAAGATAAGAAACAGCTGAAAACAAGGGATGGAAAACATAGTATTAAATTCTGGGAAAAGTGTTTGAGATGACTGAGAGATGAAAAAGCAAAGATGTGATCAGTGGGTAGAGTAGAGACCAGAGAATGTAGCTCATGGCTGACTTATGTCTGGTGTGGGCGGTGGTTGACTTCAGGTAGGAACCATTAGTGAATGGCCTTGAACACTGGGCTGAAGAGGGTACCTACTGACGGAGTTCGAGCAGGGGAGTGGTGTAATGCAAGTGATGTGGCAATAGATAGCCGAAGTGTTTCTAAAATTTCAGCCCTTAGTGACTACCTTTGGGATATTTTTCCCCTATATTTGAGTACAACTTTTACTGCATATTCATATTTTTCTTTAAATGACTTTTATATTGAACTAGTCTATTTTAAAAACAAATTACATCACTTCTGTACGTAAAAAACAAATATCACTTGTCATTAATTGAAATAAACATAAAAAATGAATCTAATGAAAAGTGTTGAATTCTAAGTAGATACTGTTTTTTGCCCAAGTTTCTAAGTTCTGGTCACTCTCCATTGTAAAGAGACATAAACAAGTATTAAAAACGAAATGAAGAAAAAAAAAAGGCACTAATGATCCTTAACAAAGCAAATTTCTTCCTTCATGTAATTGTAACCAAAGAAAGATAATTAAAAGGGGAATAAATTTCTCACTATATGATTAGATATTATTTGCTTCCATATCTTGATGCCACATAGAATTGTCTCCACTTCCATCAGTGTTACTGACCCTCACTTTGGGTAACAGTGGTATGAAGCAGGGGCCTGCAAAGTTTTTCTGTAACTATTTTAGGCATTGTGGACCACACAGCCTCAGTTGCAAATACTTAACTTGGCTGTTCTAGCATGAAAGCAGCCACAGACAAAACATAATCAAATAGGTGCGGCTATGTCTCCATAAAACATTATTTCTAAAAACAGGCAGGAGATTTGACCTGTGGGATAGAATTTGCTGACCCTTGGTCTATATCAATGGTTCACAAGTTTATAGTATGATAAAAATTATTGTGTTGTGCATTGAATTGTGCCCTCCCCTCAAAAATAAAAGAGAAAACAGATATATTGAAGTCCTAATGTCCAATATCTTAGAATGTGACTTTATTTGAAAATAAAGTCTTGACAGAGTAATCAAGTTAAAATGAGGTCACTAGGGGGGTCTAGTGTGACTGGTGTCTTGATACAAAGGGGAAATTAAAAAAAACATTTTCACATACAGAAGGAGGATCATGTGAAGACATAGGGAGATTATCATCTACAAGCCAAGCAATGCCTGAGACTACTAGAGGCAAAGGAGGGCTGGAAAAGATCTTTCCCTAGTGTCTTTAAGAGAGAGTATGGCTCTGCCAACACCTTGGTTTCACACTTCTAGTTTTCCAGAACTGTGAGACAGTAAATTTCTGTTGGCTAAGCCACCCAGTTTGTGATACTTCATTACAGCAGCCCCTAGGAAATGAATACAACGTGTGTGTGTGTGTGTGTGTGTGTGTGTGTGTGTGTTTAATACAAAATTTGGAGCCCCACCTAAGACCTAATAAACAAGAATATTTATGTGTGGGGACAGGGGATGTGCTTTCAAATTAAAATAAAAGCCATCACAGGTGCCACAGTTGATTCTAAGCCCACAGTTATTTCAAAAACCAGTAGTCTTCATGGTGGAACAGAGTGGGGAGAGATTGGGCTCAGGCCGCCTAAGGGGATGCAGCTATAATAATCTACATGTGAGGTGATGGACTTTGGGTTAAGGTTTGGACAGTTGGAATAGAAAGGAAGAGACTTTGCTTGGTCTGATCCTAAGAGGCACTCAGTAAATGTTTGGGAATCGGGATTGGAAGTGAAACAGATGCACATGTCCATCCCAGAGGAAATTCAGTATAGGCAGTAAAGCAAAGGCCTGAGGTCCCGGTTAGATACAGATGTTTTAAGATTATCCCCATATTCAGTATGAAAATCAATGAGTACTCAAAGGGAAAGAGGACAGAGATGGCTAAAGATTGTGGCTCCATGCCATAGTTAGATGGTGAAGAGAGGAGGGAGAGCTACTGAAGGAGACTGAGTAGGGGTGCCCTACAGGTGGCATGTGAAACAGATATTAGAGCAAAGTTTTGGAATGAACGCACGATTAGAGTCAAATCGTACAGGAAGATCAAAGGAAGGAAATATAAGGAAACATTTAGATATGAGATTCATAATACCTTGCCAGTTTTGAGGAGACGCTTTCCAACACTTTGCAAAATCAGAGTTGCAAGCATTAAAATTTTTTTGTAAAAGGAAACGGCAACTATATGGAAGAATATTGCCAAATGCATATTTTGTTTTTCGAACATGCAGTTTGGAGTCTGCCATTTCTTTAGAAATGTTATAACCTTGGCTTTTATTATTTAGGTAATGAGGAAACAAGGGCTTGCATTTGTCTGAAAACATATTCTAAAGGCTGTGATGTATTTATGAATTTAGTGAAAATGTTATTCATATTAGTTGATCTACATCTCTATCAGTTTATTTTTCTATCTATCTATCTAATACATGTTCCATCTATTTCTAAAGAACGATTTGAGATGCCTGTTATATAATGATTACAAATTGTAAATGAATAGTTATGAATAATTATATATTACTCAGAACAGTCTAAAAATGAAAACTAGAGGGTGACAAATTAATCGTTTTGGTCATGAAAATGCACAGCGAAAGATTCCAGTACAAAATCCATCTTTGACAAAGGAGAGAATGACTCAGAGGCTTTGCTGTGGGCTGTCTGGATGGGAGCATCTAATTTTACCAGCTGAAGATAAGATGGAGCCAGCTGAAGTTGAGGCCAGAGAGATGAGGTATACTGTACAACTCATGTGTTTCATTCCGACATCAATGACTGGCTCCAGACTTAAACTACATGTCTATGGAAGAAAAAGGATTTTTGGCTAACTGTTTCACATCTATTCCAGTATCGACACAAAACAAAGAGCAAAAAAATCAATTTGAAGTCTAAAATATTAATACAAAATAGATAGGCTCAATGAGGAAGAGGATGCAGAGTCTGAACACTGAAAGTTGACTAGTGTCCTGCAGTGGGGCATGTTGAATTTAATGCCACTCAGGGTAATAAAAATGAAATGTCCCACCATCTTAAAGGTTTGGGACTTCTAATAGAATAAGCATTTGATTAATGAAAAAACATGTACTATAAAGAACAAGGGATCATAAAAAGCTGGTTTTTAATAGCCTAAGTAACTTTTGCAGCTTGAAGTCTTTTATCACCTTGTAAATCACCCCTGGGGAGATATAACCAAAGTGAGACAAGGCAGATTTCCATTACCATACTGTTTACCTTGGGACCTTGGCTCTAGTTCCTCAAACACATTATCTTTGCTAACACTGTGTGGTACCTTGCCTTTATTATGGGGAAAGGAGGGTGAGCTCATTGTGGTGGCCCTGCTTTTAGTAAATGTCTGAGAACAAATACACTCCCTCCTCAAGAGGCACCTTCCTTTCCCTTGATGTCTCTATTCTGTAGTGAAGCCTGCCTCTGTTGGTAGAAATTAACAAGCAACCTAGCTGGTACTAACCAGCTAGTGTCCCCCCAAATCTCGTGGCTAGCAAGAGCAATCATTAATTTTTCCCACGTTGGTGTGTGGGTTGGCTGCAGCAGAGTTCAGGTTTGTTTCCTATGCCTTTCATTTCCAGGGCCCAGATGGAAGAGCGGTAGCACAGGGGCACACTTTCCTCAAGGTGCAGGGAAGGAGCACAGGAAGGTGAATTAAACCTCCAGAGTACACTTGAAGCTCGGGGTGGACATGGTATACGTTTAGGTTGCTCATGTGCCATTGGCTAAAGCAGATCATATGGCTAAGCTTGAAGTCTGTGGAGGGAGAGAGTGTATTTACATTAGCAAATCTTGGCCGGGATGAAGAGGTAAAGATGAATTGGGATCATGTCATCCCATTAATTATATTGTGGATTATGCATGTAGTTTGGTTAAACAGACACCTAGCTAGAGAGCCTGGATCCTAATTGATGATCTCTGAGCTCAAAGTGGGTGTTCTCATCTGAGGAGCTAGATGCTTTGCATGTATCTTACTGAAGTGTCAGGAAAGAACCCTGACTTTCAGAAATTTGACTCATTTGATTTACAGCCTTAGCCTTAAGCAAATTCTTAGCAAAATAGCTATTGATATGAGAAACTATGCTAAGTAGGATATATATGATTTAATTTAGTTCTCACAACACCAGTGTGAGGTGTGATAAAAGTGAATTGGAATCTTAAGATGACTAACCATAGAGCTGGGAGAACTATAGGCAGAGCTGGGCCCTTTGTTATCTCTTTAGTCCTGACTTCCTGTTAAAACTTTGTGGTAACTTCTGCGGGGAGGGATTCATATATAGAGAGAGGTCATCTTGGGAAGGTTCGCTTTTTGCACATGTGTGACTGGTTGGAGCTCCGGTCAGAGATGTGCATTTTCACACTGCTGTGGTGGTTTTGCTTCTTTTTCTTTTCCCGAATAAACTGCTCTGTTGGTAGATTGTCTGGAGAGTTATTTTGGCCAGTCGACAGGTGGTTGTTATCAACCCTGCTTTTTGTGTGATGGAACTGAAGCTTAGAGGCCAAGTTGCACAAAAGGTCATCATGCTAAGAAATTCAGAGCTGGGAGTTGAACCAATGCCTGCCTGCTTGCAAATTACTATGCACTCTGGAAGAAGGTCTCAGGCTTAAATTTAGTGAACAATTGACACACAAAATAAACTTGTAAATTTTTGTCTCGTGTTCATATCCTTTATATCAGGAATTCTACTTCAAAAGATTTACCTTAAAGAAGATATATTAGATACTAAAAAATATTCAAAGACTGAATATTAATGTAAACTATGGACTTTGAGTACTACTGATGGCTTGGTGTAGGTTCATGGATTCTAACCACCATACCACTGCAGTGTGGGATGTTGACAGTCACGGAGGCTGTTCTTGTGTGGAGTCAGAAGGCATATTTCCCACTCAATTTGCTGTGAACAGAAAGGTGTTCAAAAAATAAAGTTAATTAATTTTTTAAAATGTGGGAAAATGCCATTGTCCACAGAACATAAGAAAAGTTATTTGTATATGGATGTTCATGGCAGTGCTATTTGTAATGGAGAAAAATTGGAAATAATCTAAAGGATTAAGCATAAGGGATTTATTAAGTCATTTGATACATATGTAGACAGCCATAAAATTACTGTTTAGAAGAATGTTTAATAACATTGAAAGTGTGCACAGTGAGGAGCTATAAAACAGTATGCACAGTGCAATCCCAAATGTGCAGAAAGACTACTCAAACATGAATAGCAAATAATTCTGGGTAATACGCCTTTAGGTGACTCACCTTCACACACCCACTAGATTTGTCAAATGAACGTATTTTGCTTTTGTAATTAGGGGCTGTACTCTCTCACCAGCCCACACTGCCCCCAAATGGCCTTGCAGCCAAACTTCAAGCTGGCTCACATTAGTGTACCCACAGGGCACAGCCTCACATTTTTTGTGATTAATGAAACAACAATAAACCTCTGTGTAAAGGAAGGGGTGAGGTTGTTGATGTGATATGTGTTTACCGCGTTGGGTTGTAATGAGCATGTATAGGGAGTACAGGGCTGTGATAACAATATTAGCTCCTATAAGGTAATGGACATGGAAGATCATGAGAATGTTGATATTACTACAAACAATTCCCCAATTAGGTTAATTGTTGGTGGAAGGGCCAAGTTTGTGAGACTTGCTAGTAGTCATCAGACCGTTATTCGGGGCAGGATAGTTTGTAGGTCGCGGGCTAGGATTATGGTACGGCTGTGGATACGTTCATAGTTTGCATTTGCTAGGCAGAACAGTAGTGAGGATGTAAGGCCATGGGCAATTATTAGGGCTGTTTCTCCTATGTAACTCCAGGGTGTTTGGATAAGAATAGCCACAATTACTAGTGCTATGTGAGTAACAGAGGAGTATGATATGAGTGATTTTAGGTTGGTTTGGAGTAAGCAGATGGAGCTGGTTATGATTATTCCTCACAGGGACAGGATTAGGAATGGGTACACGATGAAGTCTGTAATGGAGTTTAGTAGTGCTGTGATTCGTAGAATGACGTAGCCTCCTAATTTTAGAAGGATGGCTGCTAGGACTATGGACCCGGCGATTGGTGCTTCTACATGTGCTTTTGGTAGTCAGAGGTGTAAGCTGTAGAGTGGCATTTTTAGTATAAATGCCGTTATGCATGCTAGTCATAGGAAAACGTTACTTCAGGAGGGAGATAGGGGTTGTAGTCAGTATATCGAGAGTAGGAAGTTCAGGGTCCCTGTGATGTTTTGGATATAGATTAGTGCCACTAGAAGAGGGAGGGATCCTGCTAGTATATAAAATAGGAAATAAAGTCCTGCATTTAGTCGTTCTGTCTGGTTTCCCCATCGGGTGATAATGATTAGGGTAGGTAGGAGTGTGGCTTCGAAGAGGATATAAAATATAATTAGTTCGGTGGCGGTAAATGTTATAATTAGAAATACTTGTAGAAGGATTAGTATGGTTATGAGTAGTTTTTTTTTGGTTCAGTGGTTCATTGGCATAAAGTATGCCTGGCGATTGTTGCACAACAATGTGAATATACTTAATACCACTGAACTGTACACTAAAATGGTTAAGATAGTAAGTTTTATGTTATGTGTGTTTTACCTCAATAAAAAATGATAATAATAAAGTATGTCTAATCTATGAAGAAAGCACAAGTAGTAATCTTCCACTCCCTTGCCCCCTGTTTTGGATGAAAACATAGATAAGGCAATGGGAACATAATTGTACATTAGGATACTGTGGTACTTAGCACAACACTTATAATTATTTTTTATTTTAAATGGAAAGGGTCTCTAAAAGACAGGCACCATGGCTCTAAGAAGAACACTGGTTTTAGGATTAGGTATTTGGTGTGTTTGTCAAAAAGTGATAACACAAAATTAAAAAATTGAAAAAAATGCTACAACAAGCACAGCCACAAAATCCAGAACAGTACCCCTCATTTATGTTTGTGAGAAAAAGGAATATCTTTCTCAGAAGTATGTTCTTCTTAAAGCAGAACAGACAAGAAACGAGAACTATGACTACTAAATATTTGTCAATGTTAAAAATTTCTCTAGGAGGAAAACAGAGCCTGAGGCTCTGTAATAATAATTGTACTTATGAGAGCTAACATTTATTGAGTGTATGCTATGTATATCAAGCGTTTTCCTACCCAAAGCATGTTTTGGGGCCATTTTGCAGCAACTATTAATAACTTCTCTATTTTGTTGATCCAATTTGTTCAAGTTTGCTTGAACACATTGGATTGTTCTAGATCTGGTTTTCCTTTTTCTATCGGAGTATTTTATAGCTTAATTTAATCTATTGGCCTTAAAAAAAAAATGACCTATTTGATGATCCTAAAGTCATCTAGTCTTTATTATTATAGTTTTTTTTTCTTATGTAAGATGGTAATGCCCAGTTCATTTTTATCTCGAGTCAAATTACTTGCAAGGAGCAATTGAGAGCACCATTAGAGTAAAACAAGAATTTAACTTAGAGTGAATAGATAATCACTGATTTCTAGAATGCTTGCAAACAGTTATTAACTTTTTAATACAATGCTAAAAGCTTTGCTAAACTAATAAGTCACTGCATTTATGTAAATATACTAGGGGCTAACCCATTTACAACTCTTGAGGATACAATACTATTATTTTATTTAAACCTCTGAAGTTTTGGGAAAGTGTCCTATTGTCCAAATATTATAGATCTATACTTATAAAGTACAGACAAAAGGAGACCAAATGAATTTGACAAAGATTTTAGAATGGAGTTTTGACAGTCAAATTTCATATTAAGTAAGAGCCATCAAATCTAAACAGATAGTAAAATTTTGATGCTCTTTGCAACAAAGTTGAATTAAGATCAGAAAATTATTAGTCAAGGAATTATAAAATTTGAGAACAAGAATTGTTCTCAATTCACAGGTGAGACACCAGAAGCTCAGAGAGATGAAGTGCTTTGTTGAAAGTCACACAATGCGTATTGCTCCATTGACTTCTGACTCTTAACACGTTGCCTTCGGATAATGACTAGGAAGTAATTTGTGGGAGAAATTTTGAACTTTTGTGGAAAGATCACTGCTCTTTAATACTCACCTGTATTGAAAATGCTTTTATTTGGAGAATCTACATTAATTTTCATGGAACTAAAACTGGGATATCTTGAGTTAGTGTTCCATTAAGGAGTTAACTATCAACTGCTCACCTTACACAGGTAAGCCCTGTACAAGTAAATGAAGGGGTGAGGAGAGAAAAGTATTAAGAAATAACAAGCAGTATTCTGAAGGGAAAATGAGAAGACATGTTGCTCTTATCTAAAGTAAAATGGATTTTATTAGTAATCATATTCGCAGCATGAAGAACAGCATAAAAAGAAAATAGCTTTATTTGCTGATGGATAATGGCTCTTCGCTAATCCACATGTTCCCTATTCTGATTATGTACCATATAATCAATGTGCAATATCATTAGCTGCCTCACTTTTTAAAGTTAGAAGGAAAGTGAAAGTCATGACCTCAGCTCTCATCATATTTCTCCTCATTTTTCTTGCCTTTGATAATGAAAAAGTGTGCAACTTCAGAAAAAGAAATGTCCAAAGTGAGTAGCTGAAATCACTGAGTATTTTTCAGCTATCGAGTTTCATCTTCTCAATAGAGAACACATGAGTGATATGGATGTGACTCATATATAATGCCCTCTTTTTTCCTGTTATGTAAACATTCCAAAAACGGAAACAACATTAAAAATTGAACCCAGGAAAGATGCATCGTTATGAATTATGATTTAGCGGCTAAGTCACTGCAGGAGAAAGAGAACCTGTCTCTCTTACCCTGATGGTACTTGTGATAAAATACAGGAGGATGTGGCACCGCTCTCCTTGATAAATTGAGCACTAGAAAAGCCATGAATTTGAAATTATCTAGCACATGATAAATCTGCTGTAATAAATAAAAATCCAATAGTCAGAAGAAGTTAGGAACTCTGTGAAGTAAACTTTGCTTCAAACTCAGCCTCTCTAACTTTGGGTAGAATTCCTGGCTCTCTGAGGACTGTATAATTAGTTCATGATTAGCACCACAAAACCTCTTGCCTGGAAATAAAAAGTCATGGACCATACAAGTTTCACTTTTAAAAATATGCTCAAAGAATTTCTCAAGGTAAATGTGGAGTTCGTTGAAAATTCTTTGTTACTTTCAAGTCGCCAGGGTGGTATGGTCTTCAGTTGACATTCTGAGAGGTTGTTATGCTACATCTTGGAGTAGGCACAAGATGTCTTTTATACATGCTTTCAATGTGCCTCCACAAAACCTGCCTTGACCTTCAGACTAAAAGGAATATCATATTTTAAAATAATTCGTGAAATTCTAGAAAGCATCATCAGGAAACCTCAACCCTCCCCCCCCTTCATGTATAAGCTTATCAACAATAAAATATATATTAAATTGCTCAAGATTAGCAGGTCATTAATATTTTTATAACAAGAAATGGAGAATACAAATTTATTTTAATAATTTTTGAACAAACTCCAGGTTTCAGAAGTTTGTTCACAATATCTTCTCATTGCTGACAGTGTAATTCTCTTGTAGATTGAATTGAAGTTAAATGATATTCCATCTTGTTATAAAAGGATTTCCAATGCCATGGTAGGTTGTTGAATGGACAGTTCAATACCGAGTTACTTCATACTTACCTTTGGCATTACAAAGTTCGAGTCAGTAAAAGTGATAGGCCTGCAGGTAACGCATACTAGATATGAGAAAAGTGTCATAAAAGTTCAGCAAATAATTTGGAGAAACAAAGTACTGGTATAATATTAAAGATAAGCCTTATATTCATTTAAAATCTTGCTCTATATCATGTTATTCAATATGGTTATAAAAAAAGGAAGTGTTACTTTTCATAGTTTGATAAATTCCAAATGCCCCTCCTGTGGGTCTCTTTTACTCCCCCCTCATTTTCCATTGAATTTAATCCTTGGTGATAGACTGCAACAGAAATGAACACACTTAGTCATTTATTTCCATCCCTTCTTCTCCTCGCTCCTGCTCAATCTGAGTCTGTGGACCGTGTTCTTTGGCACAGTTGCAGGATATGACAGGATGAAAAAACAAAAGGAAGTTGGTCTCCCTTGATTTTGTTTCTAAATATCTATGAGGTTAGAGAAACAGAGAGGACTCCAGGAAACAAAGAGAAGAAAGGGATTACTTTTCTTTCATCACCAAGACTAGAAAATTCTCACTGGATGGAGTGCAGTGGGCTACTGTTAAAATGGTAGCTCTAGAGAGAGAAGACTTGCTTTCTGTCTTCCAGGTATAGCTCTAGGCTGTCTGCAAACCCTAAGAAAGGTTTGTGGAATCTAAGAGCAGAAGGGACCTATATATAGAGAGAGCCATGAAGAGGTGATAGAAAGCAGGTGTCTGCAGAGTGAGTCTGGGCAGCCATTGTTACAAACAGAGTCATAAAATGTCCCATGATACGGGGTAGCAAGAAATGTAAGATCAGAGCCTGTGGCTTCACCTATGGCACAGAAGTAGTCAAGAGATCCATCAACCAGAAGGAGAAGTGTGGACAATAATGTGTGAAGAGTGGTGACAAGCATGTGTGGAAGAAGATGGAGTTCCTCAACATGATCGCAAATATCTTATCTGATACTGGACTGAGCAGATGATATCTAGGACCACGTGGTTCGCCCATATCATGACTGTCTGGAACTTAGATATAATTTCTAGAAAAGAGAGGGAAGCAAGTTGATTAATACTAATTTTCCCTCATTCCAATGGAATTAGGAGCTCAAAAAAGAATTTAAAAATGAAAAAAATAATTCTTTTCCACATTAGTTTGCAGACTGAGTTTATGTCCACTACATACATTCTGACTTACAATAAAAAGCTTACTTCCTTAAGGTCTATCAGTATACATATCTGATTGCTTATTGGGAGGCGGCATAGGACATTAGAAAGAGGTTAAATAAGGGAAGCAGAAAAGAATATTTAGTCCCTGTTCTGTTACTTCTCCTCTCTTGGCTTTAGTTTTCTCATGTGCAAAATGAGGGACTTGGAAGGGATGATCTCTGAGGACCCTTGCAGCTCTGATGATATGATTCTGTAATTCTATACAATCCTATTTGCCAAATTGTTGGTTTGTGTTACCAGATTTGATGTTGCATGTAAAACACTTGTCTAGGAGCTTACAACTTAGGTGGTGAATGAATATTAATTCCCTGCTCCATGGCATTTTCTAATGCCACTTTCAAGTTCAAAGATGTGATTCCTAAGACCTAATTCACATAAAGGTCCATTATTTGCTCTTTTTCCTAAGTTTCAAGTGCAGGTACTGTTCTAGAGAAGCCATGCAATGGGCCAATTTGTCAGCGTATTTATTTCCAAGGATGCCTTTTCGGCAGTTCTTTTATCTGTGGTTGAAAGGCTTCTCTCTGTGCACTGAATAGGAGTGATGGTTAAAGGGCTTGGATAGTGGCCAGGAAGTTCTGCTTTTTCACTAGTGATACATGAAAAGAAGATTAATAATGGACTCAGGGTGGCACTTGGTTGAATCTGTGACCAGGCTGAGACAGGGTTTTCGGCAACCGTGTTGAGATCAACACAACTCTCTTTCTATTGGTCTCTTTATTCGGGCACCCAGGCCATTGGATCAATGTACCATTCCAACAGGAGATATGAAATAATTGAAATGGATTCCCCCGTGCATTCACAGAGATATAGGGAAATGTGAGATCATCCCAGAGTATGAGCATGTTTTTAAAACAGTGTTTGCAGGTGCTGTTGCATAGATTTTGTATCCTGAAGGGATGTGGGATTTTCGCATCGGCTCCATTACCTCAGGCTACCTCTGTCTGTGTGTCTGAACCTTTTCCTGTTAGAAAGCTTCAGCCAACTACTCCCTAAGGAGACACCATTTTTAATAAGGTGTACCTTTTATGAGTATTTAGCTGGCTGGGGCGGTGGGGGAATAATTTTTTTATGTCTGTGCAACATCCAGTCACTTATTGTCTCACCATTCTCCTATCCCTGCACCTTCCACCTGGTTCTGAAGCCTCTTTATCACCCTATTCTTAATGCACTTTTGGTCTTTTACTCATGTGTAGGGTTCTGCCCTTGTGCCTGGGCCAGAGTAGGTATGGACTCACAAAGGTGGTGTTTCAGTTTGGCTCTTTACTTCTTTGACTCAAAATGCCTCAACTAGGAGCCTCAGATTTTCTTAAAGTATGGTCTGCAGATCACCTGCATCATAGTAAGGCTGGGGTGCCTGTTAAATACAAATTGGAAGGACCTGTCTCCATATCTTGTGATTCAGAATCTCTAGTGGGAGTCCTTGCACTTTTAACAAACACCCTTTTGTGAGTTAAAGTTTAAGAGACACCACCTACTCATCCCATTCTCCTCTGAAATTCCCTTGCTGCTAGCACCTCAGCTTACTCATTCTTCTCTTTGGGGGGGCGGGAGGGAACGTCTTTTATTTCTCACTGTGAGAAGAAGCTAGGGTCCTTTGCAGAGTAGTTCACATGCTTCATTCCAGTAGGCACATACCAGTAAATAAGCACATCATTGTAATTTTACCTCATGCACCCAGCCACGGCCATGAACTTAACATGTCAGAGGATGCAGTTTCTTCCAGTTCTCATCAAAGCACATGCATATACTTCTACCCGAATATAGTCTGTGTGTCAATAGAATCCCCTGTGTCTTTTAACTTGTCACTTGCTAACAGCTAACAGCCCACATGAAGAAATGATTGTCAACAAATGTTGAGAGTACCATGCACTTGTACCTGTTTTGAAGGGAGGATGGGCTGCTCTATCAGTCTGCCTGCTATGTTTGCTGGCTAAGGATTTCTTATTGATGATCTGAGTGGCTCCATCTTGTTCTCCTCTCTCTTAGCATTTCCTAGTCACATCACATGACCTGAAGTGACACTCAGTGAATTCCAAGGCCATTATTGTTTGTAGTTGCCACCTCACCTCACCGTATAGCTGTTCCTTCAGTCTCCTGCTATTGTTTATTCTTGGTACCTGTCCCAGCCGGTGAGGTATTTCTGGTTCTGAGCTGGGAGATTTGGAATTCTGCAATGGTATTCGGAATAGCCCTTAGATACTGCCAAGCCCAGGGGACCAAACTTGGTTGGCAGTTTGGCCAAACTCTGTCTTAGAAAAATATTTAAAAAAGCACAAGCCTACATAGGTATGATTATAAAGGAAATGAATTATGTTCAATATGTTTGTTAAAAGACTTTTCAGAATGTCGTGGTACAATAATGTGTCTCTTTACCAATGCATGAAATAATAAGAAATAGCTGTGAGTTTGATGATTCCTGTAAATTTGAAGAGCTGGTGCTCATACATATTTTGAGATATCTGTAATAACTCTGATGTAATATGATAATATCCATAATTTATACTGGAACAAAATCATAAGTATTGCTGATAGTACTGTGGTTTTCCATTTATGTTCATAATTGGATGAAGTGCTATAAATTTTAGTTATTTAGAGAAGTAAAGATGTCTTTCCCCATTTGTGTTAATCATTCCCATAAATGAATTATAAGAATCCCTGATTTTGTTTGATCTCCCAATTTTAACAGGAAACAAAGACCCAGTGGTGTAAAGTGAATGACAAGATTACACAGTTCATTGTTGTCCAGACGAGATTCAATCTTGGATCCCCTTAATCCATTTCTCTTTTTTCTATGCTCCATTGCTCTGTTTACTGAATTGCAGGATGACCTTTATTGGTGATTCTGCTTTATGGTTCTCCAATAGTTCTGTTTTCTTTGTGTTATATTTGATTCTAGCAATTCCATACAATTCTCCTTCTCTGAGGTGCTTTAATTTTGTCTGAATATAGTGCTGTGTGGATGCCATGCCCACTTTTTTTCCTTCCCTAGGGTATAATGGAAAATTCCCTAATATCTCTTTCATTGTTTTTAATCAAAGTACCATACTCTTATTTACGGATTGGGGATTAAACAGAATCATAACAACTGGTTGGCATGAAGTGTATTTTCCTTTTGGACAGTATGGATTTAGAGTTACTAGATTGTACATTGCAAATTAAATAAGATATGAAACCTAGAGAAAGACTAGCAGAGATTAACCAAATAAATAAAGCCATATGAGGGAAGGAATATCTTGTCTTGTCTGAGTGAGTCATTGGGAGACTAGAGAAGAAGTAGAACATACTTTGCATAATGGATCTCAATCTCTTAGAGACTCTATTTAGATACAGTTTTCCCTAGAAGCAGAATAGATTATTAGGGAACAACCATATTCTATATCACTTGGGTTTTGTACATTTGGATTTCTCCCAGTCATTTTGCTGTTTTTGAAATACTTTTTAGATTTGACTTAAAGATAATATGATATTAATCTTTAGATCTTGTGTTGGTATTTAATTTTTCCTACATATATCTTTGACTCCTCAATAAAGCTACATGCTTTTTAAGGTTAGGGAGCTGGTCTTATACATTTTATTTCTTGGTATTTTTCACAGCCTTTAAAAAGGTCTTTGGCTACAAGTGTGTGTGTGTACAGGTGGAAAGCATAAGCATGAATGTAGCTTCACTCCTTATTTTGGTCCAGTATTAATATAGCCATGCCTCCATTTCCTTATCTAAAATCACTTACCTATGCAGAAGGTTGTTTAGTGGATGATACTATACAGAAGATGGTTAGGACAGTGTCTGACACATAGCAGAGGTTTGGAAAGACTTATTATTATTATTATTGTTATTAAATAACTATTTGTTTGATTTGGTGCTTCTTACCTGCTAGTGTCCAGAATGTCTTTGTTGTACTTTTAATTATAGTAGTTGTAGAAAATTGGAGCTAAATAAGGTGAAGTTTGTGGAGTGGAGCAACACTGAGTTCACTCACACGTCTTCACAGCTATTTATTGTGGATGTGTTATGTATGAGGTACGATAAAAAACTACAATGAATGTTTAAACAAAAATAAATTTATTACAGTAAGAGACACATTACCATTAATCCCCTTCAAAATACTCCCTCTAGCTTTGCACACACTTACCCCATTTTTCTTGCCACTTTATGGAACAGTTCTGAAAGTCCTCTTTTGTGAGTGGTTTTAGTTGTGCTGTCGAGGCTGCCTCAATGTCCTGAATCAATTCAAAATGTTTACATTGCATGGTCATTTTGACCTTGCAGAAGAGCCAGAAGTCGCACAGTTCCAGGTCTGGTGAATAAGGTGAATGAGGACACACCGTAAAGTTTTTATTTGACAGAAATTGCTGTGTACCAGAAACAATGTGTGACATGGAGTGTTGTCATGATGGAGGATGAAGTAAAGATACTCATGAAAGAGAATTTCCAGAACTGTTTCAGAAAGTGGCAAGAACAATGGGATAAATGTGTTTGAAGTGAAGGGGAATATTTTGAGGGGGATTAATGGCAATGTGTCTTTTACTGTAATATGTTTTTAAATTTAAACATTCACTATATGTTTTGATCATGCCTCGTATATTTGTCTTCTCCATTTTTCAAATAATTTATCCAATTGAGCATGAGCCATGTTTTTTCCTCAGTTTTTACAGCCATGTTTACTGGTCAGTGAAATTATTTATAGTGCTTTGAAAGGATTAAAAAAAAAGAAACTGTTTAAAAGGGGGAGCATTATGTTGGTATTTTAGGAAGCTAATATATAACACTTTTTTTTCCCTTCAGGTGTTCAGGATGTATTGAGAGAGAGGACCTGGAAGATAGATGAATGGAGAATAAAATTTAAAAATATATATTTAAAAAATTTTAATCGTGCTTGAAAATGACTTTACCTATGTGGTCTGATACTCCCCCTCAACTGAATTTTGCTTCCTGAAATCAAACAAAACAGATCTGGAGGGCATCCTGAATGTGTAGGCAGAGACTGCATTGAGGCACATCAGAAAAAGGGAGAGGGTTGCTCTGCTGAGCACACTTTCTTCTCCCAAACTCAATAGTGGGATCAGCCACTCCTTGTCACAAGGAAGGAAGACGTGAAAGAGGCAGAGAAGGGCTATGTGTTCCTCTAGCTGAGTTGTCCTCAATATATGATCCCTAGGCCAGAAACATCAGCATCTCCTGGTCATGGTGACAATGTAGTTTGGGGCCATATTCCAGACCTTCTGCTGGAAATGTAAGTTTAGCAATCTGTGTTTTAAGAAGTCCTCCAGGCAATTCTGACTCAGGATTAAATTTGAGGACAGTTCTAACTCAGTAGTCCTCAACTCTGGTTGCACCTTAGCATCACTTGAGAAGATTTTGAACATTACCCATATTTGGACCCCAAAAAAAGAAAGAAAACTTTGTAAATCAGGAGCCCTTATGGTAAGGCCATGGGGGCTGGGATGTTTTGAAAGGTTCTCAGATGATTCGAATGTGTGGCCAGGCCCCAGGACTACTGCTCAGTCTAGCTCACAGCTATTGAAGTGGAACTTGGAGTCCTGGGAAAGGATGCAGTGAACAAATGCTGGTCATGACTTTCAGTTCTCATTCCTTCCACTTGAATTATTTCTTTCTTTCCACCTCAGACTTGGCATTGTGAACATTACAAACTCACCTAAGATGTAGCTCTTGACTGCGTTGTGGGACGTGGTGACTAAGAGCCTTGTGGGCTGGTGGGTTCCGTAGGCAAAGGAAACTAAATGTGTTGCAGTGATTCACGGCCAAATACCACTGACACCTCTAAACTTGTCGCTTAAAATATAGGCTAGTTTGTTTCAAGAGTTAGCAAAGTCTAAAGTTGGCAGAAACTGCCTAATGTGTTTTAAAATGAATAGTTCTTACATCTTTGAAAGGAATCCAAACTTAAGACTTGGTTGGCATTTGAGACTATGCTTCACAGGGCCACTGTAAAAGAAAAAAAGAAATCAAAACGTCTAAGCTTGTAGGATGGCTGTATATTTAGATGAACAAAGTTTCTTGTTGAAGATGGATTCTGTTGGCAGCGATGGAGTACATTCCACTCCTAAGGGTAATGTGACTGACTTTTGGAGGTCTTTTTTAATCCATTTTTATATGCATGTTAAATTCCTGGGCCGTTCCCCCTCCCCTCCCCCCAAAAATCTGTCGCTCTTCAATAAGTTTCTTCACATAGAATGATTAGGAAGTGAGGTCATTGAGTTAGATAAACAGCTCTGTACCTCCCACCATCATTCTGGAGACCCGCCAGGCCGCTTGTCTGTGCCTTCCGCGTGGGGCCGCCACTAGAAGAGCACTATCCAATAGAGATTTGAGCTACAAGTGTGAAATAAGCCAGACAGAGAAAGTCGAAAACCATATGACTGCACTGATGTGTGGGATATAAAACTGAAAGCAACAAAGGAACAAAACAAACAGATAAAGAAACAAAAACTCAAAGACATAAACAACAGTTCAGTGGTTACCAAAGGGTAAGGTGGGAGGTAGGGAGGTAGAAAAGCCTAAAGGGTCTCCAATATATGATGGTGGAAGGAGAACTGACTCTGGGTGGTGAACACACAATTTGAGATATCGATGATGTATTACAGAATTGTACCCTTGAAATCTATGTAACACGATTAACCATTGTCACCCCAATGAACTTTAATTAAAAAAATTTTTTTTCTGATAGCTGCTTTACAAGTAAAAAGAAGTGTGCAGTTAATTTTAATAGTATGTTTTATTTAACCCAATGCATTGAAAATATTATTTCAACACATAAGCGTCACAAAATTTGTATACTGAAATAAGTATAAAAATATTCCTTTTTTTTTTTTTTTAACCAAATCTTCAAAACCCCAGTGTGTGTTTTAAATTTATAGCACATGCCAATTTGAACTGGCCACATTTCAAGTGCTCCATAGTCTCTGTAGGCTAGTGGCTGTTATATTGGGTAGGGAGTTCTAGAATCTGGTTCAGTCATCAAGGTTGCCTCTCACCTTTCTTACAATTTGCTCCTCTAGCTATTAACTTATTTCTGAAAAGTAACTTAGTATCTCCCCTTGATATTCTTATATTTAAGAGAATATCACCGATAGTCGTTTTGACTAGAGATAAGGAAATTTTTTTTAAAATCCTACTTCCTTTTGAGTTCCTCATTTATTTTGAAAAATTGCATTTCTATCATAGTGACTTTGCAGTGCCTTTTTCAAAAGGCCTTTGAGCCTCCAGCCAGACAAAGTTGAGATTGCCTGGACAGGCTCACTTGAGAGGAATGTGGGCTGATATTTGAATGCACCTAAAAAGAGTGGTAAAAGTAGTCCAGGTGTTCTACAAACGAGGGCTGGAATGACATCCAATTGTGCAAATAAGGATGAAATGTGAGTGGACAATTTTTATCACCATTTCTTGGACCAGAGTTCCTTTGCTTTGATCCATGGGATTTAAAATGCTGACCAACTGACCACCGCTTGCCTGAAAGACAGCAGAGCATCAACTGGGATTGCTGCAGAAAGGAATGCAGCTGCTGATGTATTTTTGGATGTATTACAGCAATACATGTTCAACAATTACTTGTTCATTGAATAATATGATATTGACCCTTGAGAATAAGCAGATGCATTGGTATCACGAAGAGGTATCTACAATACTAGAGGTGACCTCCTGGCATACTTTAAGCTCTCATACCTGTTTTGACAGTTGATACTGATGCTATCTTGGATTTTTTCAGTTTCAACATACTGGATAGAGTTGGGGGAATAAACAACTGTACTTCATGCATTCTAAGCTACACAATTTTCCCCTCACATTTTAGTTTTTAGAAATTAGGATGCATCTTATAATTGATTATAGCATAATATTAATTGCGGTATTTTTTTTCCCCTCTGTGTTGCATAAAATAATGCTGTGTCTTACTGCCTTTGGTGTACTAGATTAGATGAAATGCAATTATATTGAACACTTATGATATGGCATACTTTGTGCTAGACTCTATGCTAGGTATTATCTAGAACTCTCATTTTATCTTCACTGTCTCATATAGATGAAAAAAAAAGGACGTAGAGAAAAGTGAAATAACTCACCATTTTCATACATTTAGAAAATTGGGGAATCCTATTCTCTGATGGCAGATGCTACATGTTGAATATTTTCAGATGTCTGTGCCCTTATTTATTTGAACCAGATTCTCTTTATGCCTGAAACATGTTTTTACCCTCCTTCTCTACCTCCCAAATCCCCTTTGAAATTTGGAAGTTGCCTTCAGGAAGCCATCTCTACATACCTGAAATAGGGGCCCATTCTAAATGTTTCCATTTCACCCTGTTATCTCTAAATCGCATTTCAATCTGTTATTTCTTTCTCACCCCACCACAACACGCACGTGCACACTCCTGTATGCTTTAACAATGAGCAGAGGGTTGGGTATGGAGTAGACCTTCAATATATATAGTTATTGACTGATTTCAGGTTTTAACAACAGCTGGCTGTTATGGTTCACCCATGCCCTGTCCCCCCCCCCTATTTTTTTTTTTTTTCAGTTTCTACCACTTTTCTTGAGTTTCTAAGTATTTTATTCCCTGCTTCTAGTAAGCTCCATTTTTTTTATTAAGGCCTGCCCTGTCATCTTTTTTTTTTTTTTTTTTTTTAATTGGGGAATATTGGGGAACAGTGTATTTCTCCAGGGCCCATCAGCTCCAAGTTGTCCTTCAATCTAGTGGCGGGGGGGGGGGGGGCACAGCTCAGTTCCAAGTCCAGTTGCCATTTTTAATCTTTAGTTGCAGGGGTGCAGCCCACCATCCCAGGTGGGAATTGAACCGGCAACCTTGCTGTTGAGAGCTCGCATTCTAACCAACTGAGGCATCCGGCTGCCTCTCCGGAAGCTCAGTGGCAGCTTGTTATCTTCAATCTAATTATGGAGGGAGCAGCTCACTGGCCCATGTGGGAATCAAACCGGGAACCCTGCTGTTCAGAGTCCACGCTCTAATCACCTGAGACATCCTGCTACCCCAGTAAGCCACTTTTTGAGGTTGTTCAAATCCTCATCACATAGCATGATTCCTATTGAATTTTGTTTCTCTGTTCTCTGGCGATTTCTATGTAAAGACCATGGATATTTCCATACTTCCACAGAAAACATCCCTTTATAGATATGTAACACACAGCTCTATTTTATTGGATTTTTGATATATTAAAGACTAGTTGATCGAAACAAGTCATATTTAACTACTTGGCCTCCTGTCCATATTTTTTCTTTCATATTTATTGGCAACTTCTCAGCAGAAAAGCAAAGCATCCTTTCAGGCTGTTCACAAAACACAGATAATTGAAAAGTTAACTTACATATCCAAAAGGATATCTTAAAAATAAGTTATATTACGCAATTAAGAAAAAGATCAGAAATGTAGCCCAAAATGAGAATATGATTTTTATGCTAAGTGAAATAAATCAGACCGAGAAAAACAAACACCGTATGATCTCACTTATATGTTGAATCTACAGAACAAAATAAATGAAAAAAAACAACAAAAAATGGACTTTTAGAAATAGTACATTATAAAAGAGAGGTGGAAGAAGGAATGGAGTGATATAATAGGTACTGAAAGCATTTTGATGATGACAGTGAAGACTAAGTCCAGTCTTCATTCTCTGGGGACAGTGAATAAAATTAGCTTCTGATTTGTGGGTCCTAATACAAGACTCATTGACTCAGGGCTAAAAGCTTCATGAAGCACTGCTTAATTCTTGAGACATGTGTAAAAATCTTCATTGGTTTCAACTTTTAAAAGGGTAGGACTCTGAAACATAATTCAACAAATGCAACAACTAGGCTTGAATTTTATATTACACAAAGGGTGGTGAAAGGGCAAGAGAAATGGAGGGAAAGGAAAGGAAAGAAGAGGGAGAAGTGAGGATAGATGAAGAGAGAAAGATACAAAGACAGAGGAAAAGAAAAGGAAAGTTGCAGGAAGAATGAGAAAAGGTGCAAGACGACGATTGAGTGGTCCATATATAAAGTGTTAGGAAATGGCCTCAGGTGTTGACTTGGCCCCTGGCCTTCATTCCATTAGATATCTTCCCAGTATGCTTTGAAATGATTAATTCGTTGGCCTGTATTCATAGATAATTCACTGCTCTTTACTCTTTAACTTTCAGAGATGCTGCACTGAATGAGATGTCATAAAAATCCCACAGAGTATAAATTACTCATGAGCAGCAGTGTTAGTGATGAGAGCAATATTAATTTGAGGTCCAAATGAAATCAAAGGGAGGGTTAGGTTTACCTATGTACTAAAGGTTTCCTATTCTGACTCAAAGACTCAAGTGTTGTAGTTCATTGATCATTTGGAAAAGAAGCCATCTATACATTCAATGCCTATCTGAAAAGCATGAATGAAATGGCATTCCTTTGCCTTTCTCTGATGATTAGTGACATTACTACAGACTGCTGCCAGTAAGATGCTGAATGAACATCGAGAGAATTAATGTGCCTTCCCCATCTTGAGGATCAGACCTAAATAGGAGTTATTTCAATGGTGTGACTGCTGCTTGTGTTACTTGAGTTATGCTTCATTGCAAAGTCACTATTCCTACAGATTATTCTGGCAGCATACTTTGGAGTGACAGGCTGACTCTAACCCATCTATCATGCTATTGGGCCCCATTTTCCTTTCTGATTTTCTTGACAGACTTTGGGTTCCCTTAAGGAAACTGTGTGGCACTTGCTGTCCTTGGGAGATTATTAGAGTTGGATAATCAATCTAGTTTTCCCTGAGATATCTGAGGGTATGTCATTTATGTGTTGGAAATTTTCTATTCCTTTGACTTCATGACTTGGTCATGAAGTGAAGGTAACAGGAATGAGATGTACAGTTATAATTTTTAGTGCTGCTGTGTTTATTTTATGAACATTAGATAAAGAACGTCTAAATACATATACTTATATATAGTAGATATATATTTATATATATTCTAAAAATATACATTCTAAACATATATACATTTCATATACATTCTCATATAACCTGACTGCCCTACTGTGTACTCAGCTTCCAGTAATTACAAGAGCAGGTATTGCAGTGCCTTTGGAGTTTCCTAGATAAAGAACCTGAAGATAAGTGATCTGTTCTGTCCACAGAGGTAGTGCTAGCTGCAATTTTAATTGGGAATATCTGAATTTAAAGCTGATATTATAAAGCAATTTACCATTCCACCTAGTATTTGCTTATAAACTCATCTCCTTTGGCAGCAGATACTGGAGATTCTGAAGGCTATGGAAAAGATTAGAAATAATACATGTAAAGGATTTAGAATAATGACTAGCACACAGGAACTTTCAATACATAGTTTTCCTTCCAATAATTGTTATCTTTTTAAAAAATTAATTAATTAATTAATTAACCTATTTATTTCTAATTAAAGTTTATTGGGATGACAATTGTTACATTAAATGTAAAGTTACATTGGTTTCATTGTTATCTTTTATTCCCCCCAAGATATACGTGGGGGGAAAAGGCTTCTGAATGATTAGGTGTATCACACGAAATTGATGGCTTAAAGCTTATGAGGCTATTTTGACTTCATTTATTCACAATTCAGATAAATTTTCTTACCTAGTTTTTGGGTCCACAGATTAGAAGCAGCAAATTACGATAGAAAAGAGCAACTGTTATAGAAAAGACTGGTGATAAATAATTGCGAAAACTGATGGGTGAAAACTTGAAAAAGATAAAATTGTCAAATTAGAAACATAAAGTAAAGCATAACAAAACGAAATTAGTTTGTTGGGGTGATTTGGTTTAAGAGCAAAGTAAAATTATTAATCCAATAAGCCTTGAAGACCATTCTTTCATGACAATGTGCATTGATCAATCATCTATGACGTTTCTTGTGGTACGGTATGCTGCTAATGAATTGCTTCTGCTTTTGTATGTGTGAAAAACTATATTTTACCTTTATTTCTGAAAGATTTTTTCACAGGATAATTTTAGGTTGACACTTTTTTTCTTTCAATACTTTAAAGATTTTGCTCCACTGCCTTCTCACTTGCAGTTTCCAATGAGAGATCTGCTATCATCCTTATCTTTGTTCCTCTGTACCTTGTGAACAGTTTTTATTGCCCTGCTTTCAAGTTTATTAATATTTTCTTCTGTAATATCTAATGTGCTGTTATTTCCATTTGGTGTATTTTTTTTTTTACATTAGATAATTGCAGTTTTCATCTTTGGGAGTTCATTTGGGGCCTTTTAAATATCTCTCATGCCTCAACTTAACTTTTAAACATATGGAATACACTAATAATAATTATCTCTAGAATTATCTCTTCTGATAATTCTAATACTGTGTAAGTTCTGGGTCAGTTTACATTGATTGATTTTTGTGTTCATTATAAGATGTGTTTTTCTGCTTGTTTTCATGCTGATGATTTTTTATTGAATGCCGGACATTATAATTTTATCTTTTTTGGGTACTGAATATTTTTATATTTTTATAAATACTCTTGAGCTTTGCCCTGGAACATGGTTACATTATTTGGACACAGTTAATTCTTTCAGGCCTTGCTTTCAAGATTCATAGGTGAGAGTAGCATTTAGTCTAACGCTAACTCACCCTTAATAGTGAGGGAGGCAAGATCCTTCTGAGTTCTCAATCTAGTAATGCATGAATTATGAGTTTTTTATTCTGTTCGGTAGGAAAAGACAATGTCCTCATCCCTGTGTGAGAGCTGGGTATTGTTCCCTTCAATTCTTTTTTTTCTAAAACTTGGGTGAATTCCTTATATGAATACACTAACTAGTATTCTGCTGAATATTCTACAGGGATATAATTTTATGAGTCAATTTAGCCAGCCCATGGCATGTCCAGGCATTTGGTCAAACATTATTCTGGGTACATCTGTGAGGGTGCTTCTGGATGAGATGAACATTTGAATTGGAAAATTGAGCAAAGCAGATTGTTCCAGGTTGTGGGTGGGCCTTATCTAAACAGTGGAAGGCCTAAATAGAACAAAAAGGCTGACCCTCCCCTGAGTAAGAGATAATTCTTAACACCTGACTGCTTTTGAACTGGAAAAGCAGCTATTCCTGGGTCTTGAGCCTCCCAGCCTTTGGATGGGAACTATACTATTTATTGGCTTTTCTGGTTCTCAGGCCTGTGGATTTGCAGTGGAACTACACCACTGGCTCTCCTGAGTCTCCAGCTTGTTGACTGCAGATCTTGGAACTTGTCAGACTCCATAATCATGTAAGCCAATTCCTTATAATAAATCTGTGTTTGTGTGTATGGATGTATGTATCTCCTATTGGTTCGGTTTCTCTGGAGAACCCTGAATAATACAGAGGAGTTTTTGCTCTGTGATTCTCTCTTCTCCAGCACTTTCGACACCTTGGTCTCTCCCACACTCCATCTGAGTTCAACCTCCCTGCATCACACCCTGGAAACTCTCACATCAGTGAGATGGGCAATTGTAGGGCTTACCTCATTTGTTTCTCATCCCTCAGGGATTTTTATACTTTGTTAGCCGATTCTGTGCCCTAAAAATTATTGTTTCAGGTATTTTTTTTCCTGTGTTTTGATTGTTTTATGTGAAAAGTAAAGCTACTTTAGCTTGTCTAAAAGTAGAAATCTTTGGTCAATGATCTAAACAAGAATTAGAGGTCATCAAGAAAAGTCTAAAGTGCTTTCTATCAAATACAGTATTTATAAAGATAGAACTATGTAGTATAATTTACAAAAAGATTTTCATTCTTGTTCCAGAAAAATCTCAGTGTTAGCATATGAAGTGGTAAAATCTCAAATATCTGGAAATCTTTGGTTTATAGAATAAGTTAATCTGAAAGAATTTTGGAGGCAGACATTGACTATAGCAAAAACACAATCATGGTATTCGGGAAGTTAATATGTCGATGCTTTTGGGGGAAATGATTTCTGCTGAAAACAACAAAATCAGGACGATAGCTGAGGGCAAGGAAGTCTTGCCAGAAACTGCATCACGTGGGTAGGCCCAGCTTGTGTGAATGTGTGTATGCCGTCCTCCGACCCTTAACTCCAAGGGCAGAACACTCCTGTGAGATCCATTTAGAGGCATTTACTTCTTGAAGCACAGACATAGCTACAATGTAGCTTCATATTTTTTTATTTTTTACTTTTTAAAATGAAGCTTCAAGAGTAACTGCTGTTGACTTGCACTCTGTGACCTTCACAGATTCCAGACTGGTTTCATCTGTGCCCTTTCTGTTGAAACTTTTGTGGAGATGATTAGCACATGTGTATGCGAAGCTATCGCCAGGCATAGTCTCGTTATTTCTTGAACCCAGTTGATGGAGAAACCAGTATCCATAATCCAGTGGAAGAAGAGAAAATGATTAATGTCTTTAAGAATCATCCTCAGGTGTTCCTGAGAAATACTTCCTTGGTGTATTTTGGGCTTTGTGAGCCACTCTAACTATGTCTAGCTGACCTCACCACAATGCGCTATAAATACTGAACAATTCTGTTGGTTTTCCACGATGTAAAATACCTGATATTACCTGATTTTTAGACACAGTCCTATTCCCCTTGTTTCTAGGATAATAGGTGCAGGGTTTTTGTTAGCATATAAACAAATTAATATGAAATTGTGACTACATGTTTATGAAGACTATTCTTGGGGAATATTTTATGCACGCTATCTAACAGAGAGATAATTAGCTCTTCCAATGGATTTGGAATTCTGTGACAACAAGTACTGCATCTTTATTCCTTTCTATAATCCAGTGACTGACAATAAATACATGTACAATTGTCCCCCTTCTCCATGGGGAATATGTTCCAAGACCTCTAGTGGATGCTGGAATCCATGGATAGTACTGAATACACTATATTTTTTCCTATACATATACACTCATGATAATGTTTAGTTTATAAATGGGAACAGTGAAAGATTATCAATAATTAATAACAAAATATAACAATTATAACAATATACTGTAATAAAAGTTATGTGAATGTGGTCTCTCTCTCTCTTTCTCTCTCTCTCTCTCTCTCTCTCTCTCTCTCTCTCTCTCTCTCTCTCTCCCTCTCTCGCTCTCACAAAATACCTGATAACTGATCTGTTAACCAAGACGGCTACTAAGTGACTAACAGGAAAGTAGTATATACAGTGTTGGTGTGCTGGACAAAGGGATGATTCACGTCTTGGGTGGGATGTAGCGGGACTGTGGGAGATTTCATCACATTACTCAGAACAGCAGACAATTTAAAAATTATGAATTGTTTATTTCTGGAATTTTCTATTTAATATTTTTGGACTGTAGTTCACTGTGGTTGACTTCAGGTAACGGAGACCGTGAAAAGTGAAAGCACAGATACAGAGGGACTACTGTACAGTAAACAAATACATTAATGGATTATGGACACAGCAAAGCGGTGTATTAATGCTTGTAATGTTTGGTGAAAAAGAGTCACACCTAAATATTATTAAGGAGCAGGTCTAGGTACATAATTTGCAGGACCCAGTGAATAATGAAAATGTGCAGCACCTTGTTCAAAAATTATTAAGAATTTCAAGACAGTGACAGTAGAACTTTAAACCAAGCACTGGGATCTGTGTGACTATATTTATTACATGTTATGAAGCCAGACCTGGACTGGCTGGACTACAGGACTATAGGAAGTGAAACCTAATTTCAAGTGCAAAGAACAAAACAGAACAAACAATACCACATAGATTTTTAAGTTGTCCAGAACTAGAGAATCCAGTATTTCTTCTAAAGAATAATAGGTTGATTTGAAAAGAGTGATTATTATTTGTTATATACCATTGGTCTAATTAGATTTTCTATACTAAATTCTATCATTGTGAAAAGTTAGGAATTGAAGTCTTAGACTTTTGAAATCAAAAAATAAATGTGGGTATTGCAATGACAGGTACAGAGCTTTACATTTGGAGAAATGTTGAAGTAGTATTTCACTGCTGATTGAAGTAATATTTCATGGCTGAGGATATTTGAGCATCTTGAATTGGTCACATTAGTTTTTTTTTTTAATTAAAATTTATTGGGGTGACAATTGTTAGTAAAATTACATAGGTTTCAGGTGTACAATTCTGTAAAACATCATCTATATATCACATTATGTGTTCCCACTCAGAGTCAGTTCTCCTTCCATCACTATATATTTGATCCCCTTTACCTTCTTCTGCTAGCCCCCTCCCTCTTACCCTTTGGTAATCACTGAACTATTGTCTGTGTCTATGAATTTTTGTTTCTTTCTTTGTTTGTCTTGTTCTTTTGTTGCTTTCAGTTTTATATCCCACATGTAAATGAAGTCATATGGTTCTCGACATTTTCTGTCTTATTTCATTTAGCATAATAATCTCTACTTCTGTTTTGTGCACTATCAAAGTGATTGCTAAAACTTAAAGCCTTAAGCCTAAATTAAATACTGTAGCTAAGACTTCGAACTTGAACACATAAAACTAGGGTCCTTGAACTGTTCCATATGAAAGATACTTGCTTTGGAGGAGCTAAATAATTTTCTTTTCTTTCTTTTTTCTTTAATTAAAGTTTATTGGCGTGACAGAAACTCACAGACACAGACAATAGTTTAGTGGTTAGCAGAGGGTAAAGGGGGGAAGGTAGTAGTAGATGAGGGTAAAAGGGATCAAATATATGTTGATGGAAGGAGAACTGACTCTGGGTGGTGAACACACAATGTGATATATAGATGATGTATTACAGAATTGTACACCTGAAATCTATGCAACTTTACTAACCAATGCTAAATAATTTTCTGGGAACACGTCTTTTCTTTGTTTGATATATTTGATTCAAAAAGGCACTCATATTATGGATTATTGTGCCATTAAATTTTTATTTAATATCTCTGTCTACAAAATTGTCAAGATGCATTTTAGGCTGTCCTCCTCCTTCTAATTTTTGTCTTTACTTCAAAGGATTTCAATGCAATTGGGATTATAAAATCACATTAAAATTGAAAGATTGTAGGATAAATTTCACCTGGGATGCTTGCTAAAAAATGTAATTTCTGATGTTTCATTCCATATCTACTCAATGAGACTGTAGGAAGGTGCCTAGAATCTGCATTTTTAAATGCTTTCCAGATGTTTCTTATGCACACTAAAGTTTGAAATCCACTGCCTTCAAATTTTAACTGCCATTTAAAATAACTTAATATATACAGCCATAATATCATAATATTAATGATTAATATTAGGTTGGTACAAATATAATTGCAGTTTTTGTGATTATTTTCAACCTTTTAAACTGCAGTTACTTTTGCACTAACCTAATAGAATCTGCTTTTAATATATTATCACTAAAATACATAGCTGTGTGGACTGAAATAGACAGATGTGTTGCCTTGCTGAAAAGAGAAGAAAAGTGAAACCTCTGGCTGAGTTATGTTCCAAGTTCACCTGTGAAATGTGACTTTTAGCTGAATCTAAATGCCAGGCAGAATGTGTGTCTGTGTTCTCTACTCCTCCCCTCTGACACCATTTCACTGGCATGAGGCTAATCTTTACGCAGGAACGCTTATCACTGTTCCCTGAATTTCTACAGAAAGACATGGGTTACAAAGTCAAGAGCTGCAGACTTCTCTAGGCTTCTCATCCAAACAGTCAGTGACACAGAGCTGTATCAGGCAGAGCTTGCCACTGATTTAATTTGATCTTTCCAGGCAGGATTAAAAATATTGTTCTTGCCCCAGTTAGAATGCTGCAGCTAATTTTCAACATGTCAGAGGCTTTTTCATTTTCTCAGTGCCTGTGTTGGCTAGGATGGTAAGTGACAACATTGCAGTATTTGCATTATCTTCCTTAGCTTGCACATTTTTCAACCATGTCAAGGAAGAAGAGGTGATTTTGAAGGAAAACTTACAGAGAATATGAGAAGGGCTCCTGGCCCATGCTTTGAAGGATTAAGAATGAGCTGAAAGCACCAGAAGGGATGAGGAAAGCCTTCTGTCATATACCAGTATCTCACCTGAATTTGTCATTTTGTATTCTACTGGGTGATGTCACCACTTTGCCTTGTAACTGGAGGCCTCAGTTACGAATTTTATAACAGTGACCAAAAAAGGGGTTCACTTAGTAGTCAGTGTGTACCTAATTTAAAGATGATTTAATATTGATCATATTATGTTTGCAAAACACTTTGTACTTGTCCAAGTGTTTGCAGACACATCATTTCATTTAATTCTTGTCCTAATCCTGTTAGGTTGGCAAAGCAAGTACTGTTATCTGCACCTGATGGATGAGGAAATAAGCTAATAATTAGCGAAGCCAGCATTAGGTCCCCAATTTTTCAACTTTAAGTTAAAAAAGAAATTGTCTATCTCTGGAAATAAAATAGTTGTACATTGTACATCTGGTCCCTCCCCCCCCCCCAAAAAAAAAGTGTGATTTTTTTTCTGTTGCCTTATATCACTATCAGTGTGCTGTTAGCTATGTGCAGCTCTGAGGAACAAAACAGTGTCACACTTTCCCACTCTAGGGGGCATGGGGTGACAATCTTCCAGAATTTAAAATGTGTTTTGGTTATGAGTATTACCTGGGGTGCAACATTCATTATTCTAATTTGTTATAGAATACATGATCAAATTTAAATATCCGTTATGCTCCAAGATGCAAAATGGTATACTCTTAGGTTTAAAAAATTCCAATATGCTGATCTGATTAGCTAGTATTCCTATCCTCCTCTGTTTACAGCTCTGTGACCAGTGAGATTTGAGAACAGACCTGAGTACTCTCCCTGTCCAGAAGTATAAAATAATGACAGTGTAGGATTCTGTGGTCAGAACTTATTAGGCATTAAAATTCTAATACCTCATGCTTATGACAACGATGATAATAGAAGTTGAAAATGCCACAATATGAATCTATTCTCATGACAGAGATTATAATGAGAATGGGAAAAGCTGCAGAGTGAACCCATTCTCATTATGTTCTGAAGCCAAATTTCCTGCCTTCAGCATGAATTGTATTGCCTGTGCTCTTTAATCAAGAATGCTCCATTTGAAGAAATATCATAACTAGCAGAAAACAAAAATTCCCTTTCTGAGCACCCATCTAGTAAGAGAATCTGTTTCCTCATTCAATTAACCAAATTGGAATTAAAAAAAAAAATCCACTATTTTAGAAGCCTCATTTAGAAGATAAATATGTGTGTGTGTCTGGGTGTGATGTTTGCTGCTAATTAAAAATTAACTGATTTAGAACATTTGAAGCAAGAAAGTACTCATATTGCCTTTCCCTTATTGCCGTATTTGCAAAAGGCCTGGACTATATGCTCTTTGCCCAAATTATTTTGCTTATGGTCATAATTTTTCCAGCTGTGATTAGTGGGGAAAAGTTTAGTAAGTGTTGAAACAAAAATGTTTAGTTAGCTTTGTTGTTGTTGTTGTTAAGACTACTTTAAGTATTTTAAGTTTTTCTATCCTTTGTGGAAAAAGATTTGCTATTATTAATAATGCCTCACATTACTCCAGGCAGTAAAGCATATTACCTTATTTATTTTACTCTCATTGTCATTTGAGAGAGTAGATTGGCCAAATGTTCTTGTAAGTTAGTTGGTGTCTTTTTGAAGCTCCCAGCATGGCTATGTTTTCCAATTCCGAATGTGATAAAGTGTGATAAAGCAAATAATGAAACCCAACAGGCAATGCCAGACCAAAGGTAATTCTGTCTGTCCCACAACCTCAGGAGTTGGCGCTTTGCCACACTTTTCTGGGAAGATAATGCAATTCAGAGCAGAGCATTCTTTGAAGTTCTTTTGGACATGATGATAATGAAAGATTGCGAAGTGAGATCATTGGTATTTCAGATACTGCAGATACTGATGTTATGAAAGGAATATTTAGACCAAGCATGGCTAAGAAAACTAAATCTCAATTGACAGTTTTGGAAATCCCATCTTATGCAGGATGCCTTTTCTGATATGTTTTCCAAAATTGGAATATTTTTATTGATCAATTTTTATGGCTTCCTCAGCTCTAACTGCTCTTGAATGAATACACACTCCTGGTGTAACTTTTCCTTACTAAAACATTAGTGAATGTATGTATTGTTCATGGAACATTCAGCTATCTGTATAACCTCAGTGTGAGTATTTACTGAAGACGATAGGTGTGGGGGAGGCAGAGAATGGGAGCATGGAAAAGCCAATAGGTACTGGTTTAAGTTGGAGCAGGAATAGGGCATTGACCAGAGGATGAATATGACATCAAGTGAGTTCTTAAGAGAGAACTGGGAAGAGGGCCGGAGAGGGGGTAGTGCATTTGCGTAAATTGCACTGGAGTGGGGAAGGTGATGATGGAAGGTGGGAAGACTGTGATTTTTTTTTTTAAATTAATGTTTGTTGAGGTGACAATTGTTAGTAAAGTTACATAGGTTTCAAGTGTACAATTCTGTAATACATTATCTATATACATGTTGTGAATTCACCACACAAACTCAATTCTCCTTCCATCACCACATATTTGATCCCGTGTGATATTTGAGTGGGAAATAACAACTTAGAATTGACTCATGCCCTATCTGCAGAGGAGGGTACTCCCTTTGCCACAACAGTGAGAGTTCACTGGATTCACATTGTTCTTGAGCAAACCTGTTCACCTGGTGTGTTTGTGATTTTTCCTGATAATTGATCTCTAAAGTTCTAAAAGCCAAAAGAGACAGAGGTCTCAGTGGAATCAATATTTCTATTAGAGATAAAATCTCAGAAGGGGAGCACAGCTTAATCTATGTACAACTAAACCCAGACTTAAAAATCTTTTGAAGATAATACTGGGATTATGTCTCAAATTTAATTTTAAGGTTCTTTATTCCAGTTGACTTTATATTTACTCTCTCATATTTTATCCTTTCTTGAAATAAAATGGACAATAGTATATTATAAATATAGACTCAAGGAATATTAAGAAAATTTAATTTTTTCAACTGCTCTCATTTGGAGTAAAATTTAATGACTACATGATTATTCAGTTAGAGGCAAAATTATTTTAAAACCCCTAAGTTGTATAAAGTATTATCAAATCCATACCCTGATTATTAATGATTATCAATTCATACACTGCCCATTGAATCCTATAAATAGCTTGTTTTCATTCAATGGGGGGAGACAAAGAGTAAAAAAGACTGTTAGGCAGAAAAGAAAGAAAGGAGGGAAACAATAGTTGCTGCAATAAATCCACTTTCTTCCACTCCATATGTTACCTGAATTCATAGGAGACTACTAGTGTACTAATGTGACTGTGATCGCATGGCGTCTTGCACTTAATCCAAACTTAAATTATACACGCTTTTCTACTATCACTAATTTTAACCAGTTCAAGATAGAAAGGCTTGAGCTCAGCAGTTCTTGTGGTTTCTAAATCTTGGGAGTTGTTCTTATTCTGATTTAATACAACAGCCTTAATTCATCTTTGGTGTTCTTAGTCAACCAGTGGAAAAACAAGTACTCATCTGGAAAGCTTAGGGAAGATATAATTAGAGATATGCATAGGCTTCTTTTTTTTCATTGAAAAATTAGAGAGGTTATCGCCTACATTCATAAATGTATATTTAAATCATACTGCTTGACATTAAATTAAAAGAAGGTTAATAAATTGATCTATTTATCCTAGTAGGATTAAAAATCCTTGCTACTCTATTCATTCAATTTCCAGTCCTAGTTTGAAGGTAGACAAAGAGCATTTCCTTTCTTTTTTCTATTTTTTTTCTATTTGAGTATAGTAACTTTCAAGGTCCGAAGCTTATTGGCCTAATTTAATGGAAAAATTTATGCTCCAAAGCATTCATTTTTCTTTCTAAGCTTTGTGGTTTTCAATTTCTCAACTACTGGGTGGCTTTTGGTTTACATGCAGAACAGAATCTTCTCAAATTTTTGATTTCCTTAATAAAATATTAAATGGAAAACTAAGTGAAAGTGTGAGTGAAACAAGGATATGACCTCATCCTTATTCTTGTCCTTGTGGTTATTGAAATGCAGTTATTTTTATGAGTATTTATGTAAGTACTAAGCTTAAGCATAAATTATCTTCTTTTTTGACTAACCTGTTTCAAAAATGATTGAGCCCAAGTACAAATAAAATATTTAAAGCAATAAAGTTTCCTGAATACAACAGCACTAATATCACTGTAAATATTAATAGCTCAAGACTGAATTACACACTCCCTCCCTGCATCCCTTTCCATTCCTCCACTCCCCATCCTGTTCAACATTATCTGGAAAAGAAGTCCTGGAAAAGAGACATTAGCTTAAATGTTGTTAACTGTTGTTAACTTTACACTGCCATATATATATATATATATATATATATATATATATATATATATATATATATATATATATCACCAAATCGGTATTTCTGAATTGATTTGAAGACTGGGGCAGCTCTAGATTTAAGTGCAAAATTCTCTATTGCATTGATGTGTAAGTGTTGGAAAAATTTTTGAGTATAGGATTGTAAAACAATTTCAGAGTTAAGCTCCAGGGACTGCTCGAGACCACAGTTTGCTTTCTGGAGGATGCCCCCACACAATATCTGTTCCTAGCTCCAGGTGAAGACCCAAGTCTTTCAAGATATTTTCCCCGAAAAGCTGGGAAGTCCAGGATAACCCCTCTAAGTTTCTTTCTCTTCTGTGGACATCCGAAACTGAACTGTTTAGATCTCGGTGCAGCAGAGCTGCCCTTCAAGCAGATGGTAAGTCTTAAGAGGCCTAGAATGTCCTTGTTAGTCAGGTAGTCACCCGGAAGACAGTAGTTCCTAGGCTGGGTGGTGGCTGATGGGGAGTCACTCAGCTTGTCTCGTTCCAGAGCAGCTCCCTAATGTGAATTCCATCACCCTCTCTTCTCCTCTAACACCAAACTTCATGACACTGAGCCAGGTGTTCTCTAACTTACTTAGTCTGAAAATTACCCTAACATTATTTTGTAGTCAGTGACACAAAGGTGGTTGTGTAAATGAACATTTACAACTTGACCGACGGATAAGAAAGTACCAGGTAGAATGTGTCTTCGGGCAGGAGTCAGGTTGATGTGCTGCCTCTCTGTTGCATGGCACGGTATGCTTTCAAGTTGGAAGTCTCCTTAGATTTTAGGGCTTCATCTAAAGGATGAAAAAGTTGAGGCCCAGGAATATTAGATTGGTCACACAGCTATTTCCTGGCAGAATCAGTATTCATACCCCAATTCAAGTTATCAGATATCCTGCGTCAGATCAAAACTTTTTTTGATAGCTAAAAAATTAGTATGACTTCAGTTACAATGAAGAATTGGTTTCCACTTTGAAATGTGAATTCCACTTTGAAATGTGGACCACTTTAGCAGGGGATATTCTAAAGGAGTTTTGTATGCAGTCCTCTGCTTGTCAGTGTCACCGTAGACTCAAGTGGATTACATTCAAAATAGTTAATACATTTCTCCCAGAAACCAATTTTGTTGGAGGATAATATAGGCCATGGTTTCATCTGGTTTTAAAGCATGCTGATTGTAGGTAGCAATAGTTATAACAGTTGAAAGGAGACATCACATACACATGCACACAAAAGTCTCCCACAAGTAGAACCTTATTTTATTTGGTTTGTAATTGTGGAAGTTGAAAGCAAAAATAACTGAATTCTTCCTCTAACCTTCCTTAAAAGAAATTCTAGAAAAAAAAGTTTTTTCCCCCAATGGTTTCTAAGTAATGACTCTGAATATAGATGCAATTTTGGAACATATAGGACTATTCCAAGTGTAATGTCCCTCATTTTGGCCAGCATCACGTCATATTTTTTTTACTCTCTATTCTGTCTCTATTAAAGTAAGTGAAAAGAGGACCTGAACATATTTCGTGCTTGTACCAAGATACATATACCTTGTTATTTTCTTTTTCCAAGACAGTATGTTGTTATGTAGGAGTGAGTATGCAGAAGGTAAAGAGGAAAAAACAAAAACAAAAAACCATTCTTGTTTGTCTGCTACTTTTGACTCGAGCTATATGTGAAGTCATTCTCAAATTTTACTGTTTGGAGAATTATCTGGGGCATGTTAAAAAGCATATTCCTAGAGCTGGTTCTCAGTGATTTGTTTCTGGAAATGGCCTGGATGACCATGTCTATGGCTCTTGGACAGATTGAAGAGCACTAAGAGTCTGAGCGCCCTTCGAGAAGTGGAATGTTGCTGGACGTGATGTCATAAACTTTCACTTTTCTAATCATGGTGTTCTCAGTGACTTGTAATTTCATATTTCTCCATTTGTTTCTTTTTATTCTGATGTTAAATCCTTGTTGAATTTTTAGAAGATGACTGGAAAAAATGCAAATATATTGAACATTGACATGTCAAAGGAGAAGATTCCTTGTCAACCTAGGAGGAGATCCAGAATTCAAGTTTTTTCTCCTGTTCTGTTAACTATTGAGGATACACAGTCCGGCTGGCGATGCGGCGTGAGGTCAAGATGGGAGGAGAATCACCCTTGTTCTCCCTTCCTTCTGCTTTTCAGTCTCTTGCCTGGGCTCTCCCTTTGCTGAACCCAGTCAGAAGCCAGATCTTCCTGAGCCAGCTGAGCCTGGAAAACGCAGCTTGTAGTCACACGCTGGGGTACAGAACAGGGCAAGGGAAGGGAGAGGCACGTATCGAATCTGAGGGCAAATAAGTCAGGACTTGAGAGTAACTTTCAAGCACTTTATCTAGGGTGAGTACACAGGTGGGAGAAACAAACCCTGAAAGTTTCACATCCATTCAGAGTAGTAGAGTCTGGACACTGTTCCGAGAGTCAGAGGGAGGACCACCAGGATACTTTCTACTGAGGGAGTCTAGGTTTATCCGCAGGAAGGGATCCTTTACACTGGGTGGCCTCATCTCACCTTAGCAGCCCGACAGGCATTTCTGAATAGAAATACCTCAGCTTACATATCAGAGGTCAATGCCTCTGCAGAGCAGGGCCTGGCACACCCACCCTCTCCCCTGTCCCCAGTTTCTGTCTGGGGTCTATATGGAATGTCTGATCTCTCTCACTACCAATGGGATCAGAGTGCAGCAGAAAGCTGTGATTGGATCTTGTGGGTAGGTTAAGAAAAATAAGCCACCAACAATTACATTCACTGTGTAAGAATAAAAAAATAAAAATTAGAGCAGATATGCTTGGTAAATATTTGTTTTCTATAGAGAAATAAACTCAGTTCATGTTTTCAGACTGCCCTCTGGACAATAAGATAGTGAGTGAATTTTGAGTCAGGTAATGAGTAAGGAATTTCTGTTAGTATTTCTTTCAAAGTACAAAGCTCTTTAAGGGCCAGCATGTAATGAAATTTGTGATGTGTGCATGAAACTATTATAAAAGTCACCGTCGGCGTGAGACTCCATAAATTCATGCCGTGGAGAGTTGTCTAAACAGATTTGCCTACTCCTTCAACAGTGGACTTGAAAGACTCTGCACTTGATCTCCATTCAGCAGCCAGTCCAGAGACCCCAGCAGGAGAAGACATGCTGCGCATCACAAACACCTGGCCACCCACCTTTCCAGGAACACTGAGGACTTTTGATGTGGCAGTGAGGAACTGACCACATAACATTTTCTTACAGCGAGCTCATTTCTTACTTAACCAGCTCTTGTGTTTCAGATGTGAACTTTTCCATTTGCTACCTGACTGAGGACACTGCAAGGTGTTCCAGCTAACTTTTGTAGGTCTGTCATTGGTTGTCTTCGCCAGCCTTGTTTTTAAAAATCTGCATATTGCTTTCCCTGTTCAATCCATCATTTTACATTTGAAAAGGTCGTGGTTCTTTTATCAGGAAACTTCGGAGCTATGCTTTGCTATGATTTATTTTATGTTACATGTCCTGATAGAGGTTCTCAGGAAGCAAGGCCCATTAGTTTCTTGTAATTCCCCGGATGTCCAGTGCAAAATGAGCACCAATTGTGCATGCTTGAGTTTGAAGCATTCTCTTTGATGATTTAAAAGTAGTCAAGGGAATGATTGGTTTCTATGCAGTGAGTCATATGGGTTAGAAAGGTGATGTACTAGAGAAAGTCATCCTTTGTAGGTGCTAGAATGTCAGTGATAGCGCTCAAGTTTAAATCTGCTCATCCAAGATAAGCCTGCCCCCAAATATTTAATATTTATTATCTTATTATATTTATAATCTGTGGTTATTTAAAAAGTCTTTGGTATGTTATAAGGTTTCCCCCCTTAAACTTCGTAGAGACATTAATCATTGCTGACAAGGGAATTAAAGCAAGCCTAGATATTATTTTTTAAAATCACAGTATTTGAAAATAATATTCAGTGAATTTCAGAGCAATTTTATCTACAATAGTCAATAATAGACTGTGTTCAGTAGATAGGCCAGGCAGTTTGCTGCAGAAAGCAGCACTGTGAAGTCAAATAATTTGTTTTCATGTCTGGAAAGACATCTTGAGGGAGACCAGTTTTGGTTATTTAATTTCTCTGTAATAAGGACAAAGTCAGGTATTATGTAGGAAACATTTATGATACCAATTCAATTTTAAAATTTCATTATTTTCCCATTCTATAATCTAAACCACCTAAAATACTTCAAGTGTATATTTTCTGTTCTCTCTAAATTTATTCTCACCTCAAATATTAACTTCAGCGAAGGTCATTTATTCAAGAAACACTTATGGTGTTCTTCCTATACATAAGGTCCTATGTTGATTTCTGAGAAAGGAACACTGAACAAAACATCGAAAGTCCTACTCTCAGAGTTCCCAAGTGTAGTGAGTCTCTTGGCACTCATTTCTGCTAATAGGATGGAAACACTTAGCTGATCGTAGAGGAGAAGGTTGTTAAGGGGTAGAAGGTAATTGTATAAAATCAAGTTCACGTATGTGTGGTAGACCTGAGGCCATTCGTGTGCTGGCCTTGTGTTCTGAGTGGTTTTTCCACTTGCACAGGTGGATTTGTCCTGCTTCCCACACACTCACTCCCCAAGGCCCTCTTTAAGCCAAGCGTGAGGTTGTAAGCCTGGTTAGCACCTGACTCTATCTGAAGTCGGTATAAAGGCGCCCTCACAAGGACTGAAACTAGAACCTGGACCTTACTCTCAGCATTCAAACCATTAGTGTTAATAAGCCACATAAATTACACCGAAGTACCGTGGGAAGAAATGGGAGGAAATCAGATTACCAGGTCATTTGGCCTGATGAGAGCTAATGACTTCATGTGGTCAGTGTCTTTGGGATGCTTGTGTGGTCCTCGCTCATGCTTAGGGACATGGTTGTCCGTCTTTACTATGAAAACCAGAGCCTATGCACTATTATTTTTCATACCAGCGTTTCTGGGTTAGTGTTGTTGTCTCAGCCATGGCAGTGACTGAAGAGAATATCAGAATCTGTTAATAAATGATGCTTAGAGCTTATTGTTTTCAAAATGTTTTTAAAAATCAACTAATTATAAGGACATTTTACTGGAAAGTTTCCAGATTAGGCTTCACTTTAGGAATATAATTTGATGCTATGAGTTATAGGAGAGAAATTTGTTCTTAGTTTTTCTCAGGTAATTACAATTTATGTTGTTTATGCTTGGTGAACAAAGCGTAAAGATGTTTTTCATTATCTAATAATTTAAATAACTTGAATTAGATTGTGAAGTAGCCTTAGTTGAATCACCTTTGTTGGTTTATTGATAATATTCTCCAAAACTAATGATTCTGACTACCCCCTCTGAAGGAAATAATTTGACTTTTTCTTTTTTCCTCATTTTCCCTCTCCCTCTTCCTTGAAAGTAACATGGTATAGTAGAATCATGATGGACTAATGTTTGGAAGCTTGCGTTTTAGTCTAGCCCCCAATATTTACTCGTAGAAAATCTCTAAAAGTCTTTGATTTCTATTTCCCTGTGGGTAAGATGGAGCTAATAATGCAAACTCATGAAACTCACAGAGTGTCAACTGGGAGAATTGATATAAATAGATTTTAAAAACTGCAAAGTATGATATAAATGTAAGGTATTATAATTATTTGTTTTTGGACTAATACAAGGTCTTACATACTTGTGGAAAAACATCCATATAGGGCAAAAAGGTGCACAATGTAAGTCTCCTCTGACTGCTGTTTCCTAGTTCTTCAGTTTCCTCATTTCACTTCCCAGAGGCAACCGATGTTCCTGGTGAGGGCTAGAGATCTCCTGGGGACACGGACATAGCAAGAGATTGTACTAAGCATGTTTACCCGACCCCCCAAGTCCTTCTTCCTTGGAGAATGTATTTTTATTGTCAGGGGGACATAGTTCTCAGTGTGTGATATAGCTCAAGATTTAAGGAATACAGCTTAATCATTTTTTTTGATTTCAAATAGAAAAGAGTAGAAATTTGCATGCTGTTAGCTTGCTGAACCAGTGTATTTCTCTGGTTGAAGTTCACAGAGCACCAACTGAAGAGATGGAAATGATGCTAGAGAATACCGTCTTTCAGCAACAGACACAATTTCACACCACACATTATTACTTCTTGTGAAAGCTTTTGCTCCCCTTTCTCATCTCTAGATCACTGGATGACAGGTCTGGCAAAAACAAATAGCAGGTGGCATGACATGTGTTTGTGGATTTTAGGTTATAGTTTGGCTTTAACATGTTGCCGTGTCTCTTTTTCCAGACATGCCTTCCTTTCATAGGCCCAACACCTCTACGTAACTTAATGATTAGATTCAAGACCTGCAATTCAGTCAAGATGTAGGCACGGGTCAGCGTACTCCTATTATCACAGCTGGGGCTGTAATCCCATGTTGCCTGTTCCAGAACAGCGGGTGTATTCATCTCAGCCATGCCATCCTGGGCAGTGTCAAACACTCCTCACATTCTTTTCCACGGAGCTGGTCTCTTACGTTTCTTTGTTTTTTATTAGTTCAGGGCCCATAAGGGATGTATCAAATGTCTTCCAGATCTGTTACCCTTTAATTTGTCCACATTTACCTCAGAGGTCAGTTCCAACTAGATATGATCCGAACAGCTAAAAAATAGTCAGAATATGAAGGGGCCAGGATTAGGGGCACAAAGAGGGCAAATTTGAGAGGGCAACATAACCAGCCAGTTTTCACCTGCTCATAGGTAAAAGTTGATCATATGATTACTACTCATAAAATTCTACCTTAAAAAATGAAGAAAGTATCTCTTTAAAATGTTTATATCTCCTAATGCTGACACATATACTTGCTAGGGATTTTGTCCATTAAAAATTAGTTCAACCTCAGGAAAACAAAATAAGTTTTACTGATTAATAGTCAAAGAGAATGAGAATCAGATTCATTATTTCAACAACGACAACAAAAACCAAGGAATTAAAAACCTTGTAGACACACAAGTGGATTTAGAAATCTTAGGGTTGCAGGTATTAACTCATTGTTTTGCTAACATATCATATCCCTTTTTTTGAGGATCAGCAGTCTGAAATAATCATATGGTAACCGAACTTCAAGTAGAGAAACTTAACTCATTATGAACAGAAAATAGGGTTGAGATCCTAAGGTCTGGAGTGAAGCTATGAATAATATTTCTGTTTATGAAAACCAATGAAATAGTACAGTGATTATCACAATATTTTGCACATTTTAACTTAATGGGTGCAGTATGATTGACCCATTTATTATCTAACAATCGGTAGGAAATTTTCAGCTTCTCTTGTAGTTTCAAAACTATGACTGGAATTAATACAGACATTATGTAACTGAGTCAATTTTTTTTCTCTATAATCAGATATGTAAGTGTTCATGGCCACAGTGACTTCATAACTCTCCTCTCCACTTGTCTGGGTCCATCTTGGTGTCAGAGACAAAGAGTAACTCGGACTCTCAAGATGAGAAATATTGGTCAGGTTGAGTGGCTACAGCATTATATTTCCTTTTTCAAAGCTGTATCCAAATACCTTTACTCTTGTTCATCCTTATCCATTCAGTGTTACCCCCCTTTTTCCTTCCCAACTTCCATCTGGTTTCTTAGTCTTAATCTCAATCAGAGTAATTAAAATTGTGTATATACTTCACAATTGTTTAGAAAAGCATATTAAAGCTTACTAGAGATTTGTGGAAGAAAAATGAAAATCATGATAATGATAAAATAAAATTTTTATTTAGTGTTTAACTTCTTTTAGGCACACATTATCCCCTTTAATTTTTTTTTTCAACAACCCAGTATGGTAGGTGACATTTTAATCTTGGTTTTAAAGACTGGATAGGTAACGTACCAGGGATGCACAGATAATAAGTGGGTGGCTAGAACTGAAGAACACATACGTTAAGCACAATGCTATATTGTGCTTACCAACTTGTACAGGGATATCAAATTGTGGAGAATATAAATATAGAATTTTTCTCCATAAATAAGTGCTACCAACTGTGCTAGGTTGAATACCCTTGCACTTATTAGTTCAGTCAAATTACATAAATTCTAGTAATTTGTTGAGAATTATTTTATTATTTAAAACTCAATTCTGATTATTTTCTTATTGAAGTATAATACACATGCAGAAAAGTGCATACAATGGCAGCTCAGTAAATTTTTACATGTATACAAAAGAAGTAACCACCATCTAGGTCAAGATATAGAATATTTCCAGCACCACTATTAGGCACCTTCCCAATTAATAGCTCTTCCTCCAAGGTAATTACTATTCTCAATTCAATAATCATGAGTTTGTTTTGCCAGATCTTGAACATCATGTAAATGGAATTATGGAGTATGTGTTCTGTAGTTCCTGGATTTTTTTGTGCAACATAAAACCTGTGAATTATCTGTGTTATTGTGGGAAACAGTAGTTAGTTCTTCTATATACTTCTTTTTGAGGATACCATTACTTATTTGTCCATTCTCCTATCAACAGACATTTGCGTTGCCTTGGTTTTTGGCTATTATGAATACAGCTGCTATAAGTGTTTTTGTAGATGTTGTCTGGTGGACATATGCATTCATGTTTTCATGGTATAGAGCCAGGAATGGGATTCTTATGGGTCCTGGTGTAGGTGCATGTTAGCTTTAGTATGTATTGCCAACAGTTTTCCAAAGTGGTCAAACCAAGTGTATATTCATCAGGAAATCATTAGTTTCTATTGTTTCATGTTTGTAACCACACTTGGCATTAACAGTCCTTGCAATTTTTGGTATTCTGATGGGTATGTATTGATATCTCATTGAGGCTTTAATTTGCATTTCCCTTAAGTGATGAAGATGACTGCTTTTTGTACACTTATTGATAATTTTAATAACTGCTTTGCTCAAGAAGATATTAAATGCTTAAGTTCTCTGCACATTTAAAAAATTGAATTGTCTTTCTTATTGATTTGTAGGAGTTCTTTATATATTCTGGATATGAGTTCTTTTTTAGGTATATTATTGTAAATATCTTCTCCAAGTCCATCCCTAGCCTTTTTTCTCTTCCAATGTCTTATGTGATTGGAAGTTAATTTTATTAGTTTTTCTTTTTTATGTGTAGTGCTTTTTAGTTACTGTTTAAGAAATTTTGACCTACCCGAGGTCACAAATATTTTTTTCCCTACAATATCTTTTGCAACAGAGATTCCAAACTTTCTTGTTTTTTTTTTGTTTTTTTTTTTGTAGCCTATAATATATCAGTCTTTTTTGTTTTCAGAGAGCTGCTACACCAAATGAAAAACCTAGCAATTCTGTTTATTAAATAGGTAGGTCCAAACACCTTAATTTTTCATGAGAACAACTAGAATGAAAATGTTGTGTATTTATCTAGACAAGCAGCTCAAACAGATGCTCTATTGATGCATCTCAATTGACATCGTATACAAAAGAAAGCATATTAAATCTTGAAAGTCTGAGATAATTGAACTTTAACCAAAAGTGATTTTTCATTGGCTACTGTACAGACTGCCTAGAGACTACCATTATGAGGCTAGCAGTAGACCAATAATTCACTTTTATATTCTCAGAGTTACTTGTTTTTTTGATGTAGAGAAACAATAAGAGCTAGCATTAGAGATAAATGGGACAAAAAGAACAAAAACACTAAGTTTACTTTATTTAGCTTGTTAACTTCCAAAAGTTAGGAGAAATTTCTAAAAACGTATATTTCTTATGATTTAATTATATTAAAACTTGCAGGTATTTGGGGGAAATCTGACAATGTAAAATTTTTTCAAAATCATATGTGTTCAGACAATTAAGTTTGCGAACTCATCCTAGAAAAGGTGCTACATACCTCATTGCTGAATGTCACTACAGTCACCTTCGAGGGATTCCCCTTGGGAACCTATGCACCCATACCAGCGCCTAGTTCACCCTTCAAAGCAATTTTGGAACTCTTTTTCTGGAATGGCCATCAGAGATGTCATTGTATTACCCTTGATGTCCTGAATGTCATCAAAATGTCTTCCTTTCAATATTTCCTTTATCTTTGGGTAAGAAAGAAGTCATTGGGGGCCAGATCAGGTGAGCAGAGAGGGTGTTCCAATAATGAAGTTCTTTTTCTTTTATGTTTTGTTTCTCTCTTTTTCTCTCTCTCTCTCTCTTTCTCTCTTGCTGTAGAGCAGAACCCAACATTATTATTAGATCTTGCAGTGATTCCTCCAAGATTGTTTGGTACTTTTAAAAAAAATTGATTTTTATTTATTTATCAGTATCCAGTTTTAACTTAGTTATTATGACAAAGTTTAACAAATACGTTTTCTTTTGGAGAATCTTATTAGAATTTTTACTTTTTTGTTTTATTTTCATATAAGTTATATAAAAAAAAAACCAAAAACTCTGGTCAACCTGACCAGAATATGGTTTGAACTATAATCAGTTGAAGCATACCTCTTCTTCATTAAGATGTTGGGAAATTTGAATATATTTATTTCAATGCATAATTAATTTGGTTTTGCTCTTTGATGCAAATATGAATTGTGTTTTATTCATATGATAAAGGCACAGAAATAAATCACTACCTTTATTTTATCACATAGAGCAGATGGTCCATATCAAAATTTACAAGATAAATCAAATTTCAAATACTAAACCAAAGTTGAAGGATCTTTCTTCTGGAATTGAAGAGACAATTGCAAATTACAACCACTGAAATTTTCTTTAACTTTCATTGTTTCTTTTTTTTTTTCTTTTCTTTTTTTTTTTTTTCTCATTGTTTCTTAATTTGATGACTTAAAGATAATGCTAGCCTACACAGACTTTACACTTCTTTGTTTCTAAATAGATAACCTCAACTACATTGTAAATTAAAGATAGTGTTTATCTGTCTATACTGTAGATTATTTCGGTCAGCGTGGTTAGTAGCCATGATAATAAGAACAGTTATATCTGAAGTACCCTTGCTTCACCTTTTTAATTAGAAAGTGCTCTAGAGTTTCACATATGGGAAACCCATACAACTTCTATGGAAAATATTTTTTCTCTGATGGACTAATTTAAATGATTTAGGAATTACGTGTGGGGAGGGGTCATTACTTTTAATGACTAAATGTAAGGAATTTAATTGAGTAACTATTGGAAGTATTAATTAGAAGTCCATATGCAAAACTGTCTCATAGAACTTTGATTTTACTACCAAAATGAAAGGCAAGTCCTCATTCCATGCAGAAACAGAGATTTGTGAATCCAGATGTGTTATTGATAGAATTATTTCTTCTTTTGCATTTAATCCCATGCCTGAAATTAAATTTTTTTTCAACTTTATTGAGATGCAATTGACATGTAGCCTTGTGTAAATTTCAAGTGTACAATGTGATGATTTCATATCCATATCTACTGTGAAATGATTACTACAATAAGGTTAGCATATTGATCACCTCACCATAGTTACCATTTTTTTGGGGGGGATAGAACTTTTAAGATCTACTTTCTTAGCCACTTTGAAATATGCAATACAATATAGTTATTATATAGTTAACTATAGTCATTGCGCTGTATATTAGGTCTCCACTTATTCATCTTATAGCTAGAAGTGTGTACCTTTTGATCACCTACACCTGTATTCACCCACCCTGCCCCAGGCAACCAGCAATCTACTCTCTTCTATGAGTTTGGTGTTTTTATATTCCACATATATGTAAGCGAGATTATACAGTACTTGTCTTGCTATGTCTGACTTATTTCACTGAGAATAATGCCCTCCAGTTTCATTCATATTGTTGCACGTGACAGAATTGCCTTCTTATTCATAGCCAAATAATATTCCTCTCTCTCTGTGTGTGTGTGTGTGTGTGTGTGTGTGTGTATCACACCTCTTCTTTTTCCATTCATCTGATGATGCATATTTGTTTCCATATCTCAGCTTTTGTAAATAACGCTGCAATGAAAATGGATGTGCAGATTTCTCTTCAAAATAGTGATTTCCTTTCATTCAACCACAAGTATGAACCCAAAGTGGGAACATGAAGCTCTGTAATTGTTAGGCAAGCTCTCAGCAAATTGAAGATTAGCCGACAATCTTTAAGTACTTTATTCTCAATTTCAAAAAAAATAAAACTTTTCTTTTCCATGTGAGTTTGTAGGATTTGCATCACAATGTAGTACAGTGTGACGTCTAAGTTATTCTATAAACAAAACAAAAAACAAATGAAAAAACCTGTAGTGTTTACACATGGTGATATTTTAAATACTGTATTCATATCATGATACATATAAAAAATACAACACTTCACTATTGCTTTTCTTTCTTTGGTCAGCTGGCATTTTCTTGTATGCTGCTTAAGAATGGAAGGCAGATCACAATGCTATATACAGCCCTACCTCAGAGATATTGCAAGTTCAGCACGAGACCACCACAATAAAGCAGACATAACAATAAAGCAAGTCGCTCAAATTTTTTGGTTTCCTAGTGCATATAAAAGTTATGTTCACACTATACTCTAGTCTATTAAGTGTAACATTATGTCTAAAAATATAATGTACATATCTTAATAAAATTTATTTTAACCAAAAAAAGCTAGCCATGATCTGAGCCTTCAGCAGGTCACAATTTTTTTGCTGGTAAAGGGTCTTGATTCGATGTTTATGGATGATGACTGATCAGGGTGATGGTTGCTGAAGGCTGGGGTGGCTGTGAAAATATCTTAAAGAAAGACAAGAAAGAAGTTTGCCTCATTGATTGACTCTTCATTTCACAAAAAATTTTTCTGTAGCACGTGATGCTGTTTAATAGGACTTTACCCACCGTAGTACTTGTTTCAAAATTGGAGCCGATCCTCAAATTCTGCCGCTGGTTTATCAACTTAGTTTACGTAATATTCTAAATCCTTTGCTGTCATTTCAATGATCTTCACTGCATCTTCACCAGGAATATGTTCCATCGCAAGAAACCACTTTCTTTGCTCCTCCGTAAGAAGGAATTCCTCATCCATTCAAGTTTTATCATGAGATTCAAGCAATTCAGTCACATCTTCAGGTTCAGGCTCCACTTCTAATTTTTGTTCTCTTGTGATTTCCACCACATTTGCAATTACTTTCTCAACTGAAGTCTTGGCGCTCTCAAAGTCATCCGTGAGGGTTGGAATCAACTTCTTCCAAGCTCCTGTTAATGTTGATATTTTGACTCCATCCCATGAATCATGAATATTCTTAATGACATCTAGAATGGTGAGTCCTGTCCAGAAGGTTTTCAGTTTTCTTAGCCAGATCCATCAGAGCTATCACTGTCTATGGCAGTTATAGCTTTATGAAATGTATTTTTTAAATAATAAGATTTGAAAGTCGAAATTACTCCTTGATCCATGGGCTGCAGACTGTATGTTGTGTTATTTGACATGAAAACAACATTGATCTACATCTCCATCAAAGCTCTTGGGTTACCAGGTACATTGTCCATGAGCAATAATATTTTGAAAGGAATCTTTTATTCTGAGTGGTAGATCTCAACAGTATGTTTAAAATATTCAGTAAACCACGTTGTAAAGAGATGCACGGTCATCCAGGCCTTGTTGTTCCATTTATAGAACACAGGCAGAGTAGATTAAGCACAATTCTTAAGGGCCTTAGGATTTTCAGGATGGTAAATGAGCATTGGCTTCAACTTAAAGTCACCAGATGCATTAGTTCTTAACAAGACAGTCAGAATGTCCGTTGAAGCTTTGAACCCAGGCATTGACTTCTCCTATCTACCTATGAAAGTCTACAAGTAGATGGCAGCTTCTTCCAATATAAGGCTTTTATGTCTACCTTGAAAATCTGTTGTTTAGCATTAACTACCTTCATTCATTATGTTAACTAGGTCTCCTGGATAACTTGCTGCAGCTTCTGCATCAACACTTGCTGCTTCACCTTGTACTTTTATGTTATGGAGATGGCTTCTTTCCTTAAACCCCATGAACCAACCTCTGTTAGCTTCCAACTTTTCTTCTATAGCTTTCTGACCTCTCTCAGCGTTCAAAGAACTGAAGAGAATTCAGCCCTTCCTCTGGATTAGGCTTTGGCCTAAGGGAATGTTGTGGTGATTTGATCTTCTATCCAGACACCAAAACTTTCTCCATATCAGCAATAAGTATTTTTTAATTTCTCATCATTCTGTGTTTACTGGAATAGCACTTTTCATTTCCTTCAAGAACTTTTCCCTTGCATTCACAACATGGCTAACTGTTTGACAAAAGGGGCCTAGCTTTTGGCCTGTCTCAGCCTTCTACACGCCTTCCTTGCTATGCTTAACCATTTTTAGCTTTTGATTTAAAGTGAGAGACATGTGACTATTCCTTTTACTTGAACACTTAGGGGCTGTTGTAGGGTTATCGATTGGCCTAATTTCAATTTTGTTGTAGCTCAGAGAATAGGAAGGCCTGAGGAGAGGGAGAGAGATGGGGGAGCTGGTCAGTGGAGCAGTCGAAACATACACAATTTTTATTAAGTTCCAGTCTTATATGGGTGTGGTTTGTGGCATCCAAACAATTACAATAGTAACATCAAATGTCACTGATCACAGATCATTGTAACAAACATAATAATAATGAAAAAATGTGAAATATTGTAGAATTACCAAAATGTGACATGGAGACCTGAATGAAGTGAGCAATACTGTTGGAAAAATGGCACTGATTTAGACTTGTTCTATGCAGGGATGCCACAAACCTTCAATTTGTAAAAAATGCAGTATCTGCAAAGTACAATGAAGTGAAGTGCAATAAATTGAAGTATGACTATAATCCCTTGAAAATTTGAAACAGAACTGGTTGCTCCCCTTCATCCTTGTGTTTATAATCTCACAGCAATACTATTTTTCAAGTGCATTTCAAAAATCATTCAACAATTCTACTTGATTACTGAAATTTGCAAAACTGCGTATTTCTTTTTATAATTTTCTTAATGTTAGTCTTTGATAACAAAGATGTTCATCCATATGTGGGTTGTAAATTCCCTTGGAGAGCAAAGCAAGGAGGAAGGAACTAGAAAGGAGAGTAAATGAAATTTTTTCCTGGTCTGAGCCTGGTTTTGATTAATTTTGACACTTTATTATTTGGCATTTTGGTTTTCCTAGATATAACATGTTAGGAAGTATAGCTACTCTACAGAACATCTCGACATACACCTTCAGGAAAGCGAACAGGTTAGGAACTAGGTGGGAAATTAAGAATGAGTCAGTTGACTGAAGTCACTACTAGCTGATATGAGGAGCCAGCCTTGAACACTTACTCTGTGTCGTATGCTATACTACCAGAAGTTGTAGTTTGAAGGAATTTCCATTGCATCACTAGTGCTCTGTATTCTTTTCTTTTTCTCTTACCCAAGTGATAGAGGCTCACGGGAATGGGACAGCAGAACTGGTTTGCTGGAATTCAAACTGCAGAGAGACAACACATCTTGTAGGGCTGAGAGAACTTACGATGGAGCTACAAAGAACCTTAGAGCTCACCTGTTCCAACCTTGCATTTTTCAGATTAAAAACCAACAACAACAAATCACTAAGGTCCAGATAGTTTAATTGGTTGATCAAAGTCCCATAACTAGCAAAATAACCGCCTCTGAGTCACAGATTGCTCATTTTTAAAAATCGATACATAGGGCTATTGGAAAGATTTAAGAATATGTTCATAAAATAAGTAGTATAGTGCTTGACATGTATGAAGCACCTGATGAATGTGGGTTTTTATCATTATTGTTAAAATTGTTCCTTGATTTTTATTAAAATATAGCTAACATGCAATATTATATTAGTTTCAGGTATACACCACAGTTATTCAACATTTATATACCTAAAGAAGTGATCACCATGATAATAAGTCCAGCAACTATCTTACACTGTACCACGCTATCACAATGTTATTGACTATATTCCCTATGCTGTACATTACATCCCCATGACTTATTCTTTTTATACCTGGAAATTTGAAACTCTTATTCCTCTTCCCTTTCCTCCCCCTTTTTAATTTTTCAATTATAATTGACATTTGATATTATTATATATTATCAGGTATACAGCACAGAGGTTAGGTTAGACATTTATATAATTTAAGAAGTGATCCCCTGTCTAGTCTAATACCCACCTGGAACTATACATTATTATTACCATATTATGGACTATATTCTCTATGCTTTACTTCACACCCCCATGATTATTTTTTAACAACCAATTTGTACTTCTTAATTCCTTCACATTTTTCAACCTGCCCCTAGTCCCTCTCTCATCTATCACCCCAATAATTCTAGTACCCATGTAGCACCATACACAGTTAATACAATATCATCGACTGTATTCCTAATGCTATACCCTACATCCCCATGACCACTATGTAACAACAAATTTATACTTTTTAATCCCTTCCCCTTTTTCACCCATGCCCAACTCCCTGCCATTTGGCAATCAAAAAATGTTCTCTTTATCTATCAGCTTGTTTCTGTTTGTTTATTTGTTTTTATTGTTTAGAGTTCATGTATAAGTGAAATCACATTGCATCCATCTTTCTCTGTCTGACATACTCCACGCAGCACAATACCCTCCAGATCCATCCATGTCACTGCAGATGGCAAGAGCCCATTTCTTTCCATGGCCAAGCATTGTATATATGTACCACTTCCTCTTTATCTATTCATCAGTCAATGGACACCCAGGCTGCCTCACATCTTGGCCATTGTAAGCAGTACTGCAATGAACAAATGGATGAGCACATCCCCTTAAAGTAGCATTTTGGGTTTCTTCAGATAAATACCCAGAAATGGGATTACTGGGTTCTTCTTTTTCTCTTGTTATAGTCTTTGTTTTAAAGTCTAATTTATCCGGTATGAGTATTGCTATCTCAGTTTTTTTTTTCTCTCTCTTTCATTTCCATTTTCATGAAGTATCTTTTTCCATCCCTCTACTTTCAGTCTCTGTGTGTCTTTCAATCTGAAGTGAGTCTCTTGCAGGCAGCATATATAAGGGTTTTGTTTTCTTATCCATTCAGCCACCCTATCTTTTGATTGGAGCATTTAATCCATTCATATTTAAAGTAATTATTGATAGATATGTAGTTATAGACATTTTATTATTCATATTTTTGATATTTGTTTTGTTCTTTTTTTCCATCTTAAAGAAGTCCCTCTAAGATTCCTTGTAATACTGGTTTGGTGGTGATGAACTCCTTTAGCTTTTTCTTGTCTGGGAAGCTGTTTATCTGTTCTTCAATTCTAAATGACAGCTTTGCTGTGTAGAATAATCTTGGTTGTAGGCCCTTGCTTTTCATCACTTTCAATATTTCGTGCCAATCCCTTCTGGCCCTCAAAGTTTCTCTTGAGAAGTCAGCTGATATTCTTATGGCAGCTCCCTTGTAGGTAACTAACCATTTCTCTCTTGCTGCTTCTAAGATTTTCTCTTTGTCTTTAACCTTTGGCATTTTAATTATGATGTGTATTGGTGTTGGCCTCTTTGAGTTCATCTTATTTGGGGCTCTCTGTGCTTCCTAGGCTTGTATATCTCTTTCCTTTGCCAAATTAGGGAAGTTTTCCATCATTATTTCATCTAACACATTTTAAAAACCTTGTTCTCTCTCTTCTGCTTCTGGTACCCCTATGATGGGAATATTGGTATGCTTGATGTTATCCCAGAGGTCCCTTAAACTGTCCTAATTTTCTTGGATACTTTTTTTTTTTTTGCTCTTCTGCTATCTTATCTTCTAAACTGCTGATTCGATCCTCTGTGTCATCTAATATACTATTCATGTATTCTTTAGTTATTGAATTCTTTATTTCTGATTTTTTTTAATGTTCTCTACCTCCATTTTTATGTTTTTTTTCTCACTTTATTGAAGTTCTCCCTGAGATCATTGAACATCATTATAAATAGTGTTTTGAACTCTGCACCTGGTAGATTGCTTGTGTTCGTTTTCTTTAGTTCTTTCTCTGGAGTTTTGTTCTGTTCTTTTATTTGGGACATGTTTCTTTGTTTCCCAGTTTTGGCTATCTGTCTGTGTTTGTTTCTATGTGTTAGGTAGATCTACTATGCCCCCTACTCTTAGCAAAGTGGCCTTATGTAGTAGATGTCCTGTGGGGCCCAGTGGCATTGTCTTCCTGGTCATCTGACCTGGGTGCTCTATGTGTGTCTCTTGTGTGTGCCCTCATCTTATATTTGAGTCTTGGTTGCTCTTTGCACATCAATGAGAGTGATTGACCCTCAGGTTCATTGGTTGTGAGGACTGGCCATGCCTACAGCAGGGGAGCTGTGCTGAAGGGGCTGACCCTATAGAGCAGGGTTTGCTTCAGCAGGGTTCTGGTGCTTGTGCAGTCTGCCATTTGTGTGCATTGTACATGGAGGAGGTTGGGTGATGCTGTGGCTTTGTCCAAAGCTAGCTACAGGGTCTGCTAGTCCTGGGGCCTCCTTTGACAGGTCCAGCCTCAGACCAAGTTCAGCCCTAGCCTGTGCCTTGCTTGGGGCCAACTGGCTTGAGCCACAAAGTAGTCTGCAGGTGGCTGCCACCCATGCTGGACTTGGAGGTGCCTTTAGAAGCCAATATGTGAACCAAGGCCAGCTGTCACTAGTGCTGGGCTTAGGGCTGCTCAGCTAGAGGTACAGGACACAGCAAAGCCAGATGCTGCTTGTCTGGGTTTTGTGATTCTTTAAGAGATTTCAGGAAAGTCTGCAGCATTACCTAAGTAAAGCCATTTGTACAGAAAAGCCACTGGGAACAGCTTGGGTGTGACGAAAACGTAGATGGGGCATGGTCACAGGGAATCGCCAGGGCAGGGAGGATGAATGGTGTTAGCCAGGTTGTTGGAGACTCAGATATGGTGCCTGCCTGCATTTGCATGCTGGGAGTGGAAGGGCTTAACACAGAAACAATAGTATATTCCAGCTCCTCTATCTGGGAGAAAGCTGCCCCCCCAACCCTTGCCCTGAGGTCACACAACTCAGTTCCTCCCCTTATGACCCTGGCACCTTTTGAACTGCTAATGCAGTACTGGAACTCAAAGTGAGTGAGTCCATCAGTGAATTAAGTTTATGGGTAGAGTCTTTAATAGGAGTGCCTGGGTCTGCAGCCTCCCTCATCTCACTCAGGACACTCTCCCCTGGTTTTCCCAAACAGAAGTTATGGGGACTTCTCTCCCTAGCACTGGAACCCTGGGCTGGGGAGCCTGGTGTGGGGCTGGGACCCTCTCTTCTCTGGGGGAGACCTCTGCAACTGAGATATCTCTGCCTATTTTTCATGGTCACATGAGGGTGTGGGCCCAGCCCGTTCCATTTCTCTGCCCCTCCTCCCAGTCTTGAGGTGGCTTCTTCTGTCCTTAGTTGTAGGACTTCTGCTCAGATAGACTTCAGCCTATTCTCAATGATTGATGTTCTGTAGTTTACTTATAATTTTGATATGGTTGTGAAAGGAGGTAAGCTCAGCATTTACCTACTTCACTTCAACTCCTGTCTTGAGTTTAATTTTATTAATAGTAATTATATTTATCATTGGCCCTGTTGAAAGCAGAACCCGGGTCCCCTAACTCTAGGTTCAATGTTTTTCCTACTCCTTTGTATTTCCCGACAGCTGGCAATATTCCTTCAGATGCATGTTTGAAAGCAGGCTAGAAAGTTGAATTGAACGAGAAAGGGAAGGCTGGCTAGTACCAGCCTGAACTCTAATCAGAGTTGTAGAAATTCTGGATCCAGAGACTTTTCACATGTGTGAGATCTAGTCTCATCTGAAGTTATGATCAAAGTTCTGCCTGGTTCATACTGAGAGGTAGTTTTTTTTTGTTTGTTTGTTTTTTCCCCCTCCCATGTGCCCTTTGCTTTCATTTTGCTCAACTTTAAAACATTTGTTCTATTTGCATGAATGTATTCAACAGGCAGATTGTTCCTTGCCTGAAAATTCTTCCCATGAATGCAAATAACATTTCTTAATCTCTCACAGCTGGTTCAAGAAGTATGCCTGATGAATCACCTAGAAGATAAAAAAAAAAAGGCAAAGAGAAGAAAAACAAATGCAAAACATTATACAACCCTTGAGCAGCCCATTAACTATTTAACTTATGCAAAATATTCACTGCACGAAGAACTATTTTAGATAGAAGGCACAAGGCTTTCTCTTGGGCAATGGAAAGATAGTCAGAATTTTGATGTTTTAAAAAGCTATGGTCAGTTTCGATTTCCTTACCAATCTTGTGAAACAAACTTGGGTAAAAAAAAAAAAAAATTAAAACCATAAATGCTCTGGATAGATCTATACCCTTGCCTTACTGGAGAGGAAAAATACTTTTCCTCAAGATTCAGGGACTTAAGTCTCTTGCTTTTGGTCCTTTCCGGTGCTTTTGGGGAGAAATTAGGTACTTATAAAGACCACCATCAGTCCTCAATTTTATTTACCAATAAAAACAGCTACTTTATAAGGTTTGTTGGTCTTTCCTTCAGAGAACTGTTAGGATAATTGCTGGAGGTTGTTAGTACACCTGTGGGCAGGCGCAGATGGGCAGATTTGGCATTTGAACTGGGTTTGCAAGGATAGGTAACATATTTGCACACAGAACTGAAGTAAAGAAGATGCACATCTGCTCACAAGGAATTTTCATTCCAGTAGATAAATATTCTCATGGCTAGGGAAGAGACCAGCAGCTGGGGGTGAGCAAATTGCGAAGTGCTTTTTGTTTTTCTTTCTTGCTCCCTTTCTTTTCTTTTTTTTTTATCAAATGCAAAAGTCAGCAAGCAATTCTGTGTGTCTCCATGTCTTTCAAAGGGTAATTCTTTGTTGGTATGTGGCTCTCCTCTCCAGATGAAGTCCGAATGTGGAAAGAAGTGAAAAGAAGTAAGTCATAAGGGAGACAAAATATTTGGCTTCCATACTGCCTTATAAAGTGGTGATGAAAAGATGGTAATACTGAGAAGAGGGAGTGGGAGGGAAACAGGACACAGGAGGCACAGACTATATCTGCATCTGTGAGGTTGGGAGGAGATGACTCCGTTCACTCATTCATTCCTTCATTCATTCAGCAAATTTTTGTCCTACTCTGGTTCCTCTCCTGATTAAAACCCTTCAGTGGTTTTCTTTGATACCTAGAGCACACTTGCAAAACAAATTTTTCTTCCAGATTTTCATGGCTACAATGATATGGTCCCTGACTTCTTCCTTATCTCTGCCTTATGCGATCTGTCCTTTAGTTCTACTGTTCAGACACACTGTTTTCCTTTCTGAGCCAAACTTTCTTCCTGTAAGAAATGCTCCATCCTTCCCTGCCCCCCTTCCAAGCGCTGGTTGCATCTCATCTTTCTCCACTTAATCACAACTACTCAGAAAGGTCTCCCGTGACTACTCTATCTATAGAAGTTTTCTTCTGCCCCCAAATTTGTCTCTATCTCAGAGCTCTATTAATTCATTCATAGCTCTTGGCACCACGTGTGCCTGTTTTATTTGTTGGTGTATTTGTTGTGTACTCCTACCTCTAGACGATACACTGCAGGAGAGCTATCTGTCCATCTTGTTCCTTGTTGGGTCAGCTGATCCTCACACCATGCCTGGATTGAATAGGTGCTCAGTAATGAATAAATGATTGAAGGTTGCTGGGCAGGTGAATCATGGTGGAAGAAGCTAATCAATGAAATCTTATTCTTAAAAGCAATCTGTGGCTTTCATTTCTAAGCTTCTTCATGGACAGAGTTCTCAGGAGGAGCAGCATCCAGCAGCGGGAGGATGGAGGGACCGGAATCAGGAGACCAGTAATGTATTAGGTCCCAGAAACCCTAGGGAGAGGTTGCTAGTGGATCCGGATATTAACATCTTAGTACTTATGAGAACAAGTTTTACCAGTATGGGTTCAAATGTGAAGTGTGGCCTATTAGTCTAAGGCCCTTGCAGATTATTTGTGTGTGTGTGTGTGTGTGTGTGTGTGTGTGTGTGTGTGTGTGTGTGCTGGAAATAAGCCAGAAAGCACTGGTGCTGCTTGTTAGGCATGAATGTTGCAGCATTTTCTAGTCCTGGTCCCTGGCATCTCACTGAACTGAGGCTAGTGCCTGAGTCTCTATCAATACTCCTCTGGAGGGCAGTCCTAGCATTGTGCCAGCAGAGCTTCTGAGTGCCCTGGCTTCCCTGAGTGGGTCTTCCAAGATCCTATTTACAACTCCCTGGGGTGCATTAGGGAAGCAAGTATGCTGAATACCAGGCTTCTCCTTTCCTCTCCCTTCCCAGCTCCACTCACCTGCCCTAATGGAGCCTATTTCCCTCAGCAGGGCTTCCTCTCCTGCTCCTCAGGTCGCCACGTCCTAGAGCAGTCCAGGCTGAGCCTATGACATTCAGCTAATAGTGTGCGAGCTCAGTGGTCTAGAGAACTTGGCAGTACTCTTCATTTCTTCCAGAGCTTAAAAACAGATATGCAAATCGGTTCCTGAGAATCTCATGTTCCCAAGGTAGTAATGCAGAATAAACCCTCATAGTGATTGCTTTGGCTGTGGCTGTTTCGTAGAGCAACATGAATTTAGAAAAGGACTTGGGGGTAGGCTCCTGTCGTGATTACCATCTCAGTTCCATTTTCTGTTTCCAAAGTTCTTCCATCCCTAATTTAGAGATAGGCCCAGAGTTGAGATTTATAAACTCCAAGGCAACACACTGAGTTCAGAATATAGGTGCTGGGTGAACTTAATAGAATATGGTGTCATCGCAGTAAACTTACTGGGGAACTAAGAAGAGTGTGGCTGCCTCAAGAAAAGAGGGGCCTCTGCTCTTTGAGGCATGTCCTGTGGGCTTGGGACTTGCATCCTCTGCAAAGAAGACGATGTGTTGGCGAAAAGAACGGATGGTTTCTCTGGTGTGCTTCATTCAGTAAAAATGAATCTGCATGAAGAGGCTCCAATAAATGCCTCTTCCCTGGAGATGCCTGAAAATGTGTGCAATGTGCCGGAGGGATCAAAAGCACTGACTTTTAAAAACTGAACATTTAAAAAAAAAAGTTTCCATTCTTTCATGCAGAATGTACAGCGTTTCCCACCTGGTCACTTCTCCCACAACAGGGAAAATTGGTTTTCTGGTGGAACATGAAAGCCAGTGAGAGCCAAGCATATCACAGAAATAAAGACCCTGCACAGTGTCTGAGTGACTGTGAAAGGAATTCCCAGGCTATTCATAAAACATCTCAAACTAGTTTTACATCAGAGTCATAATTTCTATAAAATGCATCTCTACTGGGTAGGGACTAATAAGCCTAAGGACATGTAATCATGTACACTGTTTAAATATCTGTGTAAACAGGTGTTCCATGGAATGCGCAGTAACTCATTTCCCTACACTTATTAAAACAGTTGTTGATCAGGGGAGTCTCCAGGTACTGAAGTGATAAAGCAGAATTTCAGATGATAATTAGCTATCATGAAAAGAAGCCCTGAAAGTTTATTATTGCTTGATGCATATAGTAAGGGCTTAATAAATGTTAACTTGTTATTATTGATGTTGTTTTTATCAGAAAGTTTGTTGGCACTATAACGGAGGCGGTATCTTCCCTCTCAGAGTTGGGGTTTCTTCTGGCTGTGCTCCAGGAAAGAGGTGAAGTCATTTTCCTTATGCTGTCACCAGCTGGGCAGCACTCTCTTCCCTTGCGGTGCCCTTTTCACGGAAACAGTCTGTTGGGTGCCTCAAAATGAAGCTTCTGCTTCTTGCTCCTCAATTCTCTGGGATGCATGGCTTGGGAGGAGAGTGCTATATAGGCATCTTCCATGTGATTTAAACAAATTGCTTTTTTATTTTTTACATTGTCTGGAGTAAGAATGCCTGAGGTCTCAAGACTAATTATGGCGAGATTTCTGTTGGTGTTTTGTAAACTTAAACAGACCAAATAGATTAAATTATCTTTCTTAATTGAATTAACCTTTAAGAATCTATAAGTTTATATTAACATTTGGCTAATTCACCTTTGGTCATGACATGAACTTTGAAGAACTTATCTGGGCAGCTAGATTTTATGACATGAGGATAAAAGTAGCATAACTTTCCCACTTATAGATTCTTAAAGTAGTTTACAAAAAATTAAGAAAAAAACGACCATGTCAAAATTAATATAGAAATTGCTGATATGTGGAATTTATTTTATCTATTTAAAAGAGTGGCTTACTATGAAGTGCCAAACAGGAAACACCTATGGCTGAGAAATAGCTATTTTAAAATCAGGCTTGCATTTCTCTCAATTGTTAAGATTGTAGCTACTTGGATTATTTCTAATAACCAATATATGGAAGCAACCTAAGTGCTCATTAATAGACAATTGGATGCAGAGGGTGTGGTACATACTATATATAATGGAATATTACTCGGCCATAAAAAAGAGTGAAGTCTTACCATTTGCAACAACATGGATGGACCTGAAGGGTATTATTCTAAGTGAAATAAGTCAGGCAAAGAAGACCAATAGCATATTATCTCACATGTAGGTGGAGTCTAAAGAACAAAATAAAAAAATGAACAAAGCAGAAATAGACCCTTAGATGTAGAGAACAAACAAATTGTTGCCAGACTGGAGGGAGATTGGGGACTAGGTGAAAAAAGTGAAAGGACTCAAAAGTACAAATTGGTAGTTACAAAATAGTCACGGGGATGTAAAGTACAGCATGGGGAATATAGTCAATGCTATTGTAATAATTATGTATAGTGCCAGGTGGGTACTAGAATAATTGGGGTGAACTACTTCATAAATTATATGAATGTCTAACCACTATGCAACTAATATAAAATAATATTGAATGTTCATGCTAATTGAAAAAAAAGTGTAGTTGCTTTATCCTTTCTTGGTAATTAAATATGTATCCAAAGTAGAGTTATAATTTGGTTGTTAATTTCTTAATTTGTAGAAGTTCAATATCATTCTTAAACTTTCATATACAAGTTGTCTTAGATGGTGACTGTGATACCTGGTTTTCTTGTGCCAGTGCCAGTTTGCCTGAAGCATCTTGTTTATGTCTCATGTCCTGGTTTGAACAATACATTTTCTGGCCACCATATTCATCATTGGCAGCTAAACTCTAAACCAATATCCACACCAACAATGACATCAAAAACAGTATTTATAGGATAACAGGAGGAAACTATTTTAAGCTGGACCATAAATAAAAATCGCATTATGGTCAGTCAGGGGAGGAGAGTGGAAGATCAGTTTATCTGCTTTGGGTGATATGAGTTATGAAGTAGTGAGCGATTAGGTTGGATTACTATGGACTTATCATGAATCTGAAATCCTTGAAAGCCATGGAGGGTTTAGGTTGGTACAGCAAGAAATTGGGAGTTATTAAAGCTTTCTGAGCAGATATGTGTCAGATGAAAAACCACTGTAAGAAGTTACCATGGCAACAGTATAAGGAAAATGTTGGAGTGGTAAATGGTACCACTTCTAGACCAGAACCACTAACAGTGGAGCGCATTAGGTACTCTAAAAGGCAGTTTTTAGAGCAATAAGCAAGCAAACTATCTGGTACAGCACCCAAAGGAGTCGTCATTCTGAAAGGACTGGAAGAGGGAGACAGTGGTTACAAAAACAATAATACAGATCTTGAGTAAAATGAGATTGGAACATGAGGCCTGGATAATCTGGTAATTCTCTGGGCCTACTACCATATAGCTTCACTGGCCTTTTTAAGGTTCTTGTGGCTATAGACAAGCCTGTGCCTTGAACATTTAACTCAAGATAGCTTCCTGCATCCCTGTTTATTTTATAGGGCCATATTTGAGACAAATTGGCATATAAGGCTTAAAAGAGTTGTGACAACTTTAAGGTTTAAATCAATTTGAATTTTACTTAATCAATGGAATCAAGAAAAGTTAAATAAAATTAGGGGTGAGCTCTATGTGGAATTACTAAAGGTTCATTTAATATATTAATACTCAGGAGACAACTTAGTCTTTTGAGCTCCATCCATATCATGCAACACCACAATGACATCCTCTCACAATCACACCATGATGTCTTTGACAGAGGCAGTATACCCAGGTCAGTGTTACTTTGTCCTCACCCAGGATTGATTTCTAAGAAATTATCTAAGATTTGTGCAAGATACCAAAAACCAGGGAAGGTAAGTCTGATGTAACTACACGTATCAAATGGCGGTTTCCCATATAATCCTCCATCTATTTTAAATTGGAAAATGGATCAACTTTCATTATCCACCAATATCTTTATAACTTATTTGCTTTCTTCTTTAAATATCTCATCTTTTATCCTCACCACCTTAAGAGCTAAGCGGTAGTAAATCGTTTGGAAAGTGGAAATCAAAGAATATACTGAAGGGGAGAGAAGGAAGTACCTACTTCCATGTGGTTTATATAAACATCTGAAAAATTCCAGCTTATGTTTCAGGAACTTATTACCTATGTAGGTAGCAAAAGTGAGGGGCAAATACATCAGAATTACTAAAGGATAAGTCTCTAGACAGAAAACCTTCTTAATATATGGATTTCCAGTTTTACAATCATAAATGAATTCACTGTCATTTATTTATCATGTGACGGAAGAGTCTGGGTTAAATATTCAGCCAATATTTAGTAATTGGTAAATTCAAATTCCTCTCGATTGATAAAAAAATCATTTATAATTACATGTGCCATTTTTTATCAATGAAAAGATAATATTCTCCAAACATAAATCTCATTGTTCTTATGACAGCTTAATAACTTGCAAACTTTAATTTTCATCTCTCAGAAGATTGATGAGATTTTAAACTATTTGAAAACAGTTTATATGCAAAATTATGATGTCACAGTTAGTGAACTGAGAAAAACTACAGAAAAAAAAAATATTTGAATGTTCAGACCCAAAACTAAACATATATTAACTGTGGTGGAACTTCCAAAATAATGGACTGAGGACCTCTATAAATATGCCCCAACATAAAAGCAATGAAAATAGTGGCAAAATTGCCAAGAGCAACTTTTTCAGAAATGTAGAAACCAACCAAAGCCTTGCAAGAATCTGAGGTGTGTTTACTCAGGAAACACTGTGAAAGTTTGATGAGAATCACAAGTTCTGTGGCATCGTAACCCGCTCCCGTCCTCCTCTTCCCAGCTTTGCAGTAACCTTGAAAACCAGCAGCCTGGCAACCACAGTAGCTATGAAAACCAGTAGCCTTGCAGCAAGTAGAAGGATCACAGTGGGTTCTGAGCTCCTCAGAAAGTCTCATTCCCAAAGGATTGTCACTATTTGGCCTGTCTAGCATCTCCCTAAAAAGCTCCATTTGTAGGATACTGTCTATTATTTGACTTGACTCAGAGTACCCTTTGTGGGAAAAGACTTACCTACAAGGCATTGGTTAAAAACAATCAGCAAAATTGCTTAACTTGGAGCTGCCAAAGTCTGTGATACCACTTGGCACAAACAAGAGCCTGGTCAAAATCCTAAAAGGAATATCTGGGAACTGAGATGCCCACAGGGACCTTTGTAAAGCTCTGTTATATTCCTGGGGATCCAGAAGGCCATGGACATGTACACATGCCAAAGAGCCCTGAGAGGGCCAAAAACTTTTGCCTCTGGCTGACCTTGGTGCTTTGTACAAGTAGAATGTAAAGACTAAGAGATAGTTATAAACTTCCTGAAAGTTGAATGCATGTCCAAACACATATATAGAGACTTCTAAAATGTCTAGGAAACTTACTAGTTCAAAGAAATCCCTGAAGAGTTATTTGGTCATTTAGCAAAGACCTCAGTTCTGCATTCCCACATACTATAGGGAATACAGACTATACAGAATTGGTCCTGGAAAGTCACTAAACAACGAGCAGCAGCAATAAGAACAATAAAATCACAAAAACAATAAACCTGGGAGAAGGTATCTGATGTACAAATTTGCCACATTATATTTTCTAAAATATCCAGTTTTCAACAGTAACAGCAGCAAAATAATTACAAGCCATAAAAAGGGAAAGCCATACACAGGGTAAAAAGCAATCAACAGAAATTGTCCTGAAGAAGTCCTAATGTAGGACTTACAGAATGAAGACTTTATATAGCTAATATAAACATGTTTAAAGAATTAAAGAAAACCATGTCCAAAGGATGAAAAGTAAGTATGATACCTATGTCTCAACTAGGAAAGAATGTCAATCAATAAATAGAAATTATATAAAAGATAGAAATTCTGAAGTTGAAAAATACAATAATTGAAATGGAAAATTCACTAGAACAACTCAACAGCTGATATGAAATGAAAAAGAAGGAATCAGAGAACTTGGAAATAACTCAATTAAAAAATATCTGCTCTGAAGAACAGAAAAAGAATAAGAGAAAAATAAACAGGACTTCAGAAACCTGTGGGACTTCATCAGTCATACCAAAATAGACGTAATGGATGCTCCAGAAGAAGAGGATAGAGAAAAAGGAACAGAAACAATATTGGAAGAAATAAAACCCCAAAACTTACTGAATTTAACAGAAAAAAAATAATCTGTATTTCCAAATAGATTAATGAAGTTTGCATAGGATAAACTCAGGAAGTCCATACATAGACACATCAAAGTTAAATATAGAAAGCCAAAGATAAAGAAATAATTGTAAAAACACCAAGAAAAGAGTGACACGTCATGTATAAGTGATCTTCAATACAATAAAATGTTGCTTCTCATCAGAAACTATGGAAAAAAGAAAACAACAGGATGGCACACTCAAAATACTGAAAGAAAAAACAACTGGCAATGAAGACTTCTATATTCAGCAAAATAATCCTTAAAAAATTGAAGGGAAATTTAAGACATTCCCAGATAAACAAAAGCTGAGAGAATTCACTGATAGCAGACTTGTCCAACGAGATATAATATAGGCAGTATTTCAGTCCGAAATGAAAGGATACTAGATGGTAAATTGAATTTACACAAGGAAATATTGACCAAGAAAAAAAGAGAGAACTTTCAATTTAATAAAATCAGGAGTGTAAGATAGGACATCACTATCACATTTACAGGATAAAAATGTTTGTAAGGGAATACTGTGAACAACTTTATTCCAACCTATTATATAATAGAAAAACATTTTTGAAAAATCTCAGAAAGACAAAAACTACTGAAACTAACTCAAGAAGAAATAGAAAATCTAAATAGATACATGACAAGTAAACTGCTTTAGTTAGTAATTTAAAAACTTTGCTTCAATGAAGTTTACAAAACATTTACAAGATAATTAATATCCAAATCTTTACAAATTCTTCCAAAAAAATAAAAAGAGGAGGGAGGGAAACTTTCCCTCATTTTATGAGACCAGAATGAAATTACCCTGAATGAAACATCACGAGAAAGAAAGCTACAGGCCTTTTGAATATAAGTGCAAAAACTTCAGCAAAATACTAGCAAACCAAATCCAGCACCACATAAAATGGATTTCAGTCCATGATCAAAGGGAATTTTTCCCAGGAATTTTAAGCTGGTTTAACTTTCAAAAATCAATTATAATACACCATATTGATAGAATAAATGACCAAAGCTACATGATTATCTCAATAGATGCAGAAAACAACCTTTCACAAAAGCTAAAACACTCTCATAATAGAAAACACTCAACAAACTAGGAATAAAATGGAGCTTCCTCAACCTAATAAAGGGATTTATCAAAAACACACAGCTAACGCCATACTTATAGTGAAGGATTGGATGCTTTTCCCCCAAGATCACAGCAAGACCAGGTTATCTACTCTTGCCATTTCTATTTACCAATGTATTGAAAGTTCTACTCAAGACATTTAGAAAACAAACAAACAAACAAACAAATAAATGGCATCAAATTAGAAAGTAAAAAGTAAAACTATCTGTATTTATAGATGACATGATCTTTTATATAACAAACCATAAGGAATCCACTAAAAGGCTGTTAAACCTAATATATGAGTACAGCAATGTTGCATAATACAGCACCGATAAAATAAATGAATTGCATTTCTGTACACTACCAATGAACAACCTGAAAATCACGTAATGAAAATAAGTCCATTTACATTAGCATTAAAGAAGGATAAAATACTTAGGAATAAATTTAACAAAAAGGTGCAAGACCTGCACACTGAAAACAAACAAACAAAAAAAAACATTGAAAAAATTAAAGACCTAAATAAGTGGAAAGACATTCTAATTTCATAGATTGGAAAACAATATTTTTTAAATGAACTTACTCCCCAGATTGATTTACCGATTCAATGCAAACTCTGTCAAAATCTCATCTGACTATTTTGCAGAACTCCAGAAGCTGATCTTCAAATTCATATGGAAATGTAAGGGAATAGCCAAAACAATGTTAAGGGACTAGCCAAAACAATCTGAAAAAAGAAGAAAAATTTTGATTACTCATATTTGCTGATTTTGAAACTTACTACAGTCTACATTATTTAAGAGAGTATGGGGCTGGCAATAGTTGAATAGAATAGACTTGAGAGTACAGAAATACTTTTTTATATTTGTGGTGAATTGATTTTTTTTTTTTAGTAAAGTTTATTGGGGTGACAATTTGAATTGATGTTTGACAAGGGTTTTAAGATACTTCATTTAGGAAAAAGTAATCCTAACATAGTAGTCTTGCTGGAGCAAATAGATAACTGCATGCGAACAAATAAAATTGAAACCCTAACTCACCATACAAAAAGAAAAAAAGTAAATCAGAGACCTAAATGTGAGAGCTAAATCTTAGGAAAAACAGAGGTTTTTTTTTTTGGTTTTTTTTTTGACTTACATAGCAGTTTTTTAGATATGACACCAAGAGCAGAAACAAGAAAAGAAAGTTTACATAAGTTGGACACTAATTTGGCACTTGTTAATTTAATAATTAGGTTAGTTGAACAAATAAATCATTTAAAAATGATAAAATATATAGTAGATATTTTTCATGAGAAGCAATATAAATCACAAATAAGCACATGAAAAGATGCTGACTATCATTAATTGTTGGTGAAATGCAAATTAAAATTTCAATCCAATGTAATTTCATACCTAGAAGGATGGTTATAGCTAAAAATATGCAATCAGAAATATTGATGAGGCTATGGAGAAATTGAAATCCTCATACGTTGCTGATGAGGATACAAAATGGCATACCAATTTGAAAAGCAGTTTAACAGTTTTTCAAAATGTTAAGAACAGAGTTACCATATGATCTAGCAATTCTACTGCTAGGTATATACCCAAGAGGAATAAAAACATATATTCACATAAGGACGGGACATGAATAGTCATAGCATCATTTGACTATTCATAATAGTCAAAAAGTGGAAATAACTCAGATGTCGATTAACTGATAAATGAATAAATAAAATGTGATATATCCATGCAGTGGAATATTATTTGTCAACATAAAATAATAAAATATTGATATATGCTAAAATATGCATGAACCCTGAAAACATACTAAGGGAAAGAAACCACATACAAAAGTCTACATATTGTGTAATTTCATTTATATAAAATGTCCGGAATGGGCAAATTCATTGAGGCAGAAAGTACATTAGTGGGGAAAGTAGAACGTTATTGCTAATGGATATGGGTTTCTTTTGGGGATGATAAAAATATTCTAAAACGATGGTGGTGATGGTTGTTCAACTCTTTGAATATGTTAAAAACCATTAAATTGTATGTTGTTCTAGTGCTGCCAAGTAGTGAGGTTCCAAACCCAGGGACCAGGAGTTGGGGACATAAACCACGGGTGGTACTGAATGAAAACTAGGCTATCCTCTCCTCAGTGAGATATGGCCAAGTTGAAAGTGAATATTGGCTGGCCAGAGTAAAACATAAAAATTTCCTGTGTGGACATTTCAATATGAACACAGGCCATTGGCATCAGAACCAGACCAAACCAGAGAGCTTTAAATGAATAAATGTTATGGTATATGTGAAATACAGCTCAATAACTTTATTTAAAATAATATACTGACCTTTTGGTTCTCAAAGCTTTCTCTTGGTTTCCAATCTTGAGGCTTTGGTGCTCTGCTTCATTCAATATAGTGGATTTGAAAGGCAGCAATGAAATAGGTTTAGAAAAGAATAAAAGGTACGAAATTAGGAGGTCCTGTATCCTTGAATCTCATGTCATTGGGATATAAAATAAAATGGATTGTTTTCCAGTTAATATTTTCCAACAACTAATATTAAATCTTCTCTCCCCTCTGTCTTTCCCCTAACCCCGCCTTCCATACACACTTAACAACATATTCAAATGTCTGATCACATTTGCTTATTGAAATTAACATTTAATCTAGGTCAATTTAAAACATGAATCTCATACTCATACAAGAACTAAAATTCACCCCTCTTGTAAGTAGAGCTTTGATTTTACCTGCAGCTTCTCCAGCTGCACAAGTATCAAGCTGGAGAATGGTATCCCATACTCTCATTCTTGCACACTCCCTCAATCTTGAGCCCCTCCTCCAAACTAAGAATTAGAATGTTTCTCTTTCAAGGAGAAGGATACATAAAGTCACCCATTAGTCATCTTTTATGGGTTGGGGAGAGTATGGCCAGGTGATAGTTAATGGTAATATGGCCAGTTTTGCTGCCTTGTAGTAAGCCATGCCAGCGGGTACCAGGGATATCAGGCACTCGTCTTTAGAGGAGGGGGTTAATTAGTGCTTTAGTTTTATTTGGGAGCCTTAGTCACATCTCTGGGAACCAGGAAAATTCGCACTCAGCACCTTGTTATGTAGGGTTGTTCTGCTTTCAATGGTTTATGATGTATGCCTGTAATGCCATCATCCAAAAGAAAGTCAGCCCTGAAAACATCAGAGGTTAGTTATATAATTTTTCTGATTTTTCTTAAAAGTAGAAAGGGGCATTGAAAATACCAGTTTATGTTTCTCACACTATTAATGATTTTGATGAAACTTTTGGTAGGGGAAAAGGCCAAAATAAATTATTAGATTAAAACTATTATTTTTAATTATATTTATTATATTTTATTATAGTTATTAATAAAAATATTATTTTTGATTTCATTTATTTGTGTTAGTTCCACGTAGACAATCAGGTCTCATATTCTTATATTGTAAACTCTTATTTCTTGCCTTCCCAACCATTTGTGCCCTATTTGAAAATTCATATGTTATACTTCCTTGGATCTCCAACAATTCTGTGCACATTGTTGGTGCTCAGTATACATTTCTTTCTTATTGTTCTTTTTTTTCTTATTTGTCAATTAAAAGTATGGTATCAATTCCTTACTGTATGATTCCCAAAACATTTTGTATTATTCCAAAAGAAATAATAATTCTTCAGGCTATTAAAATACTGGTATCAGATTACAGCAAATAGAAATACCCTTCTTACAGCTGTAAAAGATAAAATTAAACCTTATAACATCTGTCAATAGTCCATATTGGCTTCAATCCGTTATCTGAACTTTCCCATGCTCATTAGATACTTGAACTTGGTTTATGTGGATGAAATTAAATAGGATAGCCAGTTATATGGGAATGTAGATACAGAGAAATTTCCTTTGACCTAAGCTTTGAGTTGCAACTCAATCTACATAAGCTTTGAGTTGCAACTCAATCTACATACGTATGAGTAACATAGTTGGGTAGGAGGATGATGAAAAATCAGAGTCACTGCAAGTAATTTAATTACAAATAGAGTTTTTACGAGGGGTGTTAACGTACTACCTTAGCTAACCTGACAATAAAGGTTTCATAAGCTACAATGACATCTGGAACCAAATCACATGTAGAAATTATGCAGCAGCAATAAAAGTCACTTAATTAGCATTGCAAATAATGGTTCAGCATTTATGAGATGTCTGCAAATTTGCATACAGATACATAATTACATAATTTGCAGCTGTTTTGTTTGTTCCATAAGACCTTGCCAGTTTATTAGCAGAATATGTAAATCAAGTATTAATTCTCTTTATAGTTTTCATTCTCAGCTTTCTATAGATGTGTGGTGAATCGTGGTGACACTGGGGCAACTCTTTATCTAGATTTCATCACTTAGTCTTAGACTGGTTTTAGAGCAAAATGTATCCCATAACTTACTTAGCAAGAAGGATTTTTTGAATGATTTGTAAATACCACTTGCTAGTGAATGAATATTATTTATTAGGTAACTTTGAATTTCCCTATTTATTTTTGAAATCCTTTACTTGCTCTTTCACTCTAGAAATATGGCCTATTTACTCATGTTCTTCTGGTTTAAATAAGCTAATTATATATTTGCTCTTATCTGTATTTTCAGATAGTAGCAACTATCTTATATTCTAAATTAATACAGTCCACTGAAATGGAAGAATCTAATCAAAATGGAATAGTATCTAGTAAGAGTATTAGATACAGAAAGCTAAGCAGATCTGGCAGCTAAGTACAGAATAGAAAAGAGATGCACCCAAATTCATTTATTGTCAATCCTCTGAAGGAAAGCCCAATTGAACCAGTTTAATAAATTGCATTAGTACATTTCATGTAGTAGGACCATAAAATTTGTATATTTGAGATCTAGAAGTTGTGAAGAAAAACATCTTTTTCATTATGGATTTACGATTTATTATCAAGCTAATCAGATTAACAATATGCAGTTGAGTGTGTGTGACGGCTTGAGATGGTCTGAGTTTAGGCATGGTAAGTACAAGATAACTCAGACAAGTCTAGGTAGCTTTTGATAGATAGGAAACTTCTGTTTTACATCCTTGGTATTGGAGCAGAAATTATTTCAGGACATTAAACTAGACATAAAAATAAATATCTGAGAAAAAGTACTTGGATAGGATGGAATTTGAAAATTTGGACTTCACTGTTCATTTATCCATTTATCTATTTATCTAACAATTATTGAAATAGGTGCTAAGGAAGAGGAAGGCTTGAGATAGGTTATTAAACTGGGGCTGAGGATAAGCATGACTAATATGTTAAGTCTGATCCTTAAATCTCACAAGTTAACATTCTTAGTCGCTGTCAAATATGTTTCCTGAATACTCATCTCCATGAAGTGCAGGGTGGCTATAGTTCAATTTTAATGAAATAGATATTATCCTAGATTGATATTAATTTTAATCATAGGTAAAACCCAGGTGCAAAATATAGATAGCCCAATTAAATATATATGAAACTATGGGCATGTGTATTTTTATGGTTTATTGAGGAGGGAGGGGATTTCATATTTCAGCAGAGTTAAGGGATGGAAAATCTCCATATCCTTTGATATTAGGTTTCCTAAATTTCCTTCTATCTTCAGGATAGTGGCCATTAAGTTAATGACTTTAATCATTTAGGAGGGCAAATATCTTGCATGTAGTTGAACGAAGAAACTGTGTGACTCTTCTCTAGCTTGCCTTCTGTCTATTGTACTGAACCTTGTAGAGAAGGTGATGGTGTGGTAAGTTCCAAGAGCTCTCTGTGCTCTAGATGGTATCTGTGCTCATGAATGCTGATGCTCAGGTCAGCTCTCCCCCTCCAGCTTCACATGGAATGGAGACTGTTAACATCGTGCCTGGGCCTTGTTACCTTTGGAATAGAAGTTATATAACGTGAAAAGGTGGAATATCATTTACATATGAATTTTGTATAAAAAGTGATCTCATAAATAGAAAGTTGTTTGTTTGCTTTTTATGGTAGCCCTTTTATTCTCTCTCTACAGGATATTTTTATTCTTTTATGGACTACTTAGCCATGATAGTGAACATCTGGTTGTTACCTTTGTGAGGAATACATAATTTAGTTGATAATGGTGTAAATAAAATAGACAGGGTCCTACCTCCAGCTTGCCTTAAATTTTTTATCACTAGGATATTTAATGACCCCTAAACTCAATAACGTTTATAAAAAAAAAAAAAAAAAATTTGCGTTGGCCACTTGAGCTGATAACAAAGTATACATTTTGAAGATTGGTTCATTGATTCTAGTGGCGTGGTTATGACAGTACGTTCAAAGAGACTGTTCTTTGAAGTGGAAAAGGTGACCACGCACAGTGAAGGTGCAATTTCTCTAGTATGTCCTTGTGTGATTAGCTCTTCTCCCTTCTTTTTGAATTTGGCTCAAGATAATTTTCAGAGTTTTACAAATGTTACAGTATCGCACACAAAGCTAGTCACAAAAAAATCATCAGTTCATTTTCTCAGTGTTGAACTCTGAACATTTTCACAGAACTGGCTGTGACAATTTCAAAGCTGTTGCATCGCTGGCAATTCAGCCTGCTTTTCCTCATCTGCTCCCTCTCTAGAGAACCATAGATTCAACTTCAGAAAAGAAATACAGGTTATCCCAGTCTCTCTCCCATTCCCATTGTGCCAATGTTGTTCTTTAAGTTTTTCTTACTATGTTTATAGAAAGGCTGAATGATTATTATAATTACATCTGATAATCATACAGGCAGGAGACTGAAAGGCAGTAGACTCCTTCTTAGCTACCTTCCCCCCACACCCCATTTCACTTGGCAGCAGCCAGTCTAGAGGCTGAAAACTTGCCCTCTAGTTCCCTCATGTGTGAACAAGTCATGTCGTTCTCTGTGTAGCATGAACAGCACTTGTATGAATTGGGTAAAACAATTTATCTGATCTGTAGCTTTACAGATGTTTGTGAACTTATAAACCACTGCTCTTTTTTTCTTAAATATCAAAAATGGTAATTAAGATAATAAACAGTTTTCTAATAGAAAGGTGAGAAAAATAAAGAAATGCATAAAGGATAATTCGGCAATTTTCATCTTAAGTATTGGAAATAAATTAAAACTATATTTACAATTACCAAAATTATTATAACATTAATTTAAAGATTTCACTAAAGCTTTAATCAAGTGACTAAGCAATTGTCTCCTGAATCCAACAGTACTCCCTAGACAGAGGTGGAAATTATTTCTTTTATGCCAGAGCAGTCAACTTCTTTCTTCTCACCTATTACACAGGAAACTATTCCTGAATTTTATGGCTTCTTTTAGGTTACACAATGAAGAAATCAGAAACAAAATTTGCAAAGTTGGATTTACCCCCAAGAAAACAAGAATATTATTAATTCATTTGAATTTGTTGTAGCAAGAATAACATATCAAGTCCTAATAATATGATTTATAATATTTCAGAGATAACTTATTTTAATGTTCAATCTCTGACACTTTCACTGGGAGTAGTAAAAAAAAAATAACTATAGCTTATGAAAAATAAAGTTTTAAAAACATACTATTGAACTAAAAAATAACCAGTTTTTAGGTTAAGATGGGTAGTATCACACACACAAAAAAAGTGTATTGGTCAGAGTTCTGTCTGTAAAACAGAAATCACTCTAGGTTTTTCAAGCAGGATGGTATTTAATCCAGGGAATTCAATGCTTGAACACTTTAGAAGTGCTGGGAAAGTGAAGGTCAGGGCAAACCACATGAACGATCAGATTCCCTGTAAGATTTTAGAATATTAAAGAGTCACAGACCCAGGAAACAGAACCCAATGGTCATATTTTTCTTCAACATCTAGGAAGGTGAATTCAGAAGAATACTTGGAGGCCACCACAAAAACCTCATATTTACCACAAAAAAATCATACTATTTACCTCAGGCTCACACTTTTGCTTGCCACACCCAGAGAGAGAAACATTCATATGGCTTCTGCCTTTCTTCTCCATTCCAAATCCTTCATGAGGGCCTCCCTGTGGCAGCTTGGCTGGCTGGAAATGCTGGTGAATGCAGTTACCAGGCTGCAACTCCGTGATGCTCAGAGGATGTGAGGGCCAGGGCAGTGCTGTGTGATCACAAGAGAGAAGCCATTGCATGGCTGATTCTGACTACTCTTGAGTCTTTTAATAAGGTCAAGTATCTCTCAATTTGAGGGATCTGGTGTTGTTTACAGAAGGAAATGGCATAATTAAAGAAAGCAAGAACATGAACCCTGCCTGGTATTGCATTCCTAGTGTAATTTAATCAGAGAATGGGCAAGCCCACCCACCGTTTTCACAAGGGTAGCTCTCATCTTCTGTATTTCTTGTCACCCATACAACTCAGTGTTCTGTACTGCCGTTTTCCCTGAATCCTCCCCACCGATTCCCCTTCCCATCACATCTATTGCACTTATTATACATGTGAGAACTTTCTGTTTTGCTTCCTAATCATTTCTTCCTTTTGGTTTTTTTTTCACTCTCACCTGCTATTTTTCCTTTGTGTATCACTTCTTACCATAGGAACTGGCTTAACAGCATGGGGATGTTTAAGATACTTATATCCAGAAAAGGCCTATGAAATCATATTTTATCCATTACTGGACTGAGGCAGGTAATTTTAATTAAGCAATTGGTGAGTTTAGCGTTTTTCTTTCTCAGTTGTAAGTTCCTATCTCAGCCTAGTTTAGGGAAGAACAAAGACTAAGGCTGGCTATAAGTTCTGTTTTATCTTAAAGTTTTTCAGTTCACGCTGATGAAATACCCACATCTGTCTTATAGTTCTTTGAATTCCTCTACTTTTATATTCTTCATCTCTGCTCTGTTAGCATCACTTACTGTTATGCTTATACTCTGGATTTTGCTGTCACCCACAATGGCTTAATATCTGAAATGTGTCTGCCATTTTTTCCCACTGACTTTTATTGCTTGTATTCCCCTCCTTACTCACTTGTTCTCTGATCTCGTCTGGATTTTCAATGTCCTCACCTCTCCTTGTTTTCTAATGTATTACTTACTTCTCTCTTGACTCTTCACAAATACTATTGCACCTGCTTCTTGGATTAATTACCTTGACTTGAAATCCTACTATATAATGTTAATTCCTAAAGAAGGATCAAGGAGCACCTCAATGGATTATTATTTTTTCATATGTTAAAATCCCTAATAACTAGTCTAGTGATTGACACTTAGGACAGATTCAATTTGTTAAGTGAATAAATAGACCTCACTCCTTGTTTTCTCTACTTCTACTCCTGGGACATAGGGGAGAAATCATATAACTCTACTTACTGACTGAATATACATTTACAGTTTCTATCTTCAACTTGTCCCTTAATGAGTCATTAATCTTTTTTATTATTCCTAGTTGGGTAGTTTCTCTCCATGGGTTCCCTAGAAAATAGTGCTTGAGGAAATACTAGGGGCTACACTTCATTATGAATGTAATCTGAAGAATGCAAAAGTGAGGGAAAAGGTGAGTGAGGCAGGGACAGAGGGACTAAAAATGCACTGGAGTTGTTACTGAGCTGGTCACAGCTACGTCCCACAGGAGGAGCCATAAGAAGGTACTGCCTCTTCAAACAGTCCATCCAGAGACTGGAAGGTACCTGAATTTACCTGCTATTAACTGTCTTCCGTTGGTCACATTTCACCCCATGGGACATTATGTTCTCACACTTCTGAGTTCCACATATATGGATGTTGAGAAAATCCTGTGGCATCTTGCACTTGAGCATCAACAAAAACCATGGCAAGGGAGCAAAGAGGTACATGACATTGGTGTCACGTGGGTGCCATCAGGTGTTGTTCATGAGGGACATAAGGGAACTGATGCAGTCACCGTGGGAGGCTCCTCAGTTCTGTATCAGCAGCAGTAACCTGCCTCCAGGATGGAGGGAGCAGCGCAAGTTCTTACCAGGGATTCTCTGGTCAGAACATAAGCCAAGTGCTTGTACTGTGCTCAGAGGCACCTCGAGAGGCCAAGTCGTGAACCAAAACCAGCTGTTGCTAGTTCTGAGCTTAGAGCTACTCAGCCAGAGGTAAGGAACACACTGAAGCCAGATACTGTTTGTTTAGTTTTATGTAAACTTCTGAGAGATTTTAGGAAAGTCTGTAGAATGAACCAGTGCAGGCCTTTGTCTGGAAAAACCACAGGGAGTGGCTTGGGTGTGCCCAAAAGTTGGATGGGACAGGTTTCAGAATCACCAAAGCAGGGCAAACAAATTGTGTTAGCTAGATTGACGGAGACTCAGATATGATGGCCACCTGCGTCTGCACTCTGAGAAGGGTGAGGGCTCAACAAAAAAGCAATGGCTTCCGCCAATTTCTCCGTGCAGGAGAAAGCTGCTCCTCCAGTCCTCACTCTTAAGGCAAGCAACTCAATTTCTCCCCGTATGTCCCTGGTGCCTTTTGAACTGCTGCCCCAGCACTGGAGCTCAGAGGGAGTGAGTTTATCAGTGAGTAAGTCAATCTATAGGCCCTTTAAGAGGATTTTCTGGGACTGCAGCCACCCTCCTTCTCACTCAGCCACAAATGCTGCTGGTTTTCACAACCAGAAGTTATGGGGACTCCTCTCCTTGGCACCAAAACCCTGGGCTTTGGAGCCTGGTGTGAGGTAGGACCCCTCGTTCTTCTGGGGGAGACCTCCAGCTGAAATGTTCCTTTTGATTTTTAATCATCTTATACTGGTGTGGAACCAGCCTATTTTGCATCTCTGCTCCTTCTACCAGTCTTGAAGTGGTTTCTTTTGTATCTCCTTAGTTGTAGGGCTTCTGTTCAACTCTACTTCAGGCAATTCTCACTGATGGTTGTTCTGTAATTTAGTTGTAATGCTGATGTGGTTGTGAAATGATGCAAGCACAGTGTTTACCTACTCTGCCATCCCGACTGGAAATCCTAGAAATACATTATACATTATACTTTTACGTGAGTGTGAGTGTTATTTCAAAACAATCAGCAACCAAATGAATTGGTTTGGATGGTGTTATATTAATTTTGATAATGACATAAAAACTCAGAAAAGTTGAAAGTCTTGTCAAAGGTCAACAATCTAGTGTTTTGGTAAAACAAACAAAACAAACAAACAAACAAACATTTCAAAATAATTGAATTTTAACTTTAGCAACATATCTCACTTTTATATTATCACTATTTTTTGACCCAGCAGCACCAGTATCTAGACCAATCTGGAGTGAATGGCTCAGCAATCCTTTGATCTTGCAGTAGGCTTATATTAAGCATCTCACCAACATTTTATGGAAGTCTGTATGTCTGCACAGATAAGATTAGGAAAGAAATGGAGTGAGAAAAATGTCAAATACTTAGCTTATGACTTTTATGAGTTAGAAGCAAAGATAAACTAGTTTTCTTAATTTTGAAAATGTCCATTGGTTAGAATTAAAGAAAAGTCTGATTCTCAGTAAAACAAAACACATGAAGAAAGTTCTTTCCCTCTCTCATTTTCCCTCTTTGACAGTGAATCATTTTGGTTTTTAAGTTGCAATAGTTCATGGTATTGAAAATACTATTTTATAAACATAAATCCTATTGTCTGATTACTTTGAGGTTGAAATGTGTAAATTAAGGTTAAAGTCGGGGTTTCTTTTTTCCCCAAGAATATGGTGCTATGCCAAATTTCAAAACTAAGTAGGCTTTCATAAAATTGCAAAGAACTAAAATAAAAAGTAGCAGAATCTAGTAAACCTAGTCTGCAATTGCAAACACTTAATGCTGCATAAGTATAAAAAATAAGTGAATGGGACATCATGAAAATGTTAGCTTCTTTCTGTCACCAGTGACTGATGTAGTATTTATGTCTTAAAAATATATTGGTTGCTCCTTCCTGGTGCAAGTAGTTATTTAATAACAGAGTTACCTCTGTTATTCAAAGTAGATTGGATTAGTCCTCATTGCTCAAAATGGATCCTGCAAACCATCCATCCCGTTTGTCCTTTGGTTTCTTCACCATTTGTCTGCATTTACATCAGCATACAACTTAACTGGTGGTGACCTTCCATGATCAATCAATCATATATATATAATATATATTATATATATATATATATATATATATATATATATATATATATATAACATATATATAACTATATATAACTTATATATATAGCTATATATATAACATATATATATATATAACTATATGTAACATATATAACCATATATATAACTTACTTTAAGCATTTCTTACTAATTTTCCAGAATAGTTTTATTTTTTAGCCAAAAAATGAAGTAACACAAAATAGCCCAGGCTTCTTGCCGACATCAAATATGAATAAAAATTAAACTGTGTAGGTGTAGCTGATTTGATATTTTTTTTCTTGATCAAGAAGAGATAATTAGCACATCTACAAAAAGCTTGTAATTTTTATTATCTGTGAAGACACCCACAATGAGTACATCATTACCTGCACAAATAAGAAAGTAAAATGCTACAATTCATTTTCTGAACTGCTATGCGCGAGGAAGAAAAGCAATCCGACCTTATCTTTCTCTTTATAATTAGCATTGCTGAAATAGCTTTAAAGGCAGTACCAAAAGCAGATAAAAATGTAGACTGGTAACAATTTGGGAAGAGTTTATTATAAAAGAGACCTGTAATTATTTAAAGAACATACTGAATAGGAAGACCTGTGCTTTGAAAGTGTGGAACAGTGAGCAACAGGAAGCTCCTGAACTGCTGATGCTATACAGTAATAAACAAGAGAAGGGATATAAAGCATGGAATTAGGCTCCCTTAGAAAAACCGAGCCACAGGAAAGGAATGTATTAACAGCTTGACAATGAAATATGCGAAATGCATCTTTAAATTGCTGATAAAATTTACAAGGCTGAGCTCCATAAAAAGCAGAAATCAGGACCATTGGGATAATGATCTTTGATCTGGTGCCATTGTTTATATTCACGAAGAATCTTGGTTTTGTCACACATAAAATTATAATAAAGTCCATGGCATTCTCCGTTTTGCCAGTGGGCCTTGTTCCAAGATTGTTTGGATCCTAAGACCAAATGAAAAGAAATTGTATAGAGTTTCTCTGGTTGTGTTCTGACTTGGGGTGCCAGGAACACAAAAGCACCCCCTTTCTACATTCAAATGGTGCCCATAGCCTTTGGGAGGAGCACCTGAAGTGTGCTCAGGTGAGTGGAGATGGAGACTCTTGGAAGTAACGGAATGAGGATTATGGACAGGTAGGGTTCTCTTTTAATATAACTCTCAGAGCTATTTCTCACTCCTGGCTCAGCTCCCATGTTTTGTCCCACTCCTCTGTTTTTTCTTCTAAAGAGTCAGGACTAGTTTGCCTGTTCCTCTTTTAACCACTACCATCTGCAGCTTCCAGCCATGACCTCTCTACTCCTTGACCTCATGGAGGAAAGGATGCAGTGAGTCACCTGTCCTCTTGTTTCCAAAGAAGGCTAAGGGTCTTTTAGGTTTTATAGCAATTGTTACCAGTAGCACCATTTATTCTTTGAATGATCATTTTTTGAGGACTTAATATGTTCCAGGCACATGACTAGACACCAGCAAGCTACGAATAAAGACGAAAAGCAATGTTTCTCTCCCTTGAAGGAACTTAGTGCCAGACAACGATAATTAAAATAATATGACAGTCATCTCACACCCATTAGGATGGCTACTGTAAAAACAACAACAACAACAACAACAACAAACAAACAAACAAGTAAAACCCAAGAAAATAAAAGGTGTTGAAGAGGATGTGGACAAACTGGAACCCTTGGGTGTTGTTGGTGGGAATGTAAAATGGTGCAGCTCCTATGGAAAAGAGGATAGTGGTTCTTCAAAAAATTAAAAGTAGAATTACCACATGATGCAGAAATTCCACTCTTGGGTATATATGTACAAGAGAATGGAAGCAGGTTCTTAAAGAGATATTTGTACCCTTATGTTCATAGCAGTATTACACAATAGCCAAAAGGCAGAAACAACCCAAGTGTTCATTGATTGGTGACTATACAAAAAAAATCTATTGTATGAATTCAATGGAATATTCTTCATCCTTAAAAAGGAATGAAATTCTGACACATGCTGCAATATGGATGAACCTTGAGGGTAT